>NC_135305.1:185073598-185711098 GCF_048772815.1 Callospermophilus lateralis | reverse complement strand
ATAGAGGAGGAAAAGTTTATTTGAGGGCTCAGGGTTTCAGAGGTCTCAGTCCATAGAAGGCTGGCTCCATTCCTTGGGGCACCAGGTGAAGCTGAACATCGTGGCGGGAGAGTATGGCAGAGGGAAGCAGCTCACACCATAGTCAGGGAAGCAGAGAGAAGACTCCACTGGCCATTAACAAATATATATCCCATGGCCATGCCCCCAGTGAATCACTTCCTCCAGCCATTTCAGTTTAACTCACTGATTAGGCTAAGGCTATAACCCAATAATTTCTCCCTCAAGCCTTCTTGCACTGTCTCGAGAGTGAGCTTCTGGGAGACACCTCACATCCAAACCCATGTTAGATGCCTTTGTGAAAATTCAGGAGAGGCTTTAGTGCAAGGCTTCCTAGATCCTCATGAAATATTTAGCCAGAGGTAGGCAGAATATTAGGATATTTTACTCTGTAGGGTTTTGGTTTTTGTTTTTAAGCTGAAAAGTTCAGTCCTGAATGCAAGAACTCATCTTGATAATGAAGGGGGATAAAGGTTGTCATGTCCAAACAGAAGCTCAGGTCTTAGGAAACCAATCAAGATATCTGAGCCATTTAATCCATTTCCTTCCATTTCCAAATGGGAAAACTGAGGATTCAATGGCGGTTTGGGGCCCACTGGCTGCAAATCCACTATTGAACAGATACACAGGGTGTCTGCAACTTTGGTCCAGACTACAGGAGGTTTACACACAAGTATCTGGGTCAGGGTTGGTAAACTGAGGTTAAATACTTTGTTTAAAAAAGCAGAGCACTAAGGTGCAGGGTAGATCTTGGATCAAGTACAAGGCATAAGATGAGGCTGACAGTCTTTGTGATGTCTCCTAGTAGACCCTTCTGTGAATCTTAATTTCACAGTCTGGGTTTCCTTTCCTCCAAAAGATATAATGACACTTTCTCTCTGCAGTGCAGTAATTTTACCCCTGCAGGCAAAAGGAAGCTTGAGCTTGAAAGCCCAATTCTCCCTTGGACATACAATTTGAATTCTCCAAGGCACCTCTAATCCTGGTATGCTGCCATGTAAGTCTGATACTTATGCCTTAACAAATGCTATCAAAAGCAGGTGACTAAATGGCTGCTGTTATGTTCTTACTGCCGATGGGTTAGAGCTGACCTGGAGAGGCATCTTATCAGAGATTGCCAGACCTGCTGTGTGCAGTAAGATAAAATCATCCTGAAAACCACACAGCTGCTGGAGTACTTGTAGACTAATTCTAAAGAAAGCTGTGGTTTAATATCAGATTTCTTTCCTTAAGTTTTGCACGAAACTTCCTAGACCTAAACCAGCTGTAGAAAGCTTAATGTTTCACCAGAACTTTGAGGGGCTAAGGATGGGTGCCTATCTCTTCCTCATTCCTTCTCAGTTCTTCATGGTGAGAGAGAGAAGCAGAGACAGAGAGAAGGAAAGATTGTAAGATTGCAAAATCCATTCACCAGTTTATATATCCTGTCACAGTTTTTGAAAAATAACTTATTCATAAGAAGTCCCAAATATACAGTCTCAAAATAATGCCAGATGGCATTTCCCTTTCAGTTGAATTCTTTCTGCTAGCTTGATCTCTGATGGCATTTTGCTGAAATTCCCAATGACCTTTTCCAAGAACTAGGAGGTCATAATGCAAGACAGGCAGGACTTCATTGAGTTGACCTGTTAGAGCCAGTAGACCCAGCACCACATTTTTCTATTTTGCTTTGTTCTTGGAAATGAAACAAATGTTACACACTATTTATATTTGATTTGACTAACAAGTGAGCACAGATATGATAAACTCAGGTTTGCAACATGCAAAGTGAAGCATTTCTATAATTTATGTTAGTTCAAACAAACTTCCTTAATGTCTCTGGAGTAGAAAACTAGTAAGTGAATAAGAAAGGAACAAAATTGGTTCATAAAAATATAAAGTGGATATATCCATACTCTTTTTTGATGTTGTGTAGTATTCCATTTTATGACTCTAGTACATTTTATTTATTCAGTTTTTCCATTTGGAGCAACTATGAATAATCTTGTTATTATGCATATGTGTAAGGTCCCAATGAAGTTGAGTATCTTGTCTAAGGTGACACAGCATGTGCTGCAGTACTTCTATGATATAAAGAGAGGAATTATTTTATGCTAGCCAACATTAAGTCAGAAAGTTTTTCCAAAGTAGTATAGAACCAATTTTGCTCCATCAATAATGTATTATAATTCTCAGACGGTGTGTACATGCCTATAATGCCAGGGGCTCAGAAGGCCGAGTCAGGAGGATGGACAGTTCAAAGCCAGCCTCAGCAAAAAGCAATGGGCTAAGCAACTCAGTGAGACCCTGTCTCTAAATAAAATACAAAATAGGGCTGGGGATGTGGTTCAGTGCCCCTGTCTGATATGGATGTGGTTGAGTGCCCCTATGAGATAATTCTTACTGCTCTTCATCCTCATCAGCATATAGTATTGTCACAATTCTATTTTTTTTTCAATCTGGTAGATGTATGATGGTATTATTTAGTGGTTTTAATTTGTATGTTCCTAATTATTAATAAGGTTGTATAGTTTTTAATTAAAATTTTGGTCATGTGCAATTTTTCTCCTTTCTGGGACATAAAAATAGCATACTACAGTGATGCAGCCATGTCCAGGTTTATAGCAGCTCCATTCACAATAGCCAAGCTATGGAAACAATCTATGTACCCTTCAACAGATGAATGGATAAAGAAATGCAGTGTATATACACAATGGAATATTATTCAGTTATAAAGAATAGAATAATGACGTTTGCCAGTAAATGGACAGAACTGGAGAATACCATGCTAAGTGAAATCTGCAAATCCCCAAAAACCAAAGGCCAAATGTTCTGATTTGTGGATGCTAACCCAAAACAAGGCAAGTTGGGGAGGGGAAAATGGCAATCTGTTGGATTAGACAAAGGGAAACAAAAGGAAGGAAGGGGTAGGGGAATAGGAAACACAGTAGAATTAATCAGACATAAGTTTCCTAGCCTTGTATTTGCATACATGAGCAGTGTAACTCCACATCATGTACTACCACAAGAGAGGGATCCTAAATAGAGTAAGTTATACTCTATGTATATATAAAATACATTCTACTGTCATATATAACTAAAAAGAATTTTTTAATGTTTCCTTTTTGAATGCCTAAATCTTTTTCAAATTTTTTATTGATTTGTATATGTTTTTCCTGTTGATGTACCAACCCAAAACCAGATGAATGGATTTAATAGCAGTAATCTGAGCAAAAACATTAAGACACAAGATGCAAAAGAGTATAAATGCATACTTCCACTTATGTATGGTTTCATTTATGTATATAGTTCAGAGCAAACCAAACTGAACTAATTTGGTTACTAAAACAAACGGGTGTTAAAAATGTTTTTAAAAGGAAGGAAATAATTCCTATAAAATTCAGGAAAGGATACTTTGGAATCCAAATAGATTATTTTTGGAGAAAATAAGCTCTGCTTACTGAGTTTTCATGGCTCTAAAATTTGGCCACTTAATTTGCCAATGTTAGAGCTCTTACTCTGAAAGTAAATCAAAATTTTTAAAATCCTACTTTTAAAAAAACTGAAAGAATCTCCATATAATTTTTAAAATTAGGAATGGTAAGTAATGATAAGGAATTTCGTGGTTCTTTTTAAAATTACATATAATTTTTATAATTAAAAGTACATATACAAGTATATAACATATATTTCTTAAGGGGAAGACTTATGAATATCAAAAATGTGTACTCGTCTCTCCCCAAGATTCCCCAACTCCAAGGAGAACGTAAAACAGATTTGGAGTATTCTTGTTTGGATTTCAGGTACACATATCTTTAAATGGCAATGTATAGTAATCCCTAGAAGTACCACTAAGAGAAGTATTTTCAAGAACCTTACAAAGAGATACATTCACATGGATACATAAGGCAAAATGTAACATTAAAGACTAGTCAAGTAACCCACAAAAAGATAGGAAAGGGGTAAGAAAATAATCAAAAACAGAGAACAAATGAAACAAGAAAGTGGCAGACCTAAATTCAAAGAAACAACAAAAATAACATTAAAAATAAATGGTTTAAAATGTGCTAGAGAGTGATAATGACCAAATTATATTGTTATGCTGTGTACTGTGAGTATGTAAGACAACACATCCCATCAGTATGTACCAGTATAAGGCACCAGTAAAAAATATGGGGAAAAATTTTTTTTTTAATTTTGCATTTTAATTTTGCAATTAAAATGTGATTAAAAATGGAAATCATCAGAAGAGATTTTAAAAATAAATCAACCTTCTGCCAGCTATAAGAAACAATCAAAAGAAAGCTGTATGGCTATACTAGCATCAAATACAGCACACTTCAGAGAAAAGAAAATTTCCAGATACAGAGAGAGAGATGCTATCTAGTGACCAAAGAGTCAATCCCCCCAAAGACATGCCAGTCCTAAATATATCAAATAACAGAGCATCATAAATATGAAAAGGATGATAAGACAACTTCCAATTTTGGATTCGCTAGTACATGCCACTAATAAGTGCTAGACTCCATTTCAAATATTTAATATCCATTGCCTGTTTTAATCTTTATCAAAAGAAAAGCAGTGACATTAGCATCATCATTCTGCATATGTGTAAGGTCCCAAAGTAGTTGAGTATCTTGTCTAAGGTGACACAATTTTTAGGGCTAAGTTCTTTTTGCTCTTCATTTTGCCTCCATCAAGACACCTCTTCAAACATTTAGAAAATAAATAGTGTGATTTTCACATTTAACGCCCTCATTCACTGTCTCCCTTTCTGGGCCATAAAGTCTCAGGAAGGGTAAGGAGAGACACTGAATTCTAAATGAGTCATAGGAATAAAAGAGCCCAGGAAAACATCAGTAAGCACCTAAAAGGAAACAGCAGATCGGGCAAGGGAGCTGTTAATTATGGGAAAGATGGAAGACACATCGTGGCCACAGTGACCGTAAGAGTGTAAAGACAGCACTGAACAACTCTGGGGACTTCATTAGTGTAGGCTAAAACAAACTATCCTAAGAAATGGTACCACCTGGAGTCACACCAAACAGCATGCCCTGCCCTTCATGGTATCCCTGAAAGTAATAATGCTACAGAAAGTAAAATACTCATTCCTGTGGCCTAGAAAAATGTTATTAGCATCTGTCTAGGCCCTGGATTCTAGGGCAGAGACAATTGTCCAGTTAGGTGTGTCTATATCCCAGCAAGGTAAAGTAATAATACCCAGATAGTTGTAAATAACAGACCAGAAAAATCGCCCCCAAATTTTTACATGAATCTACAAAGGATCACAAAATCTTATTTTGCCAAGCAGTTAAATTCCTTTCAAATTGACATCACCAAAATTATTACCCAAGAATTGTAAATATATGTTCTCATTTTGACAAAATTCAGATAATTTGGGCATAAATCAACTGGTCTGTAAATGAATGGTTGGGAACTACTGGGCTAGCAAAGACTAAAGAGAAGAGATAGGAGAGAGGACAAAGCCTTGTCTTCCCTTCCCAAATCCAAAGGATGCTCCTTATACTTTGAAGATAATGTCTAATAAATGCTTACTGACATTTGTCCCATAAACCATATAAAAAGGGCTACTTTAATGGTAGCTGTCAGCTCCAAACCTTTCCAAGGGTATCATCACCAACACTGTTACATAGAAATGTGGACTACGACAGGACTGCCCAGAAGCATCCAGAACTGGTAACTAAAATGGCGTTTTCTGAATATCAATAGCCTACAATAAGCCTTACTCTCCGCCCCCCATATTTTTATAGTGCAGTGTAGTTGTACATAATGGTGGGATTTGTTGTTACATCTTCATACCTGAACACAATATAACTATATTTGGGGCAATATCATTCCCCCAGTATTTCTTCCCCTTTCCCTTCCCTCCTCCCTCCCCTGGCCCCTTTACTCTACTCCACTGATCTCCCTTGGATTTTCATGATCCCCTCTCCCTGGCACACACACATTTCTTTTCCTTTTTCCACTCTAGCTTCCACATCTTCTATGTTTAGATAAGCAGACCCTTTTAGATTACTCTTCATCTGAACCATTTTGCAGGGTTCGTTGTTGTTGCTCTAAAACATAGCACTCTAAAAATGTTACTTAAATGCAACTTTATTTAAATTAAATTACATTTCAAAGAAATTAAGAACTACTCAAGGAGGTCCAAGACCTTGCAAGAATAGAAGCAGAGTCCAGCTTTCAAAGAGAGAAAGAACAAAAAGTTATATAAGGGAGTGCTTGCAGTTTGGATATGCCCCTGAATTGATTTGTTGCAAATCTAAGCTCCAAATTCATATATTACTGGCATTGAGAGGTGGGGCCTTTGGAAGGTAACTAGGATTAGAAAAGGTCATGAAGATGATGTCCTCACAATTGCACTAGTGGTTTTAGAAGAGAAAGAGAGACCCAAGTTAACAGGCTATTCTGTCTCATGTGGGGCCCTCTGCCATATCATGATCCAGCACGAAGGCCCTCACCAGATACTAAGCAGATGCAAACATCATGCTCTTGGACTTCAAAATCAATGAGCTAAGTAAACCTCTTTTCTTTATAAATTCTCCAGTCTGCTGTATTGAGTTATAGTAGCAAAAAAAAAAAAAAAGTCTAACACCGTAAATTTGAACTCTGACCTTGGTTTAGAAGCTGTATACTCTGCATACATACTTTTCTTAGCCCATATATTTTTTTTTCATAAAGGAAAAATCTCTGCAGTGAATCTTCTGCCTGAATGAGCACAGGTGGTCAATCTCATCCGAGAAGCCTCTTCTACCCTACCCCTCTGACTGGTTCTAATGACAAGGAGCCCTTGTTTCCAGCAGATATAATTGATGGTTACATCTTCAGCAAAAATTAAATAGAAGAAGAACTTCCAAACCATAGTCTCTGAAGTCAGCATTTTGATTCTGAACTCAGCCACTTACTTTATAAAGATCTTGAGGGAAACAGTTAACTTCACTACCATCCAGCTCACACGTTTTTGAAAGTAAAATGAGATAATCTATGCTAAAGACCTTTTCTGTGCTGATAGTCCTATGTAAATGCTAGTTATTGTTACCCTTTGGATAACCCAATTGATCAGGGATTTGAACTCTGAAGTGTGATATCAACACTTCTGTGAGACTTCAAAGAGGGATGAGAGGGATTTGAAGTTGAACAAAGATAAACACCACAGTAAGAAGTTTAAGAACATTATTTCTGATGGAATGGAAAATAAATTGACTGTGTTAATCTCCATGAGAGTTATCTACTAATTAATAATATATTTTAATTAAACAAAAGGTAGTTTTCATAACAAAGAAAGGGCTTTCTTTCAATTCAGTTTGCTTAATTCCTATTGCCATGTGAAGGGTAATTTATTTCAAGTATCAAAAAGCTCTGTCGAACACTAAGAAAACAGGCAAGGGTTGTAAGCAGTTATTCCTGCCACTTGATCTAATAGCTCCAGTAAATAATCGACTTCTATCTTATAATAATCACTGGAATTTGACGGGCTTTTCTATTTACCATGCACAAGGTCTCTGATGGGGTTAATGGGAAATGATCCTTCCCTTCTTGCACAAAAGATTTAAAAAGCAACCTTCCCCATCAAAACCCACACCAACTTGAAGTAAAGTAGCAATGATTTCACCTAGTGATTTTTCTCTCCGCTCGCAACCCTAAAGAAGAGAGCTTCCCAAACAGATGGCAGCCAAACTAGAGAATAGCAGAAAGGTGAGTATATGTAAGTATACTATCATGCATAAGAAAGAAACCAGCTTCTCATCTGAGTCTTCTTCCTTCTGATCCCTATTACATCATTTTAAAAATCCAGATAATTCTGCATAAGGCAAGCATCTTAGCTGCTGGAAGTTTCTGGGATCTGCTAATACACCTGTCATTCCCTCTCTACTTCCTTGACTTTAACCAAATAAAAGGATCTGCTGCTTCACAAAGAAATCTCTCCTTCATCTGCGACTTTGCTTCAATCTTACTCCTTCACAAGGAATGTGGCTCAGGTCTTCCACTATCTATCAGGATGATTTCTCTTTTTCTTATAGGTCAAAAATTCAGAGATTGCCTTTTTCATGCCTTCTAATCCACTTCTGGCCCTTCTACCAGATTTATGTACGTATTCCCTAGTCCACATTCATTAAATGTCCACTAAAATGACTTTTCGGCACTCACTATGCTGATGGGCCTGTCTCTCCCACAAGATTGTTATCTCCCTGATAGAAAGGATTACATTCTTTATCCTAGCATCTAGCACATAGTAAAATCTTGCACACTCAATAAATATGTTTTAAATGGATACATAATCCAGTGGTTAACAAAACTTTTCTGCAAAGAACCAAGAACTATCTTAGACTTCATGAGCCCATCAGCTTCTAGCAACACCACCATAATAGTTCACTCAAGTGCACTCAGCTCTGCCAGGGTGGAGCAAAAGCAGTTATAAGCAATATAAACAAGTGAGTGCAACTGTGCTTCAATAAACCTTGGTTTACAAACAGGTGGTAGGTCAGATTTGGCCCACCGGCCATAGTCAGCTGACTCCTGAAAAACTAAAATGAGTAAAACCATAGAAAGTTGTTCTCACAAAGACAACCTCAAGCCCAAGAAGAGAAAGGATGTTGTAAGGTTTGAAAATGGTAACTGAGCCATTTGAAGAATAAATGGAAGAGAAGGCACTAACATGTTTCCTGGCCCTCATTCTTAGACTTGGAGTGATCTAGGTTAACACATATACAACAGGGAAAGTACAAGTCCATCTGCATGCTCATGAAGTGGGCAAATATGATGTTTTCATGCTACATTTTAGTTATTGAACTTCTAGTTCATAGAATTAAGAGTAAGTAAGAATTAAATGAAGGGCAATGAACTGCCCCAAAAGATGCATTGTTCTTCTACACTATGTGGAAACTAAACACCAAGGGAAGATGCCAGATACTCAGCACATGACTGTCCATACCATAGGAGTAAAACAATAGAAATGGAAATCCCAGACCTGATATGGACAGATAACCCTCAAGTTAAAATGCACAGGCAACCGAGGTAGCACTGAGAGTTCATTTTCAATTTCAAACTGATACATAGTGTAAGATCAATGAGTAGAAGGTACGCAAATTATCCAACAATCTTTTGTTTTAAGGCATAATTCTGTGCATATATTTTAGTTTTGCTTTTTCACATTCGCTTTCTTACGAAATTTGGGGGGCATGAAAAGAATAATCTGATAAAAGAATGCAGCATAGCAATCCAATCAGTCAGAAGGAAATTGTAAAGAAGAGTGCTCACTTAGCTTTCTAGACTACATTCAAACTGGAATCCAAACTTTGAGATATATTTCCAAATGCAAACAACACAGATAAAATGTTGGAGTGGTGCCTGATCCCACATAATCCCCTTCTCTGAAAGGCAAAACATCTGACACAGCTACACATGCACCAGCCAAATTGTCCTGTTTGAAGCAGCAACATCATTCCCAACAGCACCACCTGGCTTCTGTGGGAATTACATGGGCAGGGGGATTCAGGGAATGGAGTTGCACAAACATAAAACCACTCTAGCCATAAAATAAGCTGAACATGTTTACTGCCCTTTTGGGAGAAAAGTGTCTGAGCAAATCGAATGCCTGTGTATGGTTCCAATCTCCACAACTCTCCCTTTCTTTCTGCCTCTAAAAATGTGCCTCCAGATTTCCAAACAATTGGCCAGACTATGTAATACATAAAACACCAATTTACTACGAATGATCAGTACCCAGTGGGGAAAAAAAAAAAATTGGTGCCAAGACCTTTTCTGTTTAATTGGCTTCAGAGGATATATCCTGATGTGTCCTTAAAGCATCACTGCTCTCTCTATCCAGAAATGCCCTTGTGATAAACCCAAATCTAACACATTCAGGGTACACAGTGTAGACATCTCATCTAAGTGGTTTCCCTTCAGTGGAAGGCTACTGTGGTAAGCCACTCAGAACCAAACAATAATTTTTTGCCTAAATTTTCTGGACTGTTAGCACATCTCAAACCCACCTGCAGTTTCTCCACATTTGGACTCCAGACCCAACAAAATATAATAAAAAGCATAATTTATCCTTTAATCACTGCAATGACAAATTATTCTAGCAGCAATGCCATGAAAATATCATAGTCTATTTTACCACTGAAAATAGAATAGAGCTCATATTAGGTTAAGATTTTCTTAACCTCTTTTCTATAAACTCTATGCCCACACTTCAGTTAGTAGTCCTCAATTTTTTGTTTCTACATTATTTATGTTAGGGCCAAAAAACAAAAATAAAAAAATGGATGAGATAGCACAGGCAAGAAAGCAATGAACTTTGCTATTCAATTCCAACCAAATCTTACCATAGACAAATATATGCAAGTATGGCTATCTACTCTGATTTTCAGAGATTTTCAAGACTTTGTGTGTGTGCGTGCACGTGTGCACGCACACACATGTACACGCACACACACTAGGGATTAAACCTAGGGCCTCACATATGCTAAGCACATGTTCTTTCATTAAGCCATAGGCATAGTCCCAAGATTTTCAAAGGCACATGCCTGTAATCCCAGCAGCTCAAGATGATGAGACAGGAAGATCATGAGTTCAAAGCCAGCCTCAGAAATTTAGCGAGGCCTATATGCAACTAACTCAGTGAGACCCTGTCTCTAAATAAAACCAAAAAAAAAAATAGAACTAGGGATGTGGTTCAGTGGTCGAGTGCCCTTGAGTGCAATCCCCAGTACCAAAAAAAGGAAAAAAAATTATATTGCCTTTAAAAAAAATAGTGGGCCTACAAAACATATTAAACTAGATAAAGATACTCATCAAATCTGGGTGTTCCCTGACTTAAAAATGCTTTAGCTTAATGATTTTTCAAGTGTACCATTGTGCAAAAGCCAGAAATATGCAGAAGAGACTATACTTGAATTTTGGATCTTGACCTTTTCCTAGGCTAGTGATACATGGTACAATAATCTCTCATAATGCTGAGCCACAGCCAATGCTCCACAGTGCACAGGACTGCAACTCTTTTTGTATAAAGTTACTTAATAAGTTACACAAGATATTCAAACTTTTTTTATAAAATAAGCCTGCGTTAGATGATTCTGCCCAACTGTGGACTAATGTATTTTGAGCATATTTAAGGTAGGGTAGGGGAAATTATGCTGTTTCATATGTAATTGCAAGTTCTAATGAGTTTATCAGGGACATAACTCAATCAAAAATCAGGAAACATTGTGTATTTAAAGGTAAACTTAAAATGAATTAACTGCAGAAAGATAAAAGAGTGCTCCTCATGTTCCTAGTGACTAAAAGTATAGGTTGATTGTGTGAACAATGCAAATTGTGTATATTTAAAAACAATATTCTGGAACAGCCTACACAAAGCAATTAACCAAGATGATTCATTGTCAAAATGTCTAACAATAACCTCTGTAAATAGGAGGTATCTTTCAAAATATTCAATAAAAATTCACAAATTGTCAATCATTTCTTCTGTAAAATATCTTTCTATGGCCTCTGAGAACTTTTTTAGGCATTCAAAATCCATTGTTATTAGAAGATCAAAGTTGTTTAATCTCCTGAGTCACTTCAAAAGTTAACCCCAGGGTCCTCTCTAGTAAATCTGTGTTTCCCTTTTCAATAAAGTTGAAGCAAAGAAAGAATCTTGTAGCTAGCTGCATTGGGGGAATAATCCCAGCTCTTTCAAGAGACAAGCCAACAATTCATATACGAAGGAGAAACAACATACCAAGAGGGTCTTAAAGCAAATGCACCGACAATCAGCACAAGCATGAACTACACACAAATCTACTTGAATATAAATATTCTAAGAAAACAGATCCCCACACAAACCTGTTCCCTGCCCTAAAAGCTTCTTTGATTCCTTTTTCCACTAGTCTTGGAGAGTTTGAGGTAGAGTGTCAGAGTGCAATGAAGATGTAGCAAAATGTCACAGAGTGCAGAGATGCATGATAGCCTTGTGGAGAAGGAAACCAAGGACACAGCACCTAGTATCCCATCTCTGCTGTCAGGATCAATTCTGAACCAAGAGGGATGTCACATGACTGGCAAAGAGTAAGCAGGAGGCCTCTGGCAGTCCCTGGTAATGTCACAGATATCTGAAGCATTTGCTTCTAGAGATGCCCGCTGCCCTCACGGACCCTTAGGCGGACTTTGGTAGCTGCCAGGGAACCCACACCACAGCATTGCCTGCAGAAAGAGCACAGCCCACGTCTGCCCTCCCCAACCCAGGCCCAGGCTGCATGCACACAGTTGTCCTTAGACACAGACCATCTGGGGTCCTCTGAAGCCAGGCAGGCTATCCTGAGCACCTTGGCCACCAAGGCCCCAGGTAGCAGTCAAGATACCCTGCACACCTAGCCTCAGTCCTAGGAAGTCTCATTGGATAACTCGTTATACCAAACTAAGAAGTTTTTATGCAGCAAAGTTGACAGGCAACAGAGTGAAGACCAACTACAGAATGGAGGAGACATTGATAAACTAATTATCTGATGAGGGATTAATATCCAAAATATACAAGAAACAAAAAACAAAAAAAGAAACAATCTAATTTTTAAGTGGGTAAATTGTCTGAATAGATATTTCTCAAAAGAATATGGCAAAAATGTGGAGAAATGTTCAACATCACTAATCATCAGGGAAATGCAAATCAAAATCATATGATCTTACCCTAGTTAGAATGGTCATTATCAAAAAGATGAAAAGAACAAGTGCTGGAGAGAATGTAGAGAAAGGGGCATTGAGACAGTACTGGTGATAAGGCAAACTAGTATAGCTCTTATGGAAAACAGTATGAAGGTTCCCCGAAAATCTAAAAATAGAACTCCCACATGATCCAGCTATGCCACTACTGGATATGTAGCCAAAGGAAATGAAATCCATATATCAAAGACACATCTGCAGTCCCATATTTACTGCAGTACTATTCAGAATGGCCAAGACATGGAATACCCCTAGGTGTTCATCAATGGGTGAATAGATAAAATGTGGCATATATATGTAAATATATATAATTATATAATATATATAAATATAAATACATATACATATAAATATATATATACATACATTTAAAAAGAAATTCTGTCATTTGCAGCAAAATGGAAGTAAATGGAGGACATTTATGTGGAGTGAAGTAAGTCAGGTAAATACTAGACAGGAAAAATAAGTTCTTATCTGCAGAACCAGAGGGTATCTACAGTCCACAACAACTTACATAGAGAAGAGAGGAGTTTGAAAGTTCCCAACAAAAATGATATTTTGTTCACTACACATGTATATACACACCAATTATACTAAAAACTATAAATATCTACAACTATTGTATGTTGAGAAAAATAATTTTTAAAATAACATAATAAAAAGGAATCCAAATATATAAACATATACATGTTTGTAGTTTGAAGTGTATATCTAAAATAAATTTCAACAAACTATTTTTGGTATCTATTTTAACAAACAAGAATGCAGACGAGATTCTCTGTGAGAGACAGTTGACGAGAGACACAACTGATTTCACAAATTTCCGTCCTCTACTGTCATCATTCTAAGCCCACTATGACCTCTAAAAACTTGCAAAAAAAAAAAAAAAAAAAAGACTTGGGTACACCCTTTTCTCAAACTTAGTATGGCTGAAATGAGCCATACCAAAAACCATAAAGTCTCTGACCGTCTTGATTTCTCCCTTCAATCCAGCAATCTTCTAACTACCATGACCAAACCACAACCACAACCATCTCTTTTTCTACAAATTTTTTATCATAGAAAAAAATGCAAACACACACAACAAGATTTAATTTTTACTACTTTTGTGGTACTCAAACCCAGGGCCTCACACATGCTAGGCAAGCACCGTACCACTGAACCACATCTGAAATTCAACATTTTATCAGTGGCATTAGGTACTTTTGTATTATTGTGCCATCATTATCACTACACATCTCCAGAACTTTTTCATCATCTAAATTCTGTAACACTAAACATGAATTCTTTCCTCCCCAGACCCTGGTACCCACTATTCTGCTCTGTGTTTCTGTGAACTTGACCGCTCTGGGAATCTCGCATAGAGTGAATAGGCAGCACTTACTCTTTTACGCAAGGCTTATTTTACTTAGCACAACAGTCTTCCTGGACTTGATTTCGTTTATTCTTGCACCGCAGTCAATGAGTTCTACGTGGTCATCATGCACTATTGTTTTGTCCCTTTTCTTTTCTTCCCTGTCCTTTTGATTCTCAGTTCCTGCAAGGACTTGCTAACAGGTGTCCCTAGTTTTATTTAGCTGCTTCTTCACATGAGGACAACCTTTTAGAAATATGTTATTGCTTTGGCATTTTTGCTGGTGCCCTACAGACCCAGAGGAAAAACAAAAAAGTTGTAACCCCTTAGCCTATTTCAAGCTCTTCCCACTATGAAGTCAAGAAAATAAACAACTCTCTTGCCCTACAAAATCACTTGAGTATTTCTGCCATCTCCCAGCCCTCACCCTACACTGTTGATTGTACACATGGAGCATGGCCTAAGGCTTCTCTGTTAAGCTTGTTCTTAAAGGGATCACTCTCTCTCAACTCTGTGGCAAGTAATTTCTCCACCAGGCATTTAGCGCTTCCTCTAAACTGTCTTTGCATTATTGACTTTTCCACTCTTTGTCTTGTCCTCGAACCTACACTTTGACATAACCTTACATGCACAGCACTTGACACAGAGGTACTCAATAGCATTTTTTAAACTTGAAACATTTTATACTTAGCAGAAACATGCATTAGTTCCTTTTGCCTAAATCCTCCTCAAAGGTTTCATTTTGGTCAAAGTGGAAAACAATCTAATCTCTGAAGTCATGAATAAATCTGAAGATTATGATTGAGAAGTACGACTAATCCAGGAGATGCCATATGAAAGTTGGGCCACGCTACTCAAGTATGTTATTCTACTTTCCATAGCTATTTCCACTGATGGGTCTTGAACTTAACATCTCTTTCCTGGGCTGAATATTTGGTTTTTATTGCAAATCATTTTGTTCTTATACTTTAATACATTTCCACTTACTTATAATTTATTGTGCTTCATTGGCCTCAATAAATATATTTTTTAACAACGTAACAATGCACTATTACTCATGATTGCTAGCATCTCATAAACAAGTTAATTTGTGCCCTGTGACAACGATTATGAATTTGGCTCAATCATTTCCAGTGATGGCTATTATCCCCCAAAGGATTAGTTTCCATTCTCTTACTTGGTATCAGTCTGCCAAGTCTCTGCCAACCACAATTCCCTTTTGTATTTTTTTCTTTTGTTCTCTCTCATGTTGGAATATACATTTGGTTTATTTCTCCTAGCCAAAGTGATCCATTTTCCCTACACATTCTCTGGGTAAGTCACACAGTGCTGTGACAAATGGTGGATGTCTTCTTGAATCACATACCCCATTCTCTCCTTCCAGCCTGCTCAATGTGACCCAGGCAGTAAAGTGGAATGCCCCCAATGCAAACCATTCAGGATGCATAACCTCAAGAGAACTGGAGTCAGATGGCAAAAAGCCATCATCTGAAAAACACATTCATGCAGGAAAATGCGTGCCCATCAGCAAAGAGCTCCTCATGCTGCCGAGCCAAGTTAGCAGGTAGATTGTTTGCCTGTGCAGAATTTGAGCTGACTCTGCTAACTTAGAAATACTCCCAAGTAAAAAGCCTGGAAAGTGATATAAAGGACATGGTTCTCATATGCTTTTATTCTGAAAGTACAAACAAGCTTTTCTAAACCCTTGCTTCATTTTGTCTGAGAGAATTTTAAATCAAAATAAATATCCTATCCTCACTCATTTATTTACCAATCTACAGGAATGTGTTCACTTTCCTTTTTTATTTTAAAATATTTACTTTATAAATAAAAATTACATGTCCAAGGTGTACAATGTGATAATTTTACATACATATATTATGTACTGGTCAGCACAAATTTTGAATATAACCATACTACCTATAATGTGGGTGGGTGGGGAGCACACGTGGGTGTACATGCACATGATGGGGGTGAGGACACAAAATTTATCCTCTATCAAATTTCAAGTAAACAAGACAGTTTTACTAACTATATTCACCATGTTTTATGTTCAATCATAAGAACTTGATTAATCTTATAACTGAAAGTTTCTACCATTTGACCAACATCTCTCCATTTCCCCAACCCCACCCACCTTCCCTATTTTTAAATAGATCCTTAAAAGCCTTTTCTGACTTTAATCCTCCTTTCTCCCAAGTCTTCCAACTCTTCTGCCTCCACCATTGATTTTAACATTATTTGTTGCTTTCATTTGTGATGTTTTTATAGCACAAATTATATCCTTCCTAAGGAGGAGGGAGGCTGTAGTGTTTCTGCGTGTGACTCTTCAGGTGACCACTGCCTTAAAGGGAAAAGAAAAATTTACTTGATGGATTTTTCTCCTTGTCCCAGCCTAAATTAATTGTTTCCACTTCAAGTCTCACATATCGAGAGAGAGAGAGAGAGAGAGAGAGTTGTCAACCATACAAAGAGAATCCATGCAAGCATAAGTTGCATACATGTGTAGGGCCTAATAAAGCTGTTAGATTTAAACTAATCCCTTGAGAATTTTTTTTTTGGGGGGGAGGGTATACTGGGGTTTTAACCATGGCACTTAATCACTGAGCCACATCACTAGCACTTTTTTGCATTTTATTTAAGAGATGAGTCTTACTGAGTTGCTTAGGTCCTCACTAAGTTGCTGAGGCTGGCTTTGAACTCATGATCCTCCTGCCTTAGCCTCCCAAGCCATCAGGATTACAAGTGTGTGCTGCCAAGCCCAGCGAGACAAAATATCTTAAGATATAAACATCCTGGGTGAGAAATTTGCTGAAGCAATGGAGATTAGAATAAATAGCATGAGTGAATGGACAAAAATTTAGGTACAAAGCCACAAAGTCCTTTTTTGAAGACTGTAGAAAATAGAGATCGAAATCATAGGATGAGACCCTGAAGCAACATATGGACACACCAGTGAATCCAGGCTGCTTCAAACCTCGACCATATCTTGGTACCTTAGTCAAGATGTTAGATAAGTACAAAAACATGATGCAGATCCTTCAAGGTCATTATGTGTAAAAAATGGTAGCTGGCTTTCATCCTGAGTGTTGATTACAATTTCTCAACTAAGCAGAGAGGAAGCAAATACACTCATATTCTTATTCCCTACTCTTCCTATGTAACTAAATGTCCCCGAGTCTGTGGATGTGGTCCCCAGTCACAATTCTGCACACTGAGAGGAAACCAGCAGTCTACCTGGAGCAACTGTGGTTCAGAATTGGGAAAGATAGGATTTCCTGAGTGAGAGAATTACTTGTAAGGGATTTCCATGCAATTTTCTAAATACATGATGTTTGACCCGAGCAAGGGAAACAGAGAAGCAAAAATTAAACAAAAAGCCAATCAGACAGAAATAGAAACAAACAAAAATTGTAAATATCAACATTAAGAAAATAAACACGAAGGGCCCTGGCTTGGAAATTCCTGATAAATAACAAACAGCTTTTAAAATCTTACTCCTTTAAGTTGTGGGAAAAATAGAGTCAGAAGGTAGCTCCTAATCTTTTCTGTTACTGCTTAACAAATTTTAGTCAGCAAAATTAAGCAACTTTTATTTGCTTGGCAATTGAATAAAAAGAGAACTTCAATGCAGTTGAAGCTTTGAGCTTTCATCGAAAGTTATAGGTAGCTGCCAAAGGAAAAATCTTATCAGTTGAAAAAGCAAGTTCAGCACTTAGCTAGAGAGCTATGAAAGTCTGAAGATAAGAAGATGTGGTATCATTTAATTAGCAGCCACCCAATGATGGCTCAGAAGAGATTGATTCTGCTTCTTAAGAAGTTAAGACCAACCTTGGTCTCTACCAGAAAAACACGCTTTAACCTGTGCTGTGCTCTCTCCCTCCTCCCTTCCCATTTCTCCAATATTTTCACATTCCCTTCACACCCCTTATCCCTATTCTCTCTTCCTTGTTTCTCAATAAAACCAGTCTTTTAACTTAAAAGAAAGCATCCAGTTTTTAGTTGTTCAAGATACTTCTAGCAACATATAAACTCGTTCATTCTTGTAAAAATAAGCAGCATTCAGACACATTTAAAGAACAAAGAGGGAAGCATATTAACTCAAATTTATGTTTTTAATAAAAGAAGAGTTTTCTAAATTCTGAGGGTAAAATAAGTGTGGAATGCGTTTAACATAACAGCAAACAAAACGGGACTTCCAGTGACAGAAAAAATATGATTTTCAACTAAAATGTAACAGAAATTGCCTTCCCAAAGTACCATGTTTATATAGAAATACATAGTGAAGTAAAGCAAATAAATGTCCTGAAAGTCCATAAATTTTAAAAATTAGCATAACATAGTATTACAGAATCATAAAAAAATTTCAAACTGTTACCATGGACTCTTGCCTCTCTTTTTCTTTACCTTATGATTGTTCCCCTCTTCCCCCGACCCCCTTTCAGGGCTTCTAACCTTGTAGAAGATACTTTCTAGAAGCATAAAGCATCCAATCCCATTTATACGTGCATGTAGCAGAGAATTCCACTGAAATGCAGCTTTTAAAAGAGATTAATAAAGCCTGAAATGGAGCAATAGATATTTCAGTATTTGAGTGACAACAAAAAAGGATGTGTGTATAAATCAGAGATAGATTCCTCTCCTGAGACATAATTCAATACAGTGCATTGAAAAGGTATTATAGTTAGGCTCAAGAAAGAGTGAATTACTGTGACAGACAGAGAAACTTCATCCAGTAACCTACTGATGTGAATGTGAATCAACATGATCCTAGTAAGTACATGAAACAAAACCACAAACTGCATAACTTTTAAACACATGAATACCACAGTATTGGAGAAATAAGTGATGAAATTCAATTGAACCACTAGTACATTTCCCTGGGCCAAGATTTTCTGTAAAACATACTGAATCTCTTTACTTACATAAGCTAAGTATCAGATTTAGTAAAATTGGTTAAATATACTCAATGTTTCCCTTTCCAACCCCCGGGGCAATCCTACAGCTTCCAAATGAAAATAGAAGAAAATTAAATATCTCTGGAAGATAATAATTTTTTAATTTAATTCATGTTTCATTTTATATTTATTTTTATTATAATAGTGTATATTTACAATTGTTTACAGAAAGATTTTGGCTACCCTCCACCCCATTCCAGCCCATAGTAAGGAATTGCTATTATAATCCAAATGAGAGGGGAAGGCAGGAAAGTTTTGACAGATAGTGGGAGTGATTTCCATGTTTAGAAGATCCTTTTGACTGTTATGTAAAGACAAAAAGTTTGAGGCTAGAACAATAGTCTAGGTAAGAGACTTAAGTAGTTAGAAAAAATATATATATTTTAAAAAAAAAAACTTTTAGGGTAGGAGAAAATACTGCAAGTTGTACTTTACCATCTGAGCATGACCTAATGAATTAGTCAGTGCTCTCTGTAGCTTCAATGTTATAGTCCAAGCAGAAAAAAAAGGGGGGAACATAGTTCATAGATGGTTTAGTGACAGGTGATCTTGCCCAAACATTAATAACTAAAGTCTTCTCCATAACACCCTTAATGGACAGCCAGTTTCTGCTCCAATAGGTTCAAAATAAGAACTTCATTCATAACATACAGCAACAAGAATGGCATATGCCTCGTTTAAACAATTCTAGAAAAAGGGACCACTTAGCTGGTATTCCTCATTCTTAGGACCAAAATTTTGGTCCTAAAAATGTAAGATGTCCATCAAGGCCAGAGAACTTACAGAACAAAAACTGAAGGATCCTTTACTTAGAACTTCATGAAGGTGGCCCACGCCTTTCTTTAGCAAGTTCACAGATGAACATGAAATGTGGA
Source organism: Callospermophilus lateralis (assembly GCF_048772815.1). Lineage (NCBI taxonomy): Eukaryota > Metazoa > Chordata > Mammalia > Rodentia > Sciuridae > Callospermophilus > Callospermophilus lateralis. Next base: position 185,691,152 of record NC_135305.1, on the reverse strand, counting down.
GACAAAAGAATGCAGAATTATGTGGAATACAGTCTGGAAAAGAATGAGTAAATAACAACCTGGTCCAAGATCCAGTAAGATAAGTAACAGAAAACTGTGAGGAGAAACAAAGCAAAACAGCTCTCCATCGTCCCAGGCTCCTTCACATTCACTCTAGCTCATGAGCTTCATTTTGCCTGAATATGGGGAATTTGTCTTGCACAATATGTATTGCCTCAAGATCATGCCTAGTCACTTAACCATTACAGTAATGAATTTAATGGAAGATGGTTTAATTGAGATATACACTCAACCTTGTATTTCAGACAGAGTGAATGCAAACTTTTTTCAATGTTCTTCTTGCATTATTTTCCTCCTCTTAAGTCAAACCTACAAAACACAGAAAATTAAGGATATTTACCAGGTACTGTCCACCAGGTCCCTTACATATTTCAGCTAAAGGTAGTATCTTTTAAAAAAAAAAAAAATTAGGACAAATCTTTTTGTTCCTTTCTTTCCTCCTCAAGGTCCTTAATCAAAAGTCAAAAACATGCCCTTCAGCATGGTATATGGTTTATTTTTAAAGAGCTCATCAACTATCTGTCCTTTCAGCTTCAATTCCCAAGTCCAAAAATTCTTTTAGAAACTTCCAAAATTTACCTGGGGAGAGGAGTTGTCTTTGTTGATCATACGCAATTTTTAGTTTTCAAGATCATAAACTGGTGCTGATAATAGGATTATTGCAATTTGAGAATTAAGAGCTCCTTCACTTTTGTCAACTTTCATTTTGCTTCAGTGGTCTAAGAGTCTTTCAAAGATGTTTTTCAGAAATCAAAGACCTTACAAGGGTGATGCTTAGACTTTCAAGTCCCATTAGCCACTAAGAACTCCCAATAGAAAAGGATATTAACTGAATGATCTCTCTAAATAAGTAAATGTGCAAAGATTACATGGACTAATTATCCATGTGACTAGCTTCTTGTAGGTGTTGAAAGGAGAAATAAATGCTCTTCGGCAGTACCTTGACAAATAGCTTTTGCTCTTTGACCCAATTATTCAAATTCTTATGTGTGTGGTTTTATTAGTGTTAAAGCCGATTTTTTAAGCATACATCTCTAAAGTTATAATAAAAATTAACATCATGATTAAATACACACATACTCATTTTACACCTCATTATTTAGAGCACATATAATTCATGAAGCAAGGTCAAACCGTGTTCTTATTGCAATCCTACACTGGAACTACTACCAAATTTCTTGATGCCAACATGGAAGTCAGTAGCTGTTAGGATGAGTACAATTCTGTAATGTGTGGCAATAAATGACTATATCAAGAAGAAAAGTGTTAATTGAAGGATGAGTTTCAATAGTTTGAGATGGTTCCCTAAGTGGAACAGTGATATGTTTCATGATACTTAGTATCAGAATATAAATTGACATTCACTCATTTCTCCTCTTTTGGAAGATGTTTCATTAATATAGATGATTATTTTATAAAATACATTTGAGAAGAGATAACAATAAAGAAAAGGAAGTGGCTAATTATGTGAGACCTTGAAGACGTCTCCTTGATTGCTTTCACTGTATCCAAAATAGAAAATACTTTTAATATGGTGTCTCTGATTATTCAAAATAGTCAGAACTAGCCTTAAACACTGGAAATAGCAGTAGAGAGAAAAAGTTTAGATTTTTTAAAGTAAAGAAAGACAAACTGTCCCTGTTGGTAAGATGATCCATTTTAACTCGAGTAAATCAAGCCATACACATTTTCCCTTCATTGGGATGACCCCCAACACATTCAAATTCTTGAAGTTGATAAATAAAGGAAGAAATTAGGAAATGAATTCGGCCTTTTTTTTTTTTTTTTAATGTGTATTGGGTTGCCGTTTTGCTTTTTCCCTATACTCCAAGCAGAATTAACATAACAAAGCAAACATGTTCAGATGAGATAGCAGTGGATTTTGCCCAAGATGACAGAATATTCACATGTTCATGCAAACATTTTAGTCCATGCCCATAGTAACCATACATAAGATGTTTTAAAAGGAAAATTGAAAATCCATCAACAAGTTTACACATAAGGTAAAGGTCTTGGTGACTGAATGTGAAAACTCCAATGTAACTACCAAACAGAAGATTTCAGTCTGCCAGTATTATTTACTGTTATTCGATGGAAAACCCAGGAAACCTAGTCAAGGCAACATTAAACCCTGAACACAGAACTTAATATAAAATATTAGTAAACAGAATTAATTATTGGCTATAAAATGATAGACAAAATTAAATTCCACCAAGGTTAATTATAACAAAATACCCAATCAATAAAAACAAGAAGAAAAGGGATACAAAATGAGTAATGAAATGTCTCTTCCATACTCAGGAAGAGGTCATAACTTCAAAATTGGTAAATATAAATACATGTATATGTATACACATACACAAGTACAAATCTACAGTTAAGTGTACATTTATAAATTTAAGAGTAATTAACAATAGAAGAGCAATAAAACATATACCTTCCAAACAACCAGAGACTTAAAAGAAATATGGAAAATGCTTTTAATCCAATCAAAGGCAAAAATGCAGGGCAAAAAGAAGGAATAAGAACACACACACAAAAAAAAAAAACAAAATATCAATTACTAAGGTAATTATACAACATATTAATATACCTATCAAAAAGCAAATATCATTAGGTTGGATTTTATAAATCATCTTTACAGTGCTTTTAAGGATCAAATTAGAAACAAAACAGCAAAGGTAATTTGAAAATAAAGGAAAAAAAATGTATCTTACAATTGATTACCAAAAAGACACTGGTATGATCACAGCACACAAAACAGAATTGAAAGCAAAATCTTTGATAAAGATACATGGGAACTTCGCATAATAACAATGACTCAGAAAGAAAATATAACAATCATTATTCAGTATATACCTAACACAAGAGTTTGAAGTACATAGATTTTTTTATACTCACATAATTACAAAGATAAATTGAAACATTCAGATCATGTAGTGAGATTTAACACAAGTCAATCAGAAACTGAAAACTCAATTTTTTTAAAAAACTGAGTTGTGTTATAAAACAATAAAATCACCAGGTTTCCCAAGCTTAAGGATGTGTGTGTGTGTGTGTGTGTGTGTGTGTAAACAATTATTTGTGTACACATACATTCATACAAAGGAAATATAGGAGTACAGACAGAACAATTACAAAATTAATCATTTAGACATTTGTCCCAGACTACAGAATGTAAAACACAAGAGTGAACTCTAATGTCAACTATGGACTTGGGTGATTATGATGTGTCAATATGGGTTTATAAGTTACAAAGAATGTGCAGTCTGGTGGGAGATGTTGATAATGGAGGAGCTGTGTGTGTGTAAGGGGCAGAGAAAGATATACACGTCTATCTTTCTCTCAATTTTGACATGTACTTAAAATTGCTCTAAAAAAATAGTGTTGAAGCCATTTTTTAAGCATACATCTCTAAAGTTATAATAAAAATTAACATCATGATTAAATATACACATACTCATTTTACACCTCATTATTTAGAGCACATATAATTCATGAAGCAAGGTCAAATTGTGTTCTTATTACAGTCCTTCTCTGGGATTACTATCAAATTTCTTGATGCCAAAATGGAAGTCAGTAGCTGTTAGGATGAGTACAATTCTGTAATGTGTGGCAATAGATGACTATATCAAAAAGAAAAGTGTTAATTGAAGGATGAGTTTCAATAGTTTGAGATGGTTCCCTAAGTGGATCAGTGACATGTTTCATGATACTTAGTACCGGTTGATATTCATTCATTTCTCCTCTTTTGGAAGATGTTTAGTATAGATAATTATTTCATAAAATACATTTGAGAAGAGATAACAATAAAGAAAAGGAAGTGGCTAATTATGTGAGACCTTGAAGAGGTCTCATAATTAGAGACTCATAAATAGTGCTGTTAGATAAGGGAAATATAAACTTATCTCCTTACCCTAGAGCCTAGATGAGGTGTTAAGCCATATCCATCACAAAACAACTCTCCGCATCTTACAATAAGTTAGGGGTATCAATTGTGACATGCTGGAATGCAGTCCGAGTTGAACTGGGACAGGTAATTTCAAGAAGGAATATTCAGATATTAGGGAGAACAGAGAGGCCTTGAAAAGTACTTTAAATGGATCTGTGGGGAAGAGGAATTCTAAACGAGGGTACTAGAGGGAGACAATGTGGACATGAAAATCATCATCTTATAGACAGACAAAGTGGCTCCATTTAATAGGGACTGGTAGTGTGAGTTTCCCTGCAAGGGAGTAGCGGATGACATACCTGGAAAGATAGGCTGAAGCAGAGTTAGTAATGTGGGAAAGAGTGAGCCATGGGAACTTTAAATGCTTAAAATGCCTGGACTCTGGAAGCGAGGTATTGGAAATCTGCTAATGATTTTAGTGAGCAAAAATGTCAGTTAAAGCACTGTTAAAAAACTCTTTGAAAACAACATGCAGGTAAGAAAAGAGTAGTTTAAGCAGGAAAAAGGACTGTCCCTTGAATAAATTACTCACTTTTGTCAGATGAGTAAACTGGAGATTCAATGATGGGCCTCAAGCCTTCTAGACAGTAGAGCAAGAAGTAAAAATCAAGGTTATTAACCTGTCACCTTGGACATTTCTATTGATCTTCACCATTCCCTTTGGGAACTATTTCAGGCAACATTAAAATATGTGGAGTTTGTGTCATACAACTTCCTTTTTGCCTCCAAGCCTCATAGTAAGTTCTTCACCACCACCATGAACAAATCCCACCTTGGCCCGTTCAATTTCACCCCAAATCACAGTGTCTGGAAGGTTCTTCTCAACCTTCCAAAATTTCAGAAAAAAAAAAAAAAAAGCTATAAGAAACTGATTCTATACCAACATACAAAGTCGAATAAAATTTTGATGAATAACTTCTCCCTGAGGTATCTGCTTTTAAGATTTAACTCAGAGGAATGATATTCTCAGTCCCAACATCAAGACATGTTTTGGTAAAATCTTCCTGAAGAGTCTGAAAACACTGGCACATAGGGAGCCTCCTATTCACAACTGCCCCTACCTGTGGAAAATTGCTCCAGAAACATATTTACTCCCTCTCGTTCTATCAATGTGGGACACAAAGGTGAAACTAGAGAAAATGAGAGGAAAGAGAATAGGTTTGTAGCCCACCGGGAACGCTGGTGGGTCAAGCTGTGAAAATAACTTGCAAGCATCACATGTTATTACTGCAGCTACAAAGTATGGCAATGAATCATCACACAAGCTTCCTGAGTCTCTGGAAATCGTTTCCCCAAAAGAGAAAGAAATAATTCTTTTTTTTTTTTTTTTTTTTTTTTTGTTAAGAAGGAAATAAATGCAAACAATCTTTGGGTCTTAGAGGGGCCTTTACTAGGAAAGATGGTGCTTGCTCTACAAACACCCATTGTTCTTTTTTGTTGTTGTTGTTGTTTTGTGGCCAGTGAAGTATCCTAAAGTGTGGTTTAGTCATAAAGAAATTACAATTTTGAAACTTGTTTGAATGTGTGTGTGTGTGTGTATGTGTGTGTGTATGGAAAATCCCATTCCAAGTAAGAGTATCATACTAAAAATTCTGTGTTAGTATTTGCCATTTTCTTGTGGATTTGCATTTACCCATACCAGAACACTTTTCCTCTGAGCCTCCATTATCACATTAGCATAGTCTTCTCTTTCATTGTCTATACTCCGGTGAGAGCGAGGTAGTGATCCAGAAAATATAACACTTAGAAAAAAGAAGGAATCATGTTCCATGTTTCTAGGACTATAAAGAGTTAGGTGTTCAACTATTCTGTCTTCTCCTTCTGGTACATGTCATGGCTATAGGAAGTGCGTCAAACTTCTGACCAGACAATTAGCATATGTTCACTAGTGCTAATTTTGTGGTTACAACAGGCTATTTCTCTTCTAAGCATTTCAATCCCCAGTCTGGTACTGAATAAAGACCACTGCATCTTATTTCTTTTTAAGTGACATATTGTGCTTATTTTTTTAATATTTATTTTTTAGGTGTAGATGGTCACAACGCAATGCCTTTATTTTTATGTGGTGCTGAGAATCAAACCCTGGTCCCACCCATGCTAGGCAAGCACTCTACCGCTGAGCCACAATTCCAGCCTTGCATTTTATTTATCTATTTTTTAATTTGTTTTAATTAGTTTCTAATCCCAGCCATCTTCCTCATTTGTCATAAGCCCAGTACTGTCCTGATCTGGCCCTTTCCATACTACTCCCCAAAGCCTTTAAACCCCATACATCATTTTTAGTATTTATTACTGCTGCCAGTACTGCATGGGTTTCAAGTTGAGGCCAGGTAGAGAAATACAGATACCACCCTTACCCATACACCACCAGTATGTAGTTAGGAATACTTCTTGTTTGGGGTGAGGGGAGATGTTTCTAAATAAAAAAGATTTTTCTGGAAAAAAAAAAAGCAACTTTCTGATCATTGACATTTGGAAAATCGTAAGGGATACTAGTTTATAAAAATTCTCGATCTCCAGTTTAAAACCATAACAGTGTCCTTTAACCTAATTCAACAGTCCAAGAAAGTAATAGAGTAACATTTCTTGGCTGAATCAATACTGCATTAAAGAAAGGTGCTATCATTGAAAAGTTATGAATACAAAACAGGTCAATGATGTATTAGTGTCATTGCTCGCTGTCTCTTTCAGTTTGCTTGCATTACTGAATATAAGCAGAAAAGAACCCTTCTCCTGTTTAGATTTGTCAGTGAGATCCTATTGGTATTCCATCCTGCTCTGGGTTAAGGTGTTTTACATCTTCCATTCAAAACACTGCAGATACAAATGAAGCAACCCAAATATCAGAACAACCACTGGAGCCTATTCAGTGTTTGTTAGCACATTCTTAAAGAGTTCATGTTTTAAAAATCTTTCAGCAACCTTTTTTTCTCCAACAAGGTAAATTATTCCTGTCAAAGCTCTCTTTGTTTTGTGATCCATGAAGTCACCATGCAATTATTTCAAGGTCACTTAGCACTAACTTAGATATAATTTTCAGAAAACATTAAACTTTTTAAAGGGTCCAATGTTTTTGATAGACAACGAACGCTCACAAAGCAATAAGGACAAGGTGAAAAACCAAATCGAAATTATAATACCTTGTGGGGGTGATTACACAGGTTTATTAAAATGGGCATTTGCTGTTGGGCAGTAAATTAGCAAAATCTTTCTTGAAAATGATTTGGTAACTTTGTACCAAAGTCCTTACAAATGCTTTATGATGACGACACAGTTTTACATTTAGGTATTTCACCCAAATAAAGGGGAAAAGAAATTCAGTCATGGGTAAAACTGCTAATGCATGATTTCCAAGAATATTAATTATATTGTTAGATTCCTGAAAAACAAAAACACTAGTTACCAGCATTAAAGGATGACCCAAAGGAGACAAGATAGCCAATACAATAGCTAACGTGTAGTAAAAACTCAAAACAAAAAATTGTTAATTGATTACGTATACAGGCAAATATTCATTTTAAAAATCAGTGCTACTCAAAGTAAGGCTCACTGATTGGCATCACTGGGGTGTTTGTTAGAAATGCACCTTTGGGGATCCTTGGCCAGACCTACTAATTCATAGTCTTTGGGGTGGGACTGAGGAAATTATTTTAATAGGCCCTTCAAGTGATTCTGATGCATGGTAGGTATTGTGAAGGACTGAGCTAAAATACTATGCCAACTTCAAAAATCAAAATCTCTCAGCTTCATCTGACTTTCAACATCTCTTTCTATCCCTTCTCTACAACCAGAGCAAGCTACTTAAGATTCTCCTGGCATTAGAAACCTTGTTCTCCTCTAAACTCAGATTTCTCTGGAAACCAAATATGGAAAGAAGCTGAAAGTTAAGGAAGACTTTATTGAATTTCCCTTGTCAAATTTTATTAAGATCCCTACTGGAGTTGTGATTAAAAGTGTCCAGATGATAGCTGTACGTCTCACTAACCGCAACTTAAACAAATTATTTAATATTGGACTTTGGTTTTTGTTTTTTTAATTTCAATTTCTTCAGCTCAAGAATGAGGCTAAAGATACCTGTATGCCAATGGTTTAAAGAAACAATTAAAAGAGCATCACATCCCTTGGGCACCAGACACACAGAGCTTCATCAACTACAAAGCCCCTTTCCATAGACTGGTTCTGGTTTTTTTTTTTTTTTTGACTGTTTAAATATTTTTTATTTGTTCTAATTAGTTACATGACAGAAGAATGCATTTTGACACATTATATATAAATAAATAAAATTTTATATATATATATATTTTTCCAGCATAAAACTTCTCATTCTTCAGGTAGTACATGATGTAGAATCACACCAGTTGTTTAATCACATATGTGATTCTGGTTTCTTTACAATGCTGCCTCTTTGCTCAATGAGTAGGATGTTATCTAAAGACATAGCTCACCCTGTTGGTGTTACAGTGACACAGACTATTCATAAATACTGAATGAGTGATTGACTGGTATGATGAGTCAGCCTGAGGCAGGATTAAAGAATCCAGCCCTTTGAACCTCATCACACTACACAAAACGAGAGGAAATAGGAATACTCAAGCCTGTTGCCACTGAAAGAAAAATGCCTGTAGATACAGGATTATTCATGCTCCTTGCCATGCACCGTTTTCCTCCACTCTCTGTTTTCCTTCTTCTAAATGAGATTAGGTCTCTTCAAACAGCTGGCAGGCTGCCTTTCCAGCAGGAAAACCCTGGATGATATTTACCAAGCCATAATAAGAGATAACATACAACTTCCAGATGTCCCTCATATTGGCAAATGGAAGTGTTGAAAACACTTGAAAGATAAAAACTGAAGGAATTTGGTATTTTTTTTTCCCAAATTGGCAACACAAATTGAAAAGATGACATTATGAGACCAATTTGAACATGAAACAGAAAAATCTATTAAAATATGGTACTTAATCCTTCTTTGGAAACCTGTTACAAGTTTGAAGTTTTTGTGGAAAGAGACTCTCTCCTTCAACATAATGAACTCCCACAGTGCAATCTAACTCCTGTGAGAAGAAACGCACACATATGCTGCTAGAGACTGCCTGACATGAATTGAGAGCAGGTGAACAACCTTGTTAAGTACTTAGTTTCCAGTACTGTAGTAGTGCTTGGGAGAGAAAAAAAAACTTAAGTTAGATATATTCCTTGCCAGGAAACAGCTTTTAGGCAGACACATAAACACATACACAGGGAATTACAGGATTGTCAGATTAGATTATTTTAGAGATTGAATTCAAATATAGCAGGCGCACAAAAACTGAAAGGGTCAATTCTACTAATGGTGAGGAGAAGAAGAAAGGCTTAAGTGGTTTATCTTGAGATGAGTCCTTGGACCACAAGTATCATGCAGGAACTTACTAGATATACAAAATTCAGGCCCCCATTCCAAATCTACTGAACCAGAATTCATTTTTTGCATTTTAGCAAGATCTCCAGAAGTTTCATAGGCACATAATTCTTTGAGAAGTGTTGGTCTAAAACTGTTTCAGTAGAGTGTTAGGGGCAGAAAGTTAATTGCAATAGGTTGATTAAATAAGATAAAGAGTTTGGGCTGAGAGTAAAAAAAAGTGGGAATACATAATTCAAATTCAGCCCATATATGTGTTTTATGAGGAATGCATGGTGTTTTAAACATTGATAAATTTAAAACAGAAATCTAAACTTCCTACTTTCATTGGGGAAAAATTAGGAGTTTGGACCCAACTGAACTGAACCCCTATTCCTATAGGACAGCAAAGAACAGAACTAACCTTCAAACAAAGGTGAGCCCACTATTACCTTATATTCAGCCCTCTTTGCCCACTGTCATTATTACCTTTCTGGTCTTAAATAGACATTTGAAAAAATGACCTTGGAATTGACTTTGCTTTACAGAAACTTAACAGAAAGTGGAGAGAGAGAAATAGCACAGCAACTCAAGTGGAATATAGAGGTGATGAAAGAATTCTTTAAGTATGTTTTCAGCTATGAAGGAAATACCAAGAAAAAGAGTGGTGTGTGGGGGGTGGGGGGAGAAATAAGAAGCACGATTCTGATAGAAAATTTTTTTAAAAAGATTCCATCAAGAGTACAGAAGAGCTCATCCTATCTCTTCCTCTGAAGCAGAATGAAAGAGGTCAGGTGGGTTCAATATAGATGATTTTTTCAGATTCTTCAGAAAGCTGGAGTTTTTTCCTGAGAACACCAGTGCTGACCATTGCAGTTGGAAGCAAGATCATCTGTGGTGATGATCACAACAGATCATCATGAGAAGTAGTAGTTTGGGAAATTCAGAAAAGCAGCAAATATTTAGGACAGCAACCCACTGAGGGTAACAGGGACAGGAACTCAGCAAAGTATTACATGAATTTTCAAGTGAACCAGGGAGCCCTGCTGAAACCAGGGAGCAGAGCAAAGAAACAGCAAGCTCCATACAGAGTGTGCTAAACTGCGCTCTTCCTCCCAGATGAGCACCATAGGAATGAGAAGTGGATGTTCAGATGGCCCCCAATTTGCAGGGGGAAACAACAGTCAGGATACTAAGGGTGCCAGTAAGAGTAGCTGAATGAGGTCCTGGCTAAATTGCAAGTAAGGGAAAATTCTGAAAGTGATAATAACCTTGGAGAAGAAAGAGGAACTAAGGAACATGAGGTTCCAGCGACTCAAGAAGTAAGGGATTAAAGAGTAAGTAGTCACAGAGCCAGTTTTTGAAATTATAGGTGTCCAACTCCAAAATCCACATTCCTGTTATAACCCACCATCTCTGAGTTACACAGAAAAACAAGGATAGATTCACTTTTTTTTTTTTTTTTTTTTTTTTAACTTGCCCAAGCAGAATCTCTTTGCCCTGGATTCGCTTCAGGCAATTACTAAGAAGTCATCAATATGTAGTTAAAGAAACAAGGAACTTTTTTTGTCTCCTCTGTTTCCCCTTGATTCCTTATTTCCTCATGTCAGCTGTTTTGTATATTCTATTAAAGTCTTCAAAGTAAGATGAGAGCAGGAATATTTATGAATCATCATCTCTAAACCTGCCAGTTCAAAAGAGGACAAATAAACAACTTTGTACAGGATCCAGGTGTTATGAGACAAAACCATGCACACTGATATTTCTGGCATCAAATTACCACCTTTGTCATTGTAAAAGGTTCTAATTGTGCATCTTGCAGATTTATTAAACCATCCTGATGATAATAGTAACCATTATTTTTACTATTACTACTAATACTGAAACATTTGAGAATTCTGCATGTAAATACCAAAAATACAATGTGAATAATGGACCCTCTAAAAATCAAAGAATAAGTGATTTCAAATTTATACTTTTTTTTTTTAATTAATTTTTATTGTAGGTTGTTCAAAACATTACATAGTTCTTGATATATCATATTTCACACTTTGATTCAAGTGGGATATGAACTCCCATTTTTACCCCATATACAGATTGCAGAATCACTTCAGTTGCACAACCATTGATTTACATATTGCCATTCTGGAGTCTGTTGTATTCTGCTGCCTTTCCTATCCTCTACTATCCCCCCTCTCAAATTTATACTTGATCTCATTTTCTATTAGTGATTATTATTGTCATTAAAACTAGTACTTGCTTTTCATTTTTCTTTTTTTAAATGACTTAATTGTGTTTTATTTTAATTCATTCACTACACAAGTAATTATTAAACGTCATTGCCTAATCCCAGCAGCTTGGGAGGCTAAGGCAGGGGGATCAAGAGTTCAAAGCCAACCTCAGCAAAAGTGAGATGCTAAGCAATTCAGTGAGACCCTATCTCTAAATAAAATGCAAAACAGGGCTGGGGATGTGACATAGTGGTTGAGTGCCCCTGCATTCAAACCCTAGTATCAAATTTTAAAGAAAGTCATTGCCATGTGTGTTATTCACTCAATCGTCCCACAATAAAAAAATATATTAATTGCAGACTTGGAGGGAGTGAATCTTCAACATGTAATAGATTTGAAGCAGTAATAAAACAAAACTTTCAATAAGTGTGAAGTTTTTAAACTCTCCTCTAGAAGTAAAAATGTTTAATCAATGAAGGCAAGAAAGAGCTAAATAGTAATAAAAAGCTAAGCAACTGAGAAATGTGTTTAGTCCTAATTTATCCCTTCATTTGTGAAAGTTCTTTTCCCTTTCCTAAATTTGGGGAAAAGGGAAAGAAAGGCATTCAGGAGTCTCTAAACCCATCTCTACTACAGTGGCAGAAGGTATTGTGCAGAAGGTAGTCATAGTGTCAACTCTGGATTAGGTAATTTTGTACTATAATCAAAAGAAATAAAAATAGCTGTTTTGGTGTACCATTTGGTGAGCTCTTTGTAGTCAAGTAAGCAGTTGCATAAAAACAGACCAGGATGTGCTATAATTAGCATAGCAGTTTTGATACAAATAATGCTTCACTTGATAAAGGCTAATATGGATCAACTGAAAGACATACTATTATCAAGGGATGTTAAATCAAGAAGATGTAAAGGGAGACCTGGACCACCCAACTATTTTATCAGCCACGGAAAGCTTTTCATGCATGTCCTAGTGAAAAGAGGCTGCTGATCAACTCCAAACCAACACTCCCATCTTGGGCATTCTAGTACGTGGATGCGTATAAATTCAAAACCTGGCTCTGTGACTACTTGTGAACTCTTTAATCCCTTACTTTTTGAGGCATCTTTACATCTTTAGAATAAAACAGTGGGTTGAATGAACTATTGAATTAGCCTGTGTTTAAGTATTCTCAGTTTAGCTGCTTGCAAATCTATAGTTTTTAAGAATGGATTTAGTTCTTCTCAGCCAATTCTTTCACTGTTTTATTCTGTGCTAAATTTTAAAGGGAATTTAAGTATTTTTACATTACTCTCACTTTTCTGTACTTTTAAAACTGAACCAGGCTACTTCCATGGATACCTTAGACCTTTCCTTGTTATCAAATAAGAACATTCCTTTGACAGACAAGCAACCTGATTTTGATATGAACAAGCCACCTCCTACCCATTCAAAATACTGTTTTAATGAGTGTGCAAAATATATTTCCTGCATTCAGAGAACTTAAAGTGTGGTACTAAAAATGTTCCTATGAACAAGGGAGTAGGAGAATAAGGTATCTGCCCACTACTCCAAACCTTTCATTTTATCATTCTACCCATACTCCATGGAGGCTGCGATACCTCTAGTTTCCATGACACATGTAGATTGTCCACTCTGCCAGGAACACCTTTCTCATTTTTCCAGAGAAATCTTTACCCTAAACAATTGAAACACAGGTGCTGTTTCATTAATGAAGCCATTTTTTTATCTATAATGAAAGAAATGATGAATCTGCCCTCTCTTCCTCCATTACATCTTAGACTGGCTTTTGTCACACACCCAGAGTTTACAGACTCACATGTTTGGAATCCAGGGAAGTAATGGAAATGAAAGAAGCAGAAAGGATAAATGCAGTAAATAGGACCCATAGTGAAATGGAGAAGGTTTTCCCAAATAAAGTAGAGCTTCCCCTTTATATCCAATGGGGATTGGTTCCAGGACCACTTACACATACCAAAATCCATTGCTTAAGTATTTCACATAAAATGATGTGGTATTTGCATCTAACCTACACATATCCTCCTGTGTACTTCATTTTATTCAAATTTCCTAAATAATCATGTACAGACATGCTAAATCAGTGATATTCAGTCTGCACTTATTGACCAGATTAATTACATGAGTTGAATTTAGATTTATTTATATATTGCATGTACTCATCATTTTGCCATGATTCCACTAAGCTTCACTGCCCTCTGTACAAAGGCTTTAATGCGTTTATATTTCCTATGTATCCCCCAAAGTGATTTGATTTGAAATGCCTGGACAAAAGAATGAGTGACTCTTACATAGCTAGTGGGACTGCAAATTGGTGCAATCACTCTGCAAAGAAGTATGGAGATTCCTCAAACAAACTAGGAATAGAACCACAATTGACCCAGCTTTCCCACTCCTCAGTGTATATCCAAGGATTTAAAAATCGGCATACTATAGTGATACAGCCATATCAATGTTTATAGCAGCTCAATTCACAGTAGCTAATCTATGGACCATCCTCAGTGCCCTTCAAGAGATAAATGGATTTTAAAAATATGGTATATATACACTATGGAGTATTAGTCATAAAAAAGACTATGATATTGGAATAAATGGATGGATCTGGAAACTATGATGCTAAGTGAAATAAGCCAGTCCCAAAAAACAAAGGCCAAATGTTCTCTCTTATATGCAAATGCTAACTCACAATAATCGGGGAGGGGGAGGGAAGAATAGAAGTTAACTGGATTAGACAAAGGGGAATGGAAGGAAGGGAGGGGTAATGGGAATAGGAAAGACAGTAGATTGAATCGAACATAATTTTTCTATGTTCTTATATTAATAACAACCAGTGTAACTCCATATCATGTACAACCACAAAAAATGGGAAATTATATTCCATGTATGTATATGTCAAAATACATCCTACTGTCATATAAAACTGAAAAGAATAAAACATTTTGTTAAATGGAGTCTTAATTACAATAAGAAATATTCCATGCTTGTATAATTATATCAAAATGAATTTTACTGTTATGTATAACTTAAAAATAAGAATAAACTTTGTCTATAAAAATGAGGAGCTGAATCTTATATTCACATATTAGCTGTGTCACAATTGGCAATCAATTAAACTCTTCCAGCCACAGTTGCTTTACCTATGAAAAGGACAAATTACTTTATTTCACAAGGTTTCTTTGAAGGTAAATGGGAAAATGTTTCTAAAGCATGTAGAACACAAAACATACCAAAAGGTCACTACTAATATATCATCACATCTTGGATTCCTGAGAAAGCAGAGCCCAAGGCAAAACCAGATAGTATATTTGGGGAGTCATCCCAGAAATCAGGAGGGAGAGAGGGGTATGGGAGACAAGGAAGGAGAAAGCAAATGTAGGGATGTATTATTGTGCTGCTATAGGCAACTGGTGCTCAATTCTCTAGATCCTGCTGAGAACATTTATGAAATGTGAAAAACTAGCCTCTACCTCAGAGCAAAGCCTGTCCAAGGAAGGGACATCACCTTTGTCCTTGCACTCCTAGGCATTCCTACCCTGCTAAATGGTTTATCTACAAATAACAGGAGAGATCTGATGCACCAGGTGTCCCTGACTCAGTCAGGCTAAGTGGAGACCCATAGTAACCCCCTAGCAGCCACCAATCAGCATGAGACAGGGAAATACCTGGGATGCCAGATGACCCTCCCAGTAGTTTATGGTGGTTGATAACGTGTTGGGAAACCATGTAGTTCAGCACGAACACCCCTTTTGGCTTAAACCAATCAGTTCAAACGAATCCCCCTCTTGTAGTAACCAATAACCCCTACCCAACTTGTTCCCAACAGTGAATGTGCTAACCATGTTTTAGAGTTATTTGATTTTCCCGCGGTGTGTGATGATTTGCTAAGAGATGCTATGATGTATGTGAAGTCCCTGCCTTCTCCAAAGAATGTATAAAACTGCTGCAAACCCTGGGCTCGGGGCCTCTCAGTGTCACCAGTTGCTGTGCGCGCGGGTGGAGGACCGAGCTAGCTCTCAGTAAACACCTCTTTGCTGCTTACATCGATCTTGGTCTCTGGTGGTCTTTTGGGGGTCCCAAATTCGAGCATAACAAATGGATCTCAGAAATGCCCACTGAGAGTACAAAAGAAGGAAGCATTTGTCCTTAGGTTTCTGTCCCCCATTATACACGAGTGACCCTATAGGTATTGTTTTCCTCTCTGATATCTGGATATAAAGGGAAGGAAACAAGGGGCATATAATATGGGCCCAAAAGCAAGACATTATCAGCTTGTTCCTACATGGAACCAATCAAAGTCTACTTGGACCTGGTTACTGCAGTAGTGCCTGGAATCAGAAGTGGGACTGACAATCATAACTACAGATAATTTACCATATGGATTCCTCAGCATGTCCCATACTTTGCCAGAAGAATCCCAGTATAGTTCATGGCAAAGAGTACAACAATCAAAAGGAAAATAATACTACTATCCTGAATAGGTGTTTTCTATATCCACTGAAGTTCTGCTACCTAAAATATGCTATGTGTTGATTGTAGCTGATTCCTTTGGGTCTCAGATTTTTTTTTTTTTTACACTTACATATTTTCTGAGTAATAATTAATAAGCACCCATGTTCCTAACTCCCTTATAAATACAATCAGTGAGTACACTTATTATTTTTCCATACTCCTCTTGCAATAGCAGAGTTTAAGGGACAAGTCAAAAGCTTAGGACGTATTTCAACCCCAAAGTGGAAATGTCCTTCTTGCTTCTTAGATATAGATAGGGGAAGAGTAAGAAACTATTTCCCTTCCAACTTCCCCTTTCTAGTCCTGGTAAGTAGCTCCTTTTCATAAATTGGCCCATTGATCTAATCCTTGAGAAATTAGGTTGAGTAAAAATTGAGAACTTCCCAATAAATAATGTAGTGACTTAGAGTTAGTTCCTTAAAAATTATTATCTTATAAGAGAGCAGCGCACAAAGTGAAGATTTGCAGACTCGTTTTCTCGACTCGTTGGCTTGCTCTGAATGCAGGAAAATTATTAAATTGTGCTGGATTAAAGATGAAAGAAAATCCCATGAAGGAATAAATTACAGACCGAAGTGTTTGCATCTGGCTTCATTCCCCTTTCAGAATCTCCTAGTCCTAGTGAGGAGATAGAGGCAGGCCATAACTGGGATAGGAAATTTTCTCAGATGAAATTCTCCAACTTTGCTGGAAAATGCCATTACCAGATGTCTTTTTTCTTTTCCCAAATTCCCTAAATAGATCAAAGCTTTAATATAAATAAAAAGCAAAGGGGCAGGAAGGAAGGAAATGTCTCTCAACCCCGCTGGGATAGAGGCTCATCGACGATCTTAGTTTATTAAAAAATATCGCTGGTTTATTTCACTATCATGCAGCCTTCTAGAAACAGAAGCAAGAGGTAAAGTCAGTCCCATTTTTCTTTCAGAGGCTAAGGGTTCTTATATTTGCATAAAATAGTTTTAATGTATACCCAATAGGTCTATGAGAGTATTTTTATTCCTCACCCTTGAAAACAGAACATTCTTGTTTACCTAGATAACATTTGGTACTATGCAAGTCCAAACATAGTACCCCACATTTTCTGTATTCAGGAAGTGTTGGGAGACTTGTTCAACAAGTTTCTGACCTGGCTGAAGTAGGGAAATGGCAAAGAAAGTGCCCTGACAAGGACATGTAACTAATTAAAACAAATTTTAAAAAAAAAAAGAGTATCCTATTAATAGTGTTAGAACCAACGGAGGGAGGTAGAGGCAAAGATGAGAAATTCTAATTCCCTGTTATTGACAGAGGAAGAAACCTGGTTGATGTAATATTTAATGTTGAATGGCTTCCTAACTGCTTGCTATATGACCTAGCTAAAAAGAAGGAAAGAGAGAGGGAGGGAGGGAGAGAGAGAGAGGGAAGATAGATGTTTTGTTATCAACTACTATGAATCATTTCCTACCACATAAAATATTTTCCTATGCATACTCTCATTTTAGTCCACTTAATTGTTCTGGAATGGGCTGAATGTCTACCAATGGAAAGCCATACAGTTATAGAGGAAGTCTATTTTTTAAGAGAAAACAAGAAAACAAATCTATGCTAAAGACTAGTTAGATGAATATTCAGCCATTCACAAAATCTCTCCATGCCTTAATATGCTCGTCATTAAACTAAAGGGGTTGGCTTACATAAGACTTAAGGTCTAATATTGTATGACTTTAACGATATTATTTCAATAAAAATCTATGACTTGGCTCACTTTTCCATCCCTTCCGGCTTTGACCTCACTAGCAGATGCTAGTACTGTGCTCTGACTTCTCAGCCTCCAGAACTGTGTACTAAATAAATTTCTTTCCTTTATAAATAACCCAGTCTTGGGTATACTGTTATAGCAGTGGAAACCGAGTGAGACAAAGATTTAGGTAAAAATATAATCATTTCTGAAAATGCAACACACTCTTTTTCCACTGCCATCCTTTTCAACAAAGCAACATGGGGAAGTGATAGCTGAATTACCTTGAGGGATCAGGAGAAATGATACAAAGTCTAGAAATAGGTTCTGGTGGCCTTCCAGGAGGCATTAGTGCAATCCACTCATCTTTGCCATCCAAATTTTAATTGTGGGTTCACTTCTGACTATTGGGATTGTTAACACCCTTTTACAACACAGTTCCTATTCTTCTTATCACTACTACTCCGAGTCTACTTTTATGGTTCTTTCTAGACTGAAATTTGACCTTTAAAACAAATCAGTTCAAACGTGGCAAACACAAGCTGCTGTGGAAATATGCAAGTGTGATAATCCATGAGTCTTTCAATTTTTTTTCAAATACAACTTGAAGAACAAAGGAGAGGACTATTTAGAATTTGCTGAAAAGATGGCTTGTTCTTATAAAAATTACTTTAAAAAAAAAAAAGCATGTGGAAATCCTGCTAGACACCTACTCTCCAGCCATTCCCCACCACCACCACTTTCTTTTCTCCATTTATTCAGTGAAGCTGACTCATTCTTCAGCAATAAGACCTGAATGTTGATCAATCTAAGTGAATCATGTTCCCATTTCTCTTGCTTTAGATATGAGCTTGGGACTCTGTGCTGGATGATGAAACAAGTAGAATTTTTATGGGAAAGTTTAGCCCAAGAAAAGGATGAACACATTTCAAGCACTCCTCTTCTCCCTGTGTATGGACGTTTTCTACCTAAGGCTGTGATGCTTGGAGCTGCTACAGTTGTTTTGAGACTATGGTCATTGCAATGAGGCTGACTTACATTCCAGACATTCTTGAGGTACTGATTTATTTAGTTCTGAAACAGCCTTCCACTGGATGCATTAAGAGATATAATAAATATTCATTACACAAGCCCACTTCATTATATATTTTGTTGCATGCAGCTGAAACCAATTGTAGAGATGCCATAGACTCAGAATCAAAACAAATGTTTTAGCACCTGTTATGTCAAATATTTTAGACTATCTCTAAAGAGAGATCTACAGAGAGAGAGATGGGCGTATGTATATATGTGTGTGTGTGTGTGTGTGTGTGTGTGTGTGTGTGTGATTTTATATATTTAATCCACAACCAAAAACTGTAGGTGAGTGCTATTATACTCATTTTATACATAAGTAAACTCAGAAAGAGATTAAGGCAATAGCCAAACTTACATTGTCAATAGAAACATTAAGACTCAACTATCCTTCAGTAAAAAGCAGTCCTCTTACAGTTCAATGTCCTAGGTGTTAAGAAGGCAGGAAAAAAACGAAGAGCAAAGGGAGGGAGCTATTCTATCAAATTAAAGGAGCTCTATTGGACAAAGACTGAGGGGTCAGGGTCCTATTTTCCCTTCCTTTAATCACCTATATGGTGCAACCATTGCTCTCTAGGGCCTTGAGTTGGTTTTATCTTGGATTCCCTTTGACTTTAGAGCATAGTAGATAAAGCTGGAATTCTTTATTTTAACCATTAGGCTGTAGACACAGAAGACCCTGAAAAGTGAGTCAATACATGTCAAGGTCTCATGAGACAACTCAGTGATGTATTCATAATGCCTTTTCCACATTAGGGATGAGGGGAGTTCGTCTGCAGTTTCATTTCTAGCACCTTATTCAAATTCTCTTGAGTTTCCCTTTAGGTATCACAATGCCTACCTTTATGAGTATGCTTACTGTGTTCAATAGTCTCCTACTCCCAACATTTCCCTGCTGATCCAGGGAGACTACATATCTAGAGAGACTAATGTATATAAAAATGGTACTCAAGGTAGTACTACACTTACTTCTAAGGCAATGCATGTGATTTAAAATAGCTAAGAGTATATGTGTGCATAAAATGTAGTAGACATAGACATAGGCATAGATATGTCTTGTCAGTATTCAAACTCCAGCTTACAATTTCCAGGTCAGATTCTATATCCTACCCAAGTTTCTTTATTTGTAAAATGGTAACAATGATAACTATAAAATTAACAGAACTTTAATTTTACTCGTTTAATCTGTTACTTCATGTGACATCTGACAGTTCTTCTATCTCGGGGTATTTTATAAATTTTTCTACTTAGAATATGGTTTGTGGCCCAAGCATTTGCTCTCTAAGTTCAATACAATTAAAACATTAGCCTTATCTTTGATGTACTGTTGCTGCATGTTGGAGAAAACATTACTGCTCGGAGTTTCATCCCTAGAGCCATGATATCAGACACCTTGACCCAAAGAGGAATTATTTAATGTGATCATTGGCCAAAGCCAATATGCTAATGTTTTAAGGTCAAAAGAGCCAATATGCTAATATCTTAAGGTCAAAAGATAAGATCTTGAATCAAACCTTAAAAGTAATAGTAAAATTTTCCCTCTTATCAATGGTTCCCACAGTTTGTGGAAAAATAAGATGATGGACAGAAGCTGACTTCAGAGGGGCTAGAGAAAGAGACTGGTTCTACATAAGAGTTACAGCACCAATGCTACATGGAAGGCACTCAGGCTGTCTAACATAGACCTAGCTCCAGTTATTACTGACCTAAAAGAACATAAACCTGATATTATCAGCACATCTATTTTCTTAAGAGACACAAATCAAAGTTTATGTAGGAAATCTCCAATTTTTTTTTAATGCTGACAGCCATCTAAATTTTTAAAAAATATATTTTTAGGACTAAATAAGTCAGCAAGGCAGACTCAGCCTGATACCACCATTGCTACTTCATATATCAGTTGTTGTAAAGGTTTGTGCTATTGAGCCAGTAATGAGAAGAGTTCTGTGCATTGTAAGGCAATAAATTCTCATACACACAAGCAAAATTAGCTCTTCCTCTCCAGTGAAAGTGCAGGAATTTTGATTATCGAATGACTTCATGATGCTAATCTCGATAATGCAAACCTTCCTAATCTTAGTGAGCATCAAGTTATTTATAATATCTTATAATACTAGACACATAGAGGGATTGTAGAAATGGTTATTCAGTTCCTTCTTTGAGATAGTTTAATCACTTTCTAATCAACCTTTGGAAGAGTCATTCATCAGTCTCTCCCAAAACTATTTAAATGTCTTTCTGGAAAAATAACATGTGAGTTCACAGTAAACCATTTTATGATAGTAGCTTTGAGATTAGAATTCTGTATGTGAGTAGAAAGTTAGAAAGGTGGTTTTTCATGAGATAATAAATACTAGAACTTGGCCACAGATAACACAGAACCTGTAGCTCCTTACTTCTTACCAGCAGAAGGTGAAAGACGTGCTCAAAACACCTAGATTTCCTTTCCTACATATTAGAGGAGGTGCAACTTCCATCTGAAATGCCAGCCTCTTCATGCAGAACATGTAGATGGTGTCCTTTCCCAAGGAAAAATACTAATTATATTAAAAGAACTTCTTTTAATTGCAAGTGAACTTGCTCTGGAAGAAGCATGGATAGTTGGCACCTAACAGCTAAATGTCATCAGCTCTTTGTAAATGTGCCAAAGCCAAATTCTACCTGCTGATTTCATCTTCATTTTCTATAAGAAGTTAAAATGTAGCCAAAGAAAGAAAATGGGTCTGTTGCTAAGTCTGCAGTTAATGTAAAAGCTGGGCTATAATATACGGGAAATTGAAACTAGCAGCACATCTCAGCTTTATATGACCACAGAAGTCACTTTTGTGTATGTGCAGTGGAGAGGTCATGGGAAAACCAAGTCCATCAATAATCCAGTGACACACAGCTAATAGTTTCATCTGTCTTTGGCAATATACTTTATTTATTTTGAATACAATAGATCCTAGTAAGCATGCCCTCCTGCCAACGTCCTATAATGTCAATTCTGCCCCATTTTTATTTCTTTATAGTTTTTAAATTAAAATTTTAATATTTGCTTAAAACATTATCTTGGAAGTTATAGGAGACCTGATGATCAAATTCAAGGAACTTTTCTGATCTTGGCATTCATTAACTTCCATATTTACGTTTATTTATATTTATTCTTTTCTTCCTTCCTAAGATGTCATCTTTTCCTTGCTTGCCAGACTGTACAGTTTTATTTTGTTGTAGTTATAGGGTTCCTCCTATAACTACACATCAATACCTGCTGTCACTTTGATTATAATAGCTAATATTCATTTATTTTGGATAAGTTGCATTATCTCATTCAATCATTTTATAGACATGAAAACTGAGTCTTGAAGGTTAAATAGCATTCCCAAGGACACAGAGTAAGAGGCAAAAAAAAAATCAAGATTTTTAACCCATAAAAATTTCTGAAATCTATACTTATATTCTTAACATCTCTCCTATAATGTTTAATTTCCCCCCCTTTTTTCTAAGGATCACAATTGCTTTATTTATGACTTCTCTGGGAATTAAAAATCCCATTTTTGCAAAGAGGATGTGGAGAAAAAGAACTGTATTATACTTTCAATAGGATTGTAAATTAGTACCACCACTATAGAGTATGGAAGTTCCTCAAAAGACTAAGCGTGGAACCACTATATGACCTAGCTATACCATTTCTTGCTGTTTTCCTAAAGAATTTAAAACATCATATACTGTAGAGATACATTCATACCCATGTTTATAGTAGTACAATTCATAAGAGCCAATCTATGGAACCAGCCTACGTATTCATTAACAGACAAATGGTAAAGAAAAATGTGGTATATATACACAATAGAGTTTTATTCAGCCACAAAGAAAAATGGAATTATGTCATTTGCAGGAAAATGGATAGAACTTGAGACTATTGTGTTAAGTGAAATAAGCCAAACTCAGAAGGTCAAGGGTCATATGTTTTCTCTCATGTATGGAAGCTAGAGAGGAAAAAGAAAGAAAAGTGGTAGTTTGTGAGGGTCTCCAGAAAAATCAAAGGGAGATCAGTAGAAGAAAGGGACAGGAGGAGGGAGAGTAGAAGAGAAAGGAGAAGGGCTGGTGAGAGATTTTGGCCAAATTATAAAGTTATATATTTATACATGCACACAATATAACAAGAAATCAACATTATGTACAATTATAATGCACCAATAAAAATGTGGCAAGAAGAAAAAAAACTTATTTTTTCTTACAACAGCTTTCCAGAGTAACAAATATGCTTTTTATAGGAAAAGGGCCTCCTTTGCATGTCCTCCTAGCACTTTAAATTCAATTTAAAGATTGGGCTAATTTCCTGTCCCCAATATCCCTACATTCCAATCAATTTCTGTTGACAGTATTTAGCCAGTGAGGCAGTTTGACTTTAAAAAAAAATTAAAAAATAAATAAAAAAAAAAAGATCTTGGGAAACTTTTCTGGTCTTTGACCATAAAGAAATAATCTCACTGGGCGCAGTGGCCCATGCCTGTAATCCCACTGGCTGAGGCTGAGGTAGGAGGTTCACAAGTTCAAAGCCAGCCTTGGATACAGCGAGGCACTAAACAATTTAGTGAGACCTCGTCTCTAAATAAAGTACAAAATAGGGCTGGGAATGTGGCTAAGTTGTCAAGTGCCCCTGAGTTCAATCCCTGCAACCCACCCCCCCAAAAAAGAATTGAAGGAAAAGACAAGAATCGTGCCCTCTCCAGGCAGCTGGTTGTTAGCTATTTATTGAATGCAAGATGGCCCTAGGAAACATTCAACAAAATCCAATCGCAGTAACTAGGGGACTTCAAACTAAGCTCAGAATGAGGGAAGATAAATTTAGTATTTAAATTGAGTATGTCTCTCTGCAACCTCTCCAAATTGGGAGGCTCCAGGCAGTAAAGTCCAGTTCAAAACCTACAGAGTACAGCTCACATCAGGCCAGATCTGAACATTCATCTGCACCTTTCCCTCTAAGCTAGGGGAAAAAATGAGCCACTTAAACCCAATATGCTATGAGCAAACCTTCTCCAAGGCTAGCAGCCAGACAGAAGCTAGAGTTGACATAGGTGACTTAGTGTTTTTAAACAAATTATTGAATATTTTATTGTATCTTAAAAAGCTTGTAATTTTGATTGACATAATTTAGTTATCCAATCATTCTAGAAAGTACTTTGCAGCACATTAAAACTCAAAAATATTTGGACATTTTAGCATAGTAATGCCCTTTCTGAGAAGTTACAAAATAAAAAGGGAAACTGTTTATACATAATCTTATATATTTTACACAACTATTTAGTGATACTAAAATTATTGAATAACCTAAATGGCCTTATTAGAAGGGAGTACATAATTTAATATTACTGGAAAACTTAAATAAAAATTTTGCAGCTTGTTAGCCATTTTTAAAATATATACATATATATATACATATATATATATAAAATTTATTCAAGAATTAATAAATGGGATGGACTCAAACTAAAAAGCTTCTTCTCAGCAAAATAAACAATCAATGAGGTTAAGAGAGAACCTACAGTTTGGGAACAAATTTTTGCCACATGTACATCTAATCTCCAGGATCTATAAAGAACTCAAAAAACTTAACACCAAAAAAACAAATAATCCAATCAATAAATGGGCTAAGGAGCTGAACCAATACTTCTCAGAAGATATACATTCAATCAACAGATACATGAAAAACTGTTCAACATCTCTAATAATTAGGGAAAAGCAAATCAAAACTACTCAGATTTTATCTCATGCCAGTCAAAATGGCAGTTATCAAGAATACAGAAAACAATAAATGTTGTTCCCCAAATCCTTGCAGAAAAGGCATACTCCTACATTGCTGGTGGGACTACAAATTGGGGCAACCAATCTAAAAGCAGTATGGAGATTCCTTGGAAAACTTGGAATGAAACCACCATTTGACCCAGCTATCCCACTCCTGGGTTTATACCCAAGGAACTTAAAATCAACATACTTATATTAACACAGCCACATCAATGTTTACAGTAGCTCAATTCACAAGAGCTAAACTGTAGAACCAACCTAGATGCCCTTCAATAGATGAATGGATAAAGAAATTGTGGTATATACACAATGGAATATTACTCAGCATTGAAAGAGAATAAAATTATAGTATTTGCAGGTAAGTATTTGAGTTGGAGAATATCATGCTAAGTAAACCAATCCCAAAAAACCAAAGGCCAAATGTTCTGATAAGTGGATGCTGATCCATAATGGAGGGGGGAGACATGGGAAAATAAAATAATTTTGATGGGGCAAAGGGGAGGGGGGAAGGAGGAGGGAGGAGGGTTACTGGGGGTAGGAAAGATGATAGAATGAGATAGACATCATTACCCTAGGTACATGTATGATTGCACATATGGTGTGGCGCTATATTGTGTACAATCATAGAAATGTAAAGTTGTGCTACTATTGTGTACAATGAATCAAAATGCATTCTGCTGTCATATATGCCTAATTAAAATAAATAAATACACACACATATATATATGACTTGAGAGGTTAAAGAAAGCAAAATCTAAAATGATATCTATGACAAAACCACATAAAATACTTCATGTGGAAAAAAAAATTTTTACTTATAGAAGAATTGTGTCTGTTTTAATTTTTATTTCATTCACAGTGCTATTAGGTTGTTTGCACAACAATGTGTTTATAAACAATTGGTGTTCACTGTATAAACAGGTAGTCCCAAAATAATTACAGGAAGCTTTGTAAATGTGGCCTAAACTCTCACCATCCCCATCCTCTAAGTTTTCTCACCGCCATTTGAAATTGCCACTTGACAAAAGATTTACTTCTAATGACATGAACTAGTTTCCGAGATCAACAGAATAAAGCAACCAGAAGATGGGAGAATGACATTCGGTAACGGGAATGTACAATGACTGGAAAATAGTGTTTCCACTTCCATATAGTCATTTCCTACTCATCTATTGCTTGTCATTAACCAATCTCACTGATGTATTTACATAATGACATTAAAGAAAAACTCTAGGTCAGAAATCAGGTGATTAGGATTCAATCATTATTTGCTTTGTGCCCTTGGACAAGTTATGCACCTTCTCTTTCCTTGTCTAAATTGCATGGGAACAAGTGCATACACAAATCTTTAAGGTTCTGTCCTAATCTAGCCTTCTATAATTGTTCTGTCACATCTTCATGAAAATATAGAGTTTCATAGAAAGAATAAATTGGCACAACCTTTCCAGAGGACAACTTGGCAATATGTATTAAGAGATTTAAAAATGCCCATTCTCTTTAACATAGCAATTTCAACTCTGGGTTCCCCCGCCTCCCCTAAGGAAATAAGCACATAGGACTGAAAGAATTTGTGAGCAAGAAAATTAAGTTCTGAATAATAACCAAAAAAGTTACAAACAAATGCCTAGTTACATAGGAATTGGTTAAGTATTTCCTCTGCACATATTTGATATTTTCTAATGATTTCAAAATATATTTCATTAAACATTCTTTTAAAACAAACAGGATACTCAGCATATATATTAAATAAAAGAGCAGGTAGTTATTATAATCATGATAGATGTACCTTGATATATATGTATATGCAGGTATATATAATAGACATGTAATAAATCTATATATGTATAAAAATTACATTCTCTCTCTATATATAGAGGGGGGGGAGAAGGAGAGAGGGGGAGAGAGAGAAAGAGAAATGAAGAAGAAAGGGAGGAAAAGAAATGGCTGGGTTCAAATCTTAATTTTGCTTCTAATTTCTAGCTATGTGAACTTTGTGTCTCAATTTTCTCACTGTAACACTGAGAAGATAATAGTGCTTACCTGATAGAACTATTTTGAGTATTGAATTGGAAGTTTTTTTATTATCACCTAACCTATAAAAGCACACAGTAGACATACCCTGAGTTATCAAGCAAAAAAGGGAAAACTATTACACATATGTATAGGCTCTATACATTTAAAATTTATTAAGGTCCACAAAAATCCTATAGGTTTATCAATCAATTTTTTCCATTTCTAGGTTTTAGATGAAGAAACCAAGACTTAGAAAGGTACCATAATTGGTCCAATGGTTAAAAAGTCAGGAGTGGAAATAATAATAAAATCTTTTATTCTTCCTTTCCAAGGCTCTTGCCACTATTAAAAAAACACTAAAGAATAATTCATACTATTTGAATCTTTACCTTCTCATTCATTCATTTAATATATATATATATATATATATATATATATATATATATATATTTGTAGGTATGAAAACGTATACATATACACATAGATTTATTCATACATGTCTATGTATTATATATGCACGCATATATGTATATATATCAAAAATTTTTTTAAATATCAACGTTTACTTGTTTTAATATAAAAAACAAAAGAATGTTAAGTGAACATGTAGTCTCAATTAAACAGAAGGAAAAGACTTTCCTACCAGTTCTCTCTCATCTTGCTCATGACCCAGCAAATAAAGCACCAAAGGAGTCTACTGCAACAATCTTTCCAGGTATAAGCAGACCCTATTAAATTGTAAGCACGTGGTTCTTGTATAAATGCTCATTTCCTGCCAAAGCACAAGGAAGATAATGTTGGGAAATACTGTGAATATTCCTCAATATCTCATGGAACCCTGGTAGATCATCTCAGAGAATACAAGATGGGGCAGAATCCTAGACCCTTGGTTACTATCAGAGAAAAATGACTGAAGCATCTGCTTATTTTTAGTGCTGCAAGTTACTTAGAACCGTACCAAGTTCCACATATCCTAACATAGTTCCACACATCCTAACAGTGAGAATTTGCTTAACCTATTGACAATGTACACAATTCACTTAGTATAGGAATAAAATCCAGAGTGTGTAACAATAGGAGGAAAAACAAATAGGCTTGACCTTTAGAAATTTGTCAGACACAAGCATGGTTCATAACTGGTTAGATAACAAAAAACATTTTGCATAGGAAAACTTTGGGAAACATTCTTTAGTAAACTAAGCATTATAAGTGGGATCCTACTGTGGATTCAGTTTTTTCATAGGTGCACCGAGCTGTTCAATGAATTCATTCACTTCTTTATGTCACAACTCCATTGCCCAAGAAATACAGCTCTCTTCAGTTCCAATGGCCCTTTAAGCAAATCAACAGGCAATACAGAAAGTCTTTACAAAATTAGCAGTTTTAATGCAGAGACCATCAAAAGTCTCCACTGCAATAAAACACCATTTAATACTGAAGACAATAATATGGAAGCATCCCTTTCTCAGTTCATGCAAATTTGCTGCTGATGTCAAGGCTGCTGAATAGAATAATAGTATGTCTGATTCCCTGTCGCAAAAATGTAAAATGCTGGAGAAAAAGGCACCGGCAGAAAAGGCAAAAATCATTATCTTCAAACTTGAAAAGAATTGGATTCATAAATTCCTCTTCTGCAGCTATCCATCAAGGATTAAAATACTTTCAGCTCATTGCTTCAACCACATCAATGTGGTTAATGCTATACAGGGAAAGAGTCTGAAATCTAGCAGTTAATGCCCATGGTTCATCTTGGAGTACAAATGGGAGGAAGGGAAAAGGGTAATTTATTTAGAGTAAGAAAAAACTCTATATCCTTTACTCCAAATAATTTTTTCCAGAATTATAGAGTAGATAGTAGAAATCAAGTATAAAATATATGGTAAAAAGCAAATGCAGAATAGATAAAAAAGCAAAATGGGATCTTTAGCCAGTAAAGACATGACAAATAGTTCCACTTATTTTCTCCCCACAGTTAACAGCTTCACAACCTCCCTCGTGTCATTATAATGGTATCCACACCCGCACCCCCAACTCAGTGGTCACCAGGTACTTCAACGCTCTCATCTCCTGACTCCCTTTCTCTTTCCCCACAACTGCCTGAGGTCTAACCTTTCATCATCATCTGACTCCAGCTGTCCAATTGCCTCTTTGCCTCAAGTGTCATCTTTATCCTCACAATCTGTTCCCAAAATTGGTTCTCTAAAACCATATAGGATTAAGTTGGCTCCTTGAGTATCAATCATTTATGGGGCTCTATTTGTCTCCAGCTATAGTTACAAGCCACTGGCATATGAACAGACACAAATCTTAAAACTGGCTCTGTTTCAAAAACAAAATTATTAGTTGCCAGCATTTAATCACCATGAGAGTTCACATAAAAAGTGAGATTTCAGGCTTCTCTTGGAAAACTGGGATTATTTGGCAAAATAAGGTTCAGACACTAGAAAAACCACCATCTGTGGGAACAGAGTCCCTGCAGCTTTCTTAGAAAGAACTTTACTGTCCAACTGACCACAGCCACTTCTTGGTCAGTGTCATTCACTTACATTACTTTCTTGATCCCTGTAGACAATTAAATCTATAACATGACCTATAGTGTTAAGTTCCAAACTCAACCGTGGCATTTCAAGCTTCTTCACAAAATTGTTTCAGCTTAAATTTTCCAGGACTAATTTTCAGACACACCCTTCCCATAAATACCTGCTATAGGTCCTTACCACCTATGACATGTCTCTGTGCTTAGGGATGTGCTGTCTTCAATGCTCTGTGGACCCTCCTCATCCTTGTCCTGTAAGTAGGCTATTCAATCTTTGTGGGTAAGCTCAAATAATGTCACTTCTCTGTAGTCTTTCCTGTTCACATTTCTAGAAGTTTTATCATTTGTATTTTCATAATATTTAGATTTTTTTAAATGGATAAAAATATTTAACAGTCTATATCCCGTAACTTTGCTGAGGATAGTGTCTCAATTTTATCTTACCCAGGAAACCTCGTGGTAAGTATGGCCAAGAATGAATGCTTTGTAAATATTTGTTCAAATAAAATTACATACAAAAGACCCTGAATGCAATGCTGTTGCTATTCATGCTTTTCTTCAAGCCTCTTCCTTCTACCACAGAGCTCTGGCAAAAGGAAAATAGATACAGTATCTTGCAGCAGAATTTTCCCAAACCATGAGTTTTGTTCCACTAATACCTTTGACCATGGCTTCTCTTTGAATAGAATGGTCTAGAAGGAATTCCATCCTAAATTTCTAGTTATCCAATAATGACGTGGTTGCAAAGTATGTCCCCCATCAAACAGAAAACTGAATAATTCACGGACATAGCCGGTTGTTGGCCAAAGGTTCCTACATAGTTGGTTCACAGAGTCGGGGGGGGGGGGGGGGGGCGGTGGACAGAAGCAGGCTTTGTACAATTTTCTCTCAAACCCTGTCACTAGCAAGCCGTTCTCCCGTCCTCTGCAATCAGAATTGACTCCACTCTTATAATATTATTCTGCTGAGACAAGAATCAGGATCATTTCAGCTATAGCGTTAAAAACGTTATAGGCTTCATAAAAACAATCACATCAGCTATAAAATGGTAGGTGATCAAGGTTGCTTCTCCACTTTCATCATAACTTAGTTTGACGTGCCTGGATGGAGAAACAAATTATAGGTAATTCCTAGCCCACCTTCCATTATTGTGGAAAATGATACATTGCACCTATTTCCAGGCAGACTGCCACAGTGGTAAAGACAGAATAAATGTTTTTCAAATGATAGGAAATAAGGCTGGAGAATATCTTGCTAGATAGATTTCGATAATAGTTTCTGAGAATTGGATCCATCCCAAAACCATTCCGGAGGATACAAGGTTCAAAGAAAGAGCTAAAAAATCTTAATATACATACCACTGATTTATTATGTAAATAAGATCTAGTATAGAATCTGACAAGTCTTAAATTATCTAAGGTCACATTGCTGGTAAACTGATTGTACATATGACCTTGATAAAGATATTTTATAGACAGAGATTGGAACTTTATGTCTTCATTTAAAAATAAGGATCCTACCACTTAACTTATTGGTTCTTAATGTTATGGAACTCTCTTATGGGCTAAATAACAACGTATACACAAGTATTAGCCTACCAGCTGGAAGACAGATTATAAATAAGCAGATGTTAGTAACCTTCCTTTACCCACATCTCTGAAGTTTTTCTGCTATTCAAGGTGAGCCACCTCCCAGTCCCTCACCCTCTCTCACACACAAATTTACAATAAACATGTCCATTCTCATTCTCACCATGAAACTTATTCCTTACCCTGACCCTTCTCTTACTTTGTCCTACTCCAAGGGTTTCATTACAGTATACTTCTAACTGCCTGAACTCAGACATATGAATTTCAACAAAAAAATAAGCTCACTTCTGGAACTTTGAAGACCCCACAAGAGAAGACTCAAAGTGAAGTAACTTCAAAAGTCCCCAGACTAACTTTTTACCTTCCTGAGCCTTCTAAAAAATTACTTGGAAATGCCCTGTCATGTCTCATTGCACTGCTTTGATCACTGCTGACAGATCATGGAACCATTTGGAAGCTGATGAAGTATATATATTATGGTTCAAAACTTAGTGACACAGGTATCACAGTGACAGATGGCACAGCTAAGTAAAGGATGAAAAGCACAGGAATATCTGACTAGTGGCGGTTTTATTAATTCAGAGTGACTATTAATTTGGCAATTATCTGGAAAAGTTCAGCCAACTTAGTAAGCCAGCACTAGGGGAGGGAGATCCTAGTTAGATGATAATCATAGACTGGAGAAATGTAGTGGGGGTCTCTTTTTTGTTCCAATCTTTAGGTAACCAGGGCCTTTTTCTCTGAGGACTATTAGTGAGCTTGTTTTATTTGAGGGTGGGAGAGGACAGCCCACAAAATAGATCAATTGGTTCCCCTTGAGAAGTTCTTTCCCTAAAAATATCTATGTGAGATAATTTCAAGTAGAGAAAGTTGAGGGGAAATGAAAAGCCAGACACTCTGCCTCCTAGAGTTGCTAACTGGTACTTGTTCCCTGTAGAAAAGCCTGTGATCTCGCACACAGAACTGTTCTGTCTAGAAAGAAATACCTTTGTTCAATTTCTCTCGAACACTGTCACTAGCAAGCCGTTCTCCACATGGGAGACTATTCCACATAGATGTGCTGTCTCCTCCAGCTCCAGTTCTTTACCAGGCAGCTTCTATCTTCTGATCTTTCCCCCTGAAGTCTTTACTTCTCTTTTTTCCCCAGTTGCTAACCCTTCCCCCAGTAGTTAACAAAGCCCAGTGTTGCTCTGGGTCAGACAAATTTTGAGGCTTGTCATAGGGCTTTTATGTTCCAGATAATTTCTCCTATATTTATTAATATTCCTGGGTTGAAGCAAGATACTTTGACACTAACATGCAGGGATAAAAGACATTGGGTGATAATCAACTACAAGGAACAGTTTTGCTTGTTAACTAGTTTATTATTATCATCATCAACATCATCATCTAAAACAAATAGTTATCTTATTTTACAAGATAATTATTTACCAATAACCACTGATGCTTACATATAAAATTCATATTACCTCAGCTACCATTTCTTTCTGGACCTTATTTTTTTTTTAACAACATATACCTATATAATTTTTTTTTACACATATCTATGCATGCTCTTCCTGTTTTTAAAGTATAGTACAATAACTCCATGACATTGGATCTTCCCATCTGAGGGAAGTCCAAGCCCAAGGGGCTTTGCTGTCAAAGGAGGGCAGAAGCAATCTGCTAGATGGGCAGGTACAGAGTACAGCTGTCAACCGAGCCCTTCATCTGAAGCAAACAAGACTCAATGCAGGGAAGAGAGAGATGAAAGGCCCTGCAGGGGACATAGAATGAGCCAGCCCAGGTCAGTAGGCTTGTGATAGGGAGAGTGAGGTCCTCATAATGGTAGCTTCCATTGATCCTTCAACCAAATCACCCTTCTTAGTACTGAGTACCAGCTTCCCTTGAGTATAAGGCAGGAGGGGGAAAAAGCTATTTATGACCAACACTTTCAGTGAAATGTTCCTAAATTCTTACCTGGCTAAATCTCATTGGTTCTGAGTCCCACTGTGATGGGGCTGGCCTAAAATATGGGCTACTTTAATGAGAGTGGAAAAATGGAAGAAACCCATCTGGGTTTTCTCTAATGTCAATCCCTGATCATTCATAATTAATGTCAACAAATTTAAGCAGGTAGAATCATCAAGTAAAGATGGGAAAAATGGGAACACTTCACAGATATGTTTTCGTTTTAATTTTTTTAAATTATAGCAGCATTTCCTTGTCTATAAAATATATGGAAATCACTGAAGAGAGACACCAAGATATGCAGGCCTAGTTAGTTGTTTCATTGTTTAAGTGAGTGATTATTTTGAAATTCAGTCTTGTAGGAAGATTGAGGTCTGTCAAAAACATATGCTCTAAACCTAAGTCTGTTATTATCTTTTCAGAAGAAAGACAAATTTTAGAATTATTCCCTAAGCTGTATTCATTTTACAAATGAATCTGTTTATCTGCTACTCTTGCTAAGTCTGAGAGGATATAAATGGGGGTTTTTTGGTAGGAAAACAAAATTGCACAACTACCAAATAGTCAAGTCCCCATCTGAATATGATGTTTTCCTATTATAATCTAATTATGACTCCTAGACCCATGTGTCTAGTTTGTAATCATTTAGCTTCTTCAAAGCTAAAGGATTAAACACTGTAAGATAGGGATTTCATATAGCAAATTAACTTACTTATTCAGTTACTAACAGATCATTTTGCAATCTGCTCTATATAAATATTTTGACTGAAAAATCACTGTTAAAAGTTAAATATTCTATGAGAATTTTGATTAAGACCTCTTTGTGGCTGAAGTAGGCATGTGGAAACATTTTTCAGATTAAAATTAGAATGGCTATGCTCTTTGACAAAGTAAGAGGTCCCAAGTAAGCATTTGTGCATGAGTTTGGCCAGATTTCATCTTCCTTTCCAAGGAAAATCATTATCACTGACCTTGGGAACCCTCTCAACCCACTTTCATGAGGGCATAAGGGTTTTTTTCCCTATCAAGTTTCTCAAATTTCAAGAGAGGATGTCAATATAATCCTCAGAGCAGCAGAACAGGAAAACCATAACAAGTATGAAAATATTTCTAGTCCAAGTGCTTATCAGAGAGTATAACCTTAAAATCACTGACACTCAGGACTTGTCAAATTTGGTTAAGGGAAATAATATTTCTGAAAATTTCCTGAAGGACAAGCAATCCAGCCACTCCTTTAGCATTTGAAACAAATCACTTTGAACCGTATCACTACAAAGATATTTACATGGGCACCTTTATCTCTACACTTTCTCTCCAAGGAAAAAAAATTAAAACTGTCTTTTCTGAATAATGTTGGCATTATACCATTTGCATACATTGGAGAATGTTACTGCTGAGGATGATAATGTCATTCATGACGTCACCTTGTGTCCTCTCAGGGATGACCTACAGGTAAAATTCCTCTCAACAATTAATAATAGATTGCTCCCTTTCAACAACTGGTTTGTTGCATCTTACAGATGTCCAAACTGTATTTCTTGATTGCTTTCCTCTTTCATTGATTGCCAGAAAGTTCAGAGGGAAATACTGGGACCATTCTCTCAAGGATTTGATAGCATACATTGTGCACGCTAATACTGCTACTAGGTTTACCTATGGTTCTACCTTTATCACTATTCTGCTTTTCTTGATTACTTGTTTTAATCCATTATAGTATTTTATTGATCCTGTTTCAAAAGAATAATTATAAATAACCTAATTCACTTAACTAAGCACCTGCTATTTACATAACATTTTCTTAAGCACCATTATACCTTCTCTATGACTCACCCCTGAATCCAGATGCCTTATTTGGGATCTGAACATTTAAGTCCAGGAAAACATTCATCAATGTAAAGAACAGAAAATAAACTTTCCAAGGATTCTCAAGATCATGAAGGAAGTTACAACAGAAATGTTCAGAACTTTATTATTTTTTCCCTGAAAGAAACAAAAGCCCAGTAAGAACCATTATTTTCCCAATAGATTAAGTAGATTTTTATTTAATTATATATTTATAAAATTAATAATTTATAAAGATATATCAAATCTTATTTCAAAAATGCTGAGGGAAATTTTTAGAAACACACTCAAGCTTTTATAGAATGTTCTCAAGACTGAATGTGGAGGGACTAAGTTAGGATCAAGATAAGGATAAGATTACTAAGTTACTTCCTTGATATTAAATGACCTTTAAAGAGAACCATGGCCTTCAGTAACATGTGTTCCATATATATAACAGTTAAGTCTGTTCCCATCCACATCTCAGAAGTTTCATAGAATTTCCTT
This sequence comes from Callospermophilus lateralis, assembly GCF_048772815.1. Taxonomy (NCBI): domain Eukaryota; kingdom Metazoa; phylum Chordata; class Mammalia; order Rodentia; family Sciuridae; genus Callospermophilus; species Callospermophilus lateralis. The sequence continues at coordinate 185,656,019 of NC_135305.1, read as the reverse complement.
TGTCACAGAAGTAGTATAATCTCATTAGCTGTCTTTAAGCTTTCTTCTTTTTTTTTTTTTACTGAACATCTAAATATGAATACTTTCCTGCATTTCTTTATATCCAATTTACCTTCTCTAGGTATTTCAACATTTTGGGATTAGTGAAATGAATTTTCAAGGTTAGCCAAGATTCTTTGCAAACTTACATGTGAAAATGAAGCAGAATCAGTTTGACTTCAAGATTATCTCATTAGTTTGTTGCTTTAAGAACGACCACTTCAGGGCTGGGGTCGTAGTTCAGTGGTAGAGCACTTGCCTAGCATGTGAGAGGCACTGGGCTCAATTCTCAGCAACACATGTAAATAAATAAAAATAAACTTCTATCAACAACTAAAATAGAACTACCACTTCTAGAAGTGCCCACCTTCCCATGTTTACATTAAAATGGATCATCCCTGGTTACATCTTCATTTGTGTCTCTCTAAGACTGCATTTCCTTGGTACTAGGGCAGCTAGTAATAATGCAAAGAGCCGCCAGGCCGTCCAATATCTGTCAGGGGCCCAAAGCTGATCGTGAAATCCATTACCTCCCTCTTCACAGCTATCTTCACTAGCAGTAACTGATGGAGGTCATTTTCATCAACAAATTCATGGTGCCAAAAATTCAAGAGCCTCCTTCTCCAAGACGCTAGGAACAAGATCAGACTGGCAGTTTGTTTTGCTACTTGACATTGTGTGAGACCCACATGCCTAAAGCACTACCCAACAGCCAAAGCCATTTGTGAGAAAATTCCTCCTCTTCACTTTCTCTAAAGTGTTCAGTCTATATAACCTCATTAAGCCCTCTCCACCAAAGCAGCTCCTTCTTTCTGCTGAAATTCAAAGTATGATAAATGCCAGAGTTTGCTACAGTGGAAGTTTAAACAGAGGCACCAAGATAACAACAGATATTAGATACCAAAGTGTACTATAAACAGAACAGAATGCTAATTTTCAAAATAGGCAGCAAAGAATTGATTGGACTAGTGTCCCTAAATGAAGGTATAAAAAGATAAAGTTGGAGATTATAGAGAGAATTTGTGATGAAATCTCCTTGGGGAGAACTGTTTCCTTACTGCAAATCTCAAGCCCAATTTCCAAGAGTCAGTTGTAGAATGTGCTTTTTTCCATCTCAGGTCAAGCCAGTGACTTCACATTATTCATATTAGCCAAAAACTGAAGGCAGTCCAGATGCCCATCAATAAGGAAAAAAAAAACTGATATATCCAACAATGTAGATAGGCTCAAAAACATTACATGAAGTCAAAGAAACCACATACAAATAAATATATACTTGATGATTTAACTTAACCATGAGCAAGAACAGGTGAATCTGATCTACTATAGTGTGAAAATAAAACAATTGTTTCTGGTGGGAAAAAGAGGGTGTAGGGAGAACTTTCTAGGATGATGTCAGTATACTGATAGGACTTTGGGTTACACAGGTGTCTGCATTTCTCAAAACTCAATAAACGTACATTTAATGTATACACAATTGTAAGTAAAATTTACATTTAAAGAAGGTTTATTTTTTCTTTAAATGTAAATTTTACTTACGATATTGAATACTAGTTAATAATATGTATGTTGGGACTGGGTTTGTGGCTCAGTGGTAGAGCACTTGCCTAGCATGTGTGAAGCAATAGGTTCAATCCCCAGAACCACATAAAAATAAATAAAATAAAGTTAAAAATAATAATAAAATAATAATAAGACATACACAGATGCTGTAATTTATTTTGAAATGTATTGAAAACTAGATTGATAGTGCTAAACAGATGAATACATGAATATATATGTATATATGTTTGTATATATTATATACTTATATAATGAGCATAGTTAAAGATCATGGTTAAGTTATATACACTGATGTTCATAAAAATTTTTTTCAACTTCATTGCACATTTGGAAATTGTTGTGTTAAACTAATGAGGGAAAATAAAGCAGTATCTTCAACAGGACTATTTGTAGAACTTGATATTTGTTCGCTGGAATTAGAAAGGGACAGTGGACTCATGCATGCTTCTGGTCTGAAAAATCAGAGGGTAAGAGGGAGAGGCTCAGTAGATACTCTGACAGTGGAGAAAAGATTGCTGCCGAGTTGGCTTTGTCACATCCACAATCTGCAAGGACAAAGGATGAGTGTTTCCCATGGACCAGATATGGGCTCTAAAGAAGACCATACTAAAGCCAACATGACTCCTGTCCAAGAAGGTCATATAAGAGGGCAAAAGCTAGAATAATAGAAGCATGCTCTACAACAGGAGGGTTATAATCATGAAGATAAAGGGAAAACCTCCACATAAGGATCACTAATTATCCGCTTGCCAGGTTCAGAAGACACAAATTCATCTCATACTTTACTTGTCAAAAAATGCCCTCAGCCACATTTTCCCTTATTTCTGGTCACTGTAATGCCACAAAGGTCAGTAACAGCAGATGTCTCATAGGAAGTGGTGAGCAAGCAATAAGCCATCCCACCTTTTCACTCGTGAAGGTATATGACAGGCCTTACCATGCCACAGTATAGGAAGTTGCTATTAGTGGTAAGGGAGAAAGAGAGATAATACACCTTGGAATAAAATGGCATATACTTTTTAATATGTTAAACTGAACACTATAATTTCTTCAACAAAACACTGTATTTCAATTTAAAGAGATGGTAAGACTATCAGTTGCCCACAAGTAGTTGTAAAAGCTGTGGACCACAGTCACAAGGAGAAAAATCATACACAGAAAAATCACACACAGTGGATGCTATGGTGCCTCGTGCAGATTTCCTTTAATAGATTACTACAGCCACCATCCTGTGAGTGTTGACTATTCCCAGCTCACAGAGGTCTCTTCCTCTGAAGAATTGCCTTAAACACAACAGAAGCCATGTCACCCCAATTACATAAATGTCTACTCCTCCTCCTCCTAAGCAGATGGTGGCCAGTGAGTGACTGAGTACAAAAGGTAGGAACTCATGACCAGCCCAACTTTCGTATAATTTGTGCAGCACAAATGCTCCTGGGACACGGCCACTGTTAGACTTCAGTTAAGACCACATCCTCACTTAGTGTTCTTCCCTCATTCTAATTTCCTTTTTTCACCCTCTCCTAAAGACACCCTTCCAATACATCACTTGCACAAGAGTTCCCAGCTCAGATTCTGTTTCTTGAACCCCTACCAAAGAGTGAGACAAAAATAAAGTTGTGTTTTCTTACATCATATGGTATCCATCCTAGGACAGATAGCTTGGCAAACTGTCCCATCTCTTAGCTGATCACGTACAACCTCTGATGCCCTCTTTGTTAGTGCTTCCCCAGCTTGCTCCATCCATCAAATTGTTGTACGCCAGTTTCTCATCCAGGTCTAAGGAAAAAAACTTTCTTCACTGTCGCTATATGTCTATTTGCCCTTATACTGTTCTGGCAATGAAACAACTTCAATTTTTTTGTTCTTTTTAGAAATTTCAATAGCAAAATTTTAACATATTCACCTCTAGAGGGGAAAAAAAATCCCTCCCCTCCCCCTCTCGTATATAGAAACTTAGTAAATATTGCATGGAGGATTAAATGTGAGCTTCAGTCCTCTTTGGGTATAATAAGATTTCCAGGTCAAATCCTGTTCAATGCAGGCATAATAATAGAGATAGCATAGACAGGTGGGTCAAGAGCCACTTCCAACACATTGGAAGGCTCAGATGAGCCTGGGGGGGGGGAATCATTCATTATATTAAATAAAAGCGAGAAACCATATTAAGGGAATACATCCGCTTAGGAAAATGTGACACTCAATGAGTGCTTTTCACTTAGCATAATCTGCTCTAATGCCATCCATTTCCCTCCAAATTCTATGATTTTGTCATTTTTTAATGCAGAGTAATACTCCATTGTGTACAAATGCCACATTTTTTTTTATCCATTCGTCTATTGAAGGGCATCTAGGTTGGTTCCACAGTCTTTCTATTGTGAATTGTGCTGCTATGAACATGGATGTAGCAGTGTCCCTATAGTGTGCTCTTCTTAGGTCTTTAGGGAATAGACCGAGTAGGGGAATAGCTGGATCAAATGGTGGTTCCATTCCGAGCTTTCCAAGAAATCTCCATACTGCTTTCCAAATTGGCCGCACCAATTTGCAGTCCCACCAGCAATGTACAAGAGTACCCTTTTCCCCACATCCTTGCCAGCACTTGTTGTTGTTTGACTTCCTAATGACTGCCAATCTTACTGGAGTGAGATGGTATCTTAGGGTGGTTTTGATTTGCATTTCTCTGACTGCTAGAGATGGTGAGCATTTTTTCATATACTTGTTGATTGTATGTCCTCCTCTGAGAAATGTCTGTTCAGGTCCTTGGCCCATTTGTTGATTGAGTTATTTGTTATCTTATTGTCCAATTTTTTTAGTTCTTTGTATATTCTGGATATTAGGGCTCTGTCTGAAGTGTGAGGAGTAAAGATTTGTTCCCAGGACGTAGGCTCCCTATTCACCTCTCTTATTGTTTCTTTTGCTGAGAAAAAACTTTTTAGTTTGAGTAAGTCCCATTTGTTGATTCTAGTTATTAACACTTGTGCTATGGGTGTCCTATTGAGGAATTTGGAGCCCGACCCCACAGTATGTAGATCATAGCCAACTTTTTCTTCTATTAGACGCCATGTCTCTGATTTGATATCAAGTTCCTTGATCCACTTTGTGTTAACTTTTGTGCATGGTGAGAGAAAGGGATTCAGTTTCATTTTGTTGCATATGGATTTCCAGTTTTCCCAACACCATTTGTTGAAGATGCTATCCTTCCTCCATTGCATGCTTTTAGCCCCTTTATCAAATATAAGATAGTTGTAATTTTGTGGATTGGTTTGTGTCCTCTATTCTGTACCATTGGTCCACCCGCCTGTTTTGGTACCAGTACCATGCTGTTTTTGTTACTATTGCTCTGTAGTATAGTTTGAAGTCTGGTATCGCTATACCGCCTGATTCACACTTCCTGCTTAGCATTGTTTTTTGCTATTCTGGGTCTTATTTTTCCATATGAATTTCATGATTGCTTTATCTATTTCTAGAAGAAATGCCGTTGGGATTTTGATTGGCATTGCATTAAACCTATAGAGAACTTTTGGTAATATCGCCATTTTGATGATGTTAGTTCTACCTATCCATGAACAGGGTATATTTTTCCATCTTCTAAGATCTTCTATTTCTCTCTTTAGGGTTCTGTAGTTTTCATTGTATAAATCTTTCACCTCTTTTGTTAGGTTGATTCCCAAGTATTTTATTTTTTTTGAAGCTAGCCAATCACTTAAAAATAAATGCCAAATGTCTTCTTTGATATAAGGAGAGTAACTAAGAACAGAGTAGGGAAGAAGAGCATGAGAAGAAGATTAACATTAAACAGGGATGAGAGGTGGGAGGGAAAGGGAGAGAGAAGGGAAATTGCATGTAAATGGAAGTAGACCTCAGGGGTATACAAAATTACATACAAGAGGAAGTGAGGGGAAAGGGGGAAAAATATAAGGGGGAGAAATGAATTACAGTAGAGGGGGTAGAGAGAGAAGAGGGGAGGGGAGGGGGGAGGGGGGATAGTAGAGGATAGGAAAGGCAGCAGAATACAACAGACACCAGAATGGCAATATGTAAATCAATGGTTGTGCAACTGATGTGATTCTGCAATCTGTATACGGGGTAAAAATGGGAGTTCATATCCCACTTGAATCAAAGTGTGAAATATGATATATCAAGAACTATGTAATGTTTTGAACAACCTACAATAAAAATTAACTTAAAAATAAAATGAGTGCTTTTGACCACCAAAACAGAAGGATAGTTCCATTGAAGTTACAGAACAGAGGTAATGTATATTCTTTAGTTATAGCTAACTTGGATGATTTTTTAATTGTATTTTCAATGATTGTAGTTAAAAGTCCAAAGTTATAAAAGCAGCTATTCTGTAAACAACACAGCCTTTTAACTCAGAAATCTATTTTTGTCCCCTGGAATGGATTTGAAATTCTAGAAACCATAGTCACATTTTTCAGGTGACAAATTTCCCATGGAAATGTTCAAGTTAGACTGAACATCTAAAGCAGACCTGATATTAGGAGGAAATACAAGAAGCAGTGAGAAATGGTGTGAAGGGCTGCAGAGGAAAATAATTACACAAAAATAGGAGGCAGATCCTCAGCAACCAAAAGAGGATATGTACCCCAATCCATGCTCCATTCCCAATGCAAAATCTTGAATATGTTACACATTATCAAAAGAGTAGATGCAACCTAAACTACATTTAAGTTGTAAATTCAAATAATCTAACATACTCCCAACCTAGGTATAAAATAATCCTTAATATACTCCTATCTAGGAATTCAAGGATTAAGTTTCTGTATACAGTTTCCATAATTGATTCAAGTACTCCAGAATTTCTGGGCCCAAGTTTCCACTAGTAAATAAGAGATAAATTTTATTCTTTATCAGATTTTAATTTTTTCTCGCTTCAAAGGATTTCCTTTGGGTCTTCTGTATCTGAATCAACAGGACACCTTATGACAAATGCTTATTTCATGCTCATCCAAGATCCCAAACTTTTGAACCCAAAGCCTGTGGATCTGCATTCACAAGATCCCCAAGTATATTTGAGACACACTATCACACTTGAGCTATCAAGATAGAGAAGCCTTAATCTTTAGTTCTTCTTTTTCACTGTTCTCAACTTTAAGAAAGCAAAATAGTAAGGAAGATAATCTCTCTAAAGTATCACCAGCTTCCAGCTATGTTGTCATCTTATAAAATACCCAATATTTCTGGAGAAGTTCACCAAGAGTTGAGTAAATCATATCCTTCTTGATCCAATTCATAATAATGACTTTTATGTTCTCTAGATAAATTTTTATATACTTTCATAAAAAGAATACTTCTTTTCAGATATTACTAAAAAAAATCTATCTAGAACTCACTTAGAAATATATTGCATGCCCCACTTCTAGGAATAGTTTCCCTCTTTTCCATGATTCTGAGTCACAGCCTGGTCGGTTAAATTCTAACACACACTGGGAATTTCTTTAGTGCCTCCCATGTGCCAGAAAGATGCTAAATAGTCATAAATACAAAAAGGTAGAAGAGCCCATACTTTCTGGGACTCACAGTCTAGTAGGAAGAAAAGGCAACTAGACACACAATGATAGTGCATTGTGATCATCGTTAACAGATAAGCTACGAGATCCCAGGGGAAGGAAAAGTGGCATCTAACAATCCAGGAATTTTAGGAAAAGTTTCTCAAAAACTGTGCTGTAAAGTATGAAACGGAATTTCCTTCCCAGACAAGTGGTCACAGGACTTATCAACCCATGCACCCCCATAAAAAAAAAAAGGTAACTTTGTACTAATCAGAGGTCAGGAATACCTCAGTAGTTCTCCATGGGCAGCATCCCAAAAAGCCTCAGTAAAGCTCTGGTGTTCCAGGTACTATGCTGCATAATCAATCACCCCAAAATATAATGTCTTGAAACAGCAATAATCACTTATCCTCATCATATTTGTGGGTCAGGAACTTGCCAAGGGCACAGCAGGGAAGTCTGGTCTTTACCCCACAATATCTGTCAGTTGGAAGTCAAAGGCTGAGGCTAGAATTATGTACTCAAGTGTGGCAGGTGATGCTGGCTGTCACCTAGGGACATTAGCTGCCCTCTAAGTGCTTTTTCTGCATGTTAGTTTGAACTTCATCACAACATGGTATCTTGAATCCAAGGGCAAACACTCCAGGAGAGTGTCAGAAAGACACTATATTCTCATATTCTCTTTATAACCTAGCTTTGGAAGTCACAAAGCATACACTATTTGTCAGAGCAGTCACAAGCTAACCCCCTAGATAAAAGGGAAGAAACATGGATTCCCTTCTTGATGAAAAAAATGCTAGTAACATAGAATATGTGGATGGAATATATATATAATATATTATACACACACATGCACACACGCATCTTGGAAAGTATAATATGCCACATCTAGATTAATAATAAAGAAAAATTTGTATTATCCAGCTTGAGTGATGTTAAGCATACAAAATAATAGAAAATATTAACAAATATATTAAGTCTCGGTGGTTATAAAGTATATCATTTATGAGGCTCATGACTGTCAATTCTAGCTTGTCACCATGTCTTCAAACACGCGTGCCAAATCTATATATACAAATATAATCTTTCATGATACTATCCTATAACATCTTTTAGATACTTTTTATTTTTTAATACAAAGAAAATGTGCCCAGCATGTTCTATAACTTATTGCAATAAAATAAAGCTATGATAACCCAGGGTCCAATTGTATAGATCTTATGACCAGAAAAATTTTGTCATGTTGGGGTCTAAATGATCGACCTTCCAGTCCCTTTCCTTGTGAAAGTGTTGACCAATTGCTCCCCTTTTGCACTCCAGAGTCATTAATTGAACCAATTTGAACTTTATCATAAAATGTTTTTGGGTAGTTTTGCAATCCGATACCAGAGGCCATAATCACAGGAGTAGGCACAGTTCACACTGCAACAGTATGTTTGTTCTGCACTGGATAGGATGATTCGTATGTGGCGAGCCTGGATTCTTTTACAACGAAACAGACTCAGAAGAAAAGAACACTGCGGCTTTGCCAGCACTGTACTGCACTATTCCCTCCATTCTCCCTGAAGGTTTAAATTTAATGGCCATTCAACAGCCCTTTGTCTGCCATGCTGCTGTTACACTGACACATGCTTTATACCCGACTCAGAGAGGGGAGGAGGGCAGGCCCTTCTGAGATGATGGAGAGGTCCCATGGCTTGCCCTTTAAAGTTGCCAGGTTCCTATTGCACTTGAGTAATCACCGATGTGACCTGTGAAGTGTGACCCAGCACTGGGTGGTCAGGGGCTGAGCATTAAACTCCAGCTCTAATCCTAAAGTATATGTTGGGAGATTTAAAGCCAGAAGTTTCTCATCTAAAGTGCATGAAAGCATCATATCGATCCACTAGACAATGTTAAGAAACAACTATACAGCCAATAGATGTTTGCAACCAGTTAAGGATTAAGAAGGGGAAAAAAAAAAAAATCTCTAAATCCAATCTCTTTGAAATCCAATCTTTGAAACTTCTCCAAACAGCTGAGACAATAACCCTTGCTCTCCATCGTTATTACAGTTGTAATAAAGCAAGGATGTCATTTAAACATAAATCTAATGTATTTTGGTAGTTCCGTAGTTGATGTTTGTAAAGATCATTAGCATATTAGAAACAAGACCCTAAGTGACAGATCCAGGCATAAAGAAAGCCTTTTAGGAAAATTGTGGCTTTCATAGAGGTCAGATGTCAAAAAACACCCATTACTCTCAGATCTAGTACATATTTTAAACATTTTAAAAGTTGTGAATAAACAGATACAGATTGGCCCAAGGGAATAGTTATAAAATTCTAAAAGCTCTTTGACCTTTACATATACTGATTTGAAACTAGCCCTAGTTTTTTGTTGTTGTTGTTGTTGTTTTAACCATCATCTTGCTGATGATTAAAAATGATTGCTAGATGACAGAATGAATACTTCTTATGTGAAAAGAGATCTCCAGCCTGTGGGCTGGGTAACACTCTTTACAGTCACACTGCCAAAACTCAGTCATTAGTGAAAAACAGGGCTCGATGCAGTGGTGTACACCAGTAATCCCAGCAACTGGGGAGGCTGGAATGGTAAGGATCCCAAGTTCAAGGTCAGTCTCAAATAGTGAGGCCCTGGCTTAAAATTTAAAAATCATAAGGTCTGGAATGTAGCTTAGTAGTAGAGCCTCCTGGGTTCAATCCCCAGTACAGAGGGGGGAAAAAAAGATGAGAACAGTGCAATTCTGTATTTAGTCCCAGCTTAGAGCACCTAGGTTCATTCAGAATGGGAGAAAAATTACAGATGAAATTAAAAGAACATCTTTCTTCTGTAATCTTTGTTTAGAGCTATTAGCTCTAGTTTCTGTTATTCTGAGTTATCACATCGAGCTTCCGTTTCCATCAATGCTTGCACGAATATACAAGGCCCCTCTACCACAGATCTCAGTGGAATTCCCCAACCTATTGAGATGCCACTCACCAGGGACTGTTGGCCCCCAATACCCATAATGGTCCTAACAGTCTCCTATGTCCTAGAAGAAATATATCTACTTGTATCAGTGACCTGGTTCTGACAACAGCCAGAATCATGTCATCATTCTGGAGCTCTTGGCCCGTGGACAACCAGGATGGAGGAAGTGATGACTTCCTGTTTATGTATCTTAATGTATTCAAAAAATGATGTTGAAATCTCACCATGTCTCAGAACTATTTTGCACATTGGATGTGGTGAATAGGACAAACAGGTCCCAGTTCTTATGGTTCTCACATATGTAGGGAAGAGAAACAATAAACAAATAAATCTGTTAAGAGCTATTTTCACAATGCTTATGAAGAGGCTTAGAGATTTCACATTAAAAACTCATTTGGGGAGGGAAAGACTATATACTGCTCACATTATGCCCCTTTAATGACAATATCCCAAGATACTAGTGTGCAAGTCATGTGCATGTATGTGCGTATAGTACATTTCTGTAAGATTCGTAACTCTGCTCTAAATGTAACATGATCATACTATCGCATACCAAACCTAGCCCAGGTTTTCTGATCAGCAACATGAGAGACACTGCAAGAAACACTGTGCCGAATCCCGGGTGAGAAAGATGCATCTTTGTTCTCCACACATTTAGGACCTAATAATGGAGACATGGAAGCATATAGGTAATAATAGTAGAAGGAAGAAGAAAAGTCCAGAGAGCTGAAATTCAGCTGTTATGGAAGCATCAAGGACCAGAGCAGTCTAATGACTTCACCAACATCATACAACTTGCCAGTGAGGAAGGAGGAGAACAAGCAGTTTTCCCAGAGCCCCAGACAATGTCAAAGGGACATAGCATCAGCATCTTTCGACAGCCCCAAAATAGGATTATTCCCGACTACAGAGTTGCCCGTAGATGAAAGTTTAAGAGAGTTCATATCTAGAACAACAAATTCAGTTAATAGGACAAGATTCTGAAGGAAAATCTGGTAAACCCTTCACTTTTTTATTCTATTTCTCCATCTACAAAATGAGGCAATAAGAAGCCAATCCTCAATCCTGTGGGGAGGAAAGTGCAAGAAAACTGACTCTTATTTTACATAAGGCCCTGCATTACACCCATATTATAGGTGTCATTTAATCCTTACAACATCTCAGTGTGATAAAAATTACCCCTATTTTGTAGATAAGAATGTAAGTTAAAAGAGGTTAAGAACCCTGCCCAAGGTCACACAGCCATGTAAAAGCCAGAATTCAAGAGCCATCTGTCTGCCCTTAACCTCCATGCTTCGAAGCAGCTGCCCACTGGAACAATTTGAGCTCCCTATTAAAATAGTACTATGTGGGTCCATCCCATTAGAAGCAATATCAGGCATGTAATAAACCATGATATAATTGTGAATAAAAAGCCCTCATTGGAAATTTAATTTTAAGATCTAATCACTATGACAATAAATGTTATATGAATATACAAGATGAAAATATACTTTAATAGAAGAAAAATGATTTTAAGGAGTTTCCTGTACTTATGTCCCTGAAAAGAACATACACAGAATAATTTAACCCCTGAAGTGGTCACAAAGAGAATTGCCCTGCCTGAGGAGAAGCCAGACAGAAGTGAATGCTTACACATGTCAGACACTCTGCCCACGTCACCTTTTTCCCCTCCTGACTCCACCCCACCTCTGCCTGTGCCATATCAACATTTGTTCACTTATCGCTTCTCACTTCTCACTTTTAATATTTTTTTTAATCACCTAGCTACCCTTCCATTTTTCTCCTGTACTCCTGCTTAATGGCCTAGTGTGTCAGAGGATAAAGAACTCTTGAAGGCTGATGGGACCTTAATAAACATGACTGATTAAAAGTCATGTGTGGATATGATAAAATATATATTAACCCTCTAAGACTGTTTCCTCAGCTGAAAATGGAGAACATGCCATCTTCCATTTTGTTGTGAGATAATGTGGGGGTGGAGAGAACACTTCTGGCATACCAGCAGCTCAAGAAATATTTTCTCCTTTCAAAACCAAAATTTCTGGGTAAGAACTCAAGATACAGGAAATATATCCACTTCCATTTGCCCATTCTGCTTACCCTCGGCCTGCAGTAGAAGGGAAAGAAAATGGCAAAGTTTTATGGGAGAAATACTTGTTTGCTGCTCCTAAAATTGTCAGAGGCACTGGAAGTTGTCTTCCTGAGAAGACATTAGATTGGTTAATATGGTTAGTTGGCTTTAGGCACAGAAGTCCTTGCCAAGACTTGCTAGCTATGTGACCTTGGAGCAGAGGCTTACTTTGTTTGAATGTCAGTCTGTAGCTTGCAAATAAAACTACTTGCCTAGCCTCCCTCGTCGGGAAGGTTTGAATGCCAGAGGACATCAGGGATGTGAAGAACAACCTATGCATTAGTCCTACCCTAAAAATAATCTCTACTGCCTGGGAAAAAAAATAAATTAAGGAGAGTGGAAGGTGGATCTGTTCCCACTCCTGCAAAGCAAATTGCTTGTGCCCCTGAAGGCAAAAAGTAAGTAAGAACTCAATTTCTTAATAAAACAGAATACTCCCAACCTCTGGTTTTCTTAGATTTACCTCAGTACTGGTTCTCTAAAGACAATCTGAAACTCATTTCACAATTCACACACTCATCTTTTATATGGCTTTGTTCTATGCAGTTAATTTCAAAATTCATATAATAAAAATTGCCACTCCAATCACATCTTACTAGATACCTGTTTCCTGAAGGTGGGGAGTGTTTTATTCATCTTTTTATCCCCATTTTTCTAGCACAGAGGAATAACAGAAGCTCAATAAGTAATTGCTGAATGAGTGAATAAGTAAACACACACACATAGTGGGTATACATGTGATATGCTACCAAATGTACATCATGGTCAATTTTTTCAGAATCATTAAATATTTAAATTCTAAGACTAAACTTGAACACTCTTACATAACTTGCATGAGCATTTATTAAAAATACATGAAACAGTTTAAGAGTCAAGAATTTTCATTAGGCACATTTAATACACACGAAGAGAAACAAAACAGTAATCTTGTCACTTACTCCGGTGTGCTTCAACTTTTCATGACTACATTTCATTCTATGCAAATTGTATCTTTCCCTCAAATACAGACTAACTGAGGCACTTACCAATGTGGCCATTTCCTGTGGAGTGCCATAATAACGCACCAGGTCCACTCAGAATCCAAGTACTTAAAAAGGACCTCAGGTTGGAGATTTTGACATTTCTTTTGTTGATGAAATGAAAAATGTCTATGCCAAGCCAGAAACTATATAATCTTTATAATACTTAAACCTAGCATCTTGTCCCGCAGAGTGCTGCCTTGCATGCTGTATATTTGTCCAGATGTAGCTCTTGTTGTGCCCATCTGGAGTGAAAAAGCCCTGTGTTAATGCAGTGCAGGATGCCATCTCTATAAATCTGGCTGCCTTTGCATTGGATAATCTCCCCACGTGTGTTTTTCAGAATGGTGCCTCTTCCACGACCACTCAGATTTACCACCAGATCTAAAGGAAGTGTCCGGCTTCACCCAAATCCATGAGTACTTCCATGAGATTTATACTGTTGGACGGGAATTTGTGTCACTCATTGATGTCCACCAGTTCAGCCTGCTTGCTGTGTGACAACTTGCTTGGCCCAGGTACTTCCTAGCCATAAAAGATGCACCCAAAAGCAGGAAAACTGATCCCATTCCCCTTAATCTTTAACTTTACTTTTTTACCTTTTTACCTTTATTCTTAACTTACCTTTCAGAGTACCAGTAAAACTGTGTTGGCATACTTAATTCAATCTACTGTTTTCTTTTTCCTCCTCTCCTGTTCCTCTATGGAAAGAGTAAATTGAAAAGCTCTTTCTATCAGAAGGAACAGACCAGTGCCCAAATCTCATTTATGAAATGTAACTAGTGAGTAGAGCATCCTGCTTTTAAGGAATTGTTTACAGAGAGGAATGAAGAGAATGCACATCTGATAGTTTACGAGTTGCGCAGATTTCTGGCTGTGTAAAGGTAACAGGGTCCAAAAAATCATTCTGTGCAACATTGACATCTGAAAAGAAAATGTGCCCTTTTTGTTTTTATAATTAACCAGATCTTCCTTATGAAGTTTGATGGTAATACTAGAGGAATAAGGTTGGGAGCCGGGGTTCTTTATCCCAATAGAAACAATTAATTAGAAACACCTCATGTAAATTTGTGGTAGTTTTCCTTCATCAGGAGAACTTTTGCCAGTAATTATTTTTCTATTAAGCTGTCAAGATTCTATCTCCGAAAACCCAATCTCCCTTATCTTGCCCTCCTAAAATCTTCATGTATCCTATTTCATGAGAATTACTTCTATGAATTATAAAAGTATTATATCGATTATAAACGCAGTGGTTTCTCTTTACAAGTGCAGAAAGATTACTATGGAAATCATTTGAAAGAAATGTGGTTTTTCTAGATATATGGCAGGTAAATAAAAAAAAAAATCTGTGAACATCCTACCATAAACCATTTCATCATTTCATTTACTATAAGAATTTCATTTGTCCAAATGGTTAAAGACCATTTAGTGTAAGAGTGTAAGGCACATATTTACCAGCTTGTCTAAAATTACAACAGAAAGATAAAATATATGAAATAGTAGTTTTCAAGACAGGGCCATCAAGCAGCTAAGTATATGACCCAAGAAAGATGGAAAACAAGAGAAGTGGGTCACATAATAGCCCCAGCTTACTGTTTTTAAGGATTTTCCAGACTAGGTTGAGTGAGGAATACTCCAGGTATAGCACAGTTGTCAACCCTGCATTAAATAAAGCTGAGGGTCCAGGAGACCGAAGTAGGTAGAATTACAGGACAGAATACCAGAGAGGAAAAAAATATACGAGGAGAGAACTAAGGATATCTGAGAGGCCTCTTCCTCCAGTCTGTAACTGAGAACTAATTAGCATACATGTGAGGAACTTACCCAAGGCTGGGGAAGGAGCCACACAAAGGGACTAGCAGTAACAGAACCTGTACTCACATAGCACCTGGGACAGTGCTAGACCTCTCCTGTCAAGCTGGAAAACTAACATTGAGTAAAGTACTCAGAAGGGTTAGCCTCACTAGTGAAGAACACTAACCCATGTTAAACTGACTGTTCCTGTCCCATCCAACAAAGCAAGAGCTGTTAAGATCAAACTCTTTGAAAGTAATATGATGCTCCAAAACAAAATCCAAGAACAATTACAGGAATAGAAAAATACGTGGTACTCAACCAAGTAAAATTTACAGTGTCTTATATGAAACCAAAACTTACGAGATTGGCAAAAAAAAAAAAAAAAACCAAGAGAATGTGACACATACTAAGGAGAAAAGTCAGACAATCCAAACTGACTCAGGAATAACACAGATGATAAAATTAGTAGGCAAGGACATTAAAACAGTTAATTGCTGGTGAGACTGCAAATTGGTGCAACCAATCTAGAAAGCAGTATGGAGATTCCTTAGAAAACTTGGAATGGAACCACCATTGACCCAGCTATTCCACTCCTCTGTTTATACCCAAAGGACTTAAAAGTAGCATACTACAGTGGTGCAGCCACATCAATGTTTATAGCAACACAATTCACAATAGCCAAGTTGTGGAACCAACCCAGATGCCCTTCAGTAGATGAATGGATAAAGAAACACAATGGAATATTACTCAGTAGTAAAAGAGAATAAAATTACGGCATTTGCAGCTAAATGGATGGAGTTAGAGAATATCACACTAAGTGAAATAAGCCAATCCCAAAAACACAAAGACCAAATGTTTTCTTTAATAAATGGATGCTAATTCATAATGGGGATGGAAGGAGCATGGGAGGAATGGAGGAACTTTGGATAGGACAAAGGGGAAGCAGGGGAGGAAGGGGGTATGGGGGTAGGAAAGATGGTAAAATGAAATGGACATTATTACCCTAGGTACATGTATGAAGACATGAATGATATGACTGTGTACAACCAGAGAAATGAAAAATTGTGCTCCATTTGTGTATTAGAATCAAAATAGATTCTGCTGTCATGTATAATTAGAATGAATAAATAAATAAAAACAAATAGTTGTAATGATATTCCACATGTTCAATTAGTTAGAATATGTGGTGGAAAGGATAAAGAAGACATAAAAATGATTCACATTAAAAATTTGAGATGACTAAGCTATAATGAGACAATAAAAATATGGAAAAAAATCAGAGATGAAACTATAATGTGAGAGATAAAAAGTATAGTGGACAGGATAAATGGCAAGTTACACATTGCACATGAAAAGGTAGTGAGCTTAAAGACATAACAATAGAAACTACCCAAAATAAAACAGGGAAAAATGGTTAGGAAAAGAGAAAACAGAATCAGTGAACTGTAGGAAAACGGCAAAGTCCTAATATATAGTTAACTCAAGTTTCTAAAGTAGTGAAACAGGGTAAGGACAGAAAATATTTGGCCTAAAGCTTTCCAAATTTGATTTAGAAAAAAAAAGTCTCTCTGTTTCCCGTCTCTTATGAAATGAGAACCTTTCTTCTGATATGCCCTTCTGCCAAACAGTCTGTCTCATCTTGAGCCTAGGATGATGGATCCAGCAGACTATGAAATGAACCTCTGAAAACATATTCCAGGAATGAATCAACTGTTTCCACTGTGTACTCTTCTCATCCTGGCACCGTGATTTTTTTAGCTGCATCTGCCTTTGGAGGAGAGGGAACATGGTCCTAGCATGTAAAGATCTGTCCAGTTTTCATGCTACTTTCAGGAATATCTAAGTATGAGTAGAGAGAAAAAACTTTCACTAAATCCTTCTCATGGAATACATTTGTGACTGATATTGAAAGTGCATGGAAATAATTTCTTTACTTAATTGCCCACCAGACCACCACCTCCACAGGAAGAAATGGGCTCATCTCAGTACATCTTTGACATTAATTCTAATGTAGTGCATGCATCTCTTCTAAGGAAACACTTGAAGTTCTCCCTAAGTTGCTGAGTATATCACTAAGTTGCTGAGGTTGCTCAAATTAGTGATCCTCATGCCTCAGCATCTCAAGGGATTATAAGCAACAGCTAACATGGTGGTGCATGCCATCATTTTACAATACCTGTTACAATCAAAACCTAGTTTGGTATGGGTCAAGCAAAAGTCTGTAATTGATAAACTCAAAGTTATAAGTGAGGATCAAAGCATACTAATAGAGTCAGTCACTCACAAACAGAAGAGAAAAAACAATAAAACTAAAAATAAGTAAAAAAAAAAAATGGATTTAGTAAGTTCTTACCTACTGATAATTGCCTTGAATTTAAATGATTAAATCCTCCAATTTAAAGATACATAATTGATTGAATGGATTTAGAACAAAGACTCAGCTATATACTATTTATAAGAAACTCAAGGACACACAAATTGAGAGTGAAGAGATGCAACAAACTAACAGTTTTGATGTCTCAAGTTTGTCTTTAAACTCTGAATCCCAGGACTGTAATCCGCAGGAGGCCCTAGATAAGGACCTCAAGAAGCAACAAGCATTTGCTGTTTACTGTTTAGTGTAGGAACTTCAGAGCCCCTGTGCTCTCTGCTTTTCAGTGAACATGTAGAGGTTACCACCAGTAGCTCTCAAATGAAGAATCCATCCTCTTACCACTTCAAACAATGAAGTTATATTTCATCACATGAAGCCTTGGTTAATGCATAATCCTTATCCAGCCAAGGCAGAGATCATCATAGACTGTCTCTCAAATATGAATGTCAGTTGTGTTGAGTTGCCCAAATATATTTGAGCATTTTTCAGCCTACCTAGGTTCAAAAGTCACTTGTTCCCACACCAGAAGTTTTCATAGAAAATGGATTTGTTCCAATAAAGAGGCTTCAGGAGGACAAGTTCTAATAGACAGGCAATAATGAGTGCATTTCAATCCAGGGAATCTGGGTCTCCTCCATAGTGAAACCAGTATTTTTCTAGAGACATGAATCAACTATTGAAAAATAATTATGGCTATTATACCCAATGAAAGGAATTTTCAGTCTTTAAAAAATGCTGATCTACAGAGAAAATGGGGGGTTTTAAATGTCTCATTGAAAAAATGAGATATTTCTTGTTAACATGCAGAAGTTTCTAAAATAAATAAAAATATCAGATCTACTTGATATGTTTATATATGCTCAAATAACTATTTTTATCAACTATTTTTCAACCATGAATAGTATTACCCAAAGAATTGATAGTGATTAAATCAAGAGAATTGATTTGATTATATTTAATAATAATAATAATAATAAACTAAAAACCCACAAATTTGGGCTGCGGCTGGGACTCAGTGGTAGTACACTTGCCTGGCATGTGTGAGGCACTAGGTTTGATTCTCAGCACCACATTTAAATAAAGGTCTATCAACAACTTAAAAAAAAAATAAACCCCACAAATTCAAAAAGTTCAAAAACCTCTAAACAATGCAAGGAAACATAAATCACAGTGTATGATCATCAAATTGATAAAAATCTGTTTTAGAAACTTGCCTCTCCCCTGAAGAAATTATCTTCCTACAGCTCGCTGAACTGACCCTGGAGGTAGAAAGGAGTCTTTCTTGCTCCACTTTGTCACTTTGGACCACTCTTTTCATTCCTTCCTTGAAATCTCTAACTTTGAGTTTTATATGATCAATAAATTACTCACTACCTCTCTTTGCCACAGTCATCTGTTGCCTGTGGGTGACTCCCTGTCATTGATATTTTTAGCTCCCTTTCCCCAAGACTGCTATCGCATTATTTTTTTTTAGCAATGTCAACATATAAATAAAGGATCTTCCTAACACTTTGACCTCCTCAGTTCCTTGAACACCTCTTTATCAAAAATTATGTTCTCCACTGTTTCAATGGCCCCGCCTACAGCATGTCATTACCAATAACTCACTCTATTCATATCTCTATTTTATGCATCCCAGTCTTGGCCTTGCTTCATACTTCACTGAGAATATTAAAGTAATCAAAATAGAACTTTCACAAATTTTCCTCAACCACATCTAACTACTTGACAGCATCTATCCCTATTTACTCTTCATTTTTGGTGTTGGTATAAATGAACCACCTATACAGTCCCTTGTGTATACAAGTTCTGTTCCTTTTCCCTCTCAATGAGTTACTCTAGTTCTTCCCTTTCTTTTCTATAGCATTAATGATTTCCTTTTTTTCTGAACCATTCCCTTGGACTTGTAAACAGGCTGTTATTTCACCTATTTAAAAAAAAAAAAAAAACAAGCACAGACATTTTTTAAATCTCTTAAAGAAAAAACAAATCTCCATAATTGAAAGTAATTCCTTTAGCAATTTCTTATTCTATTAATCGGTAAGTAAAAGAAAATATTAAGCTTCTAGGAAAAAGTACAGTTCATATCCAGTTGATGCGGGAGTAGAGGGTCCTCCTTTATCCCTTCCCTCAAAAATCTTGCCAGTTAAATTTTTAGAAAAATAAATGTTGAAATTTGAAAGTCATCATTTAAAGTCCAATGACAAAACCGATTTAGACACCAAATGAAACAGAGTATATACATAGTGCTAAAACATCACTACACAGATTGTTAATTTCAAGAGAAAAAAATGTTCAAAAACTTCCTTTCACTGGAAAGATTTAACCTCATGGAACATAGAAATCCAGGATCACTAAGACAACCTGATACTAATGCCTCCTAATAAAATTCAATATTCAATATACAATATCATCCATAAAGTATCACTGCCCAAAGTATCTATTCTAAATCTAATCAAACATACAATTTCCTACATGCAATTATAAATGGTTATCTATATAAATATATAGAGTATAGGAAATGTACATTATACATAACTATAATTCATATATAATTACTTACATATATATTTTTAATTTTTAAAGCTTTTCTTCATCCCAATTTCTTTCCTAATAGGTTTACTATTCTTTGTAGCAAAAATTTCTGGAAACCTAATATGTAATTACTGACTTCAATGCCTTTCCTCCAAGTTTCCCTTGAACAAGTTCTAGTCAAATATTCACTTCCAACCTGCCACCAAAACTTTTTCCTCAAAGGCACCATGTCTTCCATGTTGTTAAAACCAAATCTTAATTCTCAGTGTACAGCATACTTGACCACACCAGGAGCATTGATATTTGCCCACACCTCCTCTTTGACATCCTTTCTTCACTTGGGCTCCCTGGATTTTTTCCTTCTGTCACTGGTAGTTCATGCTTAGCCCTTTGTGCAGATTGATCATCTCTCCTGAACTTGCTAGCTGGAACCCCTCAGTACTCAGTCTGTAGACCTCGTAGGTATGCTCTCAATCCTTGGAGGATAGCATTCTGCCCACTAGCTTTACTATCAACTCCGCACTATGCGTACCAAATTGGCATCTCTGTATTGAGCTCTAGAATCATATCTCCAACTTAATTAAGAGCTTCAATCTTACCACCCGATAGTATTCCCTTGGCTGTCTACATTCAACTCAGGCTTCTCATTGTCCAAAGTGAACGCTTTTTCTCCTCTAAAACATATTTTATCACAAACTCTGCTTCATCTATACAATTTCCCATCTCAACTGATGGTATTTCTATCATTCTAAGTGCTCAGGCCTCAAACTCTTGACTTCATCTTTTTGGTTATTCGTATTTTATCAGTCCTGTTGGCTCCACTTTCAGAATAAAGCCAAAACCCAACCACTTCTCAATTTTGTCCAAGGAAATATAGCCTCTAATCTTCATGGCTTCCATAAACCCATGATAGGTCTCCCTACTTCTAGTTTTGCCCAGCACCCATCAATTCTTAAAAGTTTTTACAGAATCGCTTTGTGTGGTAAGTCTAATTGAGTGACTCAGGGTCTTACAAGTTTCTGTATAATCTGACCCCCATCTCATTAACTTTTTTACCTCGATTCCTAATATTTTCCCCTTAACCCATCTACTCAGGCACACAGGACTTCTTGCTGTTTCTAGAATATTCCAGGAAATGAGCTAAGACAATGCCATAGATCAGGCATGGGTCTTTAAGTCTATAGATCCCTGTGTCCTATCCACAAATATCAGTTTGTCTTCATCCTAATACTTTTTCTTGAAATACACTATGGATTGGTAGAAAGAGCCTTAAAGGACCTTTAATCATTCATTCTTTCATTCTGCAAACACTCATGAAAAATTTCAGGTCAGACCCTTTGTGAATGAAGATGCATGAGACTAGTCTGTCCTTCCTTTCTAGTTAAGTAGGGGAAAAACAGATACATAAGAAGATAATCATAACACAACGTGGTGCCTATGGATATAGTTCAAGGTATCATGAGCACAGATTAGTTTAAATTTGGCTGAGCAGGGTCAGGTATTCTCCAGAGGTGGTCATGTCTGAGGGGTTAAAATTTTGTTTCTACCACTGCAGATTCATGACCTTAGGCAAGCTGCAGAAAATCTGATTAATGTGCTTCACTTGTAAATTTGAGACAATAATAACCATTTCACAAGTTTGTTTTGAGAGTCAATAGAGATGGTAATTGCTCATTGAAGTGTCATGGGTATGTTACCTATAGTGACAGACATTCTCTGACCTCTTGCCCACTCTCCACACAGAAGCAAGTTCTTTAGAAAGTGTAGTATCTGTTCATACAACTCCAAGCTCTTGAAGAAATGAACTTATTAGCTCAGAGCCTAGAGTTCAATATCTTAAAAACCTTAAGTGCTTCTTATTTTTATTCTAAGCCTCACTCATCATTTTGAAAAAATGAACCATATTTTGTTGAGGGCAATTTTATCACATTCATCTACACCAACTTGGTCAATATGCATTGATTTGTGTTCTAATATTCATGAAACAATGGCTTGGTTGAAAAGCAATCCTCTGTATTTCGGTCTGTTTTATGCTGCAAATGAGCAGCTAATAGAGCTGTAGTTAATAACGACCACATCAGAGAGAACACTAATGCAACTGCCTGATTGCCTATAAGGAGCACTGGGAGAAACATAACTCATGTGAAATGCCCCTTGTGATTACTTTTTCCCCTAACTTTTTTCTGTAACCAACTGTGTGTAGATAAATGAATTGGATAATACTGGGAGAAACAAAGGCATTTGTTAAGAGTTCTGCACTAAACTTAATAATTAAACTTAGGACTCACCTTTGGGTTTCCCCTACAAAGTACTAGATATCTCTCACATCTTTGTAAAGAAAAATCTCTTGGGGAAAAAAATTTATATATATAAATATATACACACACACTCACACACATACATACACACACACATATACACCCACATATATGTACACGTACACCCACATATATATACACGTACACCACACACAAATATATAAATTGGGTGTTCTGTCTGTTTTTAAAAAAAAATTATCACAAATTATTTCATACCGCTTCCATCAAGAGACGAGCTTCATGTCATCTCCCCTTGAACATGGGCAAACCTATGCCTGCTCTGATAAACAAAACAGAAGTGATGTTCTGTGATTTCCAATGCTAGCTCACAAAAGCCCATGTAGTTTCAGCTAACTCTCTTAGAACTCCACACTCCTGATGCCCCCTTTTGGATACTTCCATTTAGAACTTAACCACCACTCTAAGAAACCTAGTCCCTCTGTAGAGGCCATTTGTATATGTACCTATCAACAGCTCCAGTTGAACCTAGCCATTGGGCCATCCCAACCCACATTCCAGACATATAAGTAGAGTCTCCAAACAAGTCTTCCTCCATTCATATGACTCCCTCCAGCCATTTTAGTCTTCCCAGCTGAGACCCCAGACTTTGTGCAGCAGAGATAACACCATTCTCACTGCATCATTTCTGAATACCTAACCCATAGTTATTATCTTACATGATGACATTTCAGGGTGCCTTGTTTTGCAGCAGTAAATAACCAGAAATGGGAAGTTCAGAGATGCTATAAAGGTAACAATGAAAATATGCAATAGATAACCCAAAGAGATGAGTATGTCTGTTACGCTGGAAGTTTTGCAGAGTTCATATGAACAGATAGGAAGGTCTCTAGATACAAAATGTTGGATTCAATACCCAAAAGAATTTTCAGTAAAATGCTACAACTACTGATTTTCCCCTGCAGACCCTGGGATGTACATGTAATGTTTTAATTACATTTGCTAACTTGCCAGTCAAGTCAGAAAGATAAAATGATCAGTTGCTGACTGTCTGGATCTCTAGATGAGAGAGGAATAGAAAGAAAGAAATGCAGGTGAATCATCTTACCTGTGTTAACTATCAAGTCAATCCCAGCTTTACAAAAATATTTAACAGAAATAAGATCATGGGGTTTTTTCAATGTTGGAGAGATGATGCAAACTTAAGTTTTAAAATTTTAGCTCTTACTATAGGTTAAAGGACAAAAATGAAGAAGGAAATGTTCATAACTGCCAAAATCTTAGTAGTTTTAATGTGTTTAACATAATTAGAAGAATGTATTTTAATTGTTAAGATTTCCCCATAACTTCAGTTTAACTCAGCATTTTTTTCCTAAAAGAGTTTTCATTGCTAATTAACTTTCAAAAAAAAAAAAAAAAAGGCAGAAGATATCTCCTTTTGCACTGAAGGTTGTAATTTTCCAAAGCTTTGACTTTTGTTTAATACCCCGTAAAGAACATTGTATTTTTTGCTGAATTTTAAAATGCTTCCATTCTGCAAGGTAAAGAACTAAGTGCAAAGTGATATGTGAAACCAAAATCTTCCTTGGAAATGTGTTGCTCTGAGAAAAAATAGTAATGTGCCAAATTTATCTCTATAAAGAAAGGGAGGACATTTGTCCTAAAGTCTACCCCAGGAATAACCTCTCTGGGGAGAATTTTGAAAGGATTTGAGCATTTAAAATGTCCTGAACTAAATTAGTTAATTAAAAATATGGGTGAGCAAAGTCCACTGAGGTTAAAGGAAGAACAATAGTCAGCAATCATTTATCTCAGTGCCCCGTTCAAGGATTTCAAGATACCCGATTAACAGTGGCAATTCTCATTTAGATTCGTTATCTGATGGAGCAGAGTCTTTATTGATCCAACAGCTGACCTCACTGCAGGCTTAGAGTGTGACAATAATAATCTCTCCATATAGCACGCCTGCCGTCATTGACAGTTTGAGTAATGGTCAGATGCAACAGACTAATGGCTAATTCCTATAAACTCTCATTCTATTTCTATTGATGCTTTAGATTTTCTGCATACTTCATATCTACATTTGTATCTTTCCTTTCTTCTTTACCACTACTTCTCCTCTTTCAAAATGATATATTAAATGTTTAAAAAGTAAGGTTTAGAAGAGCTCAATTGTTGGGGAGGAAAAACTCTTCCTCTTCCTTCTTGGGTACAATGGCTGAAGCCCTACAAATTTAACTGACAAAAGATGTATATAACAGGAGAAGAGGAATTCTTATTTTTTGATATTTTACATGCATGGGAGTTCACAGAAAAGAAGTGAAACACAAAGAAATGGTTAGACTTTAGGACTTATATACTATTTTAATAAGGAGGTTTGGGTCTTGAGGAATTTTACAGGTGAGAAAGTGGCTTTAAAATATCTGGGAGAAATTAATTGAATAGAAAGGCTATTGTAGTCAGGTTTGTTCATTCAGACCGGTCCCAATGCCAACTCTCTGCCCCTGGTTCTTCCCTTCCTGGTTTGGGGGAATGGGGAGAACCTTCACAAAGGAAAATGTATGCGCTTTCAGGTAAATAAGGAAGGTAACAGAGAACTCTTTCTACATTTGTTGATTCTCGGTTGCCTGCAGCTCAGAACAACTATTATACCAAAGTGGCATATTTGGGGATGGCACACTCCAGACTTCAATATCTTTACTCTCATTTCATCTCATCTTAATGAGAGACTAAGAATGTCATCTGCATTGACAATACAAAATGATAACTTGACACAACAGGGACGAGCCTAACCAAGTATTAGGTTTGGAAGACTATAGTTTTCATGAGGAATGGAATGTAGGCAAGAAATCAATGCTTTCAGAACTTTCTACTAAAAATTCATGAAATGTCTGAGAACAATGGGCTTGAGCTACATAGGTTTGAACACAATGCTGAGACATCTGGAAGGGAAGTACAAAATGCAAGCAATTGTTCAGATACTTCGTCTACACAGAATTCAGTCATCCAGCTGTTTGTTTTCCCAGACCAAACATCTAGATGCAATCATCTGGATTCTATCTGTGTGTATAGAATTTGATCTGTGCATGTGAACATATCTACTCTTATTTGAACAAAGAGGCACATTGCCCTGGAGTGGGTAGAGTGGGATTCTAAACAGACTATCCCTTCTACCCAAACGGTCTTCTTTCAATGTATGTGTACGTGCTTTTAAAGTACAAATGAAAGGGAAAATAGCACATTGTCATCTTATTTTGGAGTAAAGTAACTGCAGAACAATGGCTGGTTGGTTTGTATTTTCCTTGCAGCACCTAGCACACCAGGTGCAGTCAATAAACATTAAACCATCAAATAAATCAGAATTCCTAACTGTGGTCTGCATTGAAGAATACATTATAGTCAGCTGCTTTTGCAGCAGGGTGAGTTTCAGAAAAAGGCTCAATTGATTGGCTTTTCTCAAACATTAATGTGCATACAAATCTCCTGGGGATGATTTAAAAATGCAGAGTCTGATGCAGTAGATCTGGACTGGGGCCCAAGATGCTACATTTCTATCAAACCCCCAGCTTACACGGAGGTTACTGGTCCACAGCTGAGTAGCAAGCCTCTGGATTACTGGAAGGGAGAAAAAACTAAATTTTCCCTTCACCAATTCTAAAACATAGTTGTAAACAGTATTTCAAATATATTTAATTATCAAAGGAAATTTTTTAAATGAAATAAAACTTTTTAAAACTTAAAGCCATCAAAATATTAAAAACTCTCAAAATAGAATCTGATCTAAAATTTAAAAAGCTATTTGCCTGGAGGGCAGAAAACAATGGTTTAAAAATATTCATGAGTTCAGAGTTGATAAGAGGAAAGAGCCAGAAAAGGTAAGTCTTAAGTGTACAAAAACACAAATAGGTAGGTATGCTAATATCCCCAAAAGTCAGTCTTTTGGACCTATTTAGAGGAAGAAAAATGAAATTATGAATTAATTACATCTTTAAGTATAGAATGGCAAACATCATAAGTGCCTCCATGATTTCGAAAGATTGATAAAATGATTCATTTCAAAAACTTTTTTGATTCAGAGTTATATAATTTCTTATATTATTTCCTTCACTCTTCTATCTCAATCATCAAATAGTGTTCAGTTAAAAAAAAAAAAAAGTTAACTAACACCAAACTCAGGACTTTGGGAAGACACTTTCTAGGATTATAGAAATAACCTGGCATGTATTATAGCATGGATCTTGCTGTCCAGTAGAGAGAAAATATGCCCATGTGAATAACTAAAATATGAGTTCAAAATGTAGTAACCGTCGTGAGAAGTATGCAAATAATGAGTTTCAGAAATTAAGAAAAAGCATAAGCTGAACTACTGTGGGAAAATCTCTCTCCAAACTTTTCTTAAAATTAAACACTCTACCTGGATTAGAATACTTAATTTTCTGAAAAGTCTCAGATGCAATAATTTAATTATCTTGAGAATTCTCATCTGTGTATATCCTCTCCCAATTTAGGCCCAAAAGGCTTCTCATCTGGATGAAAATGCCAAGACAATATAAAAATGGTAGCAACAATTGCCTCAGAGAACAACTGCAAGCCAAAGGACTTTCCAAACTGGTCTACAACCAATGGTGTGATCAGCTTTCCTGGGTAAGAGGAGCTCTGCCTTGTAGCCTTTCTGGATGTCTGTGGTGTAAATACTCTCACCATGATTGATTTCAGGCTGCTGACCTGCAGTCACTGAACTCCAAGTTGAGAAGGGATATTCACCATTAGCCCTCACACAGAACTGACGAGGTTCACCTTGACAGATGAAGAAGGCTGCAGGCTCTGGAGAAAAATTGCCTGGGTTTTACATCTTAGTTCCAATATTCCTTGGCAAGTTACTCAACTTCTCTGGGATCCTATTTATTCCTTTGTGAACAAGGAAGACTAATACAATCTGGTTCTTAATAGTTTATTAAAATATTAATTGATTCCTTTTATGTGTCACTAGAGGCTATCAGTGTTAAACGTAACAATTCTATTGAAAAGTAATCTATGGTTCACTTCCTAATTACAGTTCTCCCATCATAAGTTCCTTCCATACAGTAATATTTCTCATATCTTTTTAGATATAATCATAATGATCATCTTCTGATCACCATTAAAATTCTGTTAAAGAAGATGCTCTGTGCCTAACATGCTCAAGGACCCTGGTTCAGTCTCCATCGCTACGAAAACAAATCTCTCCCCCCCCAAAAGATGATCTGTGTAGTAAAGAAAATACTAATTTTTTGGAACCATTATATCAATACTCTGAAATATTTATCAAACAAATCTATTCAGTATTGAGTCAAATACTTCACTGGACATAATACCTACAGATTTTACCATTCATTTAAGATTTTGCTTATTCTGCATTTTCTTGGTCTTAAATTTCATAGTATCACAGAATATTAAAGCTAGTATATAACCTTGAATTTTGACGTGGCATCT
The DNA here is from genome assembly GCF_048772815.1 of Callospermophilus lateralis. NCBI lineage: Eukaryota > Metazoa > Chordata > Mammalia > Rodentia > Sciuridae > Callospermophilus > Callospermophilus lateralis. Next base: position 185,628,324 of record NC_135305.1, on the reverse strand, counting down.
CTACTGTCTTTCACCTCCCTTAAGGATCATATTGTAAACTGCTTTGGGGCAGAGTTAGATTCTCTGTTATTGTATATTTCCATGCCTCTTTCAGGGCTTGGCCCAGAGTACTTTGATACTTGTTGAATTAAGATGATGCAATTCCTTTTTCCAAAATAAGTTCCATTAACTCGTTCCTTTAAGAATAAAAATAAGGTTCTCTAAGCCAAAATGTTGGTAACTATAGCTCTTTATTTAAGAGAATCACATTAGCATAATAAAAGCTCTACAAAGTTCTGTAGTTAAGAAACCTGTTTAAAATTATTTAACCTACAATTTTTCAAACTCCTACTCAAAAGGTAACTATAAATGTTACCATCCAGTCCTGTACACTGTTAAATGTAAAATGGGCACTATTAATAATTATAGTTAGAATCAAGCACAAACTAGGACTACATCAGGTGAATCTGAACTTAAAATCACCCTTTGAAAGTGGAAGTGATTAGAAATATGGAAATTCCTACATCTCTATATCAAGACTTAGAGAACAAAGGTTGACCTAAAACCCCCATTTTACTAATAAGGAACATGAGGTCAAAGAGAAATTCATGCAATTCCCATTAGTAAGTCCCGAGGAACCCAGTTACAGGCAAAACTGTGAATAAAACCCATACTGGGGTGTAGCTCAGTGGTAGAGCACTTGCCTAGCATGTGTGAGGCACTGGGTTTGATTCTCAGCACCACATATAAGTAAATAAAATAAAGGTCCATAGATAACAACAACAAAAAAAAACATATTGGAATGCCACTTCTGTTTTACTCAGCGTTTTTGCTGCTGTGACTAAAAGGACCCAACCAGAACTCCTATAGAGGAGGAAAGGCTTACGGTTTCAGAGATCTCAATCCATAGACAGCAGAGTCCATGCCTTGGGGCTCAAGATGAGGCTGAACATCATGGCAGAAGAGTGTGGCAGAGGAAAGCAGCTCACATCATGGTGATCAGGAAGCAGACAGAGAGACTCCACTCCCCAGATACAAAATATATACCCCATAGCCACACCCCCAATGAACCACTTTCTCCAGCCATACCCCACCTGCCTCCAGTTACCACTCAATTAATCCCACCAGGGATTAATTCACCTATTAGGCTAAAGCTACAACCCAGTCATTTTTCCTCCAAACCTTTGTCTCACACATGAGCTCTGGTGGACACCACATCTAAACCATAACAATTTCCAAAATCAATTTCAGATTTATTCAAAGTTCTTGAATTTGTTGTTTGGCTGCCTTTTCATGAAGAAAAAAAAAAGAAATTCTAAACTAACTTGCCTCTCTTGGAATATTACTCTGTGATACATAGAATACTGACTTTGTGTATAACAAAGTATAAATCGGGTACCAATTGGGGACCACTCCTAGTCTCTTCAGAGATGTAGGGATAATTGTCATTAGCCCCCAACAGTTCCATGGCCTAGTAGAAAGCCAAGATTCTGCTCCAAAATTTGTGCAAATTCCATCAGGCCTATTTCTCATGACCTCCTCTGCCATTTGGGCTCCTTAGTCCTCTGTGACATACCATATTTACCCAGACATAAAACAGCACTGTACAGTTCATCAAAAATAGGTATACTCTCAAAAAGTTCTTTAAAGATTCTATAAAATCTCCTAAGAGGGATAAAGAAGGATTTACTTCACAGCAATGCAAAAAAAAAAAAAATGCCACAATTAAGCTATAGTATTCTTAAAAATATTTGTTGGCTCTTCATCCTATGAATTTTTACTGACTCTCATATTCTTAGTGTCTTCTTATTCTTCACCCCATTCTTCCTTTCTCTTTCCTCTATCTTCTCCTACCCACTTGCACTGGACATTTAACCACAAAATTATTTCCTCTATACTTATAAAAAATATAATAACTTTCCCCTTGCCCAGAAGCCTCCATATCACCTACTACTTTTAACTGTGATATGATAAAAGCATAGGGCAGGAGTACTCTATCCCAATTATTCTTCCAATGAAGATAAAGAATGCTTTAAAAGGAATCCAGGTGAAAATAATATTCTGTGCCTCGTTAAGCAATTATATAGCTCAATTAGAAGGTAATTGAATTTACTCAAAAAGAAATGATGGCATCTTGGACTAGGATGGAAGCAGTGAAAATGGAAAGAAATGGACAGATATAAGAGACCTGAGGACTTAGAAGCCATAGATATTGGTGGTTGATTGAGCAGGCGGAGATGAAGAGAAATAAAGTAGCAACACCCCTAGATCTCTAGCTTGGGCATCTGGAGAGTCAGCAGTTTCAATTATAAAGACAATGTGCTCTAGAAGTGAGCAGATTCAAAAGAGTATGATGGAAGCAGATTTGGAACCATTGAATATGAAGTGCCCATGAGACAACCTCTAGGAGATGTTCCCTAGATGCCTGGATGTGTAAGGTTAGCACTCAGGAGAGAGGTGGTGAGTAAGGACATTTTATTCAGACAAACCTGGCTCCAAGTCCTACCTTTCCCAGTAACAGATGTATGCCAGGAGCAAGGAAATGAAATCAGCATATCAAAGAAATATCTGCACTCTGATGTTTATTGCAACACTCTTCACAATAACCAAGATATGAAAACAATTGAGGTGTCCATCAATAGATAAATGTATTAAAAAAATTGATATATAAACATACTCTCTCTCTCTCTCTCTCACACACACACAGGAATACTATTTGACCATAAAACAATAAAATTCTGTCATTTGCCACAAATAGACCATACTAGATGACACAGTCTTAAGTGAAATAATTCAGACACAGAAACATAAATACTACATGTTCACACTCATGAGTGGAAGCTAAAAAAGTCGACCTCAAAGAATAGAGTAAAACAGTGATTAAAAGAGGCTTGGAAGTGTAAGGGAGAACAGATAGACAAAGGTTGGATGAAGAATGCCAAAATGCAGTTAGAGCAGTAAGTTCCTAATAAGTCATGCTTTCTTTCTGGGTCTCCATTTTACATTTGTTAAATTAGTTGAATTTTTTATCTTATATGCCTATGCAATTACAAAATCTTTTTATCTGCTAGGAATATATATTCAGATTGTTTATGCAAATCTCAAGGCTTATAAAATTTTTGACACACTGTTTGGTATTTTAATTTTATTGCTGATTAAAGGAATACACTTTTAAGATCATATTGCCTTTCTAACAAATGAGTATGTCACTCAGAAACAGGTGACCCAAAAGGAGTGGCATGGGTTGTGAGAAGTTCATCTATGGTGGCAGCTCAGGGACAATGCGCTGAGAGCTAAGACACTGACTTCCAAGATTGAGCATGTATACTAAACCAACATTTGACACATGGTATTGCTATGGTCTGAGTGTTTGTGCCCCACCCTCAAAATTTATATGTTGAAATCCTAACTCCAATCGTAATGGTATTAGGAGGAGGGCTCTTTGGGGGGAAGACAGGTCATGAAGATGGAGCCCTGATGAATGGAATGACTGTCCTTATAAAAGAGGACCGAGACAGAGGACCTCACCCCTTCCCCTATTTGAGGACCCAAAGAGAAGTTTCCATCTACAAGGAAGCAGACTCTCACCAGACACTGAACCTATGGGCCCCTGGATCTTGGATTTCCCAACTTCTGAAATGATGAGAAACAAATACCTATTGGTTACAGTCAACAGTATTTTGTTATAGCAGCCTAAATGGGCTAGGATAGCTACTACACTTCCAATAATTGAATACAACATCCAAGAACAACAGTAGAATTATACCCTTTCATTATTAAACCTAATGATCCACCCATAGTGCCTTTGCTTCCTGTTCTAATGCTCTGTGGGGTTTGGTCCTAATTCCAGAGGAAATAAATAATAGTAACAGTAATAGTTACACTGTAACTAAAAGCTCTACCACTTGGCTAATTTGGACTCTTTGTAACACCTATAGTCAAAGAAAGGAGTTACTATGTTGACTAGAATAACCAACCTTAATTACCATGAGAAGTTAAGATTTTGTCTACACAATGTGGGCAGGAAGAAACATGTAAATGAATACAGTTTACTTAAAGCATCTCTTAGTATTTCCATAACTGTCATTGACCAATTGTAACAGCCATGACCCAAAAAAAGTAAGGAAACAAAGAGCTTAGAATTTTCTGAATGAAGATCTGGATCACTAGTAAGCAAACCAGGGTACTGGCACAGTAAACCAGTGTACTGGAAGTACTGTCACAGGGGTGGTGTAGGAAGGAGATAATAAATGTCAATTATAACCTTAGGATAGCTGTAGCAGCAGAGACTGTCCTTGAATTTCACCTCTGCCTTTGTCTTAGCTCTTCTAGGAAAATTTAGCATTAAGGGAATTGTATCTCTACGTCCCAAGAGGATATAACGTCCTCTTATAATGACAACAGAAAGTTATCTCCAGAGGTTAGTTTGTGAACTGGATAAAAGTGGATGGCACAAACAGAATTGAATGGTGCAAGGGGTAGATGTTACGGTTTAGATATGAGGTGGTCCCCAAGAGCTCATGTATAAGACAATGCAAGAATTTTCAGAGGTAAAATGATTAGATTGTGAGAGGTATAGCCTGATCAGTGGACTAATCCACTTGAATGGATTAACTGGGTGATAACTGTAGGCAAGTAGGATGTGCCTGGAGAAATAAGTCACTGGGGGTGTGCATTTGGGGTTTATGTTTAATGTCTGGTGAGCAGAGCTAGCACTCATTCTCTCACTGGTTCCCTCCCTCCCTCTCCTGCCCCTCTCTCCTGGTTTGTGAGGTCCTGAGATGCTTTCCTTCACCACTTCATTACACCCTTCTGCCATGATGTCCTCACCTCAGGCCAACAGCCATGCAGTAACTGACCATGGATTGAACCTCTGAAACACTGAGCAAAAATAAATTTTTCCTTCACTTTCAGGTGTTCTTGTAAGGTATTTTTGTCTTATCAACAAGAAAGCTGATTTAAACAGTAGACTTTTTACAAATTTTTGAATTATATTGGCATCTCTTATCTGATGGACAGTTGTCACAGAACCATTCTCCTTAGTGTAAACTTGTGAATTTTTGCTATCCAAGGCCAACTAGTTAGACTCCACAGTTCCTGTTTTCTGCCACTTTCTGACTTAGATTCAGATGAAATACCACAATACAGAGCATTGGTTTTGATTTCTGAGAAGTGCCAAAGGTGTTAGGTGATACAAACCAGTAGTATTGGGGAGTTACCTCCTCACTTTGATTAGTAAGAGGCAAAATAAGGAAATCAAGTAGATAAATTCTATTTCCTTTGCCTTGATTGGCTCATGCTTCTATAACAAAACACTTGACACTGGGGAAATAATTTATAAATAAGAAAATTTTATTTCTCACAATTTTAGAGGTCGAGAAGCCTAAGATCAAAGTTCCAGAGGTTCAGTGTCTAGTCTCAGTGTTTTGGTCTCTGTTACCAGGACAGTATCTTAAACACTGCTTCCTCTGGAGGGGATAAATCCTGGATCTTCATATGGTAGAAGAGAGAAGGGCAAAAAAGATGAGATAATTCCCTCCAGCTCTTTTATAATGTCACTAAACCATTCATGAGGGCAAAGCACTCATAATCACTTCTTAAAGGACCCATACCCTAGTACTATCACTTGAGTGGGAGGGGACATTTAGATCATAGTATCCTTCCTCACTCCAGTTGAATGATCTGAATCATGATTTCACCATGTATCCTGTCCAGGTAAGTGGGCCTGCTGAGTAACATGCTCTCTCTTTTAGCTTGTTGTGAAGGAATAATAAGCATGCTACCTTGCATTACTTACCCTACTTCCTGCCTCACCTCCCTTCTCTTACCCTTGCTTCCTATACTTATATCTCTCAAATAAAACTCTTAATCCTGACCTCTAATTCTATTTTCTAATTCTCTTCTCTAAGATTAAACAACTACATTATCTAGCCTCTTTTGAATTTAGGTATGACCTCTCAACCAAATTGTAATCAATGGAATATACATAGAAATTATGCATACTGCTTCCAAACTTGGCTCATAAAATTTCTATGCATGCTCAGCTCTTCTCTTTCCCTGTCTTTAAAAAAAAAAAAAAAAAAAAAAGGAAAAGAAAAAAATCAAGCCCACCTTGGAAGCCTATAGATGGCAATCTGTATTGCTGGGGTGTCTAAATGACTGATGAGAGTTGTCTGCTAACCCGTTCACATCTGCACAACTATTACATGGACAAGATATATAAGCTTATTTTATGTTTACACCATTATTTATCTAAGCTCCGTTTATAATAGCAATCAACATACCCCAGTTAGTTAGTAAACCTATCTTGTCATTATGCCAATAAATACAATTAGTGAAATCAGGATGCTTAAAAGGATATAGTGCAATATTTGAAAGTTATATTTTCATTTTTTTTATCCTTTTTGAGGGAGGTGGGAGCAGAGGGTACTGCTTACTTGAAACCATACTTTAAGTTTGTATAAGTGAAACAAGATAACAAACTCAAACATTTTTTTTTCCAAAATTCACAGTTAGTAAGCCTTTTAAAAATCCAATCTCAAGCGAGGCATTATGGTACATGCCTCTAATCCCAGCTAATTGGGAGGCCAAGGCAGGAGGATCCCAAGTTTGAGGCCATCCTTGGCAAATTGGAGAGACCCTGTCTCAAAATTAAAAATAAAAAGGGCTGGGGATATAGCTCGGTGGTAAAGCATGCTTGGGTTCAATGCCCAATACCAAAAAAAAAAAAAAAAAAAAATAGAAAGAGACAAAAGTCCGTCACACCCTCTCACCTTCTAACCACCTTCTATACAACCCCAGAAAAAAAATTAAAATGATCTGAACTGGCAGATGCTCATCAGTATAGACATGTCTGTGCTGGTTTTACTAACAGAGGCTACAATTATAGAAGCACAAGAGAAACTAAGCCATATGCCACTACTGAAACTAACTTCTTCATTTCCACAGTACATGTTACCCACGAATGAGAACAATTATTCTCAAAAAAGTATAAAAGTCCCCATGGGAGGGACACTTCATTTTTTGATATTATAGTAGATGGTGCCTTCTAATCTTAAAAAACTCAGGGGAACACGGTGGTGCATAACTGTCACTCCCATTGGTAATCACTGCAGGATCTGCTCAATCTTTTATACAAACAACTCAAACACCTACACCCACTTCGTTTTCTGTCTTCCTCTTGATACCCACACAATCACTCCCTAAAGGTAACCCTGTGATAGAGTGGAAATAGTAAATTCCCTTCCTTTCTCCCCCAGCACAACATTCAATAAGAACAGAACAGATGCAGGGTCAGCCAAGTGCTGAGAATGGATGACAGCTGCCTGCCAGAAAAGTTGCTAAGGAAGGATGCAATCCAAACCAAAGACCAGGGAAGGGGTGAGTCAGGAATGCTAGATGAGGTCAACATCTGTGGCTTCTTGCTGGGGTAAAAGAAACAGTTCAGAGACGTGGCTAGATCCCAACCTCGGTAATGGTGGAGGAAAAACTTTGTTATCTTGGTCTGTTCATTTAACATATATTAAGAACCTACAATACACCAGGTGGAATCATTAAAACCAAGATAATTAGGTGCCTTCTCTTTTGGAGTCTGTGGTCTAATCTGGAACCTCAACACTACACTTTGTGCAAGTCAAAGATGTCAAAGGATTCCCATGAACTTTGCTGGAAAAATGTATTGCAAAAGAAGTGACTTTTATGAGTTTAGGCATCAATTATAAAGCTTCTAAAAAGATCTTCCCATGACTTAAGATTTCAAGACCCTGGTTTCTGACCTAAAAATCAGAACACAAGTTCTGATAAATCATAATTGCAACGATTTTCCTAGGTTCTTTTTCTTTCCTTGAAATCTTTCCATTATTTATTTGTACCTATGAGTGAGGTGTTGGATCCCCATTTTCAACTGAAAAAAAGAGTCACAAACAGGTTAATTATGGCCACGTAGCCATTGTTTCATTTTTGTATTTTCACTTATATATTAAGTATCCATATTTGTCCACGTATTTATTAGAAACCATGATGAATCACCATGTGTGTATTAGTCAGGGTTCTCCAGAGAAATGGAGCTGAGAGAGAAAGAAATTGATTTATGACAGAAATTGGCTCACACAATTCTGGAGGCAAGTTAGGAAACCAGGGAAAGCCCTTGGTGTAATTCAGTCAAAGTTTGAAGGTCCAAGAACTAAAAGCATTTTGTCTAAGGGCGGCAGAAGATGGATGTCCCAGATAAAACAGAAGCAAGTCTGCCCTTCCTCTATCTGTTTTGTTTTATTCAGGCCCTCAACAAAGTCAATAATGCCCACCCACATGAGAGAAAATGATCTTTATCAGGTTTACCAACTCAAATGTTAATCTCTTCAGAAACATCCCACACACACCTTGAAAGAATGTTTTACCTGATATCTGGGCACCCCTTAACCGGTATAGTTAATACCTAAAATTAACCATCACAGATGTGTTTGCTGTTCAAAACTGAAAAGGGAACCATAAGCAAACACAGAACATCTCCTTCCCACCCTCCAGCTACCATCAAAAGAATGCCTTCCCCATCAAGGTGACTTCCTGGAATAAGGGGAGAAAGTTAAAAAAAAAAATTAGTGGTTAAAATATACACTAATACATAGTAAAAAATATTAAAGGCAAAAATAAAGCAAGGTAAGGGGAAAAAATGTAAACCAGTAGGAATTGCAATTTTCGATGTTTATAAAGCCTAGAAAAGACTGGCCAAAAAAAATTACATGGATTAACTAGATTTGAAAGGGGTAAGGGGGGGAACCATGTGGCTATCTGGGGGAGGGGAAGAACTTTTCCATTTGAGGTTATGTAAGTGCAAAGATCTAGGGTGGAAGCCCATTGGCCTACTTGAGCTGTAGCAGTGGGGCCAGTGAGCAGGAACAAAACAAGTAAGGAGGTGAGCAGTCAGAAAAAAGGCCAAAGAAAAACAGATGAAAAATCATGCAAAGACTATTACTCAAACTAGGATGGGAAACCACAGGAGGGGGCTGCAGGCTGGAAAGGCACCCTCCGACATATTTTAACAGAATCACTCTGTTTTTGTTGCAAATAAATTGTAGAGAGTTAAGGGTAGAAGCCACAAGGTAAAAATCAAATATTCTTGCAGTAATCTAGGTAACCACGGCTTAAACCACAGCAGTAATAATGAAGGAGCTGAGAAATGGTCAATTTCTGCATTAATATGAAGGTGGAGCCAATAGGAGATTCTGACCCATCAGAGGTGGACTAGACTGAGAAAAAAGAAAGATTCAGAGATGACCCCAACATGTTTAGCCTGAAATAACAGAAAGAATGGATTGCCATTTACTACAGTAAGGAGAGACAATGGGATCCTTAAACTCAGAGTCCACAAGGGCTATAAACTATAGGCCAGGCCTAGTTCCATGTAAATTGTAATCTAAAAGCATTATTTCCATTTTTGCTCTTTTTAAATAACACAAGGAAAAATCAGGCAAAAAACATGTAGGGAGATAGATTTTTTTTTAATTAGCAAGAAAGTATCACAAGTCTTCATCAACATATCATCCTGGATTTACTTGTCATTATTTCCCTGGAATATTGTCTCATTTCTACCCTCCAGGTGGTCTTAGTTTCCCCAAAAGCAGAATCTGCAACAAGGGATTGAGTTTATTTGTGAGGCAACATTCAGGGAGCAGGAGGCAGTGGAAGTGGAGTAGGGAAGAAGGGGAAAAAATCAATACAAATGTGTGACTGAGTTGGGGATTCCAGTGGGCCAACGAAATCCCATTGGGACCGACTGAGAAATCATGTAGAATACATCTCAGAATTGTTCCTGTGAAAATTCTGGGACATTTTCCACTGCCTTTCATCTCTTGTTAGCTGAAGGTTTACTCCACAGATACTGACTCCACCATACTGGGATAAACAGTCTCTGCTCTGTGAGCAGCCTTTCTAAGCATCAAAGAAAGCCCTAAGGCTATACTGGAGAGTAAAATTGATCGAATTACATTATTTGCATGTATGACTGTTCCATAATGAAACCCATTATCCCACTATTCAGGATAATTAATATGTACCAGAAAAAAAAAAAAGAAAGTAAAAGAAGAAATTCCTGAAACCAAAAAGCAAAGCAACATCATAGTAGTCACTTGAGGTGAGGCACTGTCAATGTGCATGGAACTGTGTAGCCCACTTGACTGAAATCCTGCCAGAAGAGGGAGAGATGTTGCACATAATAAATGACTGCACTCAGTTAACTGTGTCTCCTCCAACTGGCCTGTGTTTTTTTAAAAGAAATATATTTATTTTTTAATTGTAGTTGGAAACAATACCTTTATTTATTTATTTTTATGTGGTGCTTAGGATCAAACCCAGGGCTTTGCACGTGCTAGACGAGCGCTCTACCGCTGAGCCACAATCCCAGCCCCTGGACTGTATTTTTTTTTTTTTTAAAGAGAGAGTGAGAGAGGAGAGAGAGGGAGGGGAGAGGAGAGAGAGAGAGAGAGAATTTTTTTTTTAATATTTATTTTTTAGTTATCGGCAGGCACAACATCTTTGTTTGTATGTGGTGCTGAGGATCGAACCCAGGCCGCACACATGCCAGGTAAGTGCGCTACCACTTGAGCCACATCCTCAGCCCCTGGACTGTATTTTTACCTTTCAACACTTTGCTGATCTTGTTTTCCATCCCCTCATCCAGTGTACTCCCAAATACTCTACTCCTTCCTCCCTACCTGTGAGTTGGGACTACCAAAGTCCACATGAAACCTCATTTTCTTCAAAACCCTAGGAGTCTTGCAGGTGGAAGTGCCTTCCTCGCTTCTTCATGCCTACAGCATAAACACTGTTAAATCTGGACCCTTAACTTCAATGCCTTATGGATAGTTACATCTTTATAAACATGCTTTACTTTGCCAAATAAATCATAAATACTTGAGGACCAGAATCAATTGTATCCTCCCTGTTGATTTATCCTGCTCAACAACAGGTGGATTCAACCTTCTTTGATAGCAAAGGCTAGACAGGTGGGGGATACAGGAAGTGCAGCCAGGGTAAATAGTTACCATCATCACTAGCATGTTAAGCTACTTCAGAAATCCACTGAGAAAAATGAGTTCTCCTTATTCTCTGCAAACTGACAGGCAATTCCATATCTATAAATACTGGAAATATTTATACTGCTTGAAAGTCTTCAAAACTCTCGAACCAAGATTTTTTAAAATAAACCCTTTTGACATGGCAGGGAAAGGTATGTCTTGAAACAACACTAGATTAGTTTACAGATTTAATATATCTTCCTGCTAAATAAGTTATCAGGTATAGACTAGACCGAGGCAAGAATCAAGAAACTTTCTTTACAAATGGTATGTTGCAAAGAAAAGACTCAGCTAGCACCAGGAGAAAGGGTATAGTAGCTGGTTATAAGAAATTAGTTATGACTGGTATTAGTACATGTGATCTGAAGGGAGGGTGAGGGAGGGAGAAAGAGGAGAAGCTCTGGATATGGAATATCTTGGTAGTCATATTTTTTTAATATCCATATCAGTTAGAGATGCACACTGATATATTGTAAAAAAAAATGAGTCTTGAATTTGCTTTAAAATAAATCAGGAGAAAAAGATCACAAAGTGATTATAATATTTATTAAAACTAGATCACGGACACATGGGTAATATCTGTTTTGTATGTCTGAGAATTTTCAGTATAAAATAGTCTTCAAAACAGCAACACACTGGGTCAGAAAGTTGTGTACAGCTGAGGTACCAAGCTGTGAGCTTCTCACTGTAGCAGCTGCTATAGCACCAATAAATATAAAATTCATGAACCTTTATTGCCCATCATCACTGAAGCATTGCTGCATGGAGTGGGGAGGGTTCCCCAGACTGGGAGGAAGGGGAGTTCTTGTGTATTGAAAAATGCCATCATAGTCTTAGTTCTTTGCACAGACTTCTCCCAGATTCCACACTCGTCTCTCCCTTTTCCTCTTGGTGTAGTTGGCAAGATATTAAAGCCACAGAGCTCCCTGTTCTTCACCATACCTGAAGTTTCAAGTATCTTATTGACTACAACATTCACCTTCTTGCTAACCAATTTATAATCACTTGTTTCTACTATTTCAATATCTTTCATTCTTATCCAAAGACAAGCATGTGACCAACTCTAACAAGATTTGATTCCCATTCATATTAAATAACCTAAAAATGTTTTTCCATAAGATCAGGAACATCTCTCCTAATGGTAATAACTACCATTCTACCAACTATTGTTTGTCTTTCTAAATTTATTTTCCCCTAAAAAAAAATGAACCTATATTTTTTTACCTTGGCCCAAACCCTTTCTTCACTAGTATTTCTTTCACTTTCCCAGTTTCCACAGGAGATCAACAATGCTGGGAAAATGGCTAACTCCTAGTTTTTACTTATTGAGTTACTAACTAAATTCAGGGATTTGAGAGTGAAAACTTCATGCATTTATCCAATACTCCATTATTAAGCATTTATATGCCATATCCTAGATTTACAAAAATAAATAAATAAGGTGTCAACCTTGAAGAAAATCAAAATCTAGTGGGAGAAATAAGCATAGAGCCAACTGTAATATAGATTTTATATATATATATATATATATATACATATATATGTATATATATATATATATGATATGTATACTAAATAGAGTGGCAATATCAATGAATATGATCACTGACTTCTTGGAGTTAGAAGGTGGGAATATGAGGCTTCCAAAATTCTACAAGGTGGAGTAGCAGTTTGTGGGGCATATTTAAAGAACTGTAGAGATAAATTAGAAAAATTGTATGAAGTTAAAATGAATAAAGTAAAGTCACAAAAGATAAGATTGAAGAAGTAGAACATGAAGGTTCTTAATTTGGGGATTTATTCCACAGAAAATACAAAGTCACTGAAAGCTTTTAAACAGGGCTATCAAACAATACTCTTTACATTTTAGAAAAATTACCCTGGAGTAGAGTAGCAGATGAATTTGATAGCTTGCGGTGAGGCAATGCAACAGAGAAACAGAGGCAGCACCAGCAGTTACAGGATGATTGTCACTGTGCAAAGGAGAAAAGATAAAGACCCAAGTAAAAGCAGCAACAGCAAAGTTGGATTAGATTGATCCATAAGTGAATTCATCAGTCTTACTTAAACTTTTATTTTTCCCCCAAGGAGTATTTTTTGAAGTTATAAGAGTTTGTTAAGAAAAACTAGGGAGCAGATGACAAATAACCAGGAAATACTAAGAACTTTTTCCTTTTCTGTCTCTCATCACAATGCCCTCAGCATGCCCTTAGCCATTTATTGACTTCTTTATTTCTAATTTTTGCAGGGGGGGTGGGCACAGATACTGGGGATTGAACTCAGGGGCACTCGACCACTGAGCCACATCCCCAGCTCTATCCTGTATTTATTTAGAGACAGGATCTCACTGAGTTGCTTAGCACCTTGCTTTTGCTGAGGCTGGCTTTGAACTCATGATCCTCCTGCATCAGCCTCCCGAGCAGCTGGGATTACAGGCATGTACCACTGCGCCCAGCTATTTCTAATTTTGAGCTCTTCAAATTTTTGTTTTCTGCTGCAAAAGCTGCAAGTTCTAAAATGATGATTGAATAATCAAACACATCCAAGTAGACAAGAATGTGACACTGACTCACAGCCACTGTAATATGCCAAAGTCAAGCCTAAAATAAGGGCTCCCACAAGAATGAGAGCTTTCTGGCTTGTTGTGCCTGTGTTGTGGAAGTTTCTAGGGTTTGAAGAAATTCATCTAAAATTTTTGAACATCTATATAAGATTGAATGCCATTTAGATAAATTGGTGATTTAATAATGATGGTTCATATACCAGAATTATTCAGTTGACTGCTCTAGAATTTGTTCATTTTATTTTTAAAGTTCAGAGAAAGTTACTCTGGGTGAAGTATGTTGCAAAATCTTTTTATTTTTTATTTTTTTAAAGAGAGGGAGAGAGAGAGAGAGAGAGAGAGAGAGAGAGAGAGAGAGAATTTTAATTTTTTTTTTTTCAGTTACCGGCGGACACAACATCTTTGTTTGTATGCGGTGCTGAGGCTCGAACCCGGGTCGAACGCATGCCAGGCGAGCGCGCTACGGCTTGAGCCACATCCCCAGCCCCGTTGCAAAAATTTTTGAAAATCAAGTTCCAGGTGGTAAGGTCATGCAGAATTGTGAATGACCAAGGTGCCAGAAGCATACATGCTTAATTTAAAAAGTACTTACTGAGCACTCACATAGTATACTCTATTCTAAGATGGACATTGATGTTTAAAATCATCCATTCTTTGAGAATAGGTAATTTTTAAGGTAGACAATTACAGAAAAAGAAGTCATGCATTATTTGGTGACATGCCAAGCAGAATCCCAGCCTTATTTGCTGAGTGGTCAATGTATGCTTTGGCCATTTCATTCTTCCTTTTATGGATCTTTGAACACTTCTGCCCCTTACTACACCTGTCCCCCAACTTCCAAGTACTAAGAGAATTTTTGCAGCTACTTCAAGAATCCCCTTCCCTCTGGTCAGCACCTTTTCCAAAATATCCCTTAATCTAAAATTGCCCTTTCTTCCTCCTTCTCCTGTTTCCTCCAAAAAGAATCACTATTTCATCTTCTAAGTTTAGTGTGAGAAGAAAAGCAATCAAACCACCTGATTAAACCAGTTCACACTAATGTGTAGGTTGTAGGAGGCTTAACTTGCATAGCAGCTTTTAGAAGAATCTTATTATTCCAAATGGTTTTTTGATTGGTAGCATAGGTGAGGAAGCAATTCTCAAGGCATGGGGAGTTATACTTTTTCTTCATGCATTCATGCACGTCAGATCCCCCTACCTCCAATTTTTCTTCCTCACAGAGATTCCCTTCTGAACTAAAGCCAATGCATGCGATAGCCCCAGGTCACCAGCTCATAAATAAAGAACCTCAACAGGAAACCTGGCCTGGTCTACGATATTTCTTACAATCTGTAGTTGAGTTCTTTCTCTGAAGCCATGTGCCTACATTTGAAATTTTTCTGGATAGTCTTTTATGACTTCTAGTAAAGATAAAAGTTATATTGATTTTCTATTTCACTGTTATCTTTGTCAAATAGCAAAAATGCTTAGCTTGGAAGTTAATATTAGATAAAAATAGTGGAGGAGTAGTGACCACAATGCATACCCTCTTATGAGAGTATATTATTATGGAGATCACACAACAGAGCATCAGTTACCTCTTCATGGCATTCCATTCTAACATGAGCTCATTGTTTATGGAAAAACCTACCCTTGTAAAAATCACTAACATTGCACATTAAAAAAAATTAAACATTAGGAAACACACACACACACACACACACACACACACACACACACAGAGTTTCTCATTGATGCTCTTATAGTTGGTTCTGCCTCCAGTTGCAGTTTAGATTGCTGTTTCTTTAACCACTCTTTGATGAAACCATGATTTGCATTCAGGGGCTACACTGTAAGAAATATATGTTTGTTTTAACACTAGACATATTCAGCAGTGAGCACATACAGTGGAATTCCCTCTGGTTAAACACCTATGTAAGGCAGTCCACTGTATATTTAATTTTCTTTCATGCACCTCACAGTGTCTCTAAGCCAGAGAATCATAGCACTAAGGTGTAAATAAACTGAAGAGACTGTCCCTCATGCATGCTGTGACAGAACTCAGCTTTCAGACTAGGTGAGCCAAGTCCCAAATCTGTGCTACATCTCTGCTATAAAAACTAAAAAGCAAGCTCAAAATTTATAACAGCCCCCCCCCACCAAAAAAAAAAAAAAAAATCAAACCATGGAGATAAAGCCAAGTTCCACTAGCTTATTCTCTCAGCAAATCCTTACTGTGTTTCCTCTCTGTGCCAGGTATTAGCTGGCTCAGGTGATACAAAGGTGAACAATGACATAGCATCCCTGCCTTTCTTACCCAGAGTTTAATGAAATAAACAGATGGCCACAATATAGTAGAGTGGGCGCTGTGGTATAAAGAGGGGCTGCAGGTTAGAAGCAGGGGGCTTCTAACCCACTTAAAGGGCGTGGCAGTCCAGGCAACATTGAGAAAAACTTGTTGGAAAAGAAAGTATCTGAGATGAAGGATCTTATTTTTTTATTTGTGGCTTTTATTTTTTAAAATTTTGTACTTTATAACAACTTTAGGCTTTAAAAAAAAAACAGTTGCAAGAACAGTAGAAAGAATTCTTATATATCCTCTATCCAGATGTACTAATGTGTTTTACTAAATATATGCCACACAGATGTCCTGCCAAAAATATATACATTTCTTTTTTAAAACAACATTTGAGAGTAACTTGCAGAGATGACGACTCCCTCTTTACTCTGAAATACTCCAGTGTGCTTCCTAAAAGCAAGAACAGTCTTCTCCTTAGCTTACAAGTAATGAAATCAGAAAAAAAATAATAATATTGATATTATTATCTACAGACCTTATTCAAGTTTAACCAATTGTGCCAATGGACACTTTATAGCAAAAAAAAATTCCCAATTCCTGTGTTGCATTCAGTTGTCATATATCTTCTGTATCCTACAATCTGGAACACCTCCAGAGTCTTTCTGTTTGTTTGTTTTTTATGACCTTGTCATTTTTGATGTGCATGGTCCACTTTTTTAGGAGGATATAATTCAGTTTGGTTTTGTCTAATGGTCTTTATGATTAGATTTCACATAAGCATTTCTTTACCAAAAAACCACAAAGGTGATGTTGTGTTCTTTGAAATGAGCCTTGAAGAATGAAGAAGAGCCAGGCTGCATGATGAATTGCCATATTTAATTTATTCTTACATTCAGAACTGAAAGGATGGAAGGTAGAAGGCAAAGAGTTAGGATATTATAAGATAACACATTTCAAGCATTAATAGTCAGGCATTGTTCTAAATGCACTGCACAAGTTAACTCCACCATCATCACAATATCCTTATATCATTGCCCATTTTTCAGATGAAAAAGACTAAGGCTAAAAGAAGGGATGAAACTAGCATGCTGGGCAGCCAGGATTTAAATACAGATAGACTGACTCTGCTGACCATTCTGCCGGCAGAAGGGACTTGGTGAAAGCTTTTAAAAGAAAGGATTGGTTTGGAGAAACTGGATCCAAACCAACTGCAGTAAAGAGTGGTAGACTGCTTGCCCCTCACTCGTGAAGCCCTGGGTTCAATCCTTGGCACCACATAAAAATAAATAAATAAACATAAAGATATTGTATCCATCTACAACTAAAAAAAAAATATTTTAAAAAGAGAGACTGTGGCTTGTGGCTGTGGTGCGCTCGCCCCCTGCTGGCTTCATTAGCTCATTGCATTTTTTACCTCTTTCCACTCAATTGGGTTGGGGAAAGGAGGTGGGGAGAAAAACCTCCATGCAGAGCAATGATCACTGAAATTTCTGCAAAACTCCTGAATTATGCCTGACCTATGCACACAAATCTGTAAGAACTTGGCATTTCTTCCATTCTTGCTCTCTGCGCACCAAAGCCCCCCATCACATTCTAAAGGTTGCTATGCAGACTAAATCCTAAGACCTGTTCCCTCCAACTTCTTTTATGAAACTTCCCAGGAGTATTGTTTTTAACCATGACAGATTTGGAATCCACTGAAGCAGTAAGGAAGCTAAAGTTGAATTAATCAGAATACAATCCCCAGACAAGACAATCATTGTGGCTGAGGAAACCTGTAGGGAGGATGTTTGTCCTTGAAAAATATTTGAAAAAGATCCACTGTGGCTGAAGCAAAGTCATCTCACAGTGAGCTCTGAAGAGTCATGTAAGATCAAATCACTAGGCAAATAAGATGATGAAGAGGAAAATTTCCTCTGAATGAATCATAAGTAGCCTCTATTTTCAATCAAATTTCCCTGCTCTTCACAGATAAAAGCCTGTCCCTATGAGATTCAGAAACCCCTGGGGCTTCCACAATATTTCATTCTTTTCTCTAGTAAGAGGAAGAAGTGGAGGTAAAATAAAGCCAGAAGACAATGGAATGGGATTTAAAAGGATAGCATAAGGATTCGTTCCACATACACCAGAGATGAGCCTGACAAAATAGAAAATTTGTTCAAATTCCCCAAAATATATACTATTGATGATTTGTTCTTCTGCATGATGGCAAATACAGATATGCCAGTAGCCATTATAAAGCCATCGCTAACCTTCAAGGGGAGTGAGCGCTTAAAGATACTGGAATTTTGCAAAAGCTGATACCAAAGGTCCTATGTGAATATTATTTTGATAACTTCTAGATATCTATCTGACATACTGGGAGACACACAAATATATGTTTGCATATGGCCACTACCAAGAAAGGGCTGAAACCTTTGCCCCAGGTCAAATCAACTCAGTAGATAAATATTTGTCTTGTGGGAGGTGCCTGGGCTAAGCAAGACTGTCATTTAAAGGACTTCTTGTTTGTTTTAATAAAGCATCAAAGGTCCCACGGAGAATTAATCAGAAATCTATACCTCTAGACAATCTGGAAGTTAGTCCTCTATATCGTTTATTTATTGATACAATAACGCTGTATAATAGTCACAAAACATCAGGGGCACATAGCTCATATTTCTGGGTTTGTCAAGTAGGTGGCTCTCCTGATATTGCCTGGACTTTCTCATGTCTGGGACTACTAAGACTGTGTCTCTTACCACAAGGTAGACCAGTAATGCTCTCATGACAGTGTTCTCAGCAAAAGAATGTACTAAAAGAAATAATGCTTTCTTAGAACTAGGCTCAGAAATGGCATGCTGTCATTTCTGTTTTATTTGCTAGTCAAAGCAATGCACAAGATAAGCCCAGATTCAAGGGAAATAGACCCTTTTCATTGAGAGAAATACAATCAGAAAGCAAAGAGTATGAACACAGGAGTAGGAAAAAATGGGGTTATAATTGGAAGTCTACTATAGGCCCAGAAAACAAGTCAGTAATATCCACTCAGTTACTCTCCACTTCCCCATAATTTACAATAGTCTCAACGGGTGATTTACAAAAAAATATTCCTTCAAGAGAGTAATAAAAAAATAAAATCAAACCTTAAGGACAACTTTTGCCCTTATGGGACCTGGAACACCCCAGGTAACTGAAAATGTCATTCCAGAGCCCTTGCATCTGACATAAATTTCCATCTACTGCCATTGGGTTTGTCAAGTAGTGACTCCTGATATTGCCTGGGTTTTCACCTCATCCAAACTCCATACAAGAGCAGTCCAGAGTCTAAGAAAACTCAGGGCATATTTCCTAACTTTTTTCCTCCTATACATCACAATCTTTAGTCTAATAATGTATACTTATCTATATGTTTTTTTAAAACTAGTTATATACAATGAAATGAAATCTAAAACCTTAGGTAAATACAAGTTAATTTCTTGATCCACTGCAATAGTGGTCTTTCTAGTTGAAAATTAAAGCACATACTAGGCAAATAAAAAAAGAACTAAGAAACTTTTTTTATTTGGGGGTTGCAAATGGCCAAGCTGAATTATCTTATTTGAATATTTTCATTTCATGACTATATAATTCTCAATTTAACAATGTTTAAACCACATCACTATTTCTTTCCTTCTCAGACTTTTATTTTTCATTTTTTCCCATTCCACAACTATTCTGACACCTCCCTAGAAACATATGGAAGTGGAAAATTTATAAGATTCCTCTTTCTTCAGTTTGTAAATCTATAAATGTAATTAAGTGGAAAACTTAATATTTTTAGTAAATATCTTTACCATATTCAAGTAATTTAGCAAAGAGGAAGGGCCAAAGCTTAATCTTATTCCTCCCTCCCTCTCTCTCTCTCTCTCTCTCTTTCAATTTCATGTTTTCCTAGTCTGAATCAAGACTAGAAGCAACATAATGAACCATAATATGATTCTCCTGGTATTTCCTTCTTCCTGGATTGGCAATATACAAGGCAGCCTAATTTTCCCAAGAGAACAGGTGTACATTCAAAATGTTAAACAATTGACAAAAACAAACATGGAAGCAATTTAAGATCCCCCATTTCTTCCCAAGTGAACTGAATCTAAGGTAGCTTCTTGACCAATGATCAGCTTTTCACTGAAGGACAAGTTCTTTTACTCCAACTGACAGTCTGCCTACCTTTTTTGTATGTTGGAATGTAAAAAACAATTTCAAGAACTAAAACATCCTTTTGTAACCTATCTCTGCTGATGCCAACCATATTGATTGCTTGACCTTTAATAAGTCCACTGACTAGATGGTGTGTAATGTTTGAGGATTTAAGATGCTGACTTATTTCTTTCCTAAGTTAAATTTAAACTCTGACTATCCACAGTCAAACCATGCAGACTGTCCCAAGCTATCCCCCCTTTGTACTACTCTGTCTGACATTTGGACACCACTTATTGATTGAATTTTTAGCAGCTGTCATTCAAGGACACCAGCTTTAACTGGACCAGCATTAGGATGGCACGCTCCCAAAGGCCTGAAAATGACCCAATTTGACCTAAAATGAGTATAATTATTCTGCAGAAATAAATGGGCTCAGCTAGGTCATTAGTTGGACTGCTAACTCTCGTCCAATTATAACTGCCACAATTAAGAAAGTTTTAGTAACAGAAGCAGAGTTAGGAGTTTTCCTTTTCAAGAAAAGAAGTTAAGAATCATTTAGTTTTGCCATTTGCAAGTATTTTGGGCATGAAATCCATGGACTAAAGCATATTTCTCTCTAACAGATGAGTTGTCAGTTTAGTTATTGTTTTAGTCAGCTTTTTTACTGCTTGTGACTAAAAGACCCAACCAGTATGATTATAGAGGAGAAAAGATTTATGTGAGGGCTCACAGTTTCAGAGGTCTTAATCCACAGAAGGCTGGCTCCATTTCTTGGGGCTCAAGGTGAGGCTGAACATCACGGCAGGAGAGTGTGGCAGAGGGAAGCAGCTCACACCATGGTGATCAGGAAGCATAGAGAGACCCCACTCTCCATATACAAAATATATATCCCATAGCCACACCCCCCACTTCCTCCTGCCACACCCCACCAGCCTCCCATTACCACTCAATTAATTCCATCAGAGATTAATTCACTGATTAGGTTAGGGCTATGACCCATTTATGTTTCCTCTAAACCTACTTGCATTGTCTCACATGTGAGCTTTTGGGGAACACCACATCTAAACCATAACAGTTATGTATAATTTTTTTATTCATGAACACAAACCCCCACCATAACTACACACAAAAATAAATTTAGATAATACTAGTCTGTCAAGTCTGATTATGATTCTAAAAATCTAGCCCTCACTGCATATAAATTGAGTCTTGTTTAACCCGCAATTCAAAGTAAATTTTCTGTCTTTCAAAAGTATTTCAAAGCACTTTTTAATGGCAAATATTTTTTTTAAATTAAGCATATTTCTCACTTTTGACAGTATATTTGCAACTCGTTCATGGCAAAAGCCTACTCTTCAACTGGTGAGCAAGACACTCTCTGTTTACTATCCACAAACTTAGACTATAAATACCTCTACTAATAGAAATCATCACTGAACATCACTGCTGATTCAATATGGAACTGTAGACTAAGACCTGTGCCTCTTGGCATCTTGCATGGTTTAGTTTCACATGCATAGGCAGTGTAAAATAACAGCCCAAATTTATTTAAGCAGTTTTTCCATTGACATAGGAAAGACTTTCTAAATTGCATATTCTATATTTCCATCTTTGAAACAAAATACAATTAAGTCAATTGAATTATTAGTCAATTTTAGTATACTGCTTGTATTACTTTTGGAAATCCATTCCCACTTTAGAATAAAATTAGAATGTGAAGAACAGAGCCAGCACTTTCTGCCATAGAGGAAGAATTCTTTTCATAAAACCAATGGTGACTTGAAACCAGTTTACCTTTGCCCCCAAGAGTTGATTGTGTATATTTCTCTCCTAGTCCATGTTCAGTGACATCATGTCAGTACCCTGAATTTAGTCACGGTGGAAGTATTTACACCACAGAAATTGGCAAACGCTACCAAGGATAATTTTACTAGTATCCAAGAAATGAAAGGAATTCTACAGAAGTTCTGTAGAACTTTCTGTGCTGGTAGAAGCATTTTACATCTGCCCTGTCCAATATGGCAGCTATTAGCTATAATGTGCAGCTAGATGAACAATGGATATGACTTGAAGACTGAGAACTAAATGTTTAATTTTATTTAATATCGCTTTAATTTAAGTAGCCATATGTGACTCATGGCTACCATTTCGGACAACGTAGTTCCACTGTGGTATAAAAAATGATGACATGGGACTGGGGTTGTGGCTCAGTGGTAGAGCACTTGCCTGGCATATGAGAAGCAATGGATTCAATCCTTAGCACCACATGTAAATAAGCAGATAGATAGAAGATCCATGGATAACTATAAATATTTTTTTTTAAATGATGGCATCTTTCAAGAGTCAGGGTATGCAGATAACTAAGGCTTGAAAAGAGAAAGGAATATGCAAGAAAGGGTAACTTAAGATCTTAGAATAACATTAAAACAAATCCCTTCCAGGTTCTTCCATTACTTGTTTTAATCTTCTAGACACATATTTATTCATTCACAGACCCGAAACAATCAGTTGTAGGGATAGCAGATGAACAACTCGGTAAGGAAAAACTGCCACGATACCCTAAAATAGTGATTCTAAACTTTGAACATGCATCAGAATCACCTGGAGGGCTTGTTAAAACTCACATTCCTGGGCTCTACCTCCCAAAGTGTCTGATTCAATAGATATGAGTTGGAAACCAAGAAATTGCATCTCTAACAATTTCCCAGGTATAGCTGACATTAATGGTCTCAGGTTCACACCCTGAAAAACACTGCTCTCAAACTGATTTATGGCTCTGCCATCTCCTCCTTCTTTGATCACAATCTACATGCACTTCATTCAGTGTGGTAAGCCATTGTTGTAGATTGTGGCCGCCATTAGAAGATGGCGCCGGCTTCCACTGTGGCCTGTGGTAAACAAATTCTTTTGTGGAGAGTTGGCACGCTATCCCTTGCCACCCTATAAGAAAGATCCACGTGGCGGCTTAAGATTGGTACGTGGGAGGCTTTATTAGGCTGTGCTTGGGCGCTCGGGGGGAGAGGGGGGTCACTAAAAGATACTTTAATCAAGGCCTGAATAAACTGCTGAAAGAAGATTCCTGAGTTGCGTCTTCCTTGCGGGCAAGGGGTCGCGACAAGTGGTGCTGAAAACCCGGGAACCAGAACTTTCAGCAGTCAGGGGTGGTGCACCGGTTAGTCCCAGGTAAGTGGGACCCGCGGTCAAAGCGGAGGTCAGTCCCAGATAAGTGGGACCCGCGGTCAAAGCGGAGATTAGTCCCAGGTAAGTGGGACCCGCTATCAAAGCGGCAGCTCCTCTGTAAAGCCAGAGAGAGCATTACATCTTATTGCAGCTGCACTGTGTATTTTCGCTCTTACTTTCACTTTTGTTTTTTGTGTGTCTTTTGTTGTGTCATGGGTGCCGTATCTTCAAGTCCGCTTCTCCTGGCCCTAGATAACCTGTTACGTTCCAAGGGCCTAGAAGTGAAACGTAGTACTTTACAGAGATTTTTACAGAAGACAGATATTGCTGCACCGTGGTTTGCGTTCTCGGGCAGCCTTACTATACCTAGCTGGGATAAGTTAGGCACAGATCTTGACTTTGCTTCTGAGCAGGGCATATTAGAGGGTGGGGTGATACCCCTTTGGAAGATGATCCGTAGTTGCCTCGCAGATGGCAGATGTCAGGAATCACTTACTAAAGGACAAAAAGTTTTAGAGCAATTACATGAAGAAAGATCAGAAATGGCAGGCAGTGACGTATTTCAGGAGGATGGCAGTGTGCGGAGCGAGAAACAGGGGAGGAGGCGATTGTCTCTGGCACGGAGTGAGATATTTCAGGAGGAAGGGAATGTGCAGAGTGAGAAACGGGGGAGGAAACACTTATATCCAGATCTCAGTACACTGCGCACACTCCCATGCAAAAGTGGGTCAGAAGAGGAGGAGGATGAGGAGGAGGAGCTCGGGAGACTGTCTCGGCAGCTAGGGAGTCTAACTATGGGAGAAGGGAACAAAAATAAACAGGAGCTCAAAAAAAATGATCCTCCGGACCCGCCGCCGTACGGTGGGGGTGTTTCGAGGAGAGCTTTCCATGCCCAAACATAGAGGGGGCTGTTAACATTTTTACTGATGGTTCCAAGTCTGGAATGGGAGCCTATGTAATTAATGACTCTCCCCCTATCCAGCATCAATTTGCTCCTGGAAATCCACAATGGGTAGAACTACAAATTGTTATTGAAGTTTTTAAACAGTGTTCTTTTCCTTTTAATCTTATTTCGGACTCCAGCTATGTGGTACAAGCACTAAAAGTCCTGGAGGCCGTGGGAGCTATTAGTGATGCCCACAATGTGTCTGTTTACTTTACTCAGCTTCAACAACTTATCTCTAACCGCACTGCTTCTTTTTATCCAATGCACATCAGGGCTCACACCTCTCTTCCTGGTCCGTTATCCCAGGGTAATGCCTGTGCGGACTTAGCCACTAGAGGCCAATTGATATGCTTGGCTTCCTCCTTAGAGGGGGCTAAGTTGTTTCACCAAAACTTCCATGTTAATGCACTAACGCTGCGCAGGCGTTTTTCCATTTCAAGAGCGGATGCTCGGCAGATAGTATTGCAATGTCCCCATTGTGTCACATTTCTTCATCCCCCTAATTATGGAGTAAACCCACGGGGATTGAAGCCATTGGTTGTTTGCCAAATGGATGTGACACATATACCTGACTTTGGTAACCTTAAGTATGTGCATGTTTCCGTTGATACGTGCTCTGGAATTATCCATGCTTCTGCTTTATCGGGAGAAAAGGCACATAATGTCATTACTCACTGTTTAGAGGCATGGGCAGCATGGGGTGCACCTGCATCCCTTAAGACTGATAATGGACCTGCTTATACTGGCAGACAATTTACAGCCTTTTGTTCTACTATGGGAGTGCAACTTACTCATGGTTTGCCTTATAATCCTCAAGGACAAGGCATTGTTGAGCGTGCTCATCGCACCTTAAAGGAAACTTTACAAAAACAAAAACGGGGAATAGGAGCTGAACACACTCTTAAAGAACGCCTGTCCTTAGCTCTCTTTACCATTAATTTTTTGAATTTGGATATTCATGGTCACTCTGCGGCCGATAGACATGTGTCCCCTCAGCCCTCTGTGATTGGCTATGTTAAGTGGAAGGATGTTCTTACGGGCCAATGGAACGGCCCTGACCCCGTGCTGACATGGGCACGAGGATCTGTATGTGTTTTTCCCCAGGATCGTACGGAACCGTTGTGGGTCCCTGAACGCTTGACAAGAAGAGTCTCGACATCAACTGACCAGCAACAAGAGATACCACAACAATCCTGTGATGAGGATCTTCATTCTGCTAAGTGCTCTGGCTCTGGTGCTGGTGCCGATGGCACAGGCGACACCAATGCGGTGGTGGGCAGTGGCACGGGCATGGCCAATGCCGATGCCGGTTCATGGTAATTCTAGTGTCCTCCCCACTCTTTTTTCAACCTCATGTGAGATGTCTGCTCCCTGTGCCTCTCCTAGAGGGGACATGGAGAGAATTTTTAATCAATCTCAAGTTAATCTCACAGGAGTTTTTTGTTTCAGCCTTAGAAACGCTAATTGCATTAGCCTTAAGACCAAAAATTTGACTAACTGGGAGGACCCATTGCGGTCCAATCAGGTCTCAGGAAGCATTATCAGTGCTGTATTGAGCAAGGGAGTTTCAGGAAAGCAATCAGGCTCAGAGACCCCCGCAAACAGCAGCTCTGCTCTTAACATAACTACCTTGGCTATTATCTCCGAGGTACTAATCCCATTGCCTCCTTCTTCTAGTAGTATTTATAATGCCACTCATTTCAAGGCCTCTCCTTACTGTTCCCCTAATCTTGGTTTCCCCCCAACATTTACGCCTTGTCAGGATCATTCTTGGGAGAAACATCAAGTTGCTAAAGGTTTCTCCCTTTCCCCCTCTCTTAATAGGTATGTTTATAACTTTAACAATAGTGCCAGCTCCTCTACAGGAGTAGGTTGGTCCTGGTTTCAATGGCTGATTTCCAATGAAAAGGGGGCTTCAGCCGATATTTCTGCACTGGCTCAGTTGGTAGGAGCCAAAAGTTGGCTGGCTAATATTTCTGGTACTGTTAGGGAAAGTGAACAAGGTAATAGACTTACATCTGTTTCATTCAACTCTCTGTTGTATAATGCCACATTGCCTCCTGCAATGGTCTGTGTCCAATCCCCCTTCTTATTCCTTTTGGCTAAGGCCACCTCATCGGGGATGCTGGATTGTTCTCATACTACCTGTCTCTTATCTGAGTGTTGGAATGGTTCCTGGACTGTAGCAGTGATTATGAAAATTCCAACTTTCGTCCCAATCCCGGTCACTGCGGATCCTGATAAATTCCCTATTGTTGAGCTACTTAGAGTCCGCAGAGATTTTGGAATCACAGCGGCTATAGTGACAGCCGTGGCGATATCTGCTGCTGCAGCGGTTACGGCCAAAGTGGCTATGGCCAATCAAGTACAAACTGCTGCCACTATTAATCAAGTTGTCCAACAAACTTCCACCATACTTGAATCCCAAAATACAATTAATCAACATATTTTGTCAGGGATTTTAGCTGCCAACCAAAGAATAGACTTACTCCAAGCTCAGGTAGAAGAATTGGCTGACTTAGTGCTTTTGGGTTGTGTTGACCAACGTGCACATTTATGCATAACCTCTGTCAGATTTAATGATTCCAGGAATGCTTCCCGCATCATTGGCGAATATTTGGCTGGAAATTGGTCCATGGAAGCGGAAGACATGATCCAGTCTCAACTAACCCAGATAGCTGTCTTGAATAGCACCCGTGTTGATCCCGTGACTTTGGGTCAATTCACCAATTGGATATCTTCTGCTTTTTCCTTTTTTAAAGAGTGGGTGGGGGTAGGCATTTTTGGTGCAATGTGTTGCTTCGGTATGTTTCTCTGTTTGTGGTTTCTCTATCGCCTCAAGGCCCGCAATGCTCACGATAAGGCTATGATCATCCAAGCTCTTGCAGCTTTAGAAAATGGCAATTCACCTCAAGTCTGGCTTGCGCAGCTTAAACAGTAAATCTTTGACATGGTCGTTGCACCCCAAGTTGTTATAACATTGCACTGGGATCGGCATGTCTTTCCTCGTTATTCTCTTAGTGTTGGAAAGCCCTTGCACTCTGCCGGTCTTGCTGCCATTGCATGCAGGTGGGTTTCCACACTAATGCTTCTCTATCGCCTTAAAGTCCGTGCCTTTCTTTCAGGGTGCTGTCAACTCGTTTGTCGTTGTGTACAGCCACAGAACAGCCTCAGCTGTCCCCCTTCGTCCACCTTCATCACGATGCAGGATGCGAGGCAAAGCACTGCACTTGAGTGATCCCTCAACGGACCTCAAGGAAAGCATGTCCTATTGCATGCGGGTTTGACGTCCACGCCCCCGCCCTACGAAAAAAGGCGTCGGCTGATATGGGGTCAGGTCTGGGGAAGGCGCCTCCTTAGGACTGAACCATACATTGCAGCCGCTTCTGCACAGTGGGATAGGACCTCTACTTTCGCCTGCATTGTTTTATAAATTAGAAGGGGGAACTGTGGTAAGCCATTGTTGTAGATTGTGGCCGCCATTAGAAGATGGCGCTGGCTTCCACTGTGGCCTGTGGTAAACAAATTCTTTTGTGGAGAGTTGGCACGCTATCCCTTGCCACCCTATAAGAAAGATCCACGTGGCGGCTTAAGATTGGTACGTGGGAGGCTTTATTAGGCTGTGCTTGGGCGCTCGGGGGGAGAGGGGGTCACTAAAAGATACTTTAATCAAGGCCTGAATAAACTGCTGAAAGAAGATTCCTGAGTTGCGTCTTCCTTGCGGGCAAGGGGTCGCGACAATTCAGGCTAAAGTCCTATTGACTATGTTTTCTGAGAGGCTACATCCCATCTTATTATTGCTTGTTGGTAATTCTGTTCTTAAGGTCTGGTGTCAAAACTACATGAAATCTGACAAGCTCTCCTACTTCTTCCATAGTCCCCAGAGCTCTATTGTTCCCACTACACCAGATGCTACATTCAGATGTGCAATTTTAAAGAGTTTCTGCTCATAGCCCCAGCTGTTTATGAAAAGTGCAGACACCAACTCATCCTTCCTATCTCATTTTCTCTCTTCCCAAACTTCACAATACCTTTCAATATGCTTTGCCCAAACACAGGATCCAAAATAACTTCCACTTTGTAAGTTCTTTGACCATACAGATTCAGCAAGAGCTAAATGACTTTATGTCCAGAAGAAAGATGGCATGAAGGGACCTTTCCTCAAGTAGAAATGCATTTGTTTAAACAGAGACCCAGGAATTCAGATCCTGAGGCTAAATGGCTTCTCAGAGGCTTCTTTAAGTCTGTTTTAGTCTTAGTTTAGTAAAATCCGGGCTGGGGTTGTGGCTCAGCGTGGGGCACTGGGTTCGATCCTCAGTACCCCATAAATATAAAAATAAAGATATTGTGTCCACCTATAACTAAAAACTAAATTTTAAAAAAAGCAAAGTCCTTTGTGCTTTCTCTTGTTCAAGTTCCACCCTCCTCACTTAGAAGAATAAAATGGAGTTGAGGAAGCCACATAAGTTGCAGACTGGACTTGGCAGCTGGTGCACTGATATGGTTCCCAGAAATGGGGCTGGTGCAGGGTCACCATGTTGTCTCAGGAAAGCAATGATGACACTGAAGATGTTCCATTGTTTGATGCAGAAGAAGAGACAACTAATAGACCAAGAAAATCCAAAATCTGACATCCAGTGGCATCGTTTTTTCCATTTGAGTGAGTGCCATTATAGTTTATCTTCTCTGTGAATTGCTCAGCAGCAGCTTTATTGCCTGTATGGTGACAATTATCTTGTTGTTGTCATGTGACTTTTGGGCAATAAAAAATGTCACAGGTAGACGGATGGTTAAGCCTTTAGTGGCAGAATCATATTGATGAGGATGGAAAGAGTCATGGGGTGTTTGAGTCCAGGAAGGCATTTCCTCAGGAGAATGAAACTGTTTCAGAGGCTGAATCAAGAATCTTTTGGTTAGGACTAATTGCCTGTTCAGTGCTGTGGGTGATATTTGCCTTTAGTGCTCTCTTCTCCTTCAGAGTGAACTGGTTGGCTGTGGTTATCATGGGCGTGGTACTACAGGTGCCAACCTGTATGGTTACATCAGGTGCAAAGTGGGCAGCCGGAAGAATTTAACCAGCATGGCTACAACCTCTCTTGGAAAGCAGTTTTTAAAACAAAACACCAGAGATGATCAGACTTCTTGAATAGAGAGAAAGTTATGTTTTCTGTGATATTGGGGAATGGCCGAAGAGATTCTTGATTATGAACTGTTTAGAGCTCAATCCAGTTGCAAAGAGGAGCGTTGGTTTTTTGTTTTCACTTACAAAATTATGATGAAAACTGATTTCTTTTTTTAAACAAAGTTTTTATTTTCTTTGTCTAGTAGTTGAAGCTGGGAAGTATGATATTAAGAACATTGTCAGAATTTATTTTATGGTGAACATATGTATGCATATAGTTATGTATAAGTATATCCCAAATTAATGTATTACTTTACATATGTTACAGAGATATTTGCATTTTGATCCATAGAATATAGTCTGTCTCAAAGGTATGTGTGTTTACATACTATTTCTGTAGGTTATTTTCAGAAATAAGTTGATTCCATGATTAAGAGTAAGCACTTGGCTTGTCTATGAGTTAAACAGCTAGAAGAAAAAATCTTAATTTTAAATACATACTTCATGTTGAAATTGCTTAACTTAGACATGCACAAGTGAAGACAAAATTCAGGCTGGTAGTGTTAACTAGTTTCTAAAATTTTCTTTTATTTTTATACCTAAGGCCTAAATAATAAATGGAATCTTTATAGCTAATGTTTAAGGGATACCTAGGGATTGCTGTTATTCTATTTATTTCATGGAAAGGATAGTAAGATTTTATTTTGGAACTTCCTGAAAACTTTTCAGTGGCTTTGGGACTAATAAAATCTTTTAGTATTAAATGCACATTATTCTTATGTCATAGTAAGAATAATCATTTAAATACTTGGCATAATAAATGCCTAAAGACATTTTATGAATCTATTTTTTTTCTTGCTATAATGGGGATATTGTAAACCATACATTTGTATTAATAATATTTCTTAAACAAGGCAATATATTTAACTGTAAAGTAAACCAATCTACAAATTATTGTAGGCATTTGTAAATTCTGTTGTAGGTACTGGAAACTTTGTTGGAGTCTTTTAATCGGCAGATTATGTTGTGAATGTATTTGTACGTTGTTAAAATATCTCTAAAGGTGTTTTGTTTTAGTTGAATAAATGTCTATTGGAATGATATCTTGGAAGGTGCACAACTTTATATCTGTATAAAACTATTGTTTACAAAACAAACAAACAAAAAAGATGGAGTTGAGGAAGGAGGACACTTTAGAAACTGGTACTGAGGGAGTCAGGATAAAAAAAAAAAAAAAAAAAAAAAAAAAAAAAAACTTGATAAAGACAAAATTAGTCATCCAGACAGAAATAATAGCTAAAAATGCATGCTGGTGATACGAACATAAGTTTTTTTAAAAGGAGTCAGCTTCAGAGGTACCAACTTCTCTCTTAACTGCTCCAAGTTATAGTTCTGACCAAGTGTTACTTATTTTATAATACAGGCTTCTGTTAAGTCTAATTATTGCACTGCTAGGAAGTTAGGGAACATTTTTTAAATGAGATCAGAGGTACCAAACTATTTATTCAGCAATATGAGGCTAGTTTTTCTCCAGGCTAAAACCACTTCTAGACTAGGGGAAAATTCCTTAGCTTTCCTCTATACACAAGACACTAAACCTAAACTCAAAGCAAAATATTGACTAAATAAAAATGGTAGCCTATTTTTTCTCTTTTTGCATATGAGATCATTTACAGTATGGATTACTTGCATAGCTTTAAGTCCATCTAAATTGGCCTTAAGTGATATTCTTAATGGCAGAAACAACTGATGTGTGTTCAAACCACAAATTTAAGTTTAGCCTGAACAAAATATCCCAAGATGGTAAACCAAACTTGTCCATACATATACACACACTAGAAATTTCTAGTGTCTTCCTAAATTAGTATTTTATAAACCTCCATAAATCTTCTATACAGAAAGTCAAAACTTATTTGTCTAAGAATAGTATTTATACTCTACAACCTCAAAAAAAGGGTAAAAATTAAAGTTAAGGACACATCCACAAAGTAGCAATGAAATATGTGATTTTCCCTCACATATCTGCCCTAGGAGAAGCTGCTATTCTTTGTCTCCACCTTCTTATTTTCTCTCACACATTTTTTTAAACCATTACATTCAGCAGATACTGATTTTTCCATTTTATACTTTTTTTCACCCTTAAATTGCATCTACTTCAAAACATAAAAAGGAGGAGTTCAGTTGACATTCCTATTAATTTATTTTAATTCTTCACAAGGACAAAGATATTATAATCCAAGGAGTATTATACACTATGCCTCTAAAATATGATAACCTTCATAAAGAATTCTGAATGTATTGAACTTATAACACAGAAGTAATTTGGTACCAGCACTTGAAAAGATGTCTGTTTCTAGTATTGATAATAGAGGAGGCTTCTATTAATAATATGCTAAATTTTCCAAAGTTGATAAGTTCATTATAAAAAGAAAATTGCTTTGTTTTTCTAGTATCTCATCTTTATTCGGTCATCTTTTCCATTTCAGAGCTTCTTATTAATAATGAGTTTTGTCATTGTGTGCTCACCACATGCTGGACACTGTTAAGCACTTTATACCTGTAAACTTATTAACTCGCTTAATCATTCAAAAAAATCATTTTACAGCTGCAAAAAGAAAATAAGAATTATGCTGGTTCACATAGCTAATAAGGAGAGGGCCAGAGTTCAAATCCTGAAGCTTTAAAGTTCAGATATTACATTCCATGCAATGAAGACTTCCTTGAAAACTAATCCCAGCAAAAGAATGCAAAAAGAGGAAGATGGCAGAAGTTTTCAAAGTCTAATGAGATCCAAATGTCAACTAAAACTTCCCACAAGAACTATTCATTACAATTATCGGCTCTTGCTGGCTTACAAATAGGTTAAAGAGGAAATTAGCTGAAGTAGATTGTAATCACTTAAATGGCTTTTTTTCCCCCTTCAACAGGTGATTTGTTTCACCAAAGGCAAATACTGTCAAGAGAATTAGATAAATAAGCAACCTATAATTGAATGGTTCTTATCTAGTCTTCCAGGGAAGTTAGTGGAATTGGATTCATGGTTTCTGTCCCTTTAGCAATGGAAAAAGTTAATATTCCAACTAATATAGCAGAGAAAAGTAGTTAATGGTGGCATTCTTCTTTCTTCTATCTTTACTGTGTTCACCTTTTTGCAACTAAACCAGTAATACCAAAATCATGTATACAGCTCAAAAACATGGACTTTGCTATTTCTGCAAGCTATTTCATGATTTTATAAAAAATCAATGTGACGTTCTTCTTCAGGTATTTATATATAATTCATTTCTCTACCTTTGGCACATAGAGATTTCACCAACCCAACACTTGTTCATAGTTACAAATTGACAACTTTCTTCTTAGAAAAATTTATATGATGGATTTCTTTTGATGGTAGAGTACAGAAAGAGTTAAATACAAAATATATGTATATGACATGAAGGAGTAAAATTTCCAGTAAATTTAATTAGAAAAACCCTGGACCTGATAATTGTAGGTTCTGAAATGAAAATCAGTGGTGAAGCATAAAAAGAAACCTACCAAAAACTCAGTAGCATTTGACGCCTGCTCATTTCTTTGCTCTTTGAATTTAATAGACAATTACTGGATGTTTCCTAGGAGCCAGCCCTGGGGACATGGTGGTGAATAAAACAAACACAGCTCCTGCTCTTTAGGGAGTGAACAGTGATGATCAGAGAGAGATGTTAAGACAGTCCTAGGCTTACAGATGTATAAATAAGAGCATAATCTCCTACATATCTGTGGAATTGCGTTTCCCAGAGAAAGTTCTTCGAAACACTGTTCTGAGTTCTCCTGCTTTTCCAATTTAGAACCAATCCTATTCTCTCTTCAGAAGTTTTATGTCCTTGGAAGATCACAGAAAGCCAGTCTAGAATTGTATCTCTATAATAGTTTGAATCTGGAATGTCCCCCAAAAGCCTGTGTGTTAAAGGTTTGGTCCCAGCCTGGCACTATTGGGAGCTGGTAGAAACCTTGAGGAAGTAGAGCCTAGTGGAAGGTTTTAGGTCATTGGGGGCCATGACTTTGAAGAGGATTGTGGCATGCAGATCTCTTCCTCTCTTTTTGCTTCCCAGGTGCCATGAGATAAGCAGCTTTCTCTACCACACACTCCAAATACAATGTGCTGCCTCTCCACAGACCCAAAAGCTATGGGACCAACCAAGTGGGAAGTAAAACCTCCAAAACTATAAACCAAAAAACCTTTTCTTTTAAGTTGATTGTTTTAGGTATTTTGTCAAAGTAACAAAAAGCTGATTAACACAACTCTAACTGCTAGGACTTCGAAAGGTGAAGATCTTCCAAGATTGAATAAATTCTAAGATCTCTAGAGCAGATCTGTGAGCACAACCTCAGCTCTTCCACCAAGGATGAGATCACAGTCTGCGTCATGTTTTTAAATCCCCTCTGCATACTTACTATAGTGAGAAACTGATGTGACTCCATTTTGAAAACCCAGCTTCTACCTCAAGACCTGTCCAGAGGGAGGGGGCATGACCCTTGTCCTTGGAAAAAACCCACAGAGCACTCCTAGGCACATAGCCACCACCCTGCTGAGTTGTTTGTCTGCAAATAACAAGAGAGATCTTCAGTGCCAGGTGTCCCTGACTCAGTTAGGCTAGGTCAGGACCCATAGCAACCACCAATCAGCACGAGACGAGGAAAATACCTGGGATGCCAGATGACCCCCCAGTAGTCTTGGTGGTTGATAACATGTTAGGAAACCATGTAGTTTAGCCTGTACACCCCCTCATGGATTAAACCAATCAGTTCAAACGAATCCCCCTCTTGTACTAAGCAATCACCCCTACCCAACTTGTTCCCAAGTGCTAATCAATGTTAAGAGTTGTTGTTTTATTTTCCCGTGGTGGGAAATGATTTGCTGTGTGATGTTGTGATATCACATAGAGTATCCCCAAATACCTATAAAATCTCACTGAACAAAGGACAGAACTCACTCCTCAGGACCGCTGCGTCAGAAACGGTTGTGAGTCCAGGCTCTCGAGCTTGCAATAAAGACTCTCATGTGATTGCATAGGATTTGACTCCTGGAGGTCTATTGGGAACCCACAAACCTGGCATTACAATAGCACCACATAAACAGCAGGAAGTAATTGGGACTCTAGAAACATTCATTATCTGATGATAGAAAACATCCTGTGAATTCAAGTGACAGAAAACCAAAATCAAATTGATTCTAACAACAGGGTCATTTACAGGCTGAAGTCACTAAAAAGAGCAGAGGTCAATGGCATTTAAATGCAAGGTCATTAGAGCTTTGGTTTCTTTTCTCTGTGATTCTTTAGGCACTCCTCTCTGCATCCACTTGTTTTTCAAGATGGCTTTTCTTGCGGACATAAAAGCACTTCTAGCAAAAAGTGGGGCTACAGTTCTTTCTCAAACACACCCAAGGAATAAAATGATATAGTCTTTCCACAACTGAATAAAAACTCTAAGCTTTACTCTGATTGGCCACTCCCTGAGAAATCACTGTTATTAAAGATAACATCATCTATATGCTGGCTTCTGCCCAGGTCAGCAATCCCCTATTCCTTGTGGCAAGGCAGATCAGCTAACCCTAAGGCACTTTATCTATTCTTATTCCAATGCTGGAGACAAGAAGCATGGCAGTCTCAAAAGCAGGATAAAGTGGAATGGATGACAAAGAGACAGCTAGAATAACAATTTTGCATGGTATTTTTTTTTAATTATTATCTATCTGTAGCAATATGTTTCCTCCCAACAAGAACAACATCCAACAAGCAAATGCTAGACTAGTTGACTCATGGCCCATAAAAGAAATGCAGCAATGTTTCCAAATTTCCCAGCTCAGTCAACACTAATGCAGAAACTCGTGTACTCCTCTCATAAAGTTTTATCAGCTACAGTGAAAGAACCTGGATAACATCCCAGCTAATCTGTCAGCAGCAGCTGGAGAAAGCATCAAAAAATTACTTTTTCAATTGTCTGTCCAAGTATTGTCTGCACTTACTCTGCAGATATCCAACTGTTAACACTAGGGGACTTCACTCAAACAAAGCAACTGCTACAGCACCCTGGGCACAAAGCCCCATGTGACCACCCTCTCAGAATGTTAATTAAGAATTCCATATTCAGTCTAAGCTCTGTTTGGGAAAGGTCCTTAAGCCCAGCAGAGCAGTCTGATTTCTCTGCTAATTGCTCTGATTCCCAAAGGCTTGAACAGGCTTTTTGGCAGAACCTATTCTAGGTGAAAGGTAGATACTCCAACTTTTTGTAAATGAATTTGTCTGCTCTTTTCTATTTGAGTTTCTCAGAATACAATGGCTTTCACCATTGGCATGTTGGTCCTAATAAGCAGCATGCTTTCATTTTCTCCATTTTATCTTTTGCTTCCAAGTATAACATGAATAGAGCATGTATTTTGTGGTCCAAGAGTCCAATGGGAGACAAGTCTCCACTACCATGTAGCCTAAGTTATAACAACTTTTCTCAGTGTTAAAGAATCACTTTTTTAAAAGGTAAAATCATGACTTTCATTCAAATGAATAACAATGAACATGTACCAAAGGTTTTATTTAACATATTAATTGATGACAGAATCAGTAAGATGTTACAACCACTTCAAAGGATAATCAAAGAACCACACAACTAAGCAATAAGGAATGCCAGATGGAATTCTGCAAACAGGTTTATCTATCCTCAAGGCAATATTCAATTACATTTTGTATGCAATTTATTTGCATTTCTAAGGAGAAAAAATATGATTATCAGTTTCTAAAAACTTATGGAATTGTAAGTTAGCTTAAAAACAAATATATATATATATATATATATATATATATATATATATATATATATATATATATATATAGAGAGAGAGAGAGAGAGAGAGAGAGAGAGAGAGAGAGCTTCAACAGAACAACCTTTTATTTTTTCTTTTTTACTATTTTAAAGTCTTTCATGACTGAAAATATCTGGAAAGTTAAAAAAAAATCCATTGAGAAAATGAAAAAACAAGCCACAAACAGAAAATATTTACAAAAAAAAAATATCTAATAAAGGACTGTTGTCCAAAATATACAAGGAACTCTTAAACTCAACAAAGAAAACAAATAGCTTAATTTTAAAATGGGCCAAATACTTTAACAGACACCTCATCAAAAAAGATATGCAAATGGAAAATCAGTACCATAAAATTCAGACATCATCAAATACTGACAAGGATGTGGAGCAACAGGAACTCTCACTGGTGAAAGAAACAAAAAATGACACATATACTTGGAAAGACAGCTTGGCAATGTTTTAGAAATCTAAATAGGCTCTTACAATACAATCCAGAAATCCTACTCCTTGGTATCTACCCAAAGGAGTTGAAAATGTCTGTCTGCACAAAAATTTGCATATGGATATTAATAGCATTTTTATGCATGCTTGCCAAAATGTGGAAGAAATTAATATGACTTTCAGTTGGGAAGAGGTAAACTGTGGTACATTCAAAAATGGGATATATTATTCTAGCCTAAAGAGAAATGGGGTATCAAACCATGAAAAACACAGAGAGGAACCTAAAATACATATTGCTAACTGAAAGAAGCCAATCTGAAAAGACTTCATTCTGTATTATTCCAACTCTATGACATTCTAGAAAAGAAAGATCAGTGGTAACCAGAGGTTGGGGAAGGGATCAATGAATAAACAGAACACAGAGGATTTTTTAAGGCAGTAATACTTATAATATGATAGTATAATGGTGGACACGTATCATTATATATCAATCCAAATCTATAGAATATTCAAAACCAAGAGTGAACCCCAATGTAAACCATGGACTTTGGGTAATGGTATGTCAATGTAGGTTCATCAGTTACAGCAAATGTACTACTGAGGTACAAGGGGTTGATAGGGAGGCGGCAGGTTTATGAGGGAGAGGTTAATCTCAGTACATTCTGAGCTATTTTTCCCTGAACCTAAAACTATTCTAGAAAAATAAAGTCTATTAAAAAAGAAAAATTTAAATCCAGACTTAATTAAGAAAGGACTTTATCTTAAAAGATTATGACAATAAAAAGAATCTTTTTTGAGAGAGAGAAAGAAACTATTGAATAGGGAGAAAGAACTAACACAATAGGGAGAATGCTCTGACCATAAGGTCTTCAAGGATGTCAACGGTCTGGTAGAAAAGGACTTTTATAAGAAGAAGTAAATAATGCTAGAAAGAACTGAGTGTGGAGAGATGGGTCACATGGATGGCCTGTTTAGACAGCTGATCACAGAATGGTTTTCCTTGAGGTCAGCTGATTCTTGGAAGGAACATTCGTTGTCCCAGGTCCCAGATAGGCCAAAATTCAGGGCCTGGGGAAAGGAGAGAATCCTGACTAACATATGATCATGTTAAGTTAATGAATGTTTTCTTCAGTTTGGTCAATGGGAACAAATATTTCAGCTAAGCATTTATGAAATAAGAAATGTGAATTTGAAGGGTTTGTACATGGTCTTGTCCAGGGTAAATAAGGGGTTCATCCCTGAGTCTTATGAAAGCCATCTAGGGAAGTATGGTTGTGATATTGTGAAATATGTATTTGGTCTTTGTCCTAGTTTCCTGACATGTACTCCTAAAATCACTGCACCATCTAGAGTGACAAGAGTAGTGTTTGTTTTTGTTTTTGTTTTTGTTTTTTAATGCTAATGAGCCCTAGATAGCTTCAAGATTGAGGGCTGGTCACTGGAAAAAAAAAAAAAAAACAGAGCATGTTTAGAGAGTTGGGATTTTCAGCCCCAACTAATACCTAACCTACAAGGAGGGGAGAGAGGCTGAAGGTTAAATTGATCACAAGTGGCTGATGATTTAATTAATCATACTTATATAACAAGTTTCCATAAACCCCCAAAACACAGGATTTAGATGAGTTTCCTGATAGTTGAATACATGGAAGTTCCTAGAGGGCGATGTGATCCAGGACAGCAAGGGAACTCTGAACTCCTTCCCATAAAGCTTGCTGGGTGCTCTCTGCCATATGGCAGCTAATCAGTCTCATTTGTAATATC
This sequence comes from Callospermophilus lateralis, assembly GCF_048772815.1. NCBI lineage: Eukaryota > Metazoa > Chordata > Mammalia > Rodentia > Sciuridae > Callospermophilus > Callospermophilus lateralis. The sequence goes on along the minus strand of NC_135305.1, from coordinate 185,589,981 downwards.
CTTAATAATAAAACAAGAACACAAATGTTTGCCTGAGTTTTTTTTTAACTTTCTTTTTAAAAATTTGTTCTTTTTAATTATACCTAACAGAATGTAATTTGACATATTATACGTAAGTGGAGTACAACTTTTCATTCTTCCTGTTGTACATGATGTGGAATTACATTGGTTGTGTATTCATATATGAACATAGGAAAGTAATGTCCAATTCATTCTACTATCTTTCCTATTCCCATTCTCCCTCCCTTTCCTTCATTTCCCTTTGTGTAACCCAAAGTACTTCTATTCTTCCCTACCTACCCCCTTATTGTTAGTTAGCATCTGCATGTCAGAGAGAAAGTTCAGCCTGTGGTTTTTTGGAATTGACTTATTTCACCTACCATGATAGGCTCCAGTTCCATCCATTTACCGGAAAATGCCATAATTTCATTTCTCTTTATTTTGCCTGAGTTCTGTGAGCCACTCTACCAAATTAATGAAAGATGAAAAGGGATTCATGGGAGACATGGATTCATACCCAATTGGGCAGAGGTATCGCTAACAAAATACTGCTTTTACTAGTGTCTGAAGCGGTGGGTAGATTTGTGCATGAGCCCTCAGCCTATGTGATCTGATGCATTTCTTCAAGTAGATAATGTCAGTGTTGAAATGAATTGCAGGATATCCATATGGTGTCTGCTGGAAAAATCCCTGCAGAATTATTTGCTTGATGGGTGGGAAAATATCCCAAATATATGGAATAGTAGTAGTGTTCTGTGCCATGAAATTATAGTAGAAAGAACTGACTTTTCTTTTTCCTTATTTCATATAGTGCCGTCTTGCAGTAAGCCCTTCATCAGAACAGGAGAGGGCAGTTTCTTAGCTCTCACTATTTTTCCAGGAGCACAGGGCTCAGGTAAAGTTCAGCATTGTCAGTCCACTCATTGTTCAAGATAAATGAATGCCGTTCATTGCTGAACAACTCAGATGCAATCATAAGCCTCCTGAGTGGGGTGACTCAGGGTCTCAGCAACAACCTCCTGAGGACTCTTAGTAGTATTTTACTGCAAAAACAGTTGAGCCACCTATTGAGAAGTGGTGGCAAAGTTCAGGTGTTTTAGGTTCTTAAGGAATAGACACCTTAAAGGAGAAATATTAATATAAAATGTTGTATTATAGCAAAGAGCTGAGCCCTGAAGTTATCTAGCCCAGTTGGTAGGGGGAAATCTTGTGATTTTTGTTGCATTGCTTGAGTTTCTTGAAGCTAAAATTTCTTTTTTTTGTTTGTTTTCCTTTTTTTTTTATTTTATTTTTTTTTATTTTTTTCATCTTTCATACATTTGATTCAAGTGAGTTATGCACTTCCATTTTTACCCCAAATACAAATTGCAGAATCACATCAGTTACACATTCACAATGTTTACATAATGCCATATTAGTGACTGTTGTATTCTGCTGCCTTTCCTATCCCCTACTATCCCCTCTCCCCTCCCCTCCCATCTTCCCTCTCTACCTCTTCTGTTGTTGTTCAGTTCTCTCCCTTCCCCCCCACCTTTCCCCTCACAACCTCATATATGGGATTTCGTATAACCATGAGGGTTTCTTGAAGCTAAAATTTCAATGTTCTGGGTTAGGTTGTTTATAGTCTTGGTTCCCTCTCGTATAAGGGCATGCACAACCTGAGCACTATGCCCAACTTGCTTAGTGGCCCAGACAGTGTCTTTTCCAGAGAGAAATCAGCCTTTGTGTGGTCTGCTGCAGTAAGGAGTCTTAAGGTATATAGTAAGTCACAGTCTTTAGTTCACAGAGCTTCCTCAGATCCTTGGGGGAAGGGCCAGCTACAAGGCCAATAAGGATCTGGCCAGTGAGGTTTTTGTTCTTGGTGATACCAAGAAAGGAAAAAAGGGAGAAGAACTGGAAATGTTAGTTTGGAGGATTGTAAGCAGATATTAAAGGAAATTGGAAAAACTGAAAATTTGATAAGGGTTGACAATTAATGCAAGGTGACAAGATTGGGTTCAATCTATAGGTGGGTAACAGTGAGAGAAAAAAATCAGTTAGATTTCTACCAGACAAGACATAGGTTGCAATTATAAGTTACCTGAAATTTGCAAAGAGGTACAAACTAATTCAAAGATAAGAAACAGAGTTAAAATCTGATAACTGACAAGGGCGTGCTACAATTTTCTACTAAAATACAAAATCTCCCTATATGTCATAGAGGGTCAGTAACAGTACAGACTTCATAGTGTGACCTTGGGAGAACTATGCAGCCCAATATCTAAAACATGCCAGACTTTTAATATACTGCTAGCTACAATGCTAAATAAATAAGAATCATTACTGTTACCTTTATTTATTGCTGCTGCTATAGCCAAAATAGCTTTCTTTTACTTAGCTTTTCTTAAACATTTTTCCCTCACACAGTTTATTATTGCCCATTATACTACTATCCAAGATATACTTAGGGATTTATTTTTTATTTACAAATACAAATGTCTAAAAGCAAGAGAATAAACAAGCAAATTGTGACCCATCCACTGAATGAAGAAATAGATAATAGCTGAAGCAGCCAAAAAGTGGTGTCTATGGAGACTTTCAATCATATGGAAATATAACAGAATACATTAAAAAGATACAAAATTGGTAGCTAAATGAAAGGATTGATATATAGAGATGTATTTATGAAAAATAACAAAAACAACATTTGCTACATCATTACACACCCTGCATCATTTCTTTTCTAATATGTTCAGAACATCCCCACACCTCTACAAATAGTCCTTGAGAACATACACTCGTAAAAATATAGCTCAAGACATATTCCCTCTGTGTTATTTTTCTATTAACCTCTGACTCTCTCATTAAGAGTTATATGGTAGAGATTGGAACATTAAATTGGCAAGCTCATGCAACGAGGCCCAAATAAATCTTCACTGGAGACAAAGAAGAGTTTGACCGCCAATGTCATGGTCAAAAGAAAACTAGAGAACTAATAGAAAACTGGCTATTAAAAATATGAGGGAAATATTCATATACTAGTCTAAGGTTTGGAGTGAGCCAGTTTAAAGAGACTGAGGTCTTCTTCCCACCCCTGATAAGAACCAGAGAATCACAGTGGTCTTTCTCCCACCCCCTCTCTATAAACACCAACATTATAATGGTTCCTTAAATAACCACATTCTCCCATGTCCAGTTCACATGCCCCACACTTGTCCATTGGGCAAACTCCCTGCATCATTAAGTATCAGTTCCAAGCTATCTTCTGTGAAGCTGTCTCCTTGACATCCCCAGGGAGAGCTGGATTTTCCCTCGCCTGGGCTTTGTAAGGACCATCATTATAGCCGTCATTTTATTGTCTTCCCAGGTAGACAGTGAATTCCTCAAAGACGAAGTTCTCACCTCTTAATCCCTAGTATTTAGAATATTGTAGGTGCTTAATAAGTATTTCATAAATAAATAATTGGCAAATGAATGAAATTGTGTGATGGGGATTTCACTGATTGTTTAGAATCAAGAATAAAATTATGGGTTCATATCAACTTATGCCACATAATCCTAAGAATTATTAATATTTTCATTTTACAAATAAAGAAACTGAGGTCTAGAATGATTAGATAACTTACTCTAGAAAGTACATTTCAAAAGATATATATATAAATGTCCCTTGATTCTATGAAAAGATAAACGCAGCCTGGAATGGTGGTGAATGCCTGTAATAACAGCAGCTTGGGGGGCTGAAGCAGGAGGATCAAGAGTTCATAGCCAGCCTCAACAATTTAGTGAGGCTGTAATAGCTTAGTGAGACCCTGTCTCAAAATAAAAAATTAAGAAGGGCTGGGGATGCAGTTCCATGGATGAGCACTCCTGGTTTCAATTCCTCTTACAGAAAAGAAGAAAAGAAGGAAAGGAGAGAGGGAGGGAGGGAAAAAATAAATGCAACTTAAAACCATTTTTCACCTAACAAACTAGCCCCCCAAAAAAAGTTCTATCATAGACTCTTTTTTTTTTAAAGAGAGAGTGAGAGAGGGAGAGAGAGAGAGAGAGAGAATTTTAATATTTATTTTTTAGTTATCGGCGGACACAACATCTTTGTTTGTATGTGGTGCTAAGGATCGAACCCGGGCCGCACGCACGCCAGGCGAGCGTGCCACTGCTTGAGCCACATCCCCAGCCCCTATCATGGACTCTTTTTGCAGTGGTATAATGGGCACTTTCGTATTTTCAGATAATATATAAGTTGGAACCACCACCAATTTGACACTGTGTATCAAAACTACATATGTATATAACCTTCAAACTAAAAGATTCATTTTTGGAAACATCCTACTGAAATACTGACACCTCTTTGAAATGGCATATGAATAAGGATATTCATTGCTGAATAATTTATAAAGCAAGAGATTGGAAAAATCTTTACTATCAACATACTAAGCATAGTATAGTACATCAGAAGCATCGGTTCTCAAAGTGTGGTCTACAGACAACATTCACATCTCCTGGGAACTTATTAGAAATAGAAATATTCAGACCCCTACCCCCACAACTTCTTGAATCAAAGACTTGAGACTTGAGGATACAGCCCAGCATTGTGCATGTTAACACACACCCCAATTAATTAAGATCCATACTGAAATTTGAAAATGACCTAAAATGATGAACTACTGTGCAGGTGGGGGGAAAAAAAATAGAGTATTCTAAGAGCTGCTAATGCAAGATCACCAAGATACTTTGTTGGAGGAAGAAAATAACCTGCAGAAGAGGGTCTATAAGATGATACTTTTTATGTAAAAAGGAGGAGAAAAAGAAACCATATTTTATTCCATTTTAATATGATTTATTAAAACTCTGAAAATCTAGATATCTAAGAAATTAAGTGGTTACCTAGGGCTGAAGCATCTAGACAGATGGCAAACACAGAATAGGAAGGAGACTTGCAATTATAAATTTCTTTTTATATTTTGTGATTTTTTTTGAAGCATCTGACCATATCAACTCCATGATAGGTAGATTGATTGATTTTTTTTAAAAGCACGTATGTTTCCAAAGTAGTGGCTGAAGGAGATTACTATCTAAGCTAATTGCTTCCTTCTACATCTTTATCAGACCCTGCAGAATTAGAAAGAGTTCCAGTTTGTTTTCTTCTTTAAGAGATGCTAATGACCTGTAATAAAGCCAGGTAGATAGCCCACATACACTCAGATGCACACACACATAAAATAAAGAATGACTGGCTACAGTGTTAACAAGATAATTAATTGTCCAATTGCTGTTTTCAAGTTTAAGGACATTTCCTGCCCATATACAGGAGTTTACACCATTGCGGGGGTGCAGGGAGGGGCGGGGGGGGGGGGACAGGCATATTTATCCACAAACTTCCAGTTTAAATTGGAGCAATCATTAGACAGATCAAATGTAAGGGCTATTAACAATAAGGTCACATTGATGGATGATAAGTAAATTAAATTTAAAAATGCATCTACCATATGGTTTGTAACCCTATAATATGAGGCAAATCCTACAGTTTATTTATTTTCAAATGTTCACAACCTGCTGAGCCTGAGAAGTGTTTTATGGTGGTCATACTAGATGTCTGTGAGCACACCACTGTTAATTTAATATGTGACCCTCCATAATTACTAAAGGATTCATTAGTTCTTTCCATTAAAAATAATAATATTATCCTCATCTGTCTCACTGGAATGTGATAAGAATTAATTAGGGATTTTTTAACAATAATATTTTTAGCTCTTCAATTCCAGACACTATGCAAAAAGCAAACAGCCTTGTCATAAATGTCTTACTGTTTTGTCCTATTTTCAGCATAGTGACACTCGAACAGTCAAATCCCAAGATCCCTTCCTGCTGCCAAACTTCAAAATGGAATCAACAGCAATGACCTCACCAAAATCTCCAGAAGGACTGGAAAATTACAACTCCAGGTGGCTCTTTCTGGCTTATGTCCTCAGGAGACCTTTATAGCCCTGTGCTGTGGAACACAGAGACATATACTTGGAGCATTTACTGTACCGTTTGCTTTGATCTGAATTTGCCTCCGATAAGCACCTTTGAAGTCTACATATTTCCTGAGACTACTGGCCTGCAAATGCCCAAAATGAGCCATGAGAATTATTAAACTGTGTCTTGACCTGCTGTGGAAGTTCAAGTGAACCATCAGTAATAGGATATAAGAGAACCAAAAAGAGACCATAGCCAGGGATGGGTACAATTTCTATCAAGGTACTTCTTATCTATTTCAGAGACAGGCTGTAAAGATCTCAGAAAATGTTTGCCAAGTGCTTTGAGTCCTAGAGAAAAAAATATATATATATTACTTGAATCCTTTTGAGACAAAGAAAGGAAAGGGTTTTTTTGTTTGTTTTATATTTGTTTTTTTGTGTGTGTGTGTTTGTTTGTTTTTTGTTTTTTAAGCAGAAAGAGCAAAAGGGATAATAGAAATTCACTTCAATAAATATTTGTTGAGCACCTACCAAGTGCTAGACCCTGGGCTCAGTCCCAAAATGTGTGAAGCACTTACAGGACAGTGCTCTGGAGGACAAACAGGAAGACAAATTCAATAATAACAAGATAATTAAAATAATTTTCATGAGAGATGTGATTCTATAATTTATGGGGTTTTACTTGTTTGTTTTGATTCCCAGGAACTAACACCATACTTCACACAGAAGATGTGCTCAGAAATATTGAAGATAGAAATGAATAAATAATTAGATTAAAAAAAAAAAAAAAACTGCGATAAAACTTGTTTCTGCCCTTTTGTGTCTTTGTCTCATTCCTTTCTGCACATTCCCCAGCTGGTGACTTTAAAATCTGTTCATTTCTTAAACATTACATGCCTTTTAAGCACCAGTTACAGGGCTTGAAAGTTATTAGTGGCAACAATTCCTACTACATGGCAGGCAGCTTGGAGCTTATAATGAAATAATACTGACTGCATTAGGAATAAGGAAACCAATTTGTTCCTTTTTTTTCCCCCAGAATTTTCCCCAACTTAACAGGGAAAGTCCTGCTTTCCAAGAAACTTCTTAGTTTCAGGCAAACTCAGACGGTTGGTCACCATAATCAGGGACTTCCCATTGACTGCTTATGGGCTTTTCATTTTACCTACATATTTGGAAAGTGAAAATGTTAAACTGCAACTTTCAGTAATACCAGTTAGCAATTTCCCTTATACAACAATTAAAACTCTTCCCATCTCTTATTTCCCTTCATAACACTCAACACTTTAAAAGTAATCACAGTCCTACTACTTTCACTCCCAGGATCCCTACTTAATTGAATCAGGAAGTTATAGACATAATTACTCTATGTGCATATATGATTATACAACTGTTGTAATCAGAAGATGAGAAGTTATATTCCATTTATGTACGGTGTGTCAATATACATCCTATTGTCATGTATAATTAGAACAAATTTTTTTAAAAAACAAATTTTAGAGCTTAAACACAGAATTAGCTAAATTGGCCCTCTCTTTACTGTTGTAGAAACTGGAATTCCAGAGAAATAACTGGCCCAAGTCAGACAACATTTTGGTCAACAGAACAAGGCAAATGTTCTAATCTCCTAATGTCCAAGTTTGTGCTATTTCCTTTAGATTTAGCTCTTAAAGATTATATTTATGCTCAATAAGTTAAATTAAATTTTATGTTCAATAAGCCCAGCTTATGAATGTTGTTTACTCCTTTACTACATTTGACAATTCTTAATAAAATCCTTCTCAATACTTTTGCAATCAATTTGTAATTTGATCAACAGTTGTCCAGTTTTAAATGCAGCACTTGGCTAATGAAAAGCTAATATAGCACAAGTTCTTCTATTCATGATTACAAAAGTCCTTTAACTCGTCAATGAGAAATGAATTTTTTTTGGGGGGGGAGGGTATTCCTCACTTGAGAGTTTTATTCCATTTTCACCTATTACATGAGGTTTTGAGAAAGGAATTTTTGAAAGTATTTTTCTATGTCATTGGTTATTAAATTCTTTTTCTTCTACTTGGCAGAACCCATTACAACCCACTCTATTGCACAATCTAGTGATATCAAGAGGAGCTCGCACCATATTTATTAGCTTAACAATGTCATTTAAACTCCACAGCAATCTTTTCAGGCAATGTAGTGAATGAGTTGTCCCTTGCAGACTAGTTTTTAAAAAGTTTCCCTCTGAAAGTTGCACTGCAAAATCAATACAATGCATGGTGATATATGCAAAGATGATTTGTAAAAGTCAATGGAATCTCAGACATGCGTAAGGCCAAGTTTGGAAATATTCCTCAGTGACTAGATCATTCAAATGAAGGTCACTAGACAAGTCAGAGAAGCTGATTGTAGCACTTGCTTATTCAAACAAGAGGAATATCCCTAGAGCAGAAATGGATACAAGATCCCTGACCCTGGTGCTCCAAAATTCAACCATGTAACCAACTACTTTTATTTGGATGCTGCCGCAGTCTTTTGCTGGGCACAAATCACGAGTCTCCACACAGCTTGTAGATTCAAACAGCAATTCTTTATTCCCGAACTCACACCGGCCGTCTACAAACACGTTCTAGGGGAATCCACGTTCTCTGCTCAAATCCACTCCGCATGGGCTTCTGTCTCCCAAAATATACTGTCTGACCCTAAGCACTCAAGAGGAACTCAGCAGCAGGATACGCCCTATTCTAAAGGGGGAACACCCTAATCTCCTATTATGCTAAACTGCCCTATTCTAAAGGGGGAACACCCTAATCTCCTATTATGCTAAACCGCCCTATTCTAAAGGGGGAACACCCTAAACACGGATCCTGCCCTGGTCCTTGAGCAAGGTCACCTTTCAGAAGTCCTTCCACTAGACAGCATGGGAGTAAGCTGGCAAGGAATTTGTCATACCTACTTGGCTGATGGCTCCCAGCAGGATGCTATTCCCACTAAACTACATTTTGACTTTGAACTTCTAAAATAGCTTGTCTACAAAGACAACATGCCTCAGTCAAAGAATATCACTGTCCATTCACAGGGATCCTTAGAATCTATCATTCTAAATTCATAAATTTCATGTGGGTTTATAGATCACTCTTCATGGATCTGGTTAACAAGTCTTTTCTTTAAAAGAAGATACCACTCTCAGGATGTCAAAAAAAACATAGTCTTCATTGGGAGAATTCATCATGGAGAATTCCACCATGATGGAGAATTCACCATGGTGAAGCTTCCTCCTGAGGCCCCTTGACAGACAGCCATTTCACCTGAGTGACTCACTGTCCTTGGCTCCATATCTCCCACACAAATGCCTTTTGATATTATCTTCATTTTATATATGAGAAAACTAAATCTAGGAACTAAAGGCCTTGGTCGTTGTTACAGTTTATATAACTGTGGACTGGAACTTGGGCCTTTGATTCCAATTCCAGTGAACTTTTCAGTCTTGACTTTGTAGCAAAACATAACATATTACCTTGGATACCTTGAGTTTCACCTCAGAGCTGAAACCCACAGGAACTCAAATTATCCTCAAATTGACAGTCTCCCATATCAAAGGCATGTCACTCATCTTTCTGCTTTTTTGACAAAAGGAATTTTCTTTTTCTTTTAAATATTATTTAATTGTCAATGGATCTTTAAATTATTTATTTATATGTGGTACTGAGAATTGAATCTAGTGCCTCACACATGCTAGGCAAGCTCTCTTCCACTGAGCTACAATTCCAGCCCCAAAGACATTTTATTATGCCATAGAAACTTGCTCTACCCAAGTATAAACACAGTCCAAAGGTTGCTCACAGAGTCAGCCCTCAACATGAGGGGAAACAGGAAGTGCTGGGTAAACATCTCTGATATCTATCATATAGAAGGATACTTCTATCAGGAATGTATCTCAGAAGGTCACAGGAAAATCAAGTCCCTATTTTCTATAGCCACCACCTTGAAAACACTCTTTTATGTTGGATTTTTCCTCATCCTAACACTTTCCATTCCCTGACTCCTGTTTCCTAGAATCATTTCCAAACTATCAGTGAACAAATTCTTTACATTGATAGGAACCCAACTAAAATATACCTTTGCTCTAAGGGTAAACCACAATAAACCTTTCTTTCTGAAAACCAGAAATTACCTTTCACTGCTGTTCTATGAAGGCTTCACAAAAATCCCAGAAATATTTGAGGGCAGGCCGTACCTCATATGTTCTATCAAGTAAATCAGATCCAGGTGTGAACTCTAGATTGGAGAGACCCTTCCGTGTCCTAGAATAAAAGACGTTACATTATCTCTGAGTCCAGAATAATAAATGGACTCTCCATATCATCTTGTGGGCTTATTCAGTTACCAACAGTCAGAGTGGTGCAATTATGGATTGTTACCTAATAAACTACCAAAACTTATTGTCTTAAAACAATGCCAACATTTAGTTTGCTTACTGAAATATAGTTTAATAAATGACATCTTGACCCAGTTTTGAGACTTAAGTAAGAGGCTGGTCAGTTCTCCTTCTTGAGTAAATAGTTATGTCCATACTTCCAAGCACCTCCCTTAGGCTCTCACACTGTGGCCACTATACACCCATCTTACTCACCTCAGAGCCCCATAGCAGACAATGAAGGACAACCCTAGGCCACAAATCCCACCAATATTACTCAAATTAGCCATTTCTAAGCCTGCTTTCCCTGTCTTACCATTTTCTTTTTTTTTTTTCAATAATTTGGTATTTTTAATCCTAAAATTTAAATTATGAAGTGAATGTATCAGAGTATATTTTTTGTTTTAACAGTGCCAATACCTAAATGCATCCCCTGAATCTTACCACATGTTGGGGAAAAAAGTAATTATTGTACTGATAATATTAAAAAATAAAATGGTGTTCTAGATCTTCACATTTTTTTCCCTCCCTTTTTGAAGAAAGCACCAAGTACTGATGGCTTTAGGAACTATAACTAATTAGCCTTCCAGGAATAAGACAATCTATGAATTTTAAACTAGATGGAACTACATTCCCAGCCTGTGTTAGGGGTAGGTTAATAACTTTTCTATTTTTTCCTACTCACTGGAAACCAAAAGAAATCAGGCAAGAATTCACATTCTTTTTTTTTTTTTTTTTTTTTTGAGTTTGGGGGGGTTTGGTTTGGTAGGGGTTTTCTTTGTTGTTGTTGTTGTTGTTGTTGTTTTTGTTTTGTTTTGCGGTGGTTGTGATTGAACCTAAAATCTCCTGAATGCTGTGTATGCTAAGTACTCTGCCACTTAGCTACTCCAAGCCTAAATTGATTTTTTTTTTCTTTCCCTTAGTTCACATATGGATGGTGTCTCCAGATGGCTTCTACATTAAGTGGGTGCCTGAGCTCCACAATCCCACCTTGTATGTCAACTGTCTTTAATGTCTACATTGTTTACAGGTGGTCAGGTAAAACACAAGATGTGGTCAGTAGGGATTAACAGATTCTCCTGGTGAGATAGCTTAAACACTATCAGACAGATAGTCCTTTTGTATTCAGTCTTTCATATTATTTCTGATTCTCAAAGATGATTTTTTTTTTTTGCCCAGTTCCCTTTCTCTTGATGATTTTCATCTCTGTCTTCATGAGTTTACAGGGAGAGGATATTTACTTAATACTTTAGAGATTCTCTAGCAGGATGGTTAATTTATTCAACAACTTTTTTATATTACAGGAAATCTATGTTGTTTATATTTAAATTTGCTGCATTTTATATGTTTGGAAAGTATATTGGAGTATGGTCTGAGGTGAGACGCTAAATGGGAGATAATTCAACTTCCTTATCTGTTTAATAATGCTAACTCCTTTCCTTTAGTTTGTGATGTTTCCTTTATTACATAATTAGTTTCAGATATAGCATTTGTTCATTGATTTTTCTATCAGTTTTTAAACTGTTCCCAAGCTCCCTTAGTTACTTTAGTTATATTGTATCTTTTAATACCTAATTGTTTTACCACTGTTTTAAGAGGTGATATTTCTGTTTTTATTTCTAAAATGGCCTTGAGAATATTTCTTTCAAATGGAGAAGCAAAACTGCATAGATTTTAGTTAAAAATTGTTGTTAAATGCAGTGAGACCTTAAAACTGCAGCATTCTTGCTGGGCACAGTGGCACATGCCTGTAATCTCAGTGGTTCAGGAGGCTGATGCAGGAGGATCATGAGTTCAAAGCCAGCCGAAGTATTTAGTGACCCTGTCTCTAAATAAAATACAAAAAAGGGCTGGGGATGTGGCTCAGTGATCGAATGCCCCTGAGTTCAATCCCCAGTACTCAAAAAAAGAAAGAAAGAAAGAAAACCTGCAGCATTCTTTTTTTTTTTCCAATTGAGAACACATTTTTTTAATTATATCTTTGAAATGAAAAGTCATTATGGTTTATAGCTCCCATTATTTATATTTCTCGACTTTTCTCATCATTTTCATTTCTTTGTCCTTCCCCATTATATATCAAATGAACTTCTCAGGTCATTCCTTCATCATCAACTCAATTTTCTTTATTATTGATTATTGAGTTTTTTTAATCTTCAAGGTGCATTTCAATTTATCTAATGGAATTTTAGATCTCTTATAATTTTTTTTCCTTTTTAAATTTTTTTTTTTGTTTTTAGTTATACATAATAGTATATTTTGACATGCCATATATTCATGGAGTATAACTTCCCATTCTTGTGATTATACATGATGTGGAGTTACTCTGGTCGTGTATCCATATATGAACATAGGAAAGTTATGTCCAATTCATTCTATTGTCTTTTGCATTCCCATTCCCTCCCTTCCCCTCATTCCCTCCTGTTCAATCTGATGAACTTCCACTCCTCCCTCCCCCACCGTGCCCCCATCTGTTTGAGTCAGCATCCGAACATAAGAGAGAACGTTCAACCTTTATTTTTGAGGATTGGCTTATTTCACCTAGCATGATAACCTCCAGTTCCATCCCTTTATCCACAAATGCCATAATTTCATTCTTTTATGGCTGAATAATATTTCATGGTGTATATGTACCACTGTCTTACCATTTTCTTCCCACAGAAATCACAAAACAGTTGCCCACAGTTCCCATCTCTCTTTCCCATCTCCCATGAATGACCCTGAGTGACCCTGCACAGAATACTGTATTCTCTTCAGTATTCCATTCTCAGTATAACCAAATTGTTCAGCTCCTCCTCATTCCTCCCTCTTGATCTGTATCTGGCCTCACCATGGCTCACCCAGAGTAAAATAATTAAAACACTGAACAATCCTATAATTTTGATGATCATGGCTTGAGGGGGTCATTTCATCTCTGCTACCTATAGCACCAGATGAGTGACTCAAAGGTTACACTATAAAAACATCTGAAGGTTTCCTTATTCATTCGCATGTCTGCCCATTGGTGCTAGCTCTTAGCTAGGAACTTAGCTGGAGGGAGACTATAATGCATAACATATGGCCTTTCCACGTTACTATTAAATTGAGGAAAGTTCCATGCCCTAAACAAAGTCAAGCAATAAGTATAATTCTGGATTTGAGCATAGGCTGGGTTCCAAGGACAAGTGCTCAAGAGAAAGTCAGGTGGCATTTGCATCATCTTTTCTATCCTGGTCTCATGGCCATGCGGCATACTGCATTCCACATGATAGAAGTGAGTCACTAAGGCTGGCCTTGATGTTGATGAGAAGAATGTCAAAACTGTGGACAGAGTATCTAGACTTTGAGGAACCTGCCATCATTGATTGACCTTGCTATATCATCTTGTCTTAAGCATCTGATCATTGGATTCCCTAAACTCCTAAAAATTAGTTCTCAGATCTCTGAAACTACAGGAACTCAAAGATTTGTGTAGGTCTTTAGAAAGCATGCAGCTCACCTTCCCTTCAGTGTACCTGGCAGATGGTCACCTATATCATGTTTAAAGCTTTCTATGGCAACAAGATGGGTCAGAATTTCCCAAGCTGCCCATGTCACTGTGAATAATTCTGCTAGAATATTATTTCTTATCAAAGTCTACCTTTCCTTGAAAGATACAAGTCTTGTTCATATGTAGCTCTAAGATTGCACAAAATACATTTAATCCCTATTCCACATGATAGCTTTTCAGGGTAAGAAAAAAAAATACATATTTCCTAATTATTCTTTTTTCCAAGTTTAATATCTCCTAAACTGTGTAAAATAATGTAAATTTATCTTAATTCAATTGTTTAATAGTCTTTTCATTTTTCTTACCTATTCTGACCTTTTCAAATTTTAATGGTCTTAATCTCAAGTTTTTTTAATCTGAAAATTTAATTCACATATCTTCTGTTAAATCATTGTTAAAATGATAAAGCAAATCTTAATATATACCAGGAGAAAACAGATTTATTCATCAACTCTCTACCAGCTATGCTTAGAAGCAAAGATGTTGAGAGATGTTGTGTTAAAATCTTTCAATATAAAATACACTGTGGATCATAATAGTTTCCTGATCCATGAGCTTACTTGATTTTTTTTTAAAAAAATGAAGCAAACTTCATGATTCTATGTTACACATATTTAATGAATCCCCAACATATGCTAGTTGCTGTGGTAGGCACTTCAACACAGCAATAAACAAAATAGACAAGGTCTCTGCTTTCTTTTTATCTATAAATAGTCAAATAGATTAATAAGATCATATAAGAGAGTGATAAATGGTTGGGACAATGTGTTTAACCAAAGAAAGCCTCTTAGAAGAAGTAAAATTTTTAATTGGGATCTTAATAAAATATTTTGTCTTATTAATAACTGGAGACTGAGAGATGCAACAACAACAACAACAAAAAAATGCAGTCCATGCTAAGACCCTAGGGCCATGTATGAAGAACAGATTAAAAGAACAATGGTGGTTGGAGCTTATGAGTGAAGATGGGAGTGATACAAAATAAGGTCACACAAGGAAATAAAGGCTACTATTTGGGAGAACTGTAAGGTATACTGGTAGCCACTTGCATGAGTGAGAGAAGTCCTCATGACTACCCTTACTTCTGACACCAATTCCAAGTTCAAGAGTCCCCAAAAGCACTCTCAGTTTCAACAATTCTCTAAAAAAAATCTACCTACTAAACTTGTTAGAAGTTTTTCAATTTAGGTTATAGTTTATTATCATGAAAGAATACAGATTAAAATCATCTGAGGGAAAAGAAGCATGGGAAAGAATCCAAGAGTTCCCAGGTATTGTCCTACAGTGAAGTGATGGGCAGCAACTAAATTTGCATGGCAACTCTGTGTGACAAAATGCACGGAATACTGTCAAATAATGGAACTCCCCCAAGTCTGAGTGTCCAAGAGTTTACTGGTCTTGGTCATCTTAATACATGCAGGAAAGGCCTTTGATAAAACACAGCAACAATTCATATTAAAAGCACTGCACAAACTAGGGATAGAAGGTACTTACCTCAACATTATTAAGGCAATATACAACAAAGCCAAAGCCAGTATCATACTAAATGCTTTTCCTCTAAAATTAGGGACAAGCCAAGGATGTCCACTCTCACCACTTCTATTCAATACAGTTCTCAAAATTATAGCCAGAGCAATTAGGCAAGGGAAGGAAATTAAAAGAATATAAATTGGAAAAGAAATCAAACTATCATTGTTTGCTCATGATATAATCCCATATCTAGAAGACTCAAAAGAATCCACCAGAAGACTTCTAGAGCTGATAAATGAATTTAGCAAAGTGACAGAATACAAGATCTACACTCACAAATCAATATCTTTTTCTGTACTCCCAACAGCAATTCAGCTGAAAAGAAATGAGAAAAAACATCGCCTTCACAATAACCTCAAAAAAGTAAAATATCTTGGAATTAATTTAAATAATGAAGTGAAAGAACACTACAAAAAAAAAAAAAAAAAAAACATCGGGGACTGGGGATATAGCTCAGTTGGTAGAGAGCTTGACTTACATGCACAAAGCCCTGGGTTCAATCCCCAGCACCACAAAATATATAAACATCCCTCAAGAAAGAAGCTGTAGAAGACCTCAGAAGATGGAAACACTTCCCATATTCTTGGATAGGTAGAATTAATATCACCAAAATGGGGCTGTGGTTGTAATCAGTGGTAGAGCACTTACCTAGTACATGTGAGGCATTGGGTTCCATCCTCAGCACCACATAAATGTAAATAAATAAAATAAAAATATTGTACTCATCTAAAACTAAAAGATAAAATTTAATTTTAAAAAATCATCAAATAGTAGTGGCCAGGACCAGGGTTGTGGCTCAGTAGTAGAGTACATACCAAGCATGTGTGAGGCTTTGGGTTCTATGCCAGCACCACATAAAAATAAGCAAAATAAAGGTATTGTGTCCATATACAACTAAAAATAATTTTTTAAAAAACAGTATTGGCCATACTACCAAAAGCAATATGCAAATTCAAGGTAATCCCCATCCAAATACCAATGACATTCTTCACAGAACTAGAAAAATTAGTCCTTAAATTCATCTGGATGAATAAGAGACCCAGAATAGCCAAAGCAATTCTGAACAAGAAAAGCAATGCAGAAGGCAACACAATACCCAATCTCAAATTATACTACAGTGTTGGGAGCCACTCTGGAAATGCACGCCCTTAAGTCCTGAGCAAGAGATACTGAACCGCTGGGGTAATGAGGCATGGCTCTAGGAGTACACAGCACCTGGTGGGGTTGAGTTACACTCACCTGTTCTTTTGTAATCCTACCAAGCTCTTTTTTGGATAGAATGTTCTAAGAAACAGCATCTCCCAATAAAAGCCAACTCCAGAACTTGTGCCCCCTCTCTCTCATCAGTCTCTCCTGACTTTCTCTTGCCCCCTTTGTGGGAGCCTGAGGCTGGGAGCAGGGGAAGCCGTTCTGAAGCTTATAAAAAGGTATTCCATGACTGCGTGGTATTTTGTGTCACCCCAAATTCACACGAGTGACTTTGGTTCAGTTGCTCATGCTGGACAGAGGTAGCAGACTACAGAGCTATAATAGCAAAAACAGCATGGCACTGGAATCAAAATAGACATGAAGACCAATGGAATACAATACAAGATACTGAAACAAAACCATATATGGATAGCCATCTGATTCTTGATAAAAAGTGTCAAAAATATATGTTGGAGAAAAGACAACCTATTTAACAGATGGTGCTAGAAATACTGGATATTCACATGTAGAAGAATGAAAATAGATCCTATCTCTCAACCTGCACAAAAGTCAAATCTAAATAGCTCAAAGACTTGGAAACTAACCGGAAACCATGCAACTGTTAGAAGAAAACAACACTCTATCATATAAGTACAGGCAATGACTTTCTCAACAAAACTCCCAGAGCTCAAGAAATAAAATCAAAAATCAGTAAGTAGGATGCCATCAAACTGAAAACCTTTTGCACAGCAAAGGAAATGATTAAGAGAGTGAAAAGAAGGCCTACAGAAGGGGAAAAAACCTTTGCCAGCTACTCTTCTGACAAGGAATTAATATCCAGAATATATAAAGAATTCAAAAAACTTAATGCCATGAAAAACAATTAATAAATGGGCAAAATAACTAAATAGAAACTTCTCAAGAGAGGAAATACAAATGGCCAATAAATATATTTAAAAATGTTCAACATCTCTAGAATCAGGGAAATTCAAATCAAAATTACCACAAGATTTTATCTCACCCCAGTCAGAATGGCAATTATCAAGAACCAACGCAGACAATAATAAATGCTGATGAGGCTGTGGGAGAAAGGAACACTCATACAAATTAGTACAACTATTATGGAAAGCAGTGTGGAGACTCCTAAGAAAAACTAAGAATGGAACCAACATATGATCCAGCCATCCTACTACTTGGTGCTTATTCAAAAGAAGTAAAATTTACACAGTATACTAATAAAGCAAACAAAAATAAATTATATATAATCTTCAATGTTTATAGCAGCATAGCTTATAATAGTCAAATTATGGAATCAGCCCAGATGCCCATCAACAGATGAATGGATGAAGATATTGTGGTATTACACATAATTTATTCAGCCATAAAGAATGAAATAATGTCATTTTGCTGGTGAATGGATGGAAATGGAGAAAATCATGGTAAGTGAAATAATCCAGGTTCAGAAAAAAATCAAGAACTGGATGTTATCTCTCATATTTGGAAGCTAGAGCAAAGTAAGGATAAGGAGGTAGAAGGAAAGGAGATTGGATATGAAAAAGATTTAAGATCCATAGAATAAAAGAAAGAGAATGAGAAGGAGGGAGGAAAGAAGGGGAAGGGATAGAAATATGAAATGAATTAGACAATTGCATGTTACATACATATATAAATGCACTGAAAAGTTTTTCACTTATATGTAAGTAGAAAAAATACCGATGAAAAATGAATACATAAAGGAGCAAAAGGAAGACAAATAGAGGAGAGAAAAGAGAATGGGGGAGGGGAGGGGGAAAAGAGGGAAGAGGGAATGGGAATTAATATCAAATTCTTTGCATGTATTATTTGGTCAAAATGAGCCCAAATACTATGTATAATTATAATATTCTAAATAATTAAATATAATTTTTTAAAAAACACAATTTTGGAGCACCTGATAAATGTCAGACAATTCTAGCCACGTTTATGTATATGTTATTTCATCCCATTAATATGCCAAATTTTTTTTCAAAATTCTGAGATATAATTCAACTAGATACAAAGTCTCAAATTTATCTAAGAACCATTCTGAAGATCAAAATGCACCTCATAGGGAATAATTTTAGCATATACATACATTAATTATTTCTCTTATTCAATGAATATTGATCAGTTAACTACCATGTGCCTGCAAGGTGCTCCATATCCACCTCCGCACAAGGTAGCCCACCTAGAGAGTACTGCCCTGTACTGCAGGAGATAATGAGAAACTCACAAATTCTAGCACCAAACACACCTGAATAATCATGAGGATTCAACTACTCAGAAACTATGTGGTGGTCAGCAAATTCCTGAACTTCTTGGGAATATAATTTTTTTAAGAGTAATAGGGGTAGGATTTATTCAAGAATAGAAACAGAGAACTCTTGCAGGGTGAGAGAAAATTCAATAGCAGCATTCCTAGAACATAATTTTTCAATCCACCAAATAAGCCTAATGCCACTTATCTTCAAGCGTTGTTGCAAGACATAAATACAAGTATTTATGTGATGTGCTCTACTTGTAGTGGATTGTTAATTCCCTCCTGACCCTTAAGTGATTCGACCTATAAGCTACAGACAGGTCGTCAATTCCCTTCTCTTTCTTTAGGCCAATACAAAGTACAAAGCTCCAATTATGACATTTAAACTAATAGGATTATGTATTTCCTAAAATGAAGAAAATTCCAATAAACTAGGACTGTCTAGTCTCACTTTTCTTCTTGACTTTCCGAAGTTCTTATTGTGGTGACCAGCCTCTCTGTTGGCCCCCAAGGATCTCTGCTTTCTAAGGTTCACACCTTTCCACATAAAATAGGGCTGATCTGTATAAGCAGAGGATATTGTAAAAGGGACAGAGGGCGACTTCCAAAGTTTGGTCCCAAACGTGGGTTCTACCTTGCTCTCTCTTACATCAGTCACTCCAGAGGCAGCAGTTGTCATGTAGCTAGGATACTCTATCAGACCTAGGGAGAGATCCCATAGCAAGGACTGAGGCCTCCTGTCAAAAACCTGCAGTGACTTGCCATCCATGTGGGAGCAGATCCTTCAATCCCAGTCTATCTTATATCCTCACAAGAGAGTTTGAGCCGGAAACACCTGGCTAAGCCACTCCCTGTGTGAGACAAAATGTTAAACTGCTAAATTTCGGGGTAATTTATTAAGCAGTAATAGATGACTAATACATATACGATAACTTACATAAAAAGCCAAAAACCAATGAGCAATTTTTTTTAAAAGACTCAGATTTTGAATAACCAATAAAAAAATAAAATTAAAAAAAAAAAAAAAAGACTCAGATTTGATACATATAAGAGACATGCCTCCTTTTCCAACAAATGTCAGGAGTTTGTCTTGCAGGTAACTTGTGTTGTTGTTATTGTTGATAATTTTCCTGTTTTTGTTTGGCTTTGGTTTGTGTGTCACTGACACAAAGGTACTGGCCCAATAAAAGGTGGACAGGCTGATCATGAAAAACTAGGACTTAAAAATGTTAGAAATGTTTCCACGGGACTTGCCTCAACCTTATAAATGTAATTTATTATCTCACCAGGAAACAGGGCAGAAATGTAGTTTTTGGTTTCAATGAGTTCAAAAGGGAGAATGTAGACTATTCTTATATAAAACAGGCCACCAGCAAACATTGCTTCCTTCCTGCAGGCAAAACTATGCATTCAATAGCTGAGTCATTTCATATGTCATAATATTATCTGACATACTTTTGGGTACAAAAATTAAACAGGCACTGGTTTATCTTTATGAAAGATGGAGATTAAAGGCTGACATCAGAACCTAAGGATTGGGATGAAATATTGCAGTGTGAAATAAATGAACACAATTTTCCGTAAAAATGTATCTTCTTAGCTAAATTTAATTTACATTAAGTTCGAAGAGATTAAAGTCATGGTTTTCATATTCTTATTCTCTTCTTTTTTGTACTTTCCTTTCAAACCTTCTACGCTGCATATTCCACACAGCCGCATCCACACACTCACCCTTCCCCTTTCCACACATTATACCTCTTTCTTCTTTACAGTCACTATGCATATCTATAACTTAACAAAAAAAGTGTGAAAATCCAAACTCTTTGGTCATAGTAAGCTTACTGAAGGAAAAGTAATTTGGTGAATTTAAGCCAAAGTTTGCATGCCCAAATGCAAAGACTCATAAGTAGATCTTATTTTAGCTCTCACAAAAGAATGGCATTCCTTTGGTTCCTTTGAAACTGGTTTCCATGTTTACAGAACTAGGCTGCTTAGTTCTGTGCATCCCAGGAGGGTTAGCTAATCCTGTACCTACTATTTACACAGCCAACATCCCATTGCTGTGCCACCACAGCCCTGAGCCACCCTAGAGAATTTTCCTACAGGCCCTCCACAAGTTGCAGCTGACAAAGCAAATCTTAGTGCCTCACTGACACAGAAGTTATTCTCAAGTTGCTACAAAGCACTTGTTATTTTGGTGAAAATTGCAGCCCATGGTTTAGTTTGGAAACCTTCCTTTCAGAACCACAAGAAATAAATAGAAACTTCCACCAACAAAGATTTTCATTCCGACTCATACACACCATCCCTAAATTCAATTCTTCCACCAAAGATTTTTAAAATATTCAACCCTATTTCTTAAACTCAGTTGTCATCCCAAACCGAGAACTATTCTAACAAAGTTCACTAACTGTATTATGGTTTGAATCTTAAATGTCAATATTTTCCAAAGGCCAAGCTAAAGTCTTAGTATCCCAGCCCATGGCACTATTAGAAGGTGTGAAACCTTTAGGGGGTAGGGCCTAGTGGAAGGAAGTTAGGTCAATGGGACCATCCTCATGAAGGAGCAATTAGAACTCCAACCCTTCTCTTTCTTTCACTTCTTCTCCACTATGAGTAAACAGACCTCCTAAAGCATGCCTTCCCCACCATGATGCACTGTGCCCCCACAGGCCGAAAGCTTCCGGACCAAGCAACCATGGACTGAAACCTCTGAAATCGTGAGCCAAAATAAGACTTTCCTCCTTTGAGTGGTTTGTCTCAGGTATTTGGTCACAATGATGCAACAGAAAACTAACATGAAATTTTGTTTATTTTCTCCTCTTAAATATTCAGATTAAACTATGTGGAACATGAGGACATAGGTAGCATAAATGTTTGGAAAGGTGTCCAGGCTACATTTAATAATTGTTTTACGATATCATCCTGCTAATTACATATTTGAAATAATAAAATATTTTATTGAAGAAAAATAGATAAAATAAGCTTCTGTTTTAGAAGTAAAATGTGTTTCTGTCTTAGAATCTGCAGATCTTTTGTTGGAAAAAGAGGTGAAGTGTCATATATCATTGAAGATAATCAATTTTTTTATCTTCAATTTCATTTATTAATATATTCATTTATACAAATTTGAGCATTACACAATATGTGTATATATTAAAACATTACTTGGTGCCCCATAAATATCTATAATTTTTGTATAACTTAATTTAAAAAATAGTAGTCATTGATCAATTTTACTTTTCATATGTTTCCAAAAACTATAAGATAGCTCCATTTTAAAATTACTTATTTCTACCACCACCCTAGAATATAGATTTTAAATTAATTAAATTTTATATATGGTCCTATCTGACCATATATAAAGCAGAACTAGACTATATAGCACTATTTTCCAAGATGCACATGTTTAGGTCTTTCAAAATAGATAAAATGTAGTAAAGTAAATTGTCTTTTTAAACTTCTTATAAAGTCACAATAAAATCTAAAACTGGAGCAATCTTAAAATAGAGGACATTATGATGAAGAATTACTGAAGTCTCTGGACTTTGTATTATAAATGTGGTTCTCTTTCAAGATGAGCTTTCATCTTCTTTTTTTTTGTTAAATCAAAGCAGGTCCAACAAAGGAAAATCTGCAGATTCTAAAACAGAATCACAGGAAACCAGGCCACATTAATAGCAATACTGTGTAATTGGGCACATTCAAAAGAAGCATTGTTCACATTTTCTATGGTTTGTTACAATAACTTGGTGTGAATTAAAGCCCCCACCCCACCATTCATAATGCCACTTTGCCTAAGAGCCATCAAGTCCAGCAAAGAAATGTTAAATAATTTTCCAGTTACTCTGATCTGAGTTTCAGATGCTAGAAAGCCCTCCTCAAGGAACTGCCTTCGGTTTTAATAGAGAGAACCCAACTCCAATCGCAATAGATGAGAAATAAACTCCCTGTGAAGTGCTTCTCAAATTTTACTGTGTATCAGGACTTGAAACATACAGAAATCTAGACCTCATTCAGTGAGGCTGCTTTGTGTTTGAGAAAACATTCCCAGGTGATACTAGAGACCAACAAAAGTAGCAAGGATAGCAAGCTGGACATACCTTTAAAGGGTAATTATATAGGTCAGAAGTTTTTAATTTTGATTACATACAGTCTCAATGTTCTGACTACAACCCAGACTACTTAGATCCTTATTGTGGGAAAGATAGTCCAGACAGCAATCACTTTTAAAGATTCCCAGGTGATTCCAAAGTGCAGCCAACACAGACCCACCAAAGACACTATGACAATGATTCTCAACCTTGACTACACATCAGAATCACCAGGGAAATTTTTAAAATATGGGACAACTGGATCCCACCCACAAACATTTGAGCATCAGGACATATAAAATCCCTAGATAATTCAAAGGTGCAGAAAAGTTTGGGAACCACTGGGCCTAGGTAACTCAAAATTTCACATTATATTTTTTTAAAAAATCATTCAAATTTAAGTCATAAAGTCATCATTAAAAAGTTATTGATGTATTTTTATCTAAATTCAAGTGTTTAAAAATATTTTATTAAGCCATTACAAACAACTGGGGAATAGGAAAAATACATATCATTCTGGATGAACTTTTAAAGTCAAGTTAGAATTATACTTTTCTTTTAAAGATTTAATTTATTAGCCGGGCACAGTGGCATGTGCCTGTAATACAGCGGTTCAGGAGGCTGAGGCAGGAGGATTGCAAGTTCAAAGCCAGCCTCAACAACTGCAAGGCTCTAAGCAACTCAGTGAGACTCTGTCTCTAAATAAAAATACAAAATAGGGCTGGGGATGTGGCTCAGTGGTCAGGTGCCCCTGAGTTCAAGCCCTAATACCAAAAAAATAAAAAATTATATATAATATATTTACATGGACTTCATCTTTTTTAAAAATATTTTTTAGTTGTTGATAGACTTTTATTTATTTACATGTGGACCTGAGAATTGTACCCAGTGCTTCACACATGCCAGGCAAGTGCATTACCGCTGAGTCACAGCCACAGCCCAACTCATCTTTTTCAATGTATATAGTTCTATTAATTTTGACAAATATAGCTACTACCATGGTCATGGTATAGAAAAGTTCCATCACCTTTAAATGTAATTCATATATAAACATGGGAAAGTTATATCCAATTCATTCTACTGTCTTTCTTATTCCCATTCTCCCTCTCTTCCCCTTCATTTCCTTTTGTCTAATTCAATCTTGCTCTCCTTAATTGCTTTTTCTACCTCATCCTCAGTAATTTGCATAATTTTTTTTTCTTGTTCTAGCAAAGGGAGACTGATAGGGTGGTGGTTAGAGGGGAATAGTTAGTACCCGTCTGAGTTACACTAGGTAAGCTCAGCCACTCTGAAGACACAGAAGTAGATTTGAGTCATAACATAAAATATTATATGTTTCTAATGTTAAAATGAAATGATATTCAACGTGATTAAATTTGAATCTGTAATTTTGTGTTTAAAAAGATGTGAACTGGTCACATCTGGAGGATGCAAAAGAGCTCAGCATTTTGTAAACCAATAATATAAGGGGAGGAATGAAGCATTCATCTTTCCTTTCTTTTATTAGCTAAACAACAAAATAGTAGATGAGAGGAGTCTTTCCTTATTAAAGTGGAAGCAGCTATGGAGCATTGCAATATTATCTCATTTCAACTCCTAATGCATTAAGGATCAGTGAATGATGTTCAAGGTGAAAATATACAAAAAAGAGGAAAAAAACGCATATGTCCCTGTAAGTGGAAGAACACCTGTTGGGAGCCACTCTGGAAATACACACCCTTTAGTCCTGAGCAAGAGATATAGAACAATTATTGTGCCCCTCAATAACCTGGGCTTTACCTCCACTTGGATAATAAGGCGTGGCTCCAGGAGTAGGCGTCACCCGATGGGGTTGAGTTTCCCTCACCTGTTGCTTTGTAATCCTACCTAATGCCCTTTTTCAGATAGAATGTTTTAAGAAACAGCTTCCCCCAATAAAAGCCAACTCCAGAACGTGTGCCCCCTCTCTCTCATCAGTCTCTCCTGACTTTCTCTTGCCTCCCTTGTGGGAGCCTGAGGCCAGGAGCCGGGGAATCTGTCCAGACGCTCATATAAAAAGGTATTCCGTGTCTGCGTGGCATTTTGCATCACCCCAAATTCACACTACTGACTGACTTTGGTTCAGTTGCCCACTCAGCGAACAGCCTACTATGAAATATATTTTTAAAAAAATCTAAATCTGACCAAGCTTGTAGATCCAACTCTCAATTTAAAGGAAATGCAAGTGGCATAGGGACATATTGAACTGCACCATGGGAACACAATCAATAAAAGACAATAGGGAAACTATAGGCAAAGCAATCCTGTTTCTTTTTCTTTTTTTTTTTTAATTTGTTCTTTTTAGATAAATATGACAGTAGAATGCATGTTAACATCATACATACATGGAGTATAACTTTTTTTAATTAGGATCCTATTCTTGCAGTTGAACATGATGTGGATTTACGCTGGTCATGTAATTCATATATGAACATGGGAAAGTTATGTCCAATTCATTTTACTGTCTTTCTTATTCCCATTCTCCCTCCCTTCCCTTCATTTCCCTTTGTCTAATCCAATGAAGTTCTATTCTTCTTTACCCACCTCCTGCCCCTTATTGTGTGCTAGCATCTGCATATCAGAGAGAATATTTGGCATGATAGTCTCTGGTTCCATTCATTCACCAGCAAATGTCATAATCTCATTCTTCTTTATGGCTGAGAAATATTCCATTGTGTGTGTGCGTGTGTATGTATCACATTTTCTTTATCTGTTCATCTATTGAAGGGCACCTAGGTTGGTTCCATAGCTTAGCTATTGGGAATTGAGCTGCTACAAACATTGAAGTCACCATGTCACTGTAGTATGCTGCTTTTAAGTCCTTTGGGTATATACCAAGGAGTGGGATAAATGGGTCAAGTGGTGGTTCCGTTTCAACTTTTCTGAGGAATCTCCATATTGCTTTCCAGAGTGGTTGCACTAGTTTGCAGTCCCACTAGCAGTGTATGAGTGAACCGTTTTCCCACATCCTCGCCAACATTGTCACTTGTATTTTTGATAATTGCCATTCTGACTGGAGTGAGATGGAATTTCAGTGTAGTTTTAATTTGCATCTTTCTAATTGCTAGAGATGTTAAACATTTTTATATATTTTTGACCATTCATATTTCTTCTTCTGTGAAGTGCCTGTTAAGTTCCTTTGCCCATTCATTGGTAATCTTATTTCTTGAACAAATGAATGTTGTGTGAGAGAGAGAGAGACAGAAGCAAAGACAGAGATGGAGTGGGAACTTGGATTTTTTAAAAAGATATACTATATTCACCTTAGCCAGTTATAGTATGTGGGTCTTGAGTACTAATTTAAACACATTTGAAAACTTATGATATTTACATGAAAATTGGAAATGTGAACTCTGAGGGTAGCTGATTTAGACTTAGATAAGGGAGTCCAAGGAATCGATATTACTTTTTAGTATACTGATGTTATTATAGTTATGTTTTTTAAAAAGAAGCCCACTTTTTAGAGATACATCTTGAAATATTTATGATACAATAATAGGACAACAGAGATTTGCTTTAAAATAATACATACATGGGAAAAGTGCATTGGGTAGAAAAGAAACAGGATTAGTCATAAATCCATAATTCTAAACCTGTATGATGGGCACTTGAAATTTTATTACACTGTTTTTCCTATTTTGCATATGTTTTGAAATTTACCACTATAAAAATTTACAGTGAGGGCTGGGGAGGTGGCTCAAGCGGTAGCGCGCTCGCATGGGGCGCTGGGTTCGATCCTCAGCACCACATAAAAATAAAATAAAGATGTTGTGTCCACTGAAAACTAAAAAATAAATATTGAAAAAATTCTCTCTCTCTCTCTCCCTCTCTCTCTCTCTCTCTCAAAAAAGAATTTACAATGAAATAACAGGCAAAAGAGACTTTTATGCAAATGTTCCTATATAGCATTATTGATAAAAACCTAAAACTAGGAGGGGTCTATCAATTGTTAAATGGATAAACAAAATGTGGTGTATCCTCACTCTATGCCTATTGTGTCCTAATCAATATGATTTGACTCCCTGCAATAGGACCATCCATGAGCTTCCATTCAAAGACTAAAATGTGAAGATTTAAGAAAGAGCTGCCTGCTCAAAGAAATGATTCCCACTATTCAGTGCAGTATCCAAAAATACTTTACTCTCAGAGTAGTGGAAAAACAATACTACAACACTCCAAAATCTTACATTTTAAGGTAAGTGTGTTGTCAATTCATAATCTCTCTTTTTACACTGAAACCTATCTGTTTCAAATCCTGTTCCCTTAAATCCCTGGGCAATCCTGGATTAATCAAATACATTGAAAAGCTCTAGTGCATTATAAGAATATCTAAATAACTTAAATAGTGACAAAATACAAGTCCATTAAAAGATAAGTCATTTGAGGGGATTTTAGGGAGCATTAAGGGAAACATATTTCATGATGAGGGTGGAAGTTCTCAGGACCTCTCATAAACCACAGAGGAGCACCAGACACATTAATACTCAAGGCTCCCAGGAAATAATATGAGCAATAAGTACATGTTTCCATTCATCATATTGTTAGAGATTGTCTTCTCTCGAAATACCATCTGCAATGGTGTTAGTGCCATATCTGATTTGCTTCATGCCTAAATGAGGTCATTAATGTAGAGAAGTTTTTCAAATACACAGTAATATATATATTTTTAAATCAAATCCCTATATTACTACCCATTTCTAAGATGGTCTATAAGTCACATTTAATATTATTTTTCAACAACCAGGTTTGCTGGAAAGTACAAAGATGGGAAGTTCAACTTTACTTCCATGATGCAGTTGCTCATTTCTAGACACAGAAACTCAAAACATGTTTCAGTGTTATTTCCATTGTGTTGCAGAATTTAAGCAATCAACATTCCCCTGATGTAATATACCAACATTAAAGAAGGATCTAAACCAAGCTTCTTGTTCAAATTTTAACAGTGACCATATAAAACTATTTCTGTCTTCCTTAGTAAGATTAAGGAACTTGAGACCTACAGAAAATTCTACAAAAGGCAGATCAGAGACAGCAACAAGGACTGGGATATGAATCCTTTCTTTTTGTGTGTGTGTGGGGGGATGTGAATACTTTCAAAGAGCATATCTACCCCTCTCTTCTCAGGCCAACTCCAAGTTGACCAAAATAGTCTTTCTCCAATTTCTGAATAATCATGTTGTCTATGTTCCATCTTCCCTGAAATGAGTTACGGAGTTCTACATATTTTAATAAAGATGAATTAAGATAGATTTTTCTTTTAGAGACTAGATTGAGAATTTTGTCACATTCCTTGAGATGATCAGAAGCACCCTGGAGTATTAGAACTTGCTCACTGTTTGAGGAATGTTCTCAACAAACAACAAACATATGGTACGGGGGCTGTTTCTTAGCAGGAAACTGCTGTCAACAAGCTCAGAGGGACCTGTCATCAGGGCGCCTGCACAGGAGGTGAGAGCATGGGTAATACTGGCTGGCAACAGTCTCTCAAGAGCAAGTAGAGGGTAACTCCTCTGCCCTCTTGTAACAACCTTGCATATTAAACAGATACAACTTCTTTGCAAAGGGTACTTTGCTTTTGGAAAAGTTAGCATGAGGGCCATCAGGAGTGAAACTGTACAAACTCTGTGCACAAGGGTCAGCAGGTAGATGGTTAACATCCAAATATGAACATTCAAGCAATATGGAAGTCACTAAGCAAAATCCAGAACTCCAGATCTAAATCCAGACATCTTCATTTTAATAATTTACAGGAATATATACTACAAGTTATATGACAGCAAGAGTTTCAGTATGAAATAAAAAAGACAAACCATGGATTGAATAGAGTCTCTGGGAATTTGGTGGCAAAGGTGAGTGAGTACAGTTGAAAACCTCCAGTGTGCTCTAAATGTGAGCCTGGTGTAAAGAAATTTGTCATTTCTGTAAGTTAAAAAGAGGGTAGCCTGCTCCTGTGCACTAGTGTATATAAACACAACCTGGGAATGGTAATAACAGTGAACCCGCAGCTGTGTCAGCCCATAACGTTCATGCAGGGGAGCCATTTTAAAATAGCAACTTGTATTCTTTCCTCAGATAGGAATTAGTTTTTTAACTTAGATGAACAGAGTTTTGATCTATACCATGACTATGGCAATGCAAATAAATGTTAAGGGAGAGTTAAGATTAATCACACGTGATGGATTTAAAATATGTTAGCAACATCCTTGAAACTCCTCCCTTCAAAGATTGGTGTCTAGCCCAGCATGCTGGTGCACGCCTATAATCCCAGTAGCTGAGGAGCCTCAGGCAGGAGGATCATGAGTTCAAAGCCAGCCTCACCAACAGCAAGGTGCTAAGCAACTCAGTGAGACCCTGTCTCTAAATAAAATACAAAATAAGGGTTGGAGACGTGGCTCAGTGCTCGAGTGCTCCTGAGTTCAATCCCTAGTACTCCCCCCACAAAAAAAATGGTGTCTGATTCTACACCACTTGCATCTGAGCCAGACTTACTGATTTGTTTCTAATAAATAGAATGTGGAAGAAGTGATGCCATGTTACCTCTAAGACTCGGTCATAAAAAAGATGACTCCCACCTGGCTTCTCTGTCTTGGATTGCTCCCTCAGGGGAAGTCAGCCACCAAGTCATGAGGACATTCAAAAAGCTCTGTGGAAAAGCCCACTTGAGGGGGTACTAAGGCCTCTCAGTCTCAACAATCAATATATAAGAAGTATGAGTTAGACACCTTACAAGCATATCCGCCAAGTCCAGGCAAGTCTTAAATAACTACAGATCTACCTGACATCTTGCCTACCATCTCTTGAAAGACCTCCAAGCCAAAAGAGCCAAACTCAGTCATTCCTGGATGCCTGAAGCACAAAAAGAACAGGAAGATAAATACTACTTGCTATTTTAAAAAGCTAAGTAATAAATTAGATGGTGAAATGAATTTATAAATAGGTGCAAAGCAAAATTGGCCAATTTTGGGGTCCCTGACAATTGTGAAAGACTGACATGACTAGGTGTCCTAGGTCTCCAACTAACATGCTCTTCCAGATTATCTCCACCTTTCACGGTGCTCTGTAAGTTATGGAAAACTGACTGGGATACAGATGTTTCTTGTCTATGTTAATGCAAATGACTTGTGTCTTGGGGAGATACAGTCAATTTTTGTCCTTTGGATATTGACCAATTTTGCTTTGCACCTATTTGTAAATTCATCTCACCACATTCCTGATTTCTTAGACCTGCACTATTTTTTTTCCAAATTTATTTTTAATCAGTTGTAATATCTTACTGGCTCTATAATTAACTAGTGTGCTAAGTAAAACTTTTGATAAATTCATTTTACATTTGTATAAGTCATGATGTTACCTTTTAAAAATATATATTTTAAACACATATTGATTCGCACCTCCAGGCTTTCGTACATATCAGAACCTATGACTAGAATGGTCCTCCATCATGTTCAGGATAAGGAATAGTGGTTAACAGAGGCTAAGGAAGGTAAGGTAGAGGGGAAGAGTGCAGGGAGATTGGTTAATAGGTGCAGAGTCACCATTAAATAAAGGGAATAAGTTCTGGTATTCTCTTAGGGTAATGATTGTTAACAATATTAATTATGTCACATGTTTCAAAATAGCTGAAATATCATCATAAAGAAAAGACAAATGCTTGAGATGCTGCATAACCTAAATATCCTGAGTTCATTAATATGCAATGTAACAATGGGCCAGACTATCATACTGTATTCCATAAGTATGTACAATTATCTTTTAATTTGGGGAGAGTTGTGGGGGGAGTGTACCAGGGATTGAATCCAGAGGTGCTTAACCACTGAGCCACATCCCCAACCTGTTTTTATTTCTTATTTTGAAACAAGGTCTCGTTAAGTTGCTTAGGGCCTTGCCAAAGTGCTGAGGCTGACTCTGAACTTGCGATCCTCCTGCCTCAGCCTCCTGAGCCACTGGGATTAAAGGCATGTGCAACTACACCCAGCTAATTATCTGTCAAATTTTAAAGAGTCCTTCATGACTGAACCGTGCCTCGTGATGTGATGACCCCAATACTTCACATCTTGGTGCCCCTCCATCACTTATCCTTCATCTTTCTACTCAGACATTATCTCCTTTCTAAAGACCACTGAAATTACCTAGATATTTATCAGCAAAGATATGTGACACTCCAGATAAATGGAAAAACATTTAGGAAGCCCCCATGTCCGGAGGGAGCAGATATGTTTACAATACTCAGAAATCTCAGTATTGGTGAAAACATAGAGTAAGAGCTGACCATGCCAGTCAGTGCCAGGCCTTAAGTCAAAGGAAAGCCATGGATGTGATATAAGCATGATTCTGATCATCATTTTTATATTTTGAAAATATCACCATAGTTGGTAAGTGAAGAATGGAGGAGATAGGTAGATCACAGGAGACATAGGAAGAGCACATTAAAATGTTATGGCAATTGTTCATGTGAGAGATGACAGAAACTTGGCCTAGGCTGTTGGCAGTAAAGAATAACAACAACAACAATAATAATTGAATTTATTTAAAACACATATGGAGGAAAAGGATTTGATGACAGATAAAATAAATATAGTGGTGTCAGATGTCTAGGAGTATTCTGTTTCTCATTTAGTTAACAGAATACCATATGATGCTACTCACTTAAGAAAAGAACATAGGAAGAGAAAGTGGACTTATAGACTAAAGTATGAAAATATAATCTTTAAAATTAAAAAAAAAAGAATAACTCATTTTCTCAAAAAAGGAGAGTTCTGAAACATAGCTGATTGCATGCACAAAAGCTAAATGTTCTGGGTGGGATAGTTTAGTCCATTGTTGGATGATCCATTTAAATCAAACTACTGTCTCATGAAATATCTAGTCAGTGAGCTTTAAAGAATGAAGAATAGCTAAGTAGGCTAAACAATACACAATAATGAGGGCTTGTCCCAGCTCAGATGATAGTATCACATGACCTTTTTTTCAAATGATTTAATCCTGTCCCTTTATGAAAAGGACATCTGAAAAAGGAATATTTATATTGCCCAACATGTGAGGTCTTGGAGGACACCTCATATCTAAACCATACCACCACCTTAATTGAATACCCAAATAATTACAAAGTATCCATATCAGTTTATGTTGACTTACAGACTAAAAGCTCATTTCAAATCAGTCATTCTTTGAATTTTTAATTCTAATTCCTATAGGTTTACAATTCAGTTCTCCCCAACTTTTCACTGTCCTTAAAATGACTTTGAGGAAATATCAATTGAAATTCATATTGTGATGAGTACCATCTAAGTATTTGTGTCACTATTAGGCTAGTTAAGCTAGGCTAGTTAAAAATCAAACTTAATTATAAAAATAATAGCACAAAAATTAGAACAGAATCAAGATAGAAAATTAATATGAACAAAAAATGAAAAAATTAAAACACTTGGAAATGAATTATTATGATCCAAATAATTCTCATAATTCATATCTAGTTAATAAGTTGGGGGGATATAATTTCAGATAAAAATATGAAAAATAGGGCTGGGGTTGTAGCTTAATGACAGAGCGTTCGCCGCACACGTGTGAAGCACTGGATTCAATTCTCAGCACCACGTAAAAATAAATAAATAAAAATAAAGATACTATCTACAACTAAAAAAAATATTTTTAAGAAATATGAAAAATAAAGATAAATGTTTATTCTATTTGAACTCATCATTGGATTTATACCAGCAGAAAATTAATTATAATAATTATAAGTATTTTTTAAACCTTTGAGCATGATAGGGATTACAAATGATATTTATAAGAATAACAGTGTGTTCATTTATGGATGAGACTGCAAAATAGCAATGCCTCAGTTAATGAGGGAATTTATGGTGTGGACAAAGTATACTAAAAAAAAAGATTATTTTTTTTTCCTGATAACAAAAGCTTAATTTACCCTTTATTTTATTTTAGCAAATCTTAATTGAAACTCTTTTAAATATATCATAGATGCTTCACAATAAGGATGTGGAAACAAACAGATTTATTTAAAACATTCCCTAATGCCCAAGAAGAAAGTAACATGCCAAAGTAACAACACGTTAAATAAAATTATCTCCACTGATACCAGAAAGGATTTAACCCTATTCACAAACTATAACCAGTATTTATCAGTTATTTATCTTTTAGACTAAAATTGAGTACAGACACTAGAACCCACCCACCATCTCCCAGTGTGAGAGGACCAGGCAGCCCTGCAGGGAGGCAGAGGGGAGGGAACTCTAAGTTCTCATTGATACCAACCAGTGGTGATATAAAAATTCAGGAAGCCTGCTCTTTGGTTAGTTTTCCCTCCACAGATCAGCAGTGAAGGGAAAGTGAGAGGAGATTCTTATATAAATATACTATCTTTAAGACACGGCCCTGATGATAGCCCAGCTTTCAACTAGGAATAAATTTCTGTGCTAAGAAAACACTCCCACCAAGAAAATAAAAAGCTACTCCTTTGCCAGGTATCGTTTTAATCCAATTTTTTCATCAAAAACATATGCCTTATCATGAGCAGGAAGATCATCTATATATTAAAACAACAATCATCCAAAGATGTCATTACAACAGTGCACACCAAAATCACAGCGTGTACCCAATGGGTAAGAGTGATCTCCTAGTCATTAGAGCTGCTATAACAGTTCTAGAGGCTGAGAAGTCCAAGATCAAGGCACTGGCAGATTCACTGTCTGGTGAGGACCCACTTGCTCACAGGCAGTTCCTTCTTCCAGGGCAAAATGAGCCCTCCCAGATCTCTTTAAAAAGGGCACCACTCACTTTCCAAAGGCCCACCTCTTTATACCATCTCCTCTGGAGTTATGCTTCCAACATACATATTTGGGAGGCAGAGATTGGGGGAACATAAGCATTCAGTTCATTGAAAGTTACAGAGAGAAAGTATGAAGAAGCAAAATTTTTGGTCTGTGGCTTTGCACACCAACCATCACTATCAGGTTGTGAAAAGAAAAACAAAGAATATATGCCAAGATCTCCTAGCAATTCAGCTCAGTTTGTAAGATCCAAGAACCAAAAACCCAGGATAAATTAAACTAGAGCTACATTCAAACCTGAAGCAACAATAAAAACTGAGGACTGCCACAACATTTCTGGGGCGGGGGTGGGGGGGTGGGGGGGTGGGGGGGGTGGGTAAGAAAAAGAATTTAGGCTGGGTATTGTAGCACATGCTATCTATCCTAGCGTCTCAGGAGGCAGAGGCAGGAGGATCTCGAGTTCAAAAACCAGCCTCAGCAATGGCAAGGCACAGCGCAAAGCAACTCAGTGAGACCCTGTCTCTAAATAAAATACAAAATAGGGCTGGGGATGTGGCTCCGTGGTTGAGTGCCCCTGAGTTCAATCCCTGGTATCCCACCAAATATATATATGTGTGTGTGTATGTGTGTGTGTGTGTGTGTGTGTATAAAACACTAAAATAGGTAAACATACACTTGGAAAGATTCATTTCAAGATACAAAAGGAATTTTTAGAGTAAAATTATTGCGTATTTTCATATAAAGAAAACATGGAATCGTGAAATATGAAATTTTTTTAAAAAAGAACAGAATTCGATAAAATGTGGCAATGCTAAGAAAAGAAATTAAGGAGAAAAGAAAATAATAGTGTAATCAAATTTTAAAATAAACTACAAGTAGGAAAGAATGGACTTGGTATATCTGAACACTTGTCAATGGCAGGGAGGACATATTTTAGAGAAACACAAAGAAAAACAACAACAACTAGACCTAAGGTGATAGACACAGGAAGAGATGCTGGCGATTCAATATACACATCAGTATTACGCCTAAGAACAGCAGAAAGAGAGAGAAAGTGAGAGATCATAAGAAAACTTTTCTAAAATGTAGGACACATATATTTTAGAAAGGATTCAAAATGTTCGGGGGCGGGGGGGGGGAGTTAACAAAGATCGAGAAACTTGAAGATGTATCCTGCTGAAATTATTACATTTCCGATTTGAAAAAGGATTCTTCAATCTTCTTTGTAGTTGGAACTTTCTTACAGAGAGAAATGAGTGACTACAGACTTATGCTTCACAACTTGAAAGACAGAGGATTCATATGTTGAGGATGAATGCACACACGTGTGTTTTTGGAAGGTGTAGTTAAGGGGAAATATAAGAAATGATTCCCAAAGTGAAGAGAATTTTTAATAATGGAAGAACTGTTCTAGACAGCCTTTGTCCAAAAACTTAATTTGTTCTGTTTTTCAGGTGTGGTTTCTGAGAAAGAAATCCCAGAAACCGAGGCTCCAGAGAGCAGCTTTCCTCTTCAGACATTTACAGAAAGAATTCACAAGGCAAAGAGTGACGCCTCCCAGGATTCTCACATTTCATCACTTGGTGAAATAAAAAGGTCAAGCAGCCTTTGTCAAGGAACAACAGGGAGCAGAGTGGTTACAGCAGCCAGACTACTTTGTCACTTACTAGCTGTGACCTTAATCAAATCATTAAACTATTTTATGCCTCAGTTTCTACATCTATAAAATGGTAATAACAATACTACCTAGTTTATGAGCTTAATATGTAAAATAAGTGAGTTAATCTATATGAAACTTCTGGATACAGCATGATACGAAAAAGTATTAGTAAATAAGCACTTGTGGTTATGACACAGAGACAGGACATTTGTCCTTTAATAACTGGACTTAGACAATCTGCAGAGCAAGCGACGGTCATATTGCCTCTGAATACTCCAATCTGAGCCACTGCGAATCAACCAGTGCAAGGAAGAACTCACAAGGCAATTCACAATTCCTGGATGACACAGAAAAGAGAAATGGCCTAGAAACATAGGGGTTTCTAGGGACACTGACAAAAAAAAAGAAAAAAGAAAAGAAAATACAGACTTGGCTTTTCATCAATTCCTACTGACATATATGCACTTATTAACTCTGGAACTATGCATAATAGGTCCTTCCAAAATGTCAACTATGTGTTGGTTTCAAAAAAAATTTAAATCAAATGGTTTCTGCCTTGCTCCTTAAAAAGTACCCCATCACTGTGGACCCATTGAGCACATGCAGTCAAAATCTGTAGAAACTAGGGGCTGGGGTGTGGCTCAGTGGTAGAGTGCTCACCTAGCATGCATGAGGAACTAGGTTCGATCCTCAGAACCACATAAATGTAAAATAAAGATATTGTGTCCACCTAAAACTAAAATATAAATATAAAAAACCTGTAGCACTAATAGAATAACTATGACAAATAACATTTCCTAGGTGTTTAGACTGTGCTATTTAACTTTTCTAGGTGTTTTGCATGTGTTGATTTATTTGACATTCATAAAAATCTTAAAAGATAGGTTCTATTATAGATAACTACACCCCTGACAAAAATAAATCTCGTCACTTGAAAATCCCAAACTTAGTGTTGGTGGTTATCCCATCCTGTGTCCCCCAAAGGCAGAACATAAGACAAACATATGGATGTAGTTGGTTTATTTGGAAAATAATCTCATGGATCAAGGAGAGACCAGAGGAATGGAATAAGAAAGAAGGAAAAGCCAGCACTGAGCTGTGCTATTATTTGGTCATTACTATGGTAAGTAATGCTTGTTCTTGTTGGAACTCTTTGAGGACCTTTGTTTAATGTCTTCACTATCTACCTGGGAAACAAATGGGGAGTATCAATTCATCAACATTTCTTCCCCCAATGTGTCAAAGATGACCCCATGGATGTTAACTAAGCCCACTTCACGCAATAGTGCTGAGATGATTCTCATAGTTATCCAATGCCATCCTGAGACACAAAGTAAGAAGCATGGGGGCAGGGGGGCTTTGGCTTGGGATGACACACATCTGCTCACATCTTCCTGAATTCCACCAAAATTTCCTGGGAACTGATCACTGTAACAACGGCTGCATGAAAACACCAGGCCAAGAAGATTTGCATTCAATAGAGTAGCTCACTCCATATCTTTGTAACCTCTCTGGAATTGTACTGGCTGGGTTCAAGAGGAGGAGGAGATGTCAAGATGTCCAGAGATTTGACTTGAAAAATGTGATGACATCTTACTTCAGGAAGTAAAAATGTTGTAGGATTTGCCACTGGAAACATGACAGTGAATTACAGTTGTCAACAAGCATTCACTCTCTAGGAGATTCTAGGCACAGGCAACATTTAAATTTGCCTCTGTAGTGTTAAGGGGGAATCTAAAGATCTATAGAGAACTTAGATAAGAGTCAAATTTCTCATGTTATCTATTTTTTAGTTACATACTATCCTGCAAAACAACAGTATCATTTAATAGACTGAAACAATACAGTGTAATTGGGACTACATTCAAAATATCACCAGTCTCCTCAGATGCTTCCTCAGTTAAATTCTACAACAGGTGCCAATAAAAACAAGACCCTTCTAGCGAATGATAAAAACAGTAAAATCTTTTTAAAACTAAATTACTCCCTCCAGGTATTAGCTTTTGAATGATAAATAAACATATTCTGAATACAAATGCCTGAGTGAAATAAAATTTTCAATTTCCAAAAGATTTTACCATACATAGAGAGATAAGACCATATGAAGAACCACATGCCCTGATACAAATAGAAATCCTTGTTAAATTAGCTCCCTTCTATTTATTCTGGATCACCATCCAAAGACTAGGTTGTTCTCAGTCTTTGGGAACACAGGAAAAAATCAAAGATTTGTTCCATGATTTTTCTTATTTATCAACTCTTCAATGTGTGTTTAGCCTTCTCAAATGATATTTGACTTTGGAACCCAAAGCTAGCCTTTTGAAAATGCACACAGCAGATGAATAAACATATGTTTTTAAAAGAAATATTTTACTATTTTAATTAACAAGACCAATGTAGGAGTCTTTTCACTTTCATCTTTTCTCTAAAAATGAGAAATACACATTTTTATTGTTTTTTAATTAATTATTATTTTGTTTTTATATTCCCTCTTTTATTTTATTTATTTATTTTTTATTTATATATGACAGCAGAATGCCTCACAATTCTTATTACACATATAGAGCACAATTTTTCATATCTCTGGTTATATACACAGTATATTCACACCAATTCGTGTCTTCATATGTGTACTTTGGATAATAATGATCATCACATTCCACCATCATTAATAACCCCATGCCCCTCCCTTCCCCTCTGCTCTACCTATTCCTCCCTTGCTCCTGCTCCCTACCCCACTATGAATCAGCCTCCTTATATCAAAGAAAAAAATTGGCACTTGGTTTTTTTGGTATTGGCTAACTTCACTTAGCATTATCTTCTCTAACTCCATCCATTTACCTGCAAATGCCATGATTTTATTCTCTTTTATTGCTGTGTAATATTCCATTGTGTATATATGCCACATTTTTTTATCCATTCATCTATTGAAGGGCATCTAGGTTGGTTCCACAGTTTAACTATTGTGAATTGTGCTGCTATAAACATTGATATGGCTGTATCCTTGTAGTATGCTGTTTTTAAGTCCTTTGAGTATAGACCGAGGAGAGGGATAGCTGGGTCAAATGGTGGTCCCATTCCCAATTTTCCAAGAAATCTCCATACTGCTTTCCATATTGGCTGCACCAGTTTGCAATCCCACCAGCAATGTTATGAGTGTACCTTTTTCCCCACATCCTCGCCAACACTTATTGTTGTTTATATGCATAATAGTTGCCATTCTGACTGAAGTGAGATGAAATCTTAGAGTGGTTTTGATTTGCAGAGAAATGCGCATTTTTAAACCTCACTTTTCTGTCTTAGCTGAATGCTAGGTAATAGTAATAAGAGCTAATACTTAGAGAGATCTACTTCAAAATCAAACACTAGGTTATGTAACTTGATTACATACTCATTTAATATTTTCTCAACAAGATTATTACGTAGTGTCTTAGTCCATTTTCTGTTGTTATTACTAAATATTACAGACTAGGAAATTTATAAAGAAACATTCTCCTACAGTTTGGGAGGCTGGAACATCAAGGGACCACATCTGGTGAGAGCCTTAGACTCTCTTAGGCTGCCTGGCAAAAGCAGGTAAGACTCTGAGGAGTCCCAAGACAGCCCAGGACAACATGTGATCTCTCCTCCTCTTCCTAGAAAGCGCCCCGTGTAATGATGGGGTCTCACTTTCATAATCTCACCTAATCCTAATAACTTCCCAGAGGCCCCACCTCTAAATATCATTAACATATGACTTTAGGGATTAAGTTTCCAACAGTCGGATTCTAGGGCACCCAGCCAAGTCAGAGTAAACAGATATTATTATCTCTATTTTAGAGATGAGGGATCTGAAAAGTGTTTGAATGGCTGGCCCAGTGTCACCTGTGCTGGGTTAAGAAATAGCAGATCTAGGATTCAAATCCAGTGCTCTTTGCATTCAAAGTCCACGTACTACACTATAAGAGTATATAATTCTCCAGCTTCAGCCTCCTAACATTTACTCTGTATTTACCATACTTTGTCCCCTTTTTTCCTTTATTTTCTACTATTTTTCCTTCTTTTGACTGATTTTCTTGTTCTCTTCTCACTAGCACATTCTAAGATTTTACAAAGAGTAAAGAGAGAGTTGTTTTTTGTTTTGTTTTGTTTTGTTTAGCTTTCAGATATGATATGATTCCAGATGTTCAAGATATCATGTTTTCTGCACATTAGAGAAAATAGAGTATTTCTGTAACAGTTTTCATTTTCACTTTTATTCATAATTTATTTTCTACAATACTTCCAAGCAGAATTTGCTAGAGTTCATTTGTCCCATTGTACATTTTGACTGGGATAAAGGGGCTATGCCACTTCATGTTATTTTAAATTTTATGACTCTGTTACAAAGTCAAGGAAAAAAAGATAAGGTCAAAGAAAATAGAACACTTTTTGTGGAAATATTTAAGTTGAAAATTAAATAACAGCATGTGAGTTTCCTTTCATGCTAATCAAAAGAAAATAGATATATCTCTATTTGTGAGCCTCTCTAAATAGTCTATCTTTCCACAAAATATTATAGAAAGCATCTTATTTTCTAAGTTCTACCACTGAGACATTTACTGTTATCAAATATTAGGAATTTAAATTATACTGAATGTTATGGTTTGAATTTTTAATGTTCTTCCAAAAGCTCATGTGTTAGGCAATGCAGGAACATTCTGGGTGAAATGACTAGATTATGAGAGCTGTAACCTCATCAGTAGACTAATTCGTTTGATGGATTAATAATCTGAACAGACCACTGGGTGGAGGTGGAGCATAGCTAGAGGAAGTAAGTCACTGGGGGCATGGACTGAACTATATCTGTCTGTGGCTTCTTCCTCTCACTCTTTCTGCTTTCTGGCTGCCATGAGCTGAGAAGCTTCCCCTCCCACACACACACATCCTTCTGCCATGACATTCTGCCTCACTTCAGACCCAGAGTAATGGAATCAGCTGACCATGGACTGAGACCTCGGAAACTGAGTCCAAAATCAACTTTTCCTACTCTAAGTTGTTCCTGTCAGGTATTTTGGTCACAACAATGAAAAGCTAACACACTGAGGTAGTTGTAACCCTCACTAGTATGTGAAAGAAACAGGACAGCCCTACCAACTTTTTACCTTTTATCTTCTGTCTTCATCATAACTTGAGTCAATGTGTTTTGAGATTAACCATTACAGTTATCCCCAGGTGTGTGTGGAGGATTGGTTCAAGGACCACCTGCAGATACCAAAATTCATGAACACTCAAGTCTTGTATAAAATGGCATGGTATTTGGATGTAACCAGTACATTTTCCCAAATACTTTAAATTACCTCTAAATTAATTATAATACCAAATACAAAATAAATGTCCCTAAATGTATTGTTTAAGGAATGATGACAAGAAAAAAGTCATACATACTCAGCACAAGCACATTTCATTTTTTTTTTTCTATTTGCA
Organism: Callospermophilus lateralis; assembly: GCF_048772815.1. Taxonomy (NCBI): domain Eukaryota; kingdom Metazoa; phylum Chordata; class Mammalia; order Rodentia; family Sciuridae; genus Callospermophilus; species Callospermophilus lateralis. The sequence goes on along the minus strand of NC_135305.1, from coordinate 185,549,120 downwards.
GTTAGTTGAATCCACAAATGTGAAACCCATATATTCAGAGGAGTGAATATATCTTACAATTGAAGACCAAAAAACAAATAACCCAATTACAAACAGGCAATAGAAATGACTAGGCATTTCTCCAAAGAAGACATATAAATGACCAGTGGGTATATGAAAAGGTGTTCAATATCACTAGTCATCAGGGAAATGCAAATTAAAACCATAATTAGATATCACCTCACACTTGTTCTGACAGCTATTATTAAGCAAAAAAAGATGTGTTAGCAAGGATATGGAGAAAAGGGAACAATTGTATACTGTTGTAAATGTAAACTGGTACAGACGCTATTGAAAATTCCTCAAAAACCTCAAAAATGAAATTACTATATGATCCAGCAAACCCACTTCTGGTTATACATTCAAAGGAATTGATCATAATCCCAAATATGTTCTCATTCCCATGTTCACTGCAGTATTCATTACAATGCTAAGACATGTCAGTAACCTAAAAGTCCATCGACAGATGAGTGGATACAGAAAATGTGGTATGTACAGGTGACGGAATTTATTCAGCCTTGAGAAAGAAGGAAATTCTGCTATTTGTGACTACATGGATGGATCTGAAACAAAAACCATTATGCTTAAGTGAAATGAGCCAAGCAGAGAAGACAAATACTACATGATACTATTTCATGAAAAAATCTAAAATAGTCAAAGTCACAGTGAAATGGTATTTGCCAAGGGCTGGGAGAAGGATAAATAGGGAGGTGACAGTCAAGGAGTACAAAGTTTCAGTAATACAAATGAATAATAAAGCTCTACTAAACACTGTAGTTCCTAGAATTAACAATGTTATATCATTATGCTTAAATAGTTATTAAGAGGAGAGATCTATGTTAACTGTTCTTATAACAATAATAATAATTATTATCGTAGGAGGTGATAGGTACATAGACTATGGTTCATGGTTTCCTGGGGGATATACTTATCTCCAAACTCATCATGTATATACATTAAATATATACAATCTTTTGTAGATATATCTTAATAAAGTGATTTTTTTTAAAGATTGACTACCATGAAAAGAATTAACGTTACAACAAATCAAATCACCCTAGTCTTTGCCCCTCCCTCTATCCATTCCCTTTGCCATGCAGCTTTGCAGTTTGCCCCATTCAAAGAACAGAGTGTACTTCCCCACTTCTTGACTTTGAATTTGACCACATGGTCTGCTTTGACCAATAATTTGAAAAAGACAGTGTACCATTCCTGAACTTAGTCACATGTGTTTCTACTTGTTCTCCTCTCTCTCTACCATTGCAACAAGAAAAACATCCCTAGAAATCTGCTGATTTCAAGAGGAATTCATAAAATCAACTGTTGCAATCAGCTAGCCCTGCAGAGAACACCCAACTCCAATGAGCTGTCCAGAGTTACCTAAGTAAATGGTTATTGTCAAATGCCATGAAGTTGGTCATTGACTACCTTCTATTTCTGTAACAACAGCTGACTGATACAAATTGTTGCAGAAATAAAATGTGCTGGGGCAACCCACTCAGAACTCCTCCCTTGTGGGAGCTGCACTTATTCTCTGCTTCAAAAATAAATTGTTACTTTGTTTTTATCCTCAAAAAAACATGCAATGTGGGGCTAGGGCTATAGCTCAGTTGTGGGGTGCTTGCCTAGCATGTGTGAGGCACTGGGTTCAATTCTCAACATCACATATGAATAAATAAAAAATAAAGGATCATCAACCACTAAAAAAATTTTTTTAAATACAACGTGCTAATATTAATCATAATCAATCATATTAATAAATATATATACTCATCCTATACCAATTATATACCAGTTAAAATCAAAATGACTTCTCCATTAATTCCTCTTAAATACCCCATTTTAAGGAAAGTGAAAGTTCAAAATCTAGACACACTGCAAATTGCTTAGTTCACATAAACAACTACTGTAAATAACATATATATATCAGATTTGGTTTGCTTTACCAAAAGAAGATTTAAAAATCACATTTCAGGATCCTGGCTACATAAAAAAAGGTAGACCTAAAGAAATGCACCTCAAACATGTTAATTTCTTGACTGGCACTGGCACTTGTCAATTAATTTTGGGAGCTTCCTCTGGGTTTAGTGGTGGTGGTGGTGGTGGTGGTGGTAGTGGTGGTGGTGGTTATCACCACAAGAGTTTTTCTTTTAATTCACTTGGGCCAATCCCAAATTTTAACCAGTATAGCAGCATGCTTAATTTTATTTTTGCATTCCACAGTCCTTGATAATAGCAAACTAATTTCTGTAGCTGCATTTGATGAAAATATGCTGATGGAACTCATATTTCACTTCATTGACTATAATGACCTATTTTATCAAACTGTCCTTATGACACTGTTATAGAGAAAATGATAAATTTACTAATTTATTCACATGAGATTCCATTTGAAATTTTTTAAAAGAAAGGAAAAGATCAATGAAGTCAGGTAAATTAGACTTTCCCAAATGATGTATCTGGGTCTATATGAAACAATAGCACTAACACTCTTTGCTCTTAATGAAAAGCCAAAATTAAATAAGGGCTGATTAATTATTTTTTTAATAAAGTTCTGCAGAACAAATAAGAAGCTGTGAAAGACCCTGTTGTAAACACATATGCACAATATTTACTCATAATCAGTGTAATTACTGCCATAATTTCATATATAATTAGCTTCTTTTCTACTTTGATGAAATTTTTTATTTTACTCACATTTTAATTTAGAAATGACCGGTAAGTACATATGTCAATTAATGAAAGTTACTCATTTTGTGGGACAAGTATAAATGGAGCTGTGGCTGGGGCAAATAAACCATATGCTAAAATGTCTTTTTTTAATTGTTTTGAGCAGAAAAACCTTATTCCTATTTATCAAGAAAATGACCAACTAATAATATCTTCAAACTCACCCCTCAAGTTAATAATAATCTACATATCTTTTCATCTCAGGCCAGAAATATCACATTTCCTAACCAAGACCAATCTCACCATGCGCACAAATATGTTGCTTAACGTCCCTCCCTCTCTACCAGTAACTTATCTATTATCCCAGCACTTCACTGCATTAAACAACACCACTTTAGCTCACAGTCTCTCTGAGTCAGATATTGAGTGTGTCTTGAAAAAGCACCTCTTGCCCAGTCTCTGAAGAAACGGCAGTCCCACTGCACAAGAGGCTCTGGCCCAGAAAGGATGGGCTCCCAAGTTCACTCTACCTTTTGAGTTCTTGGTTCTGTTTTCAGGGTCATTTTTCTCTGTCTTATAAAATTTACTTCGGTGCAGAGTTGTAGGTCACATTGAACTTTCTAACCATAGAAGTTTGACGTTTCCAAGAGCCTCTTTTTCAGTTCAGTCGTGTGATGTTTCCACATCTTTAAGTGTTTAAAGGATTTGGGGGGCCTCTGATATATCTTCTTCGGATTTACTCCATTGGTCTAAAGTAAAGACAACACCCAAAAATTTTCATGGAGAATAGTGGTTACAGAGGCTGGGAGAGTAGTGGGAAAGGGATTAGCAAAGGTTAAAAAAATAAATACTCTTGGGTATGTTTATTGTTTATCCCTACCTTTGGCTCCTTTTGAGAAGGCTCAGGGAATGGCTTATATTTCGTAGAGATCCTACCATGTGATTGAAAGGATTGTGTAAAACACCTTTAGTTTCTTTAAAGGGTCTTTTAAATGACTGAATAGTACTCTTGAGGTACCTCTATATTTGTCAGGATTCTCCAGAGAAAGAACTAATAATATGTGTTGAAATATAGAAACACTTTTTTTTTTATAAGGAAATGGCTGGCATGATTATGGAGGATAGTGAGTCCAGAATGGGCTGGCAGGCTGCAGACCCAGGGGAGCGGATGCTGCAAGCAAAGTCTGAAGGCAGTCTTCTGAAGAATGTCTTCTTAATGGGAGAAAATAATCTTTTTCTCCTACTCAGTCTTTTAACTGATTGGATGAGACCCACCTCCCAACTTCTATGGGTCAAGATCTGGGTGCAGGTTGGCAGTTTTATCTCCGGAGCTGTGGTCAACTCAAAGCTCCACTGGAGTAGATTCTCCTTTTGAGCTCAACCATTTGGGTATGGCATCAGGTCATTCTTGGCTGTTTCTCGTCACTTGGATTTTTGCGCAAAGCAGCATACAAAATGGCAGGTGGGATGTTATAAAGTGAATCTAAAATGTCTTTTGTCAATCATTGTGCTCTATCAAATTTTGGCTTTATGAACTCCAGTATTAATCTGGAGCATGTCAGTGATTTTTAGGGTCTGGATAAACAATCATCGTACATTATATGACCATGGTATTTTGTTTGAGAATATTTTGTTGACATAAAATGAATTCATTGACTTATTTTTCTTCTATATACAAGCTATCAGCAACGAATATAAATGCTCTAGTTAAATATTTACTTGATCTCATCTTGAGGGCTTCATTCTACCCTGAATGTCTCTAATATATAAGATGATACATAAGTAGAGTAAGGATGTTTTAAGTGACAACTGTGCTCTTGATAAATATTCACATAAAAGCACATTGATGCCATAATAGTTGGTGTTTTCTTTCTTTCTCATTGTCCTATTTCTATTTCCCACCCTTTACACTAAAACTGCCACTTTTCTTTTAATATAATTAATAAATACCCTCTCAAATTGTAAGATAATGATGAATTTTAAAAGCAGCCACTAAAATTAGGAGAACATGACATTCATTCTTAGGGCAATTTCATAGAAAAACAATGAAACTATAATTTCTGAAAAACCAAAAACCTTTATTAGATAAATAGTAGAATCAGTTTGATTTCAGAATTTTAGCGCTAAATGCCAATATCTTCTAAGGGCATCATGTGGAGGGAAAGAGAACCCCTTGGAAATAAACTGTTTTCATATAAATCTATTTTCAGCTATTTCACAATAACCAAGTGCTTTAAAATGATAATTAAAGAGAAGGGGAAAGTTGATCTTAACTTGCCTAACCCTGAGTACAAATGAAAGTTCGGTTGTTTTTACAATTTTAAAAATAGTGCTATAATCATCGATGAGTCTAAACTTCATCATAAAATACTTGATCACCATTATAATAACTAGAAATATTGATTATTATATGCTAAGCTCCAAGAATTTTCTTATATTATGTATTCCTCACCACAACCTTGAAAGGTATACACGAATATTTTTCTGTCTTACATATAAAGAAACTGAAGCTCTGAGACATTTCAGCTATTGCCTAAATTCATACAACTATTGTAAGTTGATCATGTAACTGGATTCACGTCTAGGGGCTGAGGTTGTGTCTAAGAGGTAGAGCACTTTCCTAGCATGCAGTGAGGCACTGGGTTCGATGCTCATCACCACATCAAGTAAAATAAAGACATTGTGTCCCCCTATAACTAAAAAAAGAAAGAAAGAAACATATTTTAAGTATTGAAATTTTTCTCAAATTTATGACATATTTATTTGAGCCTCTGTGCTATAATGATAAACGAGGAATTATTTATTTTCATGACAGAAAGAAATATAGCACATAATTATCCTTCCGAAACATCATCAATAAACTACCGAGCTAGTGATAAAGTTCTGTCTCCACCCTAAAGGGGGCAGTCCCCTCTACCCTGGGTGTAGTGGTATGGGAAGGACACCCCGACAACCATTTGGAGGGGTCTCCTGCCTGGAGTGGGGAATCCCCTCTTTATTGGGTGCGGTGTAAAGCTCCCCCTGACACCCAGGTTAAAAGGGTCTCCCCTGTGTAGGGGAGAGTCTCCTCTACCCTGGGTGCAGTGGGGAGCTTCCCCAGACAACCAGGTTATAGGGGTCTCTCCCCTGGATGAGAGAGTCCCCTCGTTTCTGGGTGTGGTGGGGAGCTCCCCCCACACAGAGGTTAGAGGGGTCTCGCACCTGGAGTGAGGAGTCCCCTCTACTGTGGGTGCGGTGGTATAGGAAGCTCCACACACACACCCAGGTTAGATGGGTCTCCCCATTGAGGGGGGAGTCGAGTCTACCATGGTTGCAGTGGTATAGAGAGCTCCCCGCTGACACCCAGGTTAGAGGGGTCTCCCCCCCCCCCCCCCCCCCCGCAGAAGAGTGTTCCCTCTACCCCTGGGTGCTGTGGGGAGCTTCCCCAGACACCCAGGTTAGAGGGAGCCCCCCCCTGAAAACCAGGTTGGAGGGGCCCCCTCTTGGGGGAGTCCCTCTACCCTGGGTGTGGTTGGGAGCTCCTCCCCACACCCAGGTTGGAGGGTTCTCCTCCCTGAAGGGTGGAATCCCCTCTACCCTGGGTGCGATGGTATATGAAGGTGTAAAAAGATAAACGTGTAGATGAATTAAATAAATAAATTGGGAGTTGAAATTTTTTCAAAATTACACAAATCATTGCAATTTCTAAGTTGAATTCTAGAGCACACTCCGATATGCGAAAACCTCTATACCCACTATGACCAACCTATTTGAAGAAGCTTATAAGATATAATCTTTTTTTATTGGAGTATAATTTTTCAAAATAATTTCTAATTATCCTTTGTAGTTCTGTAGTATCTGTGGTGATATTACCTTTTTCATCATGTTTGCTAGTAATTTGAGTTTTCTCTCTCCTTCTCTTCATTAGCATAGCTAAGGGTCTGTCAATTTTATTTATTTTTTCAAAGAACCAATTTTTTGTTTTTTCAACTTTTCAATTGTTTCTTTTGTTTCGATTTCATTGATTTCAGCTCTAATTTTAATTATTTATTGCCTTCTACTGCTTTTGCTGCTTATTTGTTCTAATTTTTCTAGGGCTTTGAGATGTAATATGAGGTCATTTATTTGTTGACTTTTTCTTCTTTTAAGGAATGAACTCCATGCAATGAACTTTCCTCTTTGTACTTAATTAATAATTAATATATAATTAATAATTAGAGAAATGCAAATCAAAACCACTCTAAGATTTCATCTCAAGCCAGTCAGGATGGCGGCTATTATGAAGACAAACAACAATAAGTATTGGCGAGGATGTTGGGGAAAAGGTACAATCATACACCACTAATGGTGGGACTGCAAATTGGTGCAGCCATTATGGAAAGCAGTATGGAGGTTCCTCCGAAATCTGGGAATGGAACCACCATTTGACCCAGCTATCCCTCTCCTTGGTCTATACCCAACGGACTTAAAATCAGCATACTACAGGGACACAGCCACATCAATGTTTATAGCAGCACAATTCACAATAGTTAAACTGTGGAGCCAACCTAGATGCCCTTCAGTGAATGAATGGATTTAAAAAAATGTGGCATATATACACAATGGAATTTTACTCAGCAATAAAAGAGAATAAAATCATGGCATTTGCAAGTAAATGGATGGCCTTGGAGAAGATAACGCTAAGTGAATTAGCCAATCCCAAAAAAACAAATGCCAAATGTTTTCTCTGATATACGGAGGCTGATTCATAGCGGGGTAGGGAGCGGGAGCTTGGGAGGAATAGCCGAACTCAGATAGGGCAGAGGGGTGGGAGAAAAAGGAAGGGGGCAGGGGTTTAGCAGTGATGGTGGAATGTGATAGACATCATTATCCAAAGTACACATATGAAGACACAAACTGGTATCAACATACTTTATATACAACCAGAGGTATGGAAAACTGTGCTGTATATGTGTAATAAGAAATGTAATGCATTCCACAGTCAGTTAATTTTTTTAAAAAATCGATTTTAAAAATCATAAAAAAGACAATCTTTTTAATTTCTGAAAAAGAATAGAAAATAAGAATAAAGTAAGGTGGGAGAGGGAAAGAAGGTTAAACCTAGAAAAAGAAAGCCAGTGAAAAACAAGGTACTACAATGGTTTACAAAACTTTGTTCTGAACTCTTAAATCCAAAACAAGAAAAAGAAAGGAAGGAAACACACAAATGGGATCCAAATTAGTTCTGTCTAATAAAACAAGCCAAACAGGCTGGGGCTGTAGCTCAGTGGTAGAGCACTTGCCTCGCAGGTGTGAGACCCTGAGGTGGATCCTCAGCACCACATAGAAAGAAAGAAAGGAAGGAAGGAAGGAAGGAGGAAGGAAGGAAGGAAGGAAGGAAGGGAGGGAGGGAGGGAGGGAGGGAGGAAGATATTGTGTCCATCTACAACTAAAAAAAAAAAATTAAAAGCCAAACTATTATGTAAGGTTATAAGGAAACTTGACTTACTCTAATTTTTTTTTTTTTTAAGGGGAGAGTGCCGCAGTCTCTCGGCTGGGCACAAATCACGAGTCTCCACACAGCTTGTAGATTCAAACAGCAATTCTTTATTCCCGAACTCACACCGGCCGTCTACAAACACGTTCTGGGGGAATCCACGTTCTCTGCCCAAATCCACTCCGTTCTCTGCCCAAATCCTCTCCTGCCTAAATCCACACCGCATGGGCTTCTTCTCTCAAAAAAATACTGTCTGACCCTAAGCACTCAAGAGGAACTCAGCAGCAGGATACGCCCTATTCCAAAAGAGGAACACCCTAATCTCCTATTACTAAACCACCCTATTCTAAAGGGGAAACACCCTACTCTCCTATTATGCTAAACTGCCCTATTCTAAAGGGGGAACACCCTAAACACGGATCCTGCCCTGGTCCTTGAGCAAGGTCACCTTTCAGAAGTCCTTCCACTAGACAGCATGGGAGTAAGCTGGCAAGGAATTTGTCATACCTACTTGGCTGATGGCTCCCAGCATCTCCCCCCTTCTGATTAATTAAACAACAAGTAATGTGGCTTAAGGACCGTGCCTGGTAGGTTGTCCAGTTCAACATATGGCTCTTACCCGTCATCGGAAAACTGACCTTTAGGCAACTGACCTTTAGGCGTCAGCCTCCTGTCTTAGGTTGATACCATTGCAATTGGATCATACCCGTCACTGACTGCCGGTCCAGCATATAGCCATTGGCCCCCAAATTTAGACCATCACTAGCAGAAGGGAGGAGGATACAGAAATGCCACGACACCAAGCCAATTGACAGTTCCTTTGGAAAAATTGCATCATTGGTGACACCATCAGCAAAGATCACTGGTGACACCATCAGCAAAGATATGCCAGCATTACCACAATTTGCTGCACTAAACGTAGTTACATAGTCCAGGCAAGTTCTGTAAGCAGTTCAAAGGGGAGGAATCTATCAATCTGTCCGTCTCCTCCCAAAGTCCGTTTCCTCCCAAAGTAAGTTGACTCCTTGATTGAGCATACTTGTTGAGTTATATTCATTGGGATGAAGATAGGAATTCTGGCAATGATGCTAAAAAGACATTAACCTGAAAAGAATTATTAAATATAATGAAAAGGAAAGGTGAAAGTAAACAAACAGATCTGTTAACCTCCTTAAAAAACAATCCTTAACAGCTGTTTACCTGATTTAAATTAGTAAACAAGCAGATATGTTAAGCACCTTTAAAAACAATCTTTAACAGCTGTTTACCTAATTTAAATTAAGCCATTTAAATCACGTGAATAAAAAAAAAATTCGGATCCATTTTCTCATGAGCGCTCCTCATATATAAAATACGCACACACAGACATACAACACAAAACACAAATGTGCAAACAAACGTACAACACATAAGATAATAATAAAGGCCTTGTAATAATAAAGGCCTTGTAATAATAAAGGCCTTGTAGCTTTACCTAGGTGAAATCTCCATTGCAATGTTTAAAAACTCCACAGTCAAAAAATAAAACTGATCAGAAAAACATTAACCTAGGTTTGTATGAGCTCAAAAAATAAAAATAGAACCTTATGATGTGGGAAAAATGCAATAATAAAATAGATATTGAAAAAAGCATCCTTGTTAATCACTGTTGCAGATGTAAGAATGGCCAAGCTGGAGTTCTGGATATCAGCTGTTATGGATTTGAGTCAAATCATCTTCTTTTCGATTCGTAGAAATTGCTTTAGTTAGTCTTTCTGGAATCCAAATCGGCTGCTGTTCTCCCTGTGGAAACACACAAACAGAGCCCCGACTCCAGACAATCACTGGGTCTGGACCTTTCCATTGTCCTGTTAGAATATCTTTCCAAAGAACTTTAGGCTTATGCACATTTTTTGGATACATATGCCTTTCTGCAGCACTAAGTCCTGATGAATCCAAATTTAAAAAGTTTAGGGTAAAAAGTGTTATTTTAAGTTTATCTTTGGGGGATATATACCCCTTTCCAATTCCCTCTTTTTGTTTTAGTAAGTACGTTTTAATAGTTTGATGAGCTCTTTCAACTATGCCTTGTCCCTGTGGATTGTATGGAATTCCTGTTATATGAGTAATACCAAATGATGAGCAAAATTGTTTAAAAGAGGTAGAGGTATAGCCAGGACCGTTATCAGTTTTTAACTGTTTAGGAACACCCACAGTGGCAAAATTTTGTAAGCAATGAGCTATAACATCTTTAGTTTTTTCTCCGGCATGAAGGGAGCCCATCAAAAATCCGGAAGAAGTATCAACTGTAACATGTAAATATTTTAATTTTCCAAATTCTGGCAAGTGTGTGACGTCCATCTGCCAAATATGGTTAGGTATCAGTCCTCTAGGATTGACTCCAAGATTAACTTGTGGTAAAAAGGTCACACAATTTTGACATTGTTTTATTATATGTCTGGCTTGTTCCTTAGTTATTTTAAAACGCTTTTGTAAAGTATTAGCATTAACATGGAATTTTTTATGAAAATTCATAGCTTCTTCTAGTGTAGAGAAAATATATATGTCATGTGTAGTTTTATCTGCTAAATCGTTGCCCAAACTAAGGGCTCCAGGCAATCCTGTATGTGCTCTAATATGTCCTATAAAGAATGGATCTTTTCTGTCCCAGATTAGACTTTGTATAGTGGAAAACAAAGAGAAAACAGTAGAAGAAGGGGAAATCCTACCAGCATCTTCAAGAGATACTATAGCATTAACTACATACTGACTATCAGAAAATAAATTAAATACAGAATCTTTAAACATTAAAAAAGCTTGTAATACTGCATTAAGCTCTACCTTTTGAGCTGATTGTTTGGGTACTAAAAATGTAAAAGTTTGATCAGGGGTAACTACTGCTGCTGTACCATTATTTGACCCATCAGTGAATATATTTGGAGCATTCATGATAGGGGTTTTTCTTGTCATTTTTGGAAAAACTACAGGATGCTTAGACCAAAAAGACAACAAAGGATTAGATGGTAAGTGATTATCAAATGAAACATTAGATTTACACATGATTATTGCCCAAGTATTTAACTCATTAGCTAACTCATCAATTTGATCCATAGTATATGGAGTAATAATTTTATTGGGAGAAATTCCAAACACTCCCTTCGCTGCTTTTATTCCTTTGAGTATTAATTGTCCTACAGCCTCAGGATACCTAGTAAGAATAGTGTTAGGAGAATAAGATAAATGTATCCACAATAATGGACCTTCTTGCCAAAATACTCCTGTAGGAATATTTTTTGTTGGTAGTACAATAAATAATAAAGGCAAACTTATATCAATTCTATCCAAATGTATATTTTCCATATATGTTTCAATAATTTTCAATGCCTTTCTTGCTTCAGGAGTTAACATGCGAGGTGAGTTTGGATCTGATGGACCTTTTAGAATATCAAATAAAGGTCCCAACTCTCCTGTTGGTATGCCTAGATAAGGCCTTATCCAATTTATGTCTCCCAATAACTTTTGAAAGTCGTTAAGTGACTTGAGTTGATCTACTCGTATTTGAATTTTTGGTGGACGGACCATGGTTGAGGATAATAGAACTCCTAAATAATTAATTGGAAAATTTAATTGTACTTTATCTATTGCTATCTCTAGATTATAATTTTTTAATAAGTTTGTAAGTGTGGCATAACATTCCAGCAATATGTTTTTATCTTTATGTGCCAATAATACATCATCCATATAGTGAAATATTTGTAGTTCAGGATTTTGATTTCTAAGTGGCTGGATTGCTTTATTAACATATATTTGACACATAGTTGGACTGTTAGCCATCCCTTGAGGGAGTACTTTCCATTCATATCTCTGATCAGGACCTTCATGATTTAATGCAGGGATAGTAAATGCAAAACGTGGACTATCCTCGGGATGAATTGGAATTGAAAAAAAACAATCTTTAATATCTATGGCTAAAACATGCCAGGTTTTTGGCAAAGCAGACAATTGAGGAATCCCTGATTGAGCAGGTCCCATAATAACCATTTCATTATTAATGGCTCTTAAATCTTGCAATAATCTCCATTTACCAGATTTCTTTTTAATGACAAAAATGGGAGTATTATGGGGAGATATGGAAGGTTGTATATGTCCTTCCACTAATTGTTGTTTGACCAGATCATGGGCTACTTGTATCTTTTCTTTAGTCAGGGGCCACTGAGGAACCCACACTGGTCTTTCTGATTTCCAAGTAATTTTGATTGTCTCAGTGGCCCTTTCTGAAAATCCAACCCATGTCTGTCTGTTCCTTGATCTATTTGAATTGGTGCTGCTATACCTTGTCCTTGTTTTCCTAATCTTTTTTCTTTCCTAAAACCTTGTCTAGCCCTAGTAGTGGGCGCATTAGGATTGATGTTATTTGTTAATGTCAAACCTAATTGATCTAGGACATCTCGTCCCCATAAATTTATAGGAAGATGATCCAATACATAGGGCTGTATAGTTCCCTCACAACCTTCAGGATCCTTCCAATCTAATATCATTGCACTTCTATGGGGATTAGTAGCCACTCCTAGGCCTCGAAGCGTTTGAGTGGCTTGTTGTAATGGCCAATGTTTTGGCCATTCCTTACTAGATATGATGCTAAGGTCTGCACCTGTGTCCAGTAGCCCATTAAAGTCGTGTCCTTGAATATTTAGTTTTAACATTGGGCGAGAATCTAAATTTAAAGACAACATAGCCCAATCTACACCTGTGGAGCCTAATCCCCTGGAACCTCTTTTTACACTATGACTAGGAAATTTATTATGTAGGCTGGGTATTATTAACAACTGTGCTATTCTGTCTCCAGGTGAAATTACTGATATACCTCTTGGAGAACTAGCTATAATTTTTATTTCACCTACATAATCGGGATCAATTACCCCGGGACTTATCATAAGTCCTTTTAATGTAGATGAACTACGTCCCAATAATAAGCCTACTGTCCCTTGGGGAAGAGGTCCTTTTATTCCTGTGGGAATGATTTGAATTCCCATCTCTGGAGTTAGTACTGCTCTGGCAGAGGCGCAGATGTCCAACCCTGCGCTCCCTCGGGTTTGTCTGATGAGGGATTTAATGGACAATGTGTCCTGGGCACTACTCTGATGGTGTTGCTGGGTTCCTCCACTGCCCCGTATATTTGTGGTTGTGGGCCCCGGAGCATTGGGCCCGGCTGTCCGTTTTTTGGCAACGGAGCCTGATGCCTTTCTCCACGGTATCGTGGGTAAATACCTGGTCCTTTTCCGTTTTTTGGTAAGGGAGTACCCTCTATGGTAGTTTGAGAACGGCATTCATTAGCCCAATGTCTCCCTCTACGGCATCGTGGGCAAATACCCGGTATTCTATTTCTTTGATACCTAGTTTTGTTAAATCCTCCTCCTATGGGGCAACTCCTTTTAAAATGTCCTGTTTGTTCACAATCATAGCATGTTTTTGGCCTGGTATCTAAAGCCTGTTGTACTGCAGCTGCCAAGACTTGCCCTTGTTCATTAATATCTCTACATAATTTAATATATGTGTTTAAATCTTCATGTCTCCATGGTCTAATAACCTCTCTGCAGCAACGATTTGCTTGGTCATAAGCCAGTTGTTTTATTAATGGCATTGCTTGTTCCGTATCCCCAAAAATTTTGGCAGCCGTTTGAATTAGCCTATCTACAAAGTCAGCGTAAGGTTCATTAGCTCTCTGTATTACCTTAGATAGCTGACCTTGTAAATCTCCATGTCCTTGTAAAGTCTTCCATGCCCTAACTGCGTCTGCAGCAATTTGTGCATATATAGCAGGATCATATTCAATTTGTTGCCGCTGACCCTCATAAGGTCCTTTTCCTAGCAACATTTCTAAATTTCTTTGAGGGTAACCGGCTGCTGCATTTCTCCTAGCTGTCTCTGCACAAAATTCCTCATTGGCAACCTTCCATAACAAATATTGTCCTCCATTTAGCACAGATTTACACATGCTAGCCCAATCTGCTGGCGTCATGTCCAAGTTAGTAATGGACTCGACCATGCTCACCGTGAAGGGAGCTTGGGGACCATAGGTTGTTACAGCCTCCTTTAACTGCTTCACTGTTTTAAAATCTAAAGCACGGTGAATTCGCTGCCCTCCTGCCTGCTCAAGTACAGGGCATGCTAATCTTCGAGGTCCTGTCTCAGGATCCCAATTATCAACTACGGGGTTTGAGGGCCACTCAGCTGTCTCTATCGGTGGGGCTGTTGGTTGAATTAAAGCCTCTTGTGATAAAACGGAGTTAGTAACAGCCTCCTGTTGTGGCCTTTTTTCTAACAACCCCTTTTCCTTTAAATTTTCTTCCTCTGTCTGACTAGCTGGAGAGACCTTCTCTTTTGCTTGATCTAAAATGTCTTTCACCATATTCTGAACCTCTAACAATTTACTTAACATCTTTTCAGTTTGTTTTAATCTACTATAAAGATAACGCAACCCAATAAGATAACACAAAACAAAACCGAAACTGAATGAAGCAAAAACAGAATAAAAAATCGTTGTATCAATTTTCTCTTCCTCAGGGCCGACAAACTTCAAACCTTTAGTCAACCATTTTTTCCAGTTTGCCTGAGAAATTTCTAGGGATAGGCAGCTTGAAAGAAAAACAAAATAAATCAAAAGAAGAACACATTGTTTTCTGAAATGGTCACCCATTCTCTCGCCTTCCCTCAGGGGCGAGCAATTTCACTTACCTTCAAGTTTCAGACGTTCCCCGTACGGGCCACCAGATGCCGCAGTCTCTCGGCTGGGCACAAATCACGAGTCTCCACACAGCTTGTAGATTCAAACAGCAATTCTTTATTCCCGAACTCACACCGGCCGTCTACAAACACGTTCTGGGGGAATCCACGTTCTCTGCCCAAATCCACTCCGTTCTCTGCCCAAATCCTCTCCTGCCTAAATCCACACCGCATGGGCTTCTTCTCTCAAAAAAATACTGTCTGACCCTAAGCACTCAAGAGGAACTCAGCAGCAGGATACGCCCTATTCCAAAAGAGGAACACCCTAATCTCCTATTACTAAACCACCCTATTCTAAAGGGGAAACACCCTACTCTCCTATTATGCTAAACTGCCCTATTCTAAAGGGGGAACACCCTAAACACGGATCCTGCCCTGGTCCTTGAGCAAGGTCACCTTTCAGAAGTCCTTCCACTAGACAGCATGGGAGTAAGCTGGCAAGGAATTTGTCATACCTACTTGGCTGATGGCTCCCAGCAGGAGAGTACCAGGGATTGAATTCAGGGACACTTGACCACTGAACAACATCCCCAGTCCTATTTTATATTTTATTTAGAGACAGAATCTCACTGAGTTGCTTAGCACCTTGCTTTTGCTGAGGCTGGCTTTGAACTCATGATCCTCCTGCCTCAGCCTCTCGAGCCACTGGGATTACAGGCATGCACCACTGCACCAGTGACTTACTCTAAATTCTAACAAGGGTTTATCACATAGAAACTTAAGAGGCAGTAATAGGCTTATGATAGATAAGACTAGATAATGTCATTTTAGATGTCTTAATTACATATTTTTAAGAATCAGAAAAATTGTTTATAAATATCTTAAAAATTTTAAGTGTAATGCATTCATTAAATAAAGTTAGAATGTGCAACTTTTCATCTTCATTTTGTCAGCAGGATACCAATAAGCGAAACAAAGTCCACCCTTCACATACAGACTTTATGAGAAAACAAGAAAAGAAGTCTTTTTCCTGACTCATAGATACCTCCAAAAGACCAAGACAAAAAGAAATGAAAAGAAAAAAAAGTAGACTTTGGAGGAAATTAGTTGTGAGAGTTCTCTGGAGAAAGCCAGCGTGGAATCAACTGGTCTTATCAATCGGCTTCCCTGGGGGTAAGGAGAAAATAGCAAAAAGAAAAATATGAAGGTACTTCTGGAAGCCAGAACCAAAAGAAGGAGATGCAGGTAACTATAAGGAATAGACACGATCCCCTTCCCTGCCCCACTAGATTGTGACCCCAGTGAAGGTAGCAACCACCAATGCTATGTGCACCATTATGTCACCTATCCAGCATAATGCAGGGAGGGCATTGCCATCATCTGACTCCTAAATTGCTCCAGCACCTATGTACTGCTGATAGCCATAGCCAAGTAGGAATGCCGCATGGCATTTTTGGTTGAAAGGTGACCCCAGCAAGCCATTGAGATGATAATGATTATGTTAAGATGTGCATTCAATTGGAGATTAGACCCCTGCTGTCTGCCTAGGCCTGCTACTTTGGAGCTCTCAAGGCTCCCAGAGAGTTCCCATTGGTTGGGGAAGTGCGGTATGAGGGAATTCTGGAGGAGGGATTTCCTGTTGGTGTAGTGTGTCCCGGGAGAAGGCCGGGTGCGTGGCATTTTCGCGGGAGTTTTGGAAATAACGTTTGTTCCTGCTTGAGTGGCTCGTGATTTTGTGCCCGGCCAGACTGCAGCAATGTACTATTACCCAACATCATATGCTTTTTTCTAATTTTCCTAAGTCTTCAGTCTCCTTCCATGAGATTGTATTTCACACCCCCCCAAAATAAATCCCTGTTGTAAGATTTCCAGTCTGCTTTCTCTCCCCATATCCCAATCTTCCTACAAAAATTCTCATTTAATTGAAAGAATAATTTCCACTACTCTAATTAAGAAAAACAGATTTCCTCATTCTGAGGTATGCTGTTTGCATTTAATATTTCTGAAATAGGAATATATCTAAAAATATAAGAATGTTTCCCTATGTTGAATATAGTAGTATGTTCCTACCTTAACTAATATTAAATTACACATATTGCAATAGTTCGTATCATTAGTAATCAGCATTGATAGATAAATGGTTAATATTTCACACTGCTCTCTTTTTAAAACACAGTTCTTTGGGACTGGGAGTATATAGTTCAGTGGTAAAGTGTGTGCCTAGCATGCATGATGCCCTGGGTTCAATACTCAGTGATGAAAAGAAAAAGTTTTGAGGGGAGCAAATGACATAAAACAATTCAATCCAACTTATGCTGAAGAGGGAATTTATTTGCTCCCATAACTGCAAAGTCCACAGGCTCAAGAGCTACACCTAAGGGACTAACATACATACAAAGTTCTCACCATCTCTCCACCATTTCCCCTCTAGTTTGACTTTATTTTGGCAAGCTATTTTCAACTGGCAAGAAAAAATAACTATTCATTAGTTAAGAGACTACTTGGCTCCAAGAGTTTTATCCTAAGGATGATAGAGCACCTTTCCTGATGGATCTGACAAAAACCCAAGATTGTGATGGGTTTGATTCAGGGAGTAACTAAATGAGAGAATCAGAATTTCTACTGCATCTTCTTAGGTTACAAAGAACCCCAGATTGTAAAGGTTTTCCCACTCTTTGGATTTCCAGCTCTTGATAAGTCATATCTGGACTTCAGTAAAAATGGCTTGTTCTAGAGAATGTTTAGGATGGGGTTATCATCCCACGGTTAAAGCAAAAGATTCTAATTGATTATAGGTAACAAAATAGAGTCATCATCTTTAACCGTCTCCAATCCATTCATCCAGAGCCATTCTAATAATAAACCTTTTTATTTGTTTTACCTTTTTCACTACCATCTTGTTGCCCTGGGTGTTAAAATTTCATACTATAAGATTTTTCTAATTCTGCATTTTTTATAGAGGAACTAAAGATCATTGTGTCTAGAAGGCAGCATCATTGCCATTTAGTCTGCCATCAGACAATATTCACCTTGTATTATAAAGCAGATACAGAAATACTGAGACTTACCCAAGGTCCCGCAGAATATATCTGTGTTCATACCATAACACAATTTACAAACTTAAAGGTGTAAGTTTATATGCAAAATCATTAGAGAACTTATTTAAAATTTTTCCATAATTCCAAGGACACATAACTTCAACTCACAAAGACAACAAAGAACAACATTGCCCCCCACAAAAAAAGAGAAGTAGTTGCAACCAAGTCTTTATATCTTTATTGATTGATTGATTGAGTGATACCAGCAATTGAACCCAGGGGCATTTAATACTGCTTCGGGTAAGAATAAAATAGGGTTCTTTAAAGTCCATAAGTATCTTCCATTTTGTGTTTAAAATTTTTTCAATAGTAATTTGTAAAGTGTGATTATATCTAAACATGAAAATAATATATCTTAATATTTCTTTTTAAAAGTTTTCAAACTGTAAGGACACTTACTTTATGCCCAACAGACTTGACCTTAACACCTTAAGAAGTGTTACTGTATTGACTTGACTCAGGGTATGAAAAGCAATTCCTCACACTTTATCAGCTTTTGACAATAGGCACTTATGGGCCTGAGTGATCTAAAATAAATTAATGAGGCACTAAAGTACTTTAATGAATAATGGAGCATTTTAAAATTTATTTTGTTTTTAATTCATTTAACTGCAATCCATTTAACAGCTGAAACACTCCTTCCTGAACATATTAAAAGGCATATTATGTTGATGTTTTATTAATTTATTATGTTTCAATTCATTTATAATTCATTCATTTTATTAATTTATTCACTAAATTGAGCTTTACCATATGTGGAAATTAATTATCTCATTGGGCTCTATATGCAGCAAAATAAGTTTTCAGCAGGTTAATCAGCAAATTTGGAATCTATGAGTGATAACTCCATTGGCATAATGCAAAAATATAGTGACCATTTCAAGGTGCATAGAATGCATAGAGTCCACTCAAGAATTCTCTCTCTCTCTCTCTCTCTCTCTCTCTCACACACACACACACACACACACACACACACACACACATACACACACATACACACAGCAAGCAGAGTTTTAAAAAATAATTGAAGCTAGTTTGGGAGCATTCTACATTCTTCCTATTTTGCTGTGTTCATATCCATTAACATTTACACTTCCTGCCTTAGATATTCACTTCTTTTAAGTGTGTCCCCCTACCCTTCTCCCAGTGACGAAAATAATAAAGATCTTAATCAAGATTAAGAGTCCCATATGCTTCCAACTACACTGAGGGGGAATAATGGAGGAATTTTGAGCACCTATACCCATCATAAGGAAATATGTAAATATTTAGCAGACTAGGTGTCATATCTTTTTCCCATGATGAGACAGGTTATTTTCTTTTCTTTCTTTTTATTGGGTCCTTTAAGTTATATATAACATTAGGATTCATTTTGCATAATTGTAAAATCATGGAATATAATTTGTTCTTATTTGGTCCTCAGTACTTCCCCTTTTTTGACAGTCATATATGTGGAAGACTATCCTTGCTCCTTAGAATGTTCACATCTTTTTTCTTTTTTTACGTTTTTTCTTCTTAATTGGTTAGAACTTCATCCATGAGCTTTAAACAGAAACCACTTTGTCTTTTGGCCTCCCCGAACCAAGACTCTGAAAAAATAGTCCTTTCAGGAAAAAAAAAAAAAAAAAAATATTTCCTTACTTAATATGATTACCTTGACCATCCTAAACCACCATCTTTCAAAGCAATTTAAAAGAAGTGACAGTTGGGGCTGGGCCTGTGGCTCAGTGGTAGAGCTGCCTGCCTGGCATATGTGAGGCACTAGGTTCGATTCTCAACACCACATATAAATAAATTTAAAAGGTTCATTATCAACCAAACATCTATATAAAGTGACAGTCCCTGCTTCTTGATACTCTCACCTCAGCAATGTAGGTTAGTCCTGCCTGAGGTTTCAGCCTGCCCCTGACAACAGTAGATAACCTTGATCATTCTTCTTGCTAAAGTTTTGCCAAACTTAAAACTCTGGTTCTTCAGTCACTGTGCAGTGGTCCTAGTGTCCAGTGTTGACCTTCCTCCCTTGCTTCGCACAGTGCCTTTGACTATTTTCAATAACTAGTTGTCACATGAATAAACAAAAGAATTACAGTTGCCTATCTGCCCACTCTTATTGTCTCTGCTTTATTTTTTTCTTTTCTATTTAAATAAATTTTATTGTACAGGTTTAAGGTATACATAATATTGTTATGAAATACATAGAGAGAGTAAATCTACCAGTGAAACAAATTAACACAGCCGTCATTTAACATTTAACATTCAAGAGTATCTGAAATCCATGATACTGAATACCATCTTAAACCCTCATATTGCATATTAGATCTCTAGACTCTACATATCTGCAATTTTGTATTCTCCTACCTATATTTCCCCATTTTTCTCCTTTCTCCCCTGTCCCTGATGATCACAATTTTGTTCTCTATCTCTATATATTTGATTTTTTTAGATTGCCAATATGAGTTAGATCGTGTGGTATTTTTTTTTTCTCTGTGCCTGTCTTATTTCACTTAGCATAATAATGTCCTCCAGACTCAATGTGGTAGCAAATGGCAAGACCTCATTCTCTTTAGGTCCGAATAATACTCTAGAGTAACTATGTACCATAGTTTCTATATCCATTCATCCACTTGTAAGTGGTTTCTCTATCTTAACTTGTAAATCATTAGTGCCATGAATATGAGAGTGCAGATATCTTTACAGGGTGGTGATTTTATTTCCTGCGAGGATATGTGCAGAAGAGGGATTGCTTGGTTAAATGGTAGTTTATTTTTATTTATTTATAAATATGCATGTTATTTTCCATATGTTTGTACCAATTTACATTCCCAGCAATGGGATATAAATGCTTTTCTCTAGATGCTCATAATGCTCAGATTATGGTCTGTCCTGCCTGAATTGACACCACTTGGGTTGCAATTCTATATAGATTGCAGAGAATCCTTTCCAGGTTCCTCAAGACTTATCCAAAACATGCTCCAAGACAAGTGAGTATAAGCATGATTGTTTAATAAATTGAATGATTAATATCAATAACATCACCTAATCTTTAAGTGGAAGGGGAAACAAATTTTGTTCTTCCAATTCCAGCTCCAACATGTGGAATGCAGGCAGCTTATTTGATTCAAATAGAACACAGTCTTTAACATTAAAGGAATATCTAGAGCTTTCCTATGTTTTCATGGATTTTTCAACCAATAATCTCACATTTGAAATTCCATATAAGAAAGATTCAGAGATGTAGTCAAAGATTATCAAATTAGAATGTTTATCAGACAACTATAAACTGACTAAATGTTGGGCAAGTCTGCACAGCAGAATAGTCCATGGCCATTTAAAATTAGTACTTTATTTTTTTTAACTGGGAATTGAAATCAGGGGCACTTTACCACTGAGTTTTATCCCCAGCCCTTTTTGTTTGTTTGTTTGTATTTCAACGCTCCAATTTACTTTTATTTTTATTTATTTACTCTTCTTTATATATTTTTAAATATTTATTTTTTAGTTTTAGGTGAACATAATATCTTTATTTTATTTTTATGTGGTGTTGAGGTTCAAACCCAGCGCCCCACGCATGCCAGGTGAGCGCGCTTCTGCTTGAGCCACATCCCCAGGCCTTATTTGTTTATTCTAATTAGGTATATATGACCGCAGAATGCATTTTTATTCATTGTATACAATTGCAGCACGACTTTTCATTTCTCTGGTTGTACACAATGCAGCATCACACCACATGTGCAGTCACACATGCACCTAGGGTAATGATGTCCATCTCATTCCACCATCTTTCCTGCCCCCATACCTCCTTCCTCCCTCCTATCTTCCCAATCACAGTTCCTCCATTTTTCCCATGCCCCCCCCCCCATTACGGATCAACATCCACTTATCAGAGAGAACATTTGGCCTTTGGTTTTTGGGGATTTGGCTTACTTTGCTTAGTATGATATTCTCCAACTCCATTCATTTACCAGCAAATGCCATAATTTTATTTTCTTTTAATGCTAAATAATATTCCATTGTGCATTATACCACAGTTTCTTTATCTAATCATCTACTGAAGGGCATCCAGTTTACTTCCACAGTTCAGCTATTATGAATTGAGCTGCTATAAACATTGATGTGGCTGTGTTACTATACTATGCTGCTATTAAGTCCTTTGGGTATAGACCAAGAAGAGGAATAGCTGGGTCAAATGGTGGTTCCATTCCAAGTTTTCTAAGGAATCTCCATACTGCTTTCCATATAGTTGCCCCAATTTGCAGTCCCACCATCAATGTATGAGTGTGCCTTTTCCCCCACATCCCTGCCAACACGTATTGTTGTTTGTATTCTTGATAACTGCCATTCTGACTAGTGTGAGAGAAAATCTTAGAGTAGTTTTGATGTGCTTTTGTCTAATTACTAGAGATGTCGAATTTATATATATATATTTGTTGCTCAAATGTATTTCTTCTGAGAGTGTCTGTTGGGTTCCTTAGCCCATTTATTGATTGGGGTGTTTGGGTTTTTTGGTGTTCATTTTTTTTGAGTTCTTTATATATCCTGGAGATTAATGCTTTATCTGATGTGCGTGTGGCAAAAATTTGCTCCCAAAATGTAGCTTCTCTCTTCACCTCACTGATTGTTCTCAGCTCTTTCTTTTTTATTTTCTATTTCAAGACATGGTGCTGCTAAGTTGTTTAGGGTCTCACTAAATTTCTGAGTCTGGCCTTGAATTTGGGATCCTCCTGCTTCAGCCTCTCAAATTGCTGGGACTGAAGATGTACATCACTATGCCTTTCTTCATGTCTTTTAAATTTAAGAGCTTTAAAGAATTTTTTGTGGTATTACTAAAGACATATTAAATGAAATGCACATAATATGAAAGGTCTTACTCTCCCATATTCCAATAAACTTCTTATTTTATAATCAGAAGAGAAATTCTCTTTAAATAAAGAAAAAAGAAAAAAAAATTCACTACTGAATCTACTCTAAAACTAATTATCAACATAAATACACACACACACACACACACACACATTCCAAAAATAATTTGAGCAACAATCACATAAACATAGAATCTTTCACTTTCCGGGGTAATACTTTGGTGTCACTTTGGGTATATATTGATAAATTATTTAACAGACACTTCAGAAAGTGTTTAAATAAAATTATCCAAAATCAACAAAGATTTTGGAAATTTTCCACTTAAATCAGAGAGACACAGGTTGTGGCAGCTTTTGAACAATCCCCTGCCATCATATAGATTCAGGAATAAACTTAGATTAAGGAATACCATGATTCACAGATCTTTCCCTGATGAAATTTGGCATTATTTAATACACAGAAAGAATGAGGGAGTGCAAATTCCTTGCACTTTTTTACACTACAATATGTAGTTTAAAATGCATAGCATCAAAGCCTCATTTGAGTGAGTTTGTAAATTGAGAGAGGAGAATCAAGTAAAAGTATACCAGGAAATGTGCAATATTTGGAAATATGATTGCACAGAAACATCGCTGCATTTTAAAATTCTGTCCACAACTTGCCTGCTCACAGATATCTCCTGGAACTGTATGAAAATTTGTCAATTGTCACTTTTCTAGAATTGCATTTGTTGCTGCTGTGTCATATACTTGGATATAGCTTGATTTATATTTTTCTTCTCATGTTGAGCACAGTTGAATAATACTTCAAATAAGCACATTAGAAACCCCTTCATGCAGGGAATTCTTTAAAATAGCATTTGGCCTTAAGTTGCAATAAATCACACCTAGAAAAACGCATCTATATTTTAAGTGTAATTTTCCATTGTTTTAACCTGCTGTGTATTTCAGAATTTAAAGTGTAAAGTATACAGCTTTCGGCAGGGGGTAGTGAGGGCAAAATGTGATCTGTTTGGCTTTATATATCAATCTTCTTAAAATGTTTAAGCATATATAGATGATTGTTTTTTTAAATGATATTCTACTTTAAAATATCCAAAAACTATGACAAGAAATAAAAGTTCAATGCAAAAGTCACAAGTACTGAACAGTTAACTGCACCAAAAAAATTAACATATCAATATTTAATACAGAAATAACTAGTGGACCTTTGTATGCATTCTAGAAAGTTCAAGAATAAAAATACCAAGAAATGTAAACAGGTGGGGAAACTGTGGAAGTAATTACAATAATTAGATAACTTTTCTATTATTCAGTGGAGCCAGTGACATTCAAAATTATTTTTCTCTAATTATTGATCATATCTATGTGGAAATAAACAGACATTTAAAAAAAAACATAGGCTTGATTACACTGAGCTAAACATATAGATTAATATTCTTAATAGAAGCTGTCTGAAATGTATAGCTGGGATGTCAGAATTTAATTAAAATTCTAGGAAAACTGGTAAAGCTAGGAAGCTAAAGAAAAAAGAATAATTCCCTCTTCTGGCTACCTTTCAACTGCCAACTCTTATGATATTATAAAATACACACAAGATGTACTGGATTGCAGGCTCTTGAAACTCATCCCCCTTTATCACTTTGTAACCTCACCCCCTCCCCTGGGGGTTAATCTAATTGAATTAAGAATGTAGCCTACCTAGGTTCTTAAGAATTCCCCTGTAAGACCTATCTTCTGCCCACTTTGTTTGCCCTGGCAGATCCTTTCACCACCTCTGCACACAGTCTTTGCCAACAGCTTCATACCTACAGAATAAGAGGAACTACAGATTCAGCTGCAAATAGAGGATACTGATCTCTGTTTCTTGCTTTCCGCAGTCCAATTCTTCTTGCTAAATTTCCACTTTTCTGTTTCTGACTTTCTGCATTCAAAGTCTCACTTTTTTATCTTGAAGAACTAAAATCCTAGAACCATGTGTTGATCACGTCTGAGAACTGTTTCTTAATAAATTATTCTAAGACCTTTTTCAAACGGTTTGTCATTCAGGGATGAATGCCCAGGTTTATTTCCCTTGTGAGCTACTAAGTTCTACAGGTTAGGGCATTAAAATTGGAATCCCAAGATCTGGAAGCCAGGTTTTCTGTGTAATATTGCCAAATAATTGAATGTACTTATATTCAATATATTCAATGTATTTATAAAAAAAAATTTATATACTGACAGTGAAGACTGTCTAAAGAAATGATATTAGGTTGAAGGGAGATTTCCCTATTATCTCATTTACAAACTTTAATTATTTAAAGATCATTTTCTCTTTTGTTGGCAATTTATAAACTTATTAGGATCAATTAATTACCAGTAATTAACATGAGAACACTGTTTCTTAAAAGTGAAACTCTGAACATTTCTCAGAGAGTTGCCAGACAGCAGTATACACATTAATCCCTAAATCATGAATAACTTGAGTCTGAAAGGCCAAGTTAAACATTCTTAGCAGTAAGGTAATGTAAACATTTATCTGCAATATGCCAAGATTTGTGCATCCTGATGTGTAGTTTTCTTTATCCTGGCACACATGCAAACACTGCTGAAGAGCTATCAGCCTTTAAAAGTGACTTAACTTGTCCCCCTGTCTCCAGGAGTCAACTTCAGAATGCAATTGTCCACAATATTATTACTCATTCAATATAAGTTATGGCTGGGATGTCTGGAATTTAATTTAAATTCTTGGAAAATTGGGAAAAAGGGGAAATCTATTGAACAATATTACTCTGATATGAAGAAAAGTTTTACAAACAATTTCAAAAAATAGCATTAGGATTAACTAATCACAATGCAGAGGCAACACAAGTGATAAGGCTAGCATTTAATTTTGATTTTCCTTCTAATGTTCCAAAATGCATTCCTTGGGGATAAAGAAAAAGTACTTGTCTATTTATAAACCATATCCCATGCTGGCTAAACATCGGTTTAAAAACAGGGGCTGGGGATGTGGCTCAAGTGGTAGCGCACTCGCCTGGCATGGGTGCGGCCAGGGTTCGATACTCAGCACCACATACAAAAAAAAAACAAAGGTATTGTGTCCGCCAATAATAAAAAATAAATTTAAAAACAACAACAACAACAAAAAACTTCCAAACTGTGGAATTACAAATCTACTAGAAGCCTAAGTAACCATTACATACGTAATCAATAAAAATTAATTTACAATAATTATTCTTGACATCTACATACTATTTTATTGATATACCTATTCTCCAATATAGTTAACCAATGCTCTACTTACATATTTTCAGGGTGATTCAAAATTTTATCTATTATAAACAGTTCTATAATGATTTTCCTTAGACTTTGTTGTATATTTATCTAATTATATTTCTGTAATAATGTAAAGAATTGTAAATTCCTTGTTAGTTTCTTTTACTAAATTTCTTTAAGGTATGATTTATATTTTTATTGTTGATATTTAAAATCTACTTATATGTTACAAAATTTAAAGCCTGTTACAAAATATTTTTCTCATTTTCTATGTGTTTATGATGCTATAAAATTTTAGGTAGTTAGATTGGCCAATAATATTCAATAAAATTGATCGATAATAAATTAAAAGACTATTAAATTAAACATACCTAACGTTTAAAATTTTTAGCTTAAGAAGAACTATATACCAAGTTATAACATGGAAAATGGAGGGAAAACATTTTTACAATGAAAGGTTATATCTTTAATATATAAAGAGCTCTTATAGAATAGAAGTACTTTGGATTAGACAAAGGGGAATGAAGGGAAGGGAGAGGTGGGAATAGGAAAGAAAGCAGAATGAATCAGACATAACTTTCCTATGGTCGTATATGAATACACAACCAGTGTAACTCCACATCGTGTACAACCACAAGAATGGAAAGTTATACCACATGTATATATGATATGTCAAAATACATTCTATTGTCATGTACCAGTAAAAAGAACAAATAAAAAATTTTAAAAAGAGTTCTTATATATGAATAAGAAAAATGCACCTGTTCACAATAACTATGAAAAATAAAATACCCAGGAATAAATTTAGCTAAGGAAGTAATTTCTCTCTATAATGAAAATTACAAAACACTAATGAAAGAAATGGAAGAGAATGCAAAAAAAATGGAAAAACACCCCACATTCATAGATTGGAAGAATTAATATTCTTAAGATGCCCTGTTATTTGTGATGCCATTATAGAACCTAGGAAACTGTATATTAAACAAAATAAACCAGTCACCAATAAACAGGTACTGTATGTTTTCACTTATGTGTGGAAGCTAAAAATTGGAATTCATGGAAGTAGAGATTAGAATAGTGGCTACCAGAGCCTCAGAAGGATGTAGGAAAAGGGAAAGTGAAGAGAGGATGGTTAACAGGAACAGGAGGGGTAGAAGAAATAATTTCCAATGTTCTATAGTCCAATAAAACAAATATAGTTGACAACCATTAATTGAATATTTCAAAATAGCTAGTAGAAAGAGAATTTTCCTTTCAAAGAAATGATAAATGTCTGAGGCAATAGATTTGCCAGTTATCCTGATCTGATCATTGTGCATTGTATACCTATTTTGAAATTTTGCACTGTAACCCATAAATATATACAATTACTGTGTCAATTAAAAATAAAAATATTTTTAAAATAGAAAATTACAGACCTCCTAATAGAAAAAGGGCAAAAACTTGAAAAAGAAATTTACAAAAGAAGAAAATACACTACATCTGTTTTTATGCCAGTAAAATCCCTATAGCTCTGTTAATTTGAAGTCAGGTATTGTATGCCTCCTGTCTCACTCTTCTTGCTCAGAATTGCTTTGACTATTCTGGATCTTGGATTCTTCCATATGAATTTCAGAATTTTTTTTTTAGTTCTGTGAAAAAAAAAAATGTCACTGTGTTTCAATGGGGATTAAATTGAATCTATAGATCACTTTTGGTAGTATGGCCATTTTTAATAACATTAATTCTGTCTATCCAAGAACATGCAAAATTGTTCCATGGTATATATAAAAGCTATTAATTGTTGTACATTACTTTCGTGTCCTGCTACTTTGCAACATTTGTTCATCAGTTCTAGAAATGTTTAAATGGACTTTTTTGGGTCTTCTAAGTATTGGTTGGGTCATATCTTCTTCAAATAGTGAAAAATTAAGTTCTTGCTTTCCTATTCATATCCTTTTATTTCCTTCTCTTGCCTAGTTGCTCTGGCTAAATCTCAAGTACTATAAAGAATAGGAGTGGTGACAGTGGACATCTTTGTCTTGTTTCTGATTTTAAAGGAAATATTTTTAGTTTTTTCCCATTTAGTATGAAGTTGGTATTGGATTTGTCATATGTAGCCAAAAAGTAACCTGATGATAAATATAACAAATAATAAATGGGCAAATAAGCTACACAAGTTATTTCTCAAAAGGAAAAAATGCAAATGACCAATAAATACATAAAAAAAATATCCAATACCTTTATCAATCAGGGAAATGCAAATCAAAACCACACCAGGATTTCATCTCACTCCAGTTATAATGGCAATCATCAAGAATACAAAAAATAATAAATGCTGGGAAGGGGGAAAAGGAACACTTATACACTATTAGTAAAATTATAAATTAGTACAACCACTGTCACTTTGGAGGTTCCTCAAATGGCTAGGCCTGGAACCACCATATGACCCAGCTATACTACTCTTCAGTATTCATCCTGAAGAATTAAAGTCTTTGTACCACAGCAATACATGCAAACCCAGGTTTATAGCAGCACAATTCACAATAGCCTAGTTACAGAACCAACCTAGATGTCTGTCAACAGATAAATGAATGAAGGAAATGCAGTGTGTATACACAATGGAGTTTTTACTCATCCATAAAAGAGAACAAAATTATGTAATCTGCAGGAAAATGAATGGAAATGAAGAACATCATGCTAAGTGAGATAAACCATACTCAGAAATTCCTGGGTACTATGCTTTCTCTCACATGTTGAAGCTAGAGGAGAAAAAAGGAAAGAAAGCAGAACAGTAAAATAGGGAAAGGGGGTTGGGAAAGGATGAGGGAGAAGAAAGTAGAGAAACACAGAATTAAACAGATCAAATTATGCTATGTGTGTGTATGAATATACCACAATGAATACCACTATTATTTATAACTATAATGCATCAATAAAAATTTAATTTAAAAAAATTAAGTGAGCTGAGATGGTGAAATGAGATGTACATCATTATCCCAAGTATTTATATGAACACATGAATGATGTGACTCTACTTTGCATACAACCATAGATATGAAAAATTGTGCTGTATATGTGTAATATGAATTGTAATGCGTTCTGCTGTCATATATAACAAATTAAAATTTTAAAAAACTTAAAAGATAAGTGAGCTGGTATGCTCAAATATGAAACAGACGAAGATACTTGATCCACTTCATGAAATTCCTAAGGGTCATCACTACTAAGTTAGCCCCACCTTTGGTTATCATAGGTATTTTTTGTCTTGTTTTATGCTTTTGTTTTTTGTTTTGTGGTCGTGGGGATTTTTTTTTTTTTTTTTTTTGCAAGGAGGGGGTGCTGGTGATCAACCCAAGGCCTTGCTCATGAACTACATCACTAAGCTATGCACCTAGCCCAATCCTCAATTTTGTTTTTAAACCTTCAATAAGAAAAAAAAATTTCTAATGATCTTTCCTATCAAATATATTAACTTGCCATATTTTGTCCATGAGATCACAGTAACATATTAAGTGTTAAGATGAGCAAACTTATATGAGACTAGTACTCTAGAAACCTAAAAAAGAAAATAAGATTTTGCCAAGTCTTTGTGAATCCTAGCATTAAAATCAGACTAAAACTCCCTCTGAAATTTGAGCTTTGCTTAGTGCTAATAAAATGCAAATTGAAATTTTGTAAAGCCACGTAGTCATAGAAAAAAATCACCAAGTCCAAAAGCCTCTTAAATAATCTGCTCTTTTTAAGAAACCAGTACTTGAAGAAAAGTTACATGATTCATTTTAATTCCAAATAAAAACAATTGAAAAGGCTGGATAAGAGAACATCAGTATCTCATGTAGCCCTTCCCAATTTCCCTTTAAAATATACACAAGATAAAGGAAAGACAAAAATACAAAGCAATGTCATACTAAAATGCATTTGACTCAATCATTATAAAATCTACATCAAATATCCAAAACTATAATATGAATAGTGCGAAAGTTAAGCCCTCCCTAATTTTCCCTATAATAACAAAAAATAAAAGGTGGCATCCCCCTCCTTTTGAAAAACAAAATAAAAATATGATTTACTGTCCCTGTATTACCTGTTCCTGACTCATAGACAAAAGTCCTCATCCAATAACACCCATAGTTGGTTCACTCTCCTGCTTTCCTAGACAATTATTTCATGTCTTCTTTTACCTCCTCAAATTGTACCACTTTTTTCCCATATTCATTCTTAGCTAAGTGAAAAGATAGAAGAGAACTTTCATGAACTGCCCCATCACATTTACCTACCTACCATCATCTCTGTTCATACACTTTGCCTTCCCCAGATGAATTTTCCAACTCTTATCAATGGCCAACTCCTGTGCCACATACTGGCTTCAATCCCATGATGTCAATTGCTCCAGTAATGCTCTTCTTTCTTCTATTATTTGCAAATGGTTTGTCCTCACCAACACTATGTTGAAATTTAATTGCCAATACTGAGAAATGGGGGGAGAGGTGCCTTTAAGAGGAGTCATGGAGGCTCTACACCCATGAAGAGACTGACGTCTTTCTCAAGAGGCTAGGTTATTTCTATCAAGACTGGATGGTTCTTGTGGGCATGGATTAGTTATCATGAGAGTGGATTTCCATAAAGTGAGCCTGGTACCTTCCTTGGTACTTCTTGCATACTTGCTCCTTTTGGACATGTCTACTTCCACTTTTCTATCTTGAGACCTTTGCAGATGTCAGGCAGTTGCCAGTGCCGTACTCTTGGACTTCCAGAGCTATGAAGCAAAATAAATTTCTTCCTTATAACCTATCCAGTTTCAGGTATTCTATTATAGTAACAGAAAATGAATTAAGACACTCCCTTTATTGCATCTATTTTTTATTCTATTGGTTATTTCTATCAGCATACAAACTATTATAATAATTTCCCATTTTCACATTTTTATCCTGCCCTAAAAAGTATGTTTCTCCTCACATGCTACTCTAGCTACAACCCTAATTCTCTCGTCCCTCTGAAGCCTTAAGCCTCCTAGCTATGATTGTCTATATTTGGTGTCTCTAAATGCTATCCTCTCATGTCCTCTTAGAGCACTCTGAGCAGACCTTCATCTCAAGTACTTACTTGACTGAAATTTCCTTGATTTCAACATCACTAAAACCAAACAATTTTCCTTCTTCTAAACTATAAATAGCATTGCATACAATCTGCCTCTCCTTTTTCCTTGAATTATTTCTTCATTTAGCCTAAAAAATGTCATAACTCTATTTTTTCTCTATCCCAGGTCTGCAAGAATAGTTCAAAAGAATGGTAAGATCACTCACTGCTGTTATTTTCAATTTTTCTTCATGGAAATGCTAGGCAAGTCAATCAAACATAACAAAAAATAAGAGGTAAATATATATAAATACAGAAAATAAAATTATTATGACATATAGAGGATTATGTACTTAGAAAATTTCAAGGTAATCAGTAAAAAAAAAAAATTTACTAAAACCAGTAAGAAGTCAGTAAGAAAACCAAATATAAAAAATCAGTAGCTTTAGTTTTATAATCTAGCAATGACCATTTTAAAATATATTGAAAAAAGATTTAGTAACAAAAATTTTAGTTATCCAGAAATAACTTTAACACAAAATGCACAGTTTCTAAATGAAAAAAAACTACAAAATGTCACTGAGAGCCATAAAGGGTGGCTTAACAAAATCAAAGACATAATTGCAAAAACTTTTTTAAATGGACACTGAACAGATGATGGAAAAGCTGGAGATTCCTTCTGAAGTCCTCAGTTACTGAAATGGATACCAAGGTCCTGGATTACAACAGTATCTCAGAGATGTCAATCTTCACAGGTTAATCTACATGTCTAAATTCTAATAAAAAATCTCAATGTGACATTTTCTGCAAAGAGTCAACTTGTTTCTCAAGCTTACCAAGAAGATTTTGAAAGCCAGACAATAAAAGATCAGTAGGAAAATCCAAATAAAGTCTAATGTTTACTTAATAATGTGCTAATATTAATTTCTTAGTTTTAATAATTGTCCAATGGTTAGGAAAGATGTTAATATTAAGGGAAGCTGAGCAGAAAGCATCTGTACTTTGTACTATCTTTGAAAATCTTCTGTACATATAAGTTTATTTCAAAATAAAAAAGTCAAAATAAATAGAGTGAAGAAATTTCCAAGACAAATATTGAAACATATAATAGGGCTACAAAAGTCTAAACAACAGGAATAAAATAGTGCTAGACAAAGAAATTAAACAGAATAAAACAAATGAATTTGGTATTGTATACCACTAAACAAGTATTATGTAAGAAATGGTGCTAAATCAGTCAGTTGATAATGGGAATCACAGGAAATCAAGTTTAGATACTTACCTAAACCCACAAAGGGAAATAACTTCTAACTGGAGTATAGGAATCAATATTTTAAAATAAAACTAGTTTTCTTCCAAAACCAAACCAGAATATAAGTAAGTATCTATCTAGTCACAGGATACAAGAGGAATTGCTAAGCAAAAAAGAAAAAAATCAATGGAACAAACTATAAAGAATAACTGAAAAAGTAGATTTGATTGGAGAAAATTTCAAAACTTCTGTTTTAAAAGCTTCAACACAGGAGGAATTACTGGGAATTGAGGAAGTGAGGGCAAGAAGGGAAACAAGGATAAAACAAACTTGAATGGAAATTTTCAAAGTATGAGATGTGAACATATAGAAATATCACAGTGCATCCCATTTGTACGATTAATGTGTGCTAATAATTGTCATAATAAAAATTTAAAATTTCAAAACAATTAAAAATGTTTAAATGTCTAGAAAAACTATTCACCACAAATATAAGAGATAAAAGGCCTTACTTTAATAATCAGGAATACAAAAGTTAGAAAGAAAATATTAGTATTCTAATAGGAATAGGGGTAAAGAACACGAATAAACAATTTCCAAGAGAAATAAAATTGACTAACAAATACATTTTTAAATACAACCTCTCTAGTTGTCAAAAAGCAAAAGAATATTGAGATAACATTTTTGCCATAATATTAGCAAACAGACAGATAATACTAACCAGGGCTGATGAGAATCTGTTGCAACATACACAAACACTTGGCAACATTGATAACCATGTTAATTATAGAAATATCCTGGAAACAATTTGGCAATTATACAAAAAGAGGCTTTAAAGTGGTCATTTGTCCAATATTCAGGTAAAGATTTACAAATATTCAGGTAAAGATTTACATATAAGACTATTTTAAAATTATTAATAATAGCAAAAAAATAGAAAGGACCTACAATATATACAATACTCACAATATATGCATACATACACAGAGTATAGAAGGAAACCTACAAAACATGAGATTCTGTTGGGTGGTGGTGTGATGAGTAAATTTCACTTTTTCTTTTAATTTCTCTTCCTAATATCTCTGGTAGTATCTATTACATATTACATACATATTTTTTTTTACATCTCTGTTCTTTAGTTTCTCTGATTTTTATTTACTCTTTTCTTTTGCAGTGCTGAGGCTCAAACCCAAGGCCATGTGCACGCTCTACCACTGAGCTAGATCCCCAGCCCATAATTTTTTTATAATTAGGAGGGAAATGCAGTTTTTACACAGAGGATACAGTGTTTATCTAGATTTTTAAGTATTCAAAATGTATGGTAAGACTTTTTATAGTAAAACTGTTAATACTGGCTGATATTTTGACATTTCACAGAAGACAATAGTCTAGCATATTAAATCTATCTTGCACAAAAAGAAAATATGCTGGGCTATTTGGCATAT
Source organism: Callospermophilus lateralis (assembly GCF_048772815.1). NCBI lineage: Eukaryota > Metazoa > Chordata > Mammalia > Rodentia > Sciuridae > Callospermophilus > Callospermophilus lateralis. The sequence continues at coordinate 185,515,281 of NC_135305.1, read as the reverse complement.
CCTCACTTCCAAAGTGAAATATTCAATTGTATGTATCTTCTCATTTCCTAATTACAGACCCAAACTTCTGGTTGATAAGTTCCAAATCTCTATTATTATTAATAATCATCATCATCTCCATCACCATTATCAGTTATCATCATCATCATCATCTAGATCTCTCTCCACTATTTTCAGAGACTGCTGGGTTTCAATCTTGGAGATCTCAACTTGTTGCAGGGAGTTTCCAATTTGATGTGACTTCTGTCCTCAAACACATAATGCTAGAAACTTGCCATCCCTGAACCTCAGAGAATTCATACTAGATTTTCAGAAATAGGTTACAGTTCTCAGACTTCGTGGGGAGAAGGAGAAGGTGTTTCAAAAAGTGACACCTTCACTGTAAGGTAACGCTGTTAATTTTCTATGACTCTGATTTTTTTTATTTGTTTCTATTCTGTTTTGTTTCATTTTTTTAACCCACTTAACTGATTTCATGAGCTTTCAGTGGTTCCTGATCCTACACGTGGAAAACACTGGGCCAAAAAATATGGAAGACGCTACCTGATAAAAACAAAAAATAATAAATGAACAAAAAACAAAAATGCTCACAATCAAGTTTTCAGAAATGGAACAAAGAACAGGCCTATGCAAAATGAGGTGTTCACCACTCTGGAACACTCACACTGAGTTTCTAGAAATGGAATTGGAAAAAGAGCAAAGATGATTTTAAGTGCTCTGCAGACATGACATTAAGAGCAGAGTAGGGCAGCTAGTCTCATTTGGTTCTATTTCACTCCTTCTGATTATTGGATGTAGAAAGACACAATTGTCAATTCTTGCTAGAGAAAACACATTTTAGAGATTATTTTTAATCAACATTACAATGATATTTCATCTCACCCCAATTAGAATATCTATTGAAAAAGGAAAAAATAACAAATACTGTTGAGAATTCAGAAAAAGGGATTTTCTCATATGCTGTTGATAGGAATTTAAATTAGTGCAGCCATTATGGAGAAAGACATGAAAGTTACTCAGAAAACTAAAAAAAAGAACTAGTGTGTGAAAAAAGTTTCATTTGTAGTACACAGTAACTCTTCTGCCCCTATCCCTAGGAGCCAACCCCTGTCTCTTGGTTCTTAAACACTCCAGAGATATTCCATATATCTAATAAACAAATACAGGCTGAGTATCCCTTATCTAAAATGCTTGAGACAGAAGTGTTTGGGATTTGATATTTTTTTCAGATTTTGTAATATTTTCATAAACATAATGAGACACCTTGGGTATGAGACTCAAGTCTAAACAAAAAATTTATTTATAACTTATACACATAGATTGAAGGTAATTTTATACAGTATTTTTAATGTGCCTGTGTTTGACAATAACCTAACATGTGAGGTCAGATGTGAAATTTCAACTTGTGATGCTTTGAGCTTTTTGAAAGCTTCCAACTTTGTAGCATTTTGAATTTGGATTTTCATATTAGAAATATTCATCTTGAATGAAAAAAAAACTGAATGGATGTGTACTACAAATGAAACTTTCTTCACACACTAATCGATTTCACATAAAATCTTCCACAGAGTGTTTCTTCTCTGTTCTATTCTGTTGTATGGGTGTCCATTATGTTTTGCTAATCACTATTAAGAAGTATCTTTTCATCCTACATTTTGCTACATCAAACAATACTTCCTCATAGGTCATTTGGCATAGTACTAAACAAATCTTCAGGATGCTTTCCTGGGAGTATAATTTCTAAGGATATGGGCATTTAAAAAATATATGTTGACTAAGCAGAATATGCCTCAAATAAGACTATTCAATAAGCCATAGAACATTTCATTTCCATGGTTTTTACTTTTAATAAGGTTATGACTTTAAGTACTTATGACAGTGATAACTAGTTTTCAATTTATGCAAATTATATAAACTTTGCTAGTGAAAGGGAGTCAAACTTGTGTAAATGCTTTCCTGACCACCTGGCGCAGCAGCCACCCACAGGCCAAGTTCCTAGTGTGCCTGACTTCCTAGCAGATCAGGGCCATTCCCTAGGCAGGATGCAGCCGGCCCAGCCAACTGGTGCTGGGAAGCATGCCTACAGGCTCCTATGCAGCATGCAACCAGCAGACCCCAGATGGGCTGTCTCCCTGTCTCAGAAGGGGACCTAGCTGGAGCTTGAGGAGATACTAGCTCAAGGAAGATGGCTATCTGCCCACTGGAGAGCTGGCTAATGGATAACTCCTGCCTAGATTAGAAGGAGGACCCTAGCAAATGTGTCTACAGCCCAATTCTACATTCTATGAGCATCTACGGAGTTATGTGGGGATGGGAACCAAGCAGAGAACCAATGGGTTATGGGATGCCCTTTGCACTTCACAGTGCAAAATCATACTGAACTTCCTCCACAGAAATGAAACCCAAACACCCTAAGCTGGTCAAGAATGCAGTTCCTGCAGTGAATGGTCCAGGAAAGCCAGAAACACAAGCAGATAAAAATCAAGAGAGACCTGAGGCACTTCTGGTTGAAGGCAGACCTGAAGGAGGCTCTGGGGGCTGGTACCTCCCACATCTCAGAAGAACAAACCAGTCCGGTGTCACTCTATCTGCCCTGATACTGTTCATGACCAGTTGTAATAAATGTGCAGAGAACTCAGCTCTCCCAGGCTGACCTGGATTGGGGAACACTGTCCAGATTCATTTCTGTAGTTTTAGTGCTTTTAAATATTTTCATGGTTACAGGAACAGGTGCCTCCACTCTGAATGAGTACCACCTGGCTCACAGTCATTCTTCATAACTAGTTTGACAGTTTTAGCCTTATTCAAAACGACAGCCCCCTCAGATGTCTCTGCTGGTGACTTGACTCTCCCCTGTAGATCATACTGACCTCTTGTTCTACCTCATGTCAACCTTTCTGTTTTCCTTCCACTCAATGCTTAGTAAGAAGTATTGATAAATGATGGCTAACCAACATGTTTATTCAAGCTTTCCCCAGCTGATTGCATGATTGAATTCTATCCATAGACATGTTTCATGGATTTTTACAGACATCGCTGGGTCTATAATTTGTCTGCCACTTTCAGTTTGCCAAAATGCTGTTGAGTTCAACAGTGTTGCCATATCTAATATATTTTTAGTGTGTTTTAAGATGTCCTTGGGATCCTATATCATCCCTTACCCACATAGCTATTCTGAATAAAAATACATTGTTGCACAAAGCATACCAACTATTTTGAATATGGTTTTGCTTTGTCTATCCACTGAAGTCCTAGATAATAAGTTTACCTAAAGAAAAATGAAAATACATGCCAACACAGTTATATTCCTTGGTTCTTTTATGATACTCTTAGGGGCTGGGGTTATAGCTCAGTTGATACAGTACTTGCCTCAAATGCAAGGTTCAATCTTCAGCACCACCAAAAAAAAAAGAAAAAATATATATATACAACTCTCTCTCTCTCTCTCTCTCTCTCTCTCTCTCTCTCTCTCTCTCTCTCTTTCTCTCCAGTGATTTCAAAAATTCTGCTTTGTGGGGTTGGGGATGCTCCGTGGTACAGCACTTATCTGCATGTGTGACACTGTCCCCAACATCACAATAAAACTTCTATTGTCAAATGGTTTTGGATAAAAATTTGTTTCCAAATTATCTTCCAGATTCTGTATTCTATTGCCATATATTTCTATTAAATTATTAGCCAAATATAATGCCCAAACCCATTTCTTTACAGAGGCTTCTGATATTTTTCCGGTGGTACTTTTTAAATTCCAGCTTGAAAGTATTTTATTATACAAAGCAGGCACTGTAAACTCATATCATACCACTGCCAAGAAGTCTTTGCTTCCTTTTTTTGTTTGTATGTTCATAAATATTAAAGTTTAAAATTGTGCAAGAGTCAAAAAAATTGTTCATATTATTTCAATTGTAAAAGTGCCACAGCTAATTATTTTTAATCACATTATTTTTAAAAAGGAATTTCTATTCTTAATCAAATTCTACACTTCATATATTTTGCATTGGAAAAAAAAATATTGGTGAAATTATTGACCCTCAACATTAACAACCCTAGCCCTCAATGTCTATAAATCACATAGAAATGGTAATCTACAAGTTCTGTGGAGAAAGAGATTCTTAAACTAGCGTATAATTTCATCTCAGTGTGTTACACATAGGTTTCAATTTTATTCCTCATGTCTCCTAATGTAATCTAAGCATGTTAATCTTTTCAGTCATTCTTTAAATTAATAGAACTGTCCTTTTAATAATTCTTCATAGTCCTTTTAATATTATTTCAAGTATTAGGACATATACTGGTTTCTTCTCCTCCCTAAATAAAACATATCCCTTTTACAGTGTTTTCCAATTAGTTGTCAGCTCTTTGTTTGATCCTAATAATAAATGCTTATTGAAGGAATTAATCAAGATGAAATGCCTCCCATCATACTGCATAGAATGGATCTAGACTAGGGGGACATGCCATTTTATAATAGTAATTGCAGTTACCATTTACTCAGTAATATTGTGCTTCACTATTACCTCTATATACTTTTCTTTTTGTATTCTTAAGTCGACATCAGGATTCATTGTACAGTGATACAGAATTTCATTCCAAATAGAGATATATTTTCACATATATTGTCACCATATGTCTACCTTTCTGGGTATATATATTCATATTAGCTATATCTTTTTAAGAAACAGAAAGCTGATTAATCCAGAACTATATTATCTATAATTTTAAAGTTTTCAAGTGGCATTTTATGTTTGTAGAGAAAATCTTAATTGTTTTGAGAAGCTTTTTGAAACAAAATAGTACAGCACAAGTTTTTGTTTTTGTTTTTGTTTTTGCCAAAGGACATCTGGAGTTAAAGCTGAATTGGCACTGAAACTCCTATTATTAAAATCACAACTCACCCATCTGTTTCTTAGTCCACCCAACGATATGAGCACACCCAAAGGTTTTAAATAAACAGAGAGCTAGAATTCATCAGTGGAGCTAAATTTCTTACTTATTTTTCATTTTTGAATACCACCATGCTACATTGTACTATTAATCATATAGCAACATAAGCAGCTAAAATAATAGTGCATTAATTTTAGAAAATACCTGAGAGTAATATGCAAAATAGAAGATGATGCTAGAACAGTATGTCAGTTTATATAGCTTTTCTTTAAATGTTTTTCAATATTTAATGTATGCTGTGGAAAAGAAGCATAATAAATAAAGATTTGACAATTTTTTTCCTTTATATAAATGTCATAAAAGGGTATTAGGAATTGGCATAACTGGTTTACTATGTCTTCCTTTTAACTAACTGTGAACATTTAACTATCAAGAAGTTGTTGTGAAAAACTCAGGTTTCTAACATCTTTTCAATCAGAAGGCCTGATTACCATGGATTGAAGATCTGCTGCAATCTCTCCACTGAGGATGTACCTCCTATTTATTACTGTTTCTGCTCACCTGATTGACTAATTGATATTACCTTCCCAGCTTGTGTCAAAAATGGAACCCGTGGCTCTGGAAGAACTGGGCACTGAAAGGTACCACAGGAAAGCTGACTCAACACAGTAAAGTATGGCTAGTCCAGTGACAAACTCATTACAAAGCCTCAAGAAAATCCATCATGCATACTGGCCAGCATAGACCTGAACTAGGACATAAAAATCCATGGAAGATCTATAATAAACAGATTTGCTTGCCTGAGATTTTCTTTTCTTCTACAAAAGTATCAAAAACAAGATAAATTAAGAAATACTAGAGAACTTGGTTTTCTGCATGTCAATGAAAATGACCCGTAGTTCCTAAGGCTTAGAAATTCTTGACTGAAATGTGCAAAAAATTTTTCCCTATAATGGAGTTTTTTAAATGCCTAAGGAAATTGCAAAATGTGTATTCTTACAGAGTCCTCTGGACAAGCTTCACTGATAGAGTAGATACAGACTCTAAAACTGTGCCCAAGAAATGGAAGAAAAATCCCTTAATCTAATCCCAAACAAGGTTATGTTCAGACAGTTCCTCCAGCAAATGAGAGGAAGAGTACAAAAAAAAAAAAAAAAACAAAAAAACCTCCAAAAAAGAAAACTATCCTCATTTACTTATTTTTACTCCATTTGTGAAATGATGAGTGTGAATAATAGATAATATTCTGGAGGCCTACACAGATACAATCCTATCTTAAACCTCAACAAGATGTAAAACTTTCATGATCAAATAGAATTTGACCTAATTATAAGAGTAGCTTTCCATGATGTTGGCACTGATTAAAGACTTGGTTTATATTTAGGGAACGCCCCACCTTTCAATGGCATTTGCATTAATCCATCCTATGTTGCTGACAGAAAAGCTCAGTCATAATGCATTGTCAGGTATTTTTTTTTATTTCATGCAAGAGCTACTAGCTCTCATGAGCAATTATAATCTAATTAAAGCCACTAATGTTTATTCCTTTGGGAAATACAGTTATTCATAAAAATCAGAGCTTTTTTTATGTTTTTCCACCTACTATATAATTTATATTTTGTTTCTCACTTCTGAGACTCTTCAGGAGTTATTTTCCTGTCACCCTAAAATAGAAATGTACCCTGTGGCAATGTTTTCAATATAGCTATTTGCAGTTAAATTGAATAAAAAAATGAATAATGTGTTTATTAAGAGTATCAGGAGCAGAGATGCAACTTTTCTCATTATGTTATGTTACTATTTCTGCTGAGCTACATGATATTAATAATTTTATAACATAAATAGTAGATTAAGTTTTGAAAATTCATAACATCTACAGGAACATACCTAAACTGAAAATTCTTTCACGTAGTGTCAATGTTCTTTAAATCAATTTAAATAAAAATATGGTACATACTTTTTAAATTTTATTTTCCTGGGAAGTGTTTTTATATTTTAAATCTAGAATATATTTTATATGGGTATTAAAATATTCTGATAAGCACATTATCTAATATACCAAAAGGATCCTTCACCAAATGATATATATTAGAAAAGTAAGATGAATAATAAAAATTTTATACTGATTATTTGCTCATAGCATGCTCTTGATAAGTATTAACTATTGCTATTACTGTGGCTTTAATGTTCAAGGTCATGCACAGGGGACTCTATTAAGGAGTCAAAAACTTTCCCTGGATTATCATACAAAAGCACAATTTCACATTTGATCAAGGCTGTGGGGTTTTTTTATTTGTTTTGTTAGAACACTAAAAAGAGGAGACTTTCAATAATGTGGGTATGCTCTATGATATAAATAACCAATGATCTTTCTGCTGGAGTTGCAGATTTTTCTGATAGATTAAACATACAAATTGAATAATAAGAAAGTATTTATACCTTTTAAGCTAAATTTCTAAAAGGTATTCTCACTGTTATAGAATAACAGTGAATCAGAAAAATTTGTAAAAAGTTTGTAAGAAAGTCTTAATGCCTTCTTCAACACTCTTTACTAATTGTCAATAAATGATATTTAGAAAAAAAAGTCATGAAATAATACTACTATATTTTATAACCTCCTTATCTAAATGGCAAATATTTTTAATATCCCTTCATGTGTGGGTGTCAGTAGTATTAACAGTTTCCTTTTTATTCCTGGTACTGGGGATTAAACATATGGGCACTTTACACCAAGCTACATCCTCATTTTTATTTTGAAATAGATCTCACATAATTCCTAAGGCTACTCTTAAACCTGAAATCTTCCTGCCTCAGCCTCTTGAGTAGCTGGAATTACAGGTGTGTGCCACCATGCCCAGCAGTTTCTAAATTTTTAATCACCCTAATAATGATGACAGTTTTAATTAATAAGGTTCATTATTTGGGGGGGCAGAGATTTTTTTAATTTTTTAAGAGAGAGAATTTTTAATATTTATTTCTTAGTTTTCGGTGGACACAACATCTTCATTTTTTATTTTATGTGGTGCTGAGGATCAAACCCAGCGCCCCTCACATGCCAGGCGAGCGCCGTACCGATTCAGCCACATCCCCAGCCCAGAGATTTATTTTTTAATTAATTAATTTATTTTAATTAGTTATATAGGACAGCAGAATGGATTTTGACTCATTGTATGCAATTGCAGCACAACTTTACATTTCCATGGTTGTACACAATGTAGCGTCAAATATATATGTAGGGTAATGATGTCCATCTCATTCCACCATCATTCCTACCCCCATGCACCCTTCCTACTCTCTCTCCCCTTTGCCCAATTAAAGTTCCTCCATTTTTCCCATGCCTCCCCATTCCCCCTTATGGATCAGCATCCACTTACCAGAGAGAACTGATAAAATGTTTTAACAAGTTAGAATTACTGTGGTGCTAATATGGTTTGTGTTTCATTTGTATGGGGTTCTTCCAAGTGCTTGGAATGTTGAGTTCAAGACGAATTTACACTTTCCTATATAGTTAAAATTCCAAATCCCACTATGACAAATTACCTAACACCAATTTGCAAAGGTGAGAAACAGAAGTTTTATCATGATGTGGACATATTTATGGCATTCAGGATAGAAATTATATGAGTAGTGAAGAAATAAGATTGTAAATACCCATATATACCACAGAAGTAAGTCTGCGGAAATTGTCACAGAGATGTGTTGGCAGTTAATTAATAAAATATGATTTCTCTGGATCTTTCCTCAGCTTTCCTACATTTTCAATTTGGTACCTTTTTGATTTTAAATAAATGAGGACTTTTATTCCTGATTTTGAATGCATGATTTTGTATCCTTTCACATTAAAAAAAAGTCCCCAAATTCACAAGATCAAGGTCAAGTCTCACAAAACCCAAGATCCTCCTTGACCTCATTATACATTATATAATACAGGGATGATTATCCTATTTCCATACCTCTCCCAGATTGTCACTTAAAAGCCAAAAACAATATTTTCACTGCAATGGAGATTTCTCAGAAAACTTGAAATGGAACCACCATATGACCCAGTTATCCCACTCCTCAGCATATACCCAAAGAACTTAAAATCAGTACACTACAGTGACACACCACATCAATGTTTATAGCAGCTCAATTCACATAAGCAAAGCTATGGGACTGACCTAGGTGCTCTTTAACACATGAATGGATAAAAAAAAAAAATGTCGCACATACACACAGTGGAATATTACTCAGCCATAAAGAATGAAATTATGGCATTTGCCAATAAATGTATGGAACTGGAGACTATCGTGCTAAGTGAAATAAGCCAATTCCAAAAAAACCAAAGACCAAATGTTCTGTCTGATATGTGAATGCTAACTCACAATAGGCAGGGAGCGGGGCATGGGTAGAACGGGAGGTTCACTGGATCAAACAGGGCAGAGTTGGGGTAAGGGAGGGGGAAGAGAATGGAAAAGACAGAATGAATTGGACATAACTTTCTTACATTTATATATGAATACACTACCAGTGTAACTCAACATCATGTGCAACCACAAAAATGGGAAGTTATACTCCATGTATATATGATATGTTAAAAAATAATCTACTGTCATGTATAACTAAAAGAACAAATTAAAAAATTAAAAAATATTTTCCACTGCAAAAATATTAAAAAGAACAAAATAAAGTATCTGAACCAATCCAAATTAAGAAATCTTTAACAACCATCATTCTTTTTCACATGTCATTAATCCTTTTGGAATATACCTATACCTAAGAAGAAAAGTTGGCAGAGTTTAACCTTGGAAAAAGCACAAAACTAAACCCACCTTCATATAATATAAATATAAAACTCTATTTTTGGCCAGATGTGGTGGTGAACTCCTGTAATCCCACCTATTCAGAAGGCTGAGGCAGGAGAATTATAAATTTAAGGCCAATAGAGGGAATTTAGCAAGACCCCATCTCACAATAAAATTAAAAGGGTTGAGGGTAGTTCAGTGGTTCAATCCCGACTACTGGAAAAGAAAATCTCTTTTTTTGATTTTTCAGTTTGGGGAAAATCAAAGTAAGAAAGGTTCTAACACAGAATTTTCCAAGAATTCAGTTCATTCCAGGCAAGGATTACTCAAAGTAAATAATAATAATTATCAACCTTGAGTTGCAACCTAAAGATTTGATAAATATTTCTAATGGCCCTAAAATCTTCAACCTGCTTAGAGAATTCCAAAGACTTATATTCATCAACTAATATGGAACAATACCTATTGGGCATTTTGTTCTAGGCATCATAAGTACCTAAAAGCCCATCTTGATTTTACAGTAATTGACACAGTAAATGAAATGATTAAGTGCTATATGTGAGATGTTAAAATGTCAGTGAATCAGTAGATAATACTCATTTAACTAGTTCCTAGAATAGGGTGTGGATGGGGTTGTAGTGCTAAACTGAACATGATGAAAAGATTATAATTTATCGACAGCAAAAGCCAAAAGAACTTTATGCCAAATAAGTTTGTCATTTACTAATACTTTGGTAAGATGGTAAAGAAAACCATAAAAACAGTCCCCAAAGGCTATGAACTACAAAAGTTGACAAATGAGAGCATTATTCTTACATTTTGCACGAAACCATTTTTCCCAAGAAATCTGCTAAAAGAGTATATTGAAATTACATAGTATTCTAGCTCCACCAAGTGACAGTTTTATATTGTTGCTACCCCTCTACCAACCTCTGACAGGTATATTAGCAAAATTACGCAAGATGTTCATCCAGTTGGCAAACTTGAGGCACATTATTTTCTATTCATTCACAACTACAGAAAACAAATGGATTTGAACTTCTAAAATTCTTTCACTCCTGTCTATCTAAAATACATATTTGAAAGAGAAAAATCTCATGGTAATAAAATTTCTAGCAATTCATTATTTCACATTCCATTCTAATTTTATGATTAGTTTTATTGAAGAAATATTAGGTATGATTTTATTATTCTACCCAGATACTAATGTTTTAGAAATTAGGAAAGTTTATATACTCTGAAGTTACCTTATTCTTTAGAAAAATAAAAAGCATCATGGATAGTTTTTAAATTTAATTTTTAAAGAACAACAATTTCTCTTGCCCCAAATCCTGCTTTAAACTACAGATTATCTAGGAGGGTTTTTTATTTAAAAAAAAAACTATATTTCTCTTTATAAAAATAATACATGTTCATTTTTTAAAATAAATAACTCAGGACATGGAAATATATCTTTAAAGAGGACAAAGAGTTTTAAACTATTCTATGTCCTCTATCCAAAAGTAACCTATATTAATTCTGATGGATAAAATCAGGAGTTTGCTGTACCTATATTCACATATGTAAGGTGAAAAAACAGTATTGTATTATATAATACAAGCTATTTTGTAGCATGATTTTTTATCTTAGTGGAGGTTACAATGTATAACATTATTTTATATAGATGCAAAAATATCCCAAAGTATGAACATATCATCTTTTCTACATCCAATGCTCTATTGGTAAGCTTTCTCATTGCTATTAATATTTCTCTATAAGAGACAACTCAATATACAATTTTGCATGGTCTAACTATATTAATTGGTATCAGATAAATTAGTCTTTAAAGAAAAGAAGCATTATTAGAAAAAAAAGAAAAAGAATTACTATTTCCTAATTAAAAGGGTCATTTTGGGGGCTTGGGCTGTGGCTCAGTGGTAGCACACTTGCCTGGCATGTGTGAGGCACTGGGTTCGATTCCCAGCATAACATATAAATAAATAAAGTTCTATCAACAACTAAAAGAAATTTTAAAAATAAAATAAAAAATAAAAGGGTCATTTTGCCATGACCAGAAAAAGGGTTATCTCCTCAAACTGATTTACCAATTTTGAATTCATACACATAAGTAAAACATACTTTAAATGTAAAAGCAAAAATTGACAAAACCAAAAAATGTTGACATTATATAAGGAATTTATACAGGAAATTTTAGAGAGAGAGGATTCTATAAGGAATTTTTATACAGTTGATTATTACTATATTTGACTCTATTTCCTTACTGGAAAAAAATAGTAAAAACATAGATAGTTTAAACAACATAACTAACAAGTTTTTAATGTACAAAGAATATTGCATCCAACAATGAAAAAAATAACTACATTTTTTTTTAAAGGGGGGGGAGAGAGAGAGAGAGAGAGAGGGAGAGAGAATTTTCAATATTTATTTTTTTTAGTTATCGGCGTACACAACATCTTTGTTTGTATGTGGTGCTGAGGATTGAACCCGGGCCGCACGCACGCCAGGCGAGCGCGCTACCGCTTGAGCCACATCCCCAGCCCCATAACTACATTTTTTGAGAACATGAAAATCTATATAAAAATTTCTCCTTTGCCATCCATAAGCAAAATTCAACAATTTTTAAATAATGTAATTTTAAAACATGAGATATTAGAAATATTAGAGATAATTTTTAAATACATTTGGAAATTGAGAAATGTTCTAAATAATTTAGACTAAAAGAAAATGCCAAATAAACATTAAAATGTATATATAATTGAACTATAAGAAAAATACTAACTATTAAAAATTTTTATTATTTATGTTGTTAGATAAGAAAAGCTGAAAATTAATGAGCTTTCCCCTTAAGCCGTTAGAAAATGAACAAAAGAAAGCTAAACTGGATAAAAAAATAAAACAGAAATTACTGAGGTAAGCAAAAATCTAAGAGAATCAAGGAAGCAAATTTCTAAGAAGATTGATCAAGAATAAAAAGAGAAACCTTCCAAAATATTTTTTAAAATTTTAAAAAATGGATATTGTTACAGATGCATCATTAAAAAGATAAAATAGAGACTTTTGTGAAAAGAGAAAAAATAATTTTTATGAATAACTTTATCCCAGTTAATTAATTTCCATACTTAGATGAAGTATGCAAATATATATATATATACATACATATATAAGCTAAGCTATGGGATTGACCTAGGTGCTCTTTAACACACACACATATATGTATATATATGTGTGTGTGTGTTAAATATATATATATATATATATATATATATATATATATATATATATATTTGCATATTTCATCTAAGTAAGGAAATTTTCACACACACACACACACACATGCATACATATAGGCATGCATGTGTGCATGCACACAAACACACAGACTTTATGCAAACAGAATCAAGATGAATTTAAAAAAAAACTAATTCAGGCTGGGTATATAGTACAGTGGTAAAGTGTTTGCTAGCAAGTTCAAGACCCTGAGTTAAATCCCAGTACCACAAAAAATAAAATATTTAAAATAGCTAATTTGGGGCTGGGGATGTGGCTCAAGCGGTAGCGCGCTCGCCTGGCATGCGTGCGGCCCAGGTTCGATCCTCAGCACCACATACAAACAAAGATGTCGTGTCCGCCGAAAACTAAGAAATAAATATTTAAAAATTCAAAAAAAAATAGCTAATTCAATTAGACAATTAAAGAAATGGTGTCAATAGTCCAAAATAATTCTACACAGCTATACATTTCAAGAGCTGAGTTTGAACCAAACATCTAAATGGTTTTTGGTCCAATTTTACATGAATTCTTAAAAATGTGAGGAAAAAAAGAGTATACATCTCTAGCCTGTTTATGAAGTGAACAGAACTTTGACCCCCAAAGCAGTATAGAAGAAAGGCGAGTTACTAGCCAACATCACTAATAAGCATAGATTAAAATATTGTAAATAAAATATTAGCAACCTGAATGCAGCAACTAATTTAAAAGACTGCATACCATAACCAGGTTGTGTTTCCTACCAAGAATCTAATTCATTCGACAAATATTTTTATTGCTTATTATATGCCAGACACTGTTACAGGTGCTGGGGAGAAATAATCCCCTACACCTGTAATTAACAAACACAAAAAAATATATAGTACTGCAGACAGTATTACAAGCTATGGAGAAAACTTAAGCTAGGGAGAGTATTATGGGGTGCCTAGGAGGGGCAGGAAATTTCATGTAACATTGTCAGGAAAAACCTCACTGAGAAGATGACATCTGAGAAGACCTGAGAGAAGTAAGAGAACAAGCCCCAGACTTATCATACACAAATTCAGAAGGTACAGCCTGTGCCATGGCTCTGGGCGGGAGAGTACCAAGAGATTTTGAAGACCTAAGTGGAGCAAAGTGAAGGAGGGACAATTGATGGACTTGAGATCAAATGACAGGGTGCAACAGAGTAGGAAATGAGATCAGATTTCTAAGGACTCTGACTTACCACAGCGTATACTCTTTGAAAGAGTATATGGAAAAAAAAAGTGTAGGATGTGATTATGATACTTTAACAAGATCACCCTGAGGACTGTATCGGAGTAGGCTACAGGTGGAAAGTGTTCAAACACAGTGACTAGTTGAGATGCTACTACAATAATCCAAGCAAGAGATGATAGCAGCTTGGGTCAGGATGAGAAGTTAGTGAATTCTGAATACACTTGGAAGATGATGCTATTTTTTTTTATTTATATTTACTTATTTAGGTAATGAAGATTGAACCCAGAAAGGATCTGCCATTAAGCTATATACCTACCCCTTTTTATTTTTATTTTTTTATTTTGAGACAGTATCTAAGTTGCCCAGATTGACCTTGAACTTGTCATCTTCTTGCCTCAGCCTTCTGAGTCACTGGGATTACAGGCATGTACTACCATGCCTGACCTAATAATGATGCCATTCTTTGCTGACAGATTTGGTATGGACTCTGAGAGAGAGGAATCAAGGTTGATTCCAGAAGTTTGACCTGAGTATCCAAGAAAATTCAAAATTCATTCATTATTTAGTAATTTAAATTTTAAAAAGAAAAAAAAACTCATTACCAAACTACATAAATAAATGTCATTGAATTAAAAAAAAAACTTTAGTGTGAGAAGAATAAATGTTTTTAGGTGACTGGAAAATCGCATACATTCAATCTCCTAAATCAACTAGAGAAATGGAGCACTATCAAGACAATGAAAGCTGAGAAACTGAAATATGCAAGCACTAAGTGAATGCCCGCCTGGACCGCATTTTCTGAACACTGCCCCACATCAGACCTCTCAGTCTCCTGTTGAGAAATTGTTTGTATTCCAAGTGTTTTTAAGTTCACTTTTTTTTTTTTAACTCAGGATATGTTATTTTCATAGAACAATGTCAGAAACAATGTAAAATAGCCCACAAAATCCCATTTAATCCAGGCCGTAGATGGAACTATAACATTGCTAATAGGTCCACAGGACCTAACCACCGTCAGCAGTATTGTTTCTCAGGGGCAACTAATGCCAACTTCCACCCTGAACCTCATAATGCTTGTTTCTGAAAATGCAGCTCTAGGAATGGAAAGGTAAATTTCCCCCATGTGCTACCCAGAGCCAAAAGAGGAAATTTCAGTGACTCCAGAACAGCTGGAAGGAAATTTAAGTACAGTCCTCATCCAGCCTCCACCCCACCAAGTCTCCTGTCAGATAGTCTCAGGCATAACAGTAGTAATGAAGAAGAGTCCAGATCAGACCCAGAAGCCTCGGTGATCAGAACTTTATATTCATCCCAGAATGCATCGTGAAGGAGACTTAGGGTAGCCAGGCCTAGAAATGAGTTCTCTGGTCAAGCTTGTCCAAGATAAGTTTTTTAATTCAGTATTCAATCAAGGGCTGTCTGAATTTTAGCAAATAAATATTGTCAAGAGGAGGTTAGGGGATTATTAGACACTCCCTTACCTGAAGCAGAAGAGACCAAGAACACATTATTGGGCCAGGGAGGCCCATTGGCCTGTCATTCTCAGCATAGGATTGTGGGTAAATGGGCTTCCTACCGATGCTTTACAATACCCTTGGGAGACAAATGGGTGACAGGCACTGTTCTTCCCATTTTTCATGAAGAGGAAATGAATCCCAGAAAGTATAAGTGGCAAAGTTCCAGAAAGCTTTTCAAAATGTAAGAAGCTAACCTTCCAAAGCTAGCCAGCCACTTCTCTTTTTAGGTGAAAAGTCCCACATCCTGTACAAGTATTTCACGTTGAGACTTGCTGAAAAGCCTTTTGGGATTTGTTGATGAAGCACTGCTCAGGTCTCACGGGGGAAAAAAACTAATTTATAACTGTGACATTTTGCAAATGCTTCAACTCTCTGCATAGCTAATTATGCTTCCTAGGGCTTTTCCTAGATTTTTCTTGACTGTTTGAATTAGTGATGAATTACTTGGCATATTTCTTCTGATTACACATGAAATCAAATCTTCTTACTTTTAGTGCCCCCCAACCCCCCCCACACACTTTTCTAATTAGCTGGATTACTAAGAAAGAATACTGATGACTACTCTCTCTTATAACAAATATGTTATAAAGTTTTCGTACATACATTCAGACTCCCCAAATTCATCTTCCAACTCTAGAAAAAATGATCTTGTGGTCTATTTTGTGTATAATCATCTTTATGAGTTACATTTTATTATGTGAATCTACCTTTCCATTTCCATTACAAGCAGGACTTCTTAGAAATTTCTTTGAGCTGAAAGAAGTAATGAGTTTTGAGAAATATTTTTTAAAAGGTGACAAATACACAACATAGAGATGATAAAGAGAAAAAGATGGACATATGAGTAACAATAAATGCCTCTGACTCTTCAATTATTGAAGCCATAAGAAATTCTTGTTCCACATTTATCTGGCATCTCCGTTGAAGTTCTTTTACACCATTCAGCATGCCAGCCTGCTTAGAACCTGACCTCATCCTAAGGAAAAGAGTAATGCACACTTCAAAAGTGTTTCGTTCCTTAAAAAATTCATTTCTGAAAACAGAAGAGACCGGCCTCCTCTGACTTCATTTGCAGTCAAGTGAAAGGCCCTTAAATGTTCAGTCTCCTGCAATAATTAGCTAGATGAGTAATTAAAAACAATACAAATGCTGAAGAACAAGAAGAAAGACAGGCCATTTTCCCCATTTGAGTTATAGTTCCTAATGTTTCTGCTGTCCTTTGTAATGTGTGAACCACGCTGGTAAATAGATGAAAAAGCCACAGGGGGTCACACAATCACAATGGCCAGCAGCAGGACAATGAATAAAGGAGAATGAGTTGAACCAGGAACCAAAGAGACTAGAGGTGAAATGGACTTCTTCCCATTAATCATAAGAGTCTGTGCTTCTGTCTTCCCTCACACAGTTTCCCCCAAAATCTGGAAAAAATATCTAGCGGGGAAAGTACATTTCTGTCTGGAGCCATTTTGCCATCAAGAAGAGGGCCAGTCACCCATGGAAACAGACCGCCAGATTCTCACAGCTGCCGCACGTCAGAGGCTGGAAAGAAGAGACAGATGCCTGCTGGTTTTGCTCCCCTGTATGAAGAAGGGGCAGCTGCTATCACAGATACCTCAAAGGCAAGTGGGTAGCAGCCACTGCAGTGAGAAGAGAATGACCCCAAACACCTGGCGGGAGGTTCTACTATACACCAATGGCTGGAGAGGAAAACAGTGAAGTCACATGTGCCCTTCGATTTCAATATATAATTAAGGTTTCTATGCCCTCAGTTTCTCTACCACTATTTTTCTCCATATAACAGAATATGTAGAGAGGAACAGTTTAGAATTATCAAAACATTCAGGAATATAGCCATGTCAAAGAATATCTATTATATAAAGAGATGAATAGAGTATATTGCTTAGTTGAAAACAACAATGGTATATTGCTAAATCCACAAAACATAATTACAATGTTACTATCTTAATTAAATTATATATTCATTCATTCAGCAATACTCATTAAACATCTACTATGTGCCAGTCACTATTAGATTCATGAAGATCCTTCCTCCTGGACAACTAATGGAGAAGAAGGAAGGAAAGGAAGCATCACAACAGGCAACAGATGTAACATATTTAACATTCTATATTAATGGAAAATCCTACCTTCTGTGAAGAAGGGCAGAGCGAAGCAGGCTAAGAGAGACAAGAAATGGTAGATCATGCATGTGGATATAATGTGGAAGTGGGTTACCATTTTAAATAGAGGAGTCAGGAGACACAATTTTCAGAAAGTGAGATTTGAACAAGAACTAGAAGGTGACAGGTACTTGGAGAGGTCCCAGAACAAGGCTTGAAGGCAGAGTACGCCTGGTGTATTTAGGAAACAGCAAGTAGGTGAATCTGGCTCAAGCAGAGGAAACAAGTGTGAGGAATGAGTCAGAGAAGTACCCAGGGGATCAGAAGATGTGCACCCTTGTGTTGCCGGCCTGAACCCCAAAACTACTGATGGCCTGTTGGCCTATCAGCTATTTACTTAGAGATGCCACCAGGTGTCACATGCCTGTAAGAGTTAAAGCCAGATGTGGATAGCCACATGCTTAGATCACCACCAAGTTGCATCTGCTGAGGGGAACTAGAGACCTGTTTGATCTGGTGGGATGTGGGGTTGACATATCAGACAACTCTGGACTCATTATAATCTCATTATAATGATGAAAACACACAACTCTCCGGTGGTATGACAGATCCAACTAAGCCCAAATTAGGGAAGAAAAGAGGTGGCAACCTGATTCCTGAAAATATCCCCCTTTCCTGAGAAAAACTCTGATAACTGCATGCACACCACAGCCCTTCATAACCCAGTCCTAACAAAAATCCAAACTCCAGACCAGCTCTGGAGAAGCTACCCTAAGCACATGAGCTCCCGTTCTCAATCTTTGGCCACTAAATAAAGTTTCCTGCCTGCTCCCAGAACTGTTTGGTCATTTGTGAATGGTATTGAGCAAGAAAAAGAAACTACTAATTCAGTAACATTATGAGACAGTCATAGTACAATATCATTTCTTTCCATATAAATACTAGAAAGGAAGGTGCAAAATCAAAACCACCCTAAGATACCATCTCACTCTAGTAAGATTGGCAGCCATTATGAAGTCAAACAACAAGTGCTGGCGAGGATGTGGGCAAAAGGGTACACTTGTACATTGCTGGTGGGACTGCAAATTGGTGCGGCCAATTTGGAAAGCAGTATGGAGATTCCTGGGAAAGCTGGGAATGGAACCACCATTTGACCCAGCTATTGCCCTTCTCGGACTATTCCCTGAAGACCTTAAAAGAGCGTACTATAGGGATACTGCCACATCGATGTTCATAGCAGCACAATTCACAATAGCTAGACTGTGGAACCAACCTAGATGCCCTTCAATAGATGAATGGATAAAAAAAAAATGTGGCATTTATACACAATGGAGTATTACTCAGCACTAAAAAATGACAAAATTATGGCATTTGCAGGGAAATGGATGGCATTAGAGCAGATTATGCTAAGTGAAGCTAGCCAATCCCTAAAAAACAAATGCCAAATGTCTTCTTTGATATAAGCAGAGCAACTAAGAACAGAGCAGGGAGGAAGAGCAGGAGGAAAAGATTAACATTAAACTGGGACAAGAAGTGGGAGGGAAAGGAAGAGAGAAGGGAAATTGCATGGAAATGGAAGGAGACCCTCATTGTTATACAAAATTACATATAAGAGGATGTGAGGGGAAAGGGAAAAAAAAACAAGGGAGAGAATTGAATTACAGTAGATGGGGTAGAGAGAGAAGATGGGAGGGGAGGGGAGGGGGGATAGTAGAGGATAGGAAAGGTAGCAGAATACAACAGTCACTAGTATGGCAATATGTAAAAACTTGGATGTGTGACCGATGTGAGTCTGCAATCTGTATACGGGGTAAAAATGGGAGTTCATAACCCACTTGAATCAAATGTATGAAATATGATATGTCAAGAGCTTTGTAATGTTTTGAACAACCAATAAAAAAATAAAAATAAAAAAAAGAAAGGAAGGTGCAAGCAAAAAAATTGATATTTTTATTCTTTTTTTTTTCTTAGTAACAGGATTGCAAATAATTTATATATTTTTTTCTTTTCTGTTTAGTGGTTTCACAATCGGGAAAAGAAGTTATTATATGAAACAGTTTAAATAAAATCTTAGAATAAATCCAAGCTATCCTAACTCCTCAATCCCTGCCACCGCTATGTGAAAGATATACCTGAAGAGATCAAGCTTCCCCACTGACTATAAGCACACACCTTGCAAGCCACAGTCATCCTGTCCACAGTAGAGAAGATAAAAGAGAATTGAAAGCTCATGCAGCTGGAAGATCAGAGCTCACACACATCAGGGCTAATGCTTATTAGTGCAACAGTCTCCAGTGGTTTGATCTGACAGATGCCAGGCCCTGCCATCTGGGCCTATGGGTCCTACCTTGCCAATTTTTGCCTCAGTGCTCAGTTCAACAAGCACTGGCCAGGCACCTATTACCAGTGATACGACCTCTGTCGCTGTGGGTTCAAATCTGGGAAACTATCAGCTAAACCAACAATTTCAGTAAGCTGAAATAAGGGGTATAATAACAGTAAATAGAGAGTGTTTCCAGAAGAGTGGCCTGAGCATTAAGTGGGAATGATGAGAACACCTTTCAGGAGGTGGACACCTCAGGTTAATCATAAAAGATAAGTGGGATAGAGCCAGCAGGATGGGTGGTCAGGCAAGCTACTTGGCAGAGAAGACAGCTTTTCAAAGGCACAAAAGCAAGAGATGGACGTATGTTTCTCAGACCTTCATGTGAACATAAATCACTGGAAGATTTTAAAATGCAGATTCTGAGTCAGGATGTCAGGGATGGGCATGAGATTCTGCATTTGTAAGAAGCTGCCAAGTGATGCTAAAGTTACTGTGGAAGGACCACAGGGGCTACAGTACTGTGCTTCCAAACTTTGCTGCACATTAGAATCACTTTTTAAAAATCCCAATGCCTGACTCCACTCCAGGATATAATGGTTATAGGTTGCAAAGTGAGTATACGGATTTTTAAATCCCCCTCAGGTTGTTATACAGCAACATCTGGGAATCATTAGCATTCAGAGAACAAAAAGAGAACCCATTTGCCTGTGGCAAACTGGAAGGAAATGCAATGGGAGAGGTCTGCAAGTACCTATCAGAAAGACTCCCCAAATCTCCACACTAAGAAGCTTGAATACACATATAAGACTGCCTGTTCAACATCTCATCTTTGAATAGTTAAAATAGACTTCTCAAAAACACCATTTAGAAGCTTTCCAGAGGAAAAAAAGCTCCATTCCTCTTATTTTTTCCATCTTCCTGATGCCCAACAAGTCATCTTTGAACCCCACACACCACATTCAAACTAATAGTAAACCCCATTAATTTTATCTTCAAAATATGCCCAGAGTTGTCTGAGATTTCTTCAAAACAATACAGTAAGAGGAGAACTGGATGAACTATAAATAAAAAAAAAATTGGTCCTGAGTTAACTTTTTTTTTTAATTCTCTTGATTTTGTTATATGTTCAAAGTTTTCCACCATAAAAAGTTTGCATATATATTTTCAACCTCTTTATCATAATTGTGACAAAGCCACCACCAGCACTCACTTGGATTAATTCAGATGCTCCTCAATTGCTTCTTAAACCCTTTCTAATTAGCATTCAGTCTTTTTTTATTTCTTACATACATGACAATAGAGGAGTGCATTACATTCATAAATTTTTGCATTACAATTCTTAATTCACCTTTACACTACAATTTAATAATAACTTTTTAACAAGAAGTATCTTATGTTACGATCACTTTGTGCATTTCCTACATATAAGTCTTGTCTCTTCTCCATCTATTCTAAACAAAAGAGCAGAAGCATCCAGCTAAGCATATTCATATTACTCTCTCAAAACTCTCTAGTGGATTCCCACCTCACAGGAAAAATCAAAGTCAATGGCCCATAATCTCCACCACCACGCCCCTATTTCTTCTTCCCTCTTTGGTTTTATTTTCTACTTATTTCTCCTCTCTAAATACATGAGCCTTTCTGTTTCCTCCTCATAACAGAAGGCACAACCCCTCCTCACTGCCTCTGCCATGGTTGTTGCCTCTATTTGTAATGCTTTCCCACTATTTATCTGCATGGCTTTTTCTCACTTCTGTCAGATCCTTAAATTCCATTTCCTTTTTGAGGCATCCCTGACTTTTCTGCTTTATATTTGAAGCCCTGGCTCTAGCACACCCTTTCTTGCTTTGTACATATAATGATCCAACATAATACTTCTTTTACATATTAATTCCATCTTTTCTAACTCCACTTTATTTACTCTTATCCCCTCCTCCCACAACCAACTAGAATATAAACTCCTTGAAAACAATTTTTTTTTTAATTGACACCCCATATTCCAAGCTCCTTAAACTTATCACCTGGTAGACTGTAGTTACGCTATATTTGTTGACTGGCTGAGTTATTCAATCAATCAATTAACATTCATTCCAGCCACATTGGATAAGACACTTCTAAACCACATAAAGTACTTATTAAAGTTTGCTACAAAATCAATAAAGGTAGCTTCTGTTATATATTTCCCCATAGCAGAGACTGGCAAATGTTTTTCTGTAAAGGACCAGCCTTTCCTTTCAATTCATACAATCTTTTACACCACTCAACTCTGCCATTGTAGCATGAAGAGAAATCCAGATGGTAGATAAAAGGGTTTCAGGAAAACTCTGTTTACATGTTTGATCAATGAGTCATAGTTTGCTAGCCTTTGCTTAATAGCAGAGCTTCTCAGCTTGGTTAGTTAAACATGTGCAAAAGAACTGCCCATCTCATGTCAAGAAAGGCAACCAAAAGAATAGAAATAACCAAATCTCACAAAGTAGGTGAAATAACTTCAAAATAATAAAAGGGTTATATAACCAATTCACTCAAGTCTACCATTAGGCATTGTGGAATAGTTTAATGGCAATTTTCATTTCTTAGAAATAACGGTACACCCAATAGCTGAGGAGGTTTTGACAAAATAAGGTAGTTTCTTCTGCTTGAAATACCAGAACAGTTTAAATTAAACATGGAACTTTGACTAAGATAATGTATATTCACCTAATTTGCCCAAAATAAAACTTTCATATATTCTACCTCTAGCACTCCTCTAATCTATCAATATATTATATATGCACAAGTGTGCATGTGTGTGTGTGTGTGTATACATTTATACACATGCATGTGTATTTGTTAGAGGTAGTTTGGGTAATTTTCTCTTTTTAAATGAGGTTACTTCTTGAAAGCCCCACTTTTTAACATAATTGTTTAAAATTATTCTAATTATCTAGCTTAGAACCTTTTCACGATACTGAGCAAATTCAGATTATCTATTTCATAGCATATGTTGGGTTTATTCTTTGGAAACCAGGACCATTTACTTGACTGCAGTTTTCCTTCTTTCCTCCATGATGACCAGTACTGGCTCCATGATTTAAACTGCAAGTTTCTTTCAATATTATGAAAACTTACCCTTTATGAACAAGGAAGCAGATGTCTTTAGAGTAATAATATATGCCACACAGAGAACTATCTGTGGCAAAATAGTCCACTCATAGCAACACAGACTGGGAGAGGGAAGAGACAGAAACACATAGATTTACACACTGGGGCGGAACAAAGAATGGGGAACTAACTCACAACAACAGGCTCTCACTTCAAAGAAACCAAATGAGCAAGGTCCAATGCCCAAAGGTATAACGAAAATCACTGCATCAGAATTTCCAATCAATCTATCTTGCAGTATATTAATTTGACTTTCATCTAGATCAAAGTTATCGGTTATTTTTCTGCTGAGTCTTGGAATCAGTGACTATATTTATCATCACTGCAAGTTCAATTTGCTTGTATTTGTTTGTTCATATTTTCCTGGTCTTTCTTATAGCATCTGCTTCTTTTTCATTCTTTGGATTCCTTATTTCTATTCTCAACCATTTTTATCATATTTATTTTATCTTTACTGTTCAATAGTTCCCTTGTAAATTTCTTGATAGTTCTTGCTTATTCTATATGTTGACTCTCAATAGTGGTATATTGTTTTCCTATGTTCTCTGCAGCATGCGTCAGCAGCAGGACTGTTGGAGGTACTTCTGTATTATTTGGATTGGAATTGTTCCTCCAGAGAAGTTTGGTATTAACTTTGCCAGATGCCCAGAATTTTCACAGGCTCAAACCTCTTTTATGTTAGTTTATTGGCTTGGAGTTTCCAAAACCATGCAGATAGACATAGTTAATCCCAATTCCTGCTAAGAACAGGGACATAATTAGAAATATCTCCATGAGAGACTTTTTCTGTGTAAAATCTAAATTAAAATATAAGCACTTTCAAAGCTTCTTCTATCTAAAAGCTAAACCAAGACTTACAGGCTTGAGGCATTATTCTGTACCATTGGATAAATAGTTTTTCTAGTTTGAATCTTCAAACGTCTTGGTTTATATAGGGGTTCTCAAATCCAATCTTTTGATTCATATAATCCCAAGGCATTGTATCCTGTTCTGGCACAGGCACTAAGATTTAAAATTCTGTGTGACTGAGATGCCCCTCCTGATCCCACATTGCCCCTCCAGACAGCTGAGCACACCTCCATCCATGTGCTTATGGCTCTAATTTTCAGTTTGCACCTCACTTTAGCCTACTGGAAATTTTCTTACATGCTTGCTAACTCAATTGTACATTTTTAAAGGAAGATATTTGTTTTATTTTTTCCCAAGAGTTTTATAACAGGAAGCTTTCTGGTAATTTAAAATGCCATATTGCCTGAAATAGAAGTAGCAAATGGTCGTATGATGCCACAAGATTAGCAGGATATGTTACGAAAAAGCATCCCAAACCCAAAGGAAAACGAATACAATTCTTTGAGGATTTATAAAGTCATGCAACACTAAATATCACCAAGTGCCATGAAATGTAGTAATAAATATTTAGAAGCTTCTTTGGGGTTCATCATGAAACAAAGGTAAAAACAGCCACATCCAATGGAGGAAACATTTGTTCTTTCTGTCACGGTAAAAATGGCTGAAATAACACAAAGAAAAGCATATGATGAAACCCCAAATGGATTCCTTTCTCAGCAAATATTGTTGAGTGATATAGAGAAAACATTATAGAAGAGGGAAAAATAAACATTGGAACAAACTGCAAGGTGTAGAAAGTTTGCTGTATTTTGAATGAAGCATATTCAACTACAGTACTTTCTGGATTCTGTTTCCAATAATAAAACACATGAAAATTTTTCTTTTGAGTCACTTACAAAAAAAGAATAAAACAGTATTTTTCCCATGACAATAAATAACTTCTTTTAGAAAAATGATACATAAAAAACTGTAGGGTAACTATTTGAATTGGGATTTTAGAAACTCCCAAACAAGAGTTTTGATATTGTACTCTACAAGAAATGTACTCCCTCCATCATTCAGAGGCAAACTATTGTGGCAAAGATAGTAAAGACATAAGTGAGCAAAATGCTAGAGCATATCATAGATGACTTAAAAAAACACATTTTAAAATTTAGGGGAATATTTGCATTTTTTATTATAATACATATTAATTGTACAAATTAATGTGTTTCAGTGTGTCCTTTCCACACACGCATATATTGTGACTCTGCACTCTTTGTGGAGAGTGACTAACTCAGATTGGGTATTCTGGGAAGCAGATTCTGACAAGGAAAATTGTATAAAGAAATTTTACTAGGGAGTGTCCTCAGAATTAACAGCTATGAGGAACTGAAGAAAGAGAATTGAGCAGAGGAAGAAAGTGAACCGTGGTTCAGTTACCACAATATCCTCAACCAATTCTCTGGGGAAAGCTGAAGTGAAATGACCCATCAGTATTGTCTTACCTTGCAGCAAGCTAGCTAGGCCTTTATTATTATTATTATTATTATTATTATTATTATTATTATTATTTTGTTTTTAACTGGCAAATAATAACTACATATATTTACATGATACAATGTGATATTATGCTATATGAATACATTGTGGAACTATTAAATGAAGCTAATTAACAGATTCATCATCTCATACTCTTTTTTTTTTTTGGTACTGAAGATTGAACCCAGGAGTGCTTAATCACTGAGCTAAACCCCCAGCCCTTTTTTTATATTTTATTTAGAGACAAGGTCTCACTGAGTTGCTAAGTGCCTCGCTGAGTCATTGAGGCTGGCTTTGAACTCATGATCCTCCCATCATCTCACACTCTTATTCTTTGTAATGAAAAGTTTTAAAATCTACTTTGAGCAATTTTGAAATATACAGTATATTATCTATTATCACTATGTTGTGCAAGAGACCACTACAAATTAATCCTCCTATGAAACTTTATACCCCTTAAAACTAAACGTCTCCCCTTTCCCTGTCCACCTCACCTGGCCCAGCCTCTGGAAATTTTCATTCAACTCTCTACTTCCATGAATTCCACTTCTTCAGATTCCACTATAAATGAGGTCATGCAGAACATGTCTTTCTGTGCCTGGCTCATTTCATTTAGCGTGAGCTCATCCATTTTGTTGCAAATGGCAAGAATTCTTTCTTTTTTAAGGCTGAATAGCATTCCAATGAGAACATATTCCACATTTTCTTTATTCATTCATCCAGTTATGAACACCTAGATTGCTTCTATCTTTTGGCTATTATGAATAATGCTGCAATAAACATAGGAATGCAGAGATCTCATACTGATTTAAGATCCTGTTTGTATATATACCCAAATGTAGGACAGCTGGATCATAAAAGTTTTTAATTTTTTGAGGAAACCCCACACTGTTTTCCATAATGGTTGTATTAATTTATATGCCCACCAACAGTATAAAGGAGTTCCAACTTTTACATCTATCACTGACCAGTCATGGGTAGAGAACTCCATTAGGAAGGCATGTGACCCTAGTGAAGACCCTTTCTCCACCTTGTTCTACCCAGTACAATATAGCATGAGCCATGCAACAATTGGGTCAACTATGGACCACATATATGACAGTGGCCCTATACAATTCTATCACCTCATGACATTACATTACAACCTTCTTAGTTTGTGTGAGTATACCCTATGATGTTTACACCATGACAAATTCACCTAATGATGCATTTCTCAGAACACATCTCTATAGTTAAACAGCCCATGACTATACCCGTAGAATTATGGATACAGCTAGAGCTTTCAAATCAACAAGCTGTGGACAGCACACAACAGCCTGCACCAAAGCAACCATTCACATGATTGCTGGCAATACTATGGCCAAGTCCTTAGAGTTGACAAATTTAAACATGAGCTATTCATTTCCCTCTACCAATAAAAAAGGGGAATCCAAATGTGTTGGCCTTTTCTAGGATAACAATTGGCTGATGTTTGAATGTGGCATGCCACAAAAAAAGTCAATCTAACACTAGTGAGGAAAACAAATACTTCTTGAAAGGCACTTATGCTATGGAGAGAGATTTTGAAAACAAAATTTTAGAAGTATTTACATCATTACATGCTGACGTTCCCAAAAATTACATAGCCCATTAAAACTCTAATACTTGTACACTTAAGAAACAAGCTACAGAGGCAACTCAGTGGTAAAGCACTTGTCTAGCATGTGTGAAGCCTTGGATTCTATCCCCAGCACCATAAGCAAATAAGTAAATAAATAAACAAACCTGAAAAGTTGTTTTAACTTGTTAAAATTTTCAGTAGGTCCAGTGCATGTTAAGTCTCAATGTTAAAATTAGGTACAAATTTATTAAGTATTTTAAAGGTGTGTGTGTGTGTGTGTGTGTGTGTGTGTGTGTGTATACACACACACACAATTTTTGGGTTTTTTTGAAAAATAGGAATTAAAATTTTGAAAGAATAGTCAAAAACACAATTTCAATGATGGTGACCATTAAAATCAAGTTTCCAAATAATTTGAAAATAGGTTTTCAAATTTCTACATCATTAAATATTTAACCAGGTTTTTTTTTTTAGTTGTAGATGGGCACAATATGTTTGTTTATCTATCTATCTATTTATTTATTTATTTTTATGTGGTTCTGAGGCTCAAGCACTCTACCACTGAGCTACAGCCCCAGCCTTAACCAAGGTTTTTAATTAGAGTGAAATATCTGATCAAACAATCATGTAAGTTTTAGAATTATGTACTTATCCAGAACCAGGATTGCCCCGGAATCCCAGAACAATTATAAGCTGAAGTACGCATTCTCTTTTTCTGGAATCCAGATTCTAGACTATAGCTGAGTGTCCTTTCTGATCACTTAACACAATGATCTCTAATCCTTATTTCATGGGTCATGATTGGTTAAAAAAAAATGAGCATATTTGTTTATAAACACATGTGCTACTGTAATTAAACATTTATATTGTACAACATACACAAAACTAGAAATTTATGGAGTTTTTTTTCCTTGTGGTACTGGGGATTGAACCCTGGGCCTTGTGCATGGGAGACAAGCACTCTGCCAACTGAGATGTATCTCCAGCCCCTATAAAACTAGAAATTAAAAAAAAAAAAAAGTTCCAGGTTGGGGCTATAGCTCAGTGGCAGAGCACTTGCCTAGCACCTGTGAGGCACTGGGTTCCATCCTTAGCACTGCATAAAAATAAACAAATAAGATAAAGACATGTGATCCATATACAACTACAAAAATAAATTAAAAATAAATTAATTAAATTAAATTAAAATAATTCCTGATCAAAATAAATACTGAGGAAACTTCTGTTGATTCCAAATCAAGAGCAATTCTGCATGCTATATTTATTAAAAGACAAAATAGCATGTTTATTTTATTAAAATACTGATAATATTCATAATAGAATATTAAAAATTATAGACATTTGTCCTGTTCTTTATGAAACTGTTCCAGAATATTTGGTGATATTTTTATTAATAATAAATTAAATTTCCAGATTATAAACCAATCTAAGTTTAAATTAAATATAACTTAAATCTAATTAACACTGATTAAGTGTTAATCAGTTAACGCTTAATATTTGAGAATTAATGAATCATAAGCATTTTAACAAATACATTTAATATCTATTCACAATGGTTCAAATATTAAATTATTTATTTAGAAAATGTTTACATCTTCTCATGAAATAACATAGACATTATTTTCTATAAGACACTCAAAATCTTGCCCATGTTTAATCATTTCTACATCCTGGATTTTTTTTTTCTTTTTTTGTGTCAATATGGGGTGACAGCCTTGGAGTAGTCAAGAGATCAAAGATTATGTAGGAAGAAATAGTATGAAATGATAATAGTTGTAGCTGCAAAAAAAAAAAAATGTTCTTCCTCACAACTTCTCTCTTATCCCAATCTCATTTTGATCTCAAAAGAATAGTGAAGAATGAATGATATACTGGAGCTTAGTGACCAGGGTCATAAAATGATCCTCTGCTGCCTCCTTCCATTGGGTCTCTGACCTTTCCTGCCTGTAGCTGACTCACAAAGGGGAGGGCTTCAAGAAAAGCATCTGAGTGACAAGTACAAATTCACTTTAATTATACAAACAGATGAAAAAATATGCAAATGAAAATTACGGTTTTGTTTCTTGTGAGCATTTATATTTCAGTGGTATGGAATACAAGTTGCAGAGAGGGCTGCGTAATTCTAAAATAAGGTTTTTGACTAACATTGTAGTTTGTCTCCCCACAGCAACATCCCTCAAACCCTTAGAGCCATTTAAGTACATAGAAAGGACCAGAGTTCTCCAAAAGTCTGTCCCAAATCTGTGTACAAGATGTTGCTGAGTTCAGTGTTCTACATATAGAATTAACTGAAAGAGAAAACTAGTGTAAGAAATCACTAGTCAGCAGTTTGCCCGTACACAGGTAATGGAGCATGAACGTCATCTGTGAATCATCCATGGATATAAGACCAAAGTTCCTTTGGGAATTGCCTCACAGATGTGACAAACTAAGAATCTTGCGCACATAAAAAAGCCAGTTCTGATACAGATAGAAAAATCTCATAATAAAAAGCAAGCACTAAGATTTATCTGAGTTGTTAAGAGTGTTACATTTTTTATATCATCAATTTGCATAATTATTTTTACATATTAAAAAATGGTGACCAACAATAATTGTTGGTTATAATTGTTTCCCCTGATTAGGAAAAAAAAAAAAGAGGGTTATAAAGTTTCAACAAATAATCCTGGCCAGAATATTATGACTTTACAGATATCAAAACATCACATAAACTGAGCACGGTGGTGCATGCCTATAATCCCAGTGGCTCAAGAGGGTGAGGCAGGAGGATTGTGAGTTCAAAGCCAGCCTCTGCAACTTATGAGGCCCTAAGCAACTTAGCCAGACTCTAAAGAAAAAAGGGAGGGATGCAAGATGGTGGGCTAGAGGGAGGCTGCATTCTGTGTTGCTTCCAGACCTGGGATTCAAGTAGTGGGAATACTGTTTCTCTGCAAGTGATTAGAGGATCTCCAACAGTTGCTCCCAGGAAGGAATTACAGCCACTATGCTACACAGGTCTCCGGGCCTCAGCGTCAGCACAGGACTCTGGGCCACTCTTCCATGAAGGAATCCCGGCCATTGCTCCCACGCAGGACACCCGTCGCAGCCCACACAGAGAAACTCTGGCCACCACTCCCATGTGGACCCCCATCTACCAACATAGGGTTCCTCCAGTTGCAACCCCTACACACAGTAGCCTGCACCTGGGGACACTGCACTGAGTCCGGTGACAGCTGCCAGGTACAACACTGCACACCACAGAGCTGCATCTCTGAACATGCTCACTATCTGATGCCACTGCTGGGCCCTACCCAACCCTACAATCCATTGCTGAAAGCACCACCTCCATCTTGGGACACCTTCACAGCCATCTTTAGTTGGGGCAACTCCCAGCTTGGGACACTGACTGGGGCACAGAAACAATATCAAGGTACTGAAAGTCCCCAACTCCCGGCTTCTCCTCGGCAGCCACTAACCTGGCACACCTACACAGCAAATCCATAGCTTGCAAAGCCAAGTCTTGAACTGCCCAATATAAAACAGCTCTCCAAGACAGATACACAACCCCCAGAGAGCAGCCCACAAGACTGCTGGAGAAAAAGGTTCCTGATTGGGAAGTAGAAAGGGAACGGGTAAGGGAGATACAGTTAAGAGACTAAATTAGAGAACAGGAATTGCAAGGTCTACAGGTGATATAAAGAGATAAGACCAGGCACCCACATCACATGAGTGGGCCCCAAAGGAGATCCTTGGGGTGCAATCTCCCATCCGGACTGGCAAGTACTATCTCCATCTCCAGGAATGATGCCCCCAAGACCAACCCTCCCACCCTAATAACCTTCACCATCCTGAGGGTGGAGATAACAGCAAATAACATACAACCCCACCTTTTGGATAAGAAGAGAAGCTGAAAAGACTTATCTCCAACCAAACAATTCTTGTATCTTCCTTCAAGACTTTTCTTCTCTCTCTCTCTCTCTCTCTCTCTCTCTCTCTCTCTCTCTCTCTCTGTCTTCTCCCACCCTCACATCCCCAACATTTGTGAAACCAAGTACTTTTCATGAATTAGGCTACTGAGGACTGGAATGTCTGAATAGTATATAACAGTGATGTTGTATACTCTTTTATCTCCTATTTTTACATTTTTTAACTTTTCTTAACATTTATGTTTGTTTGGTTTTTGTACTCTACTGTCTTCCCACTTACTTGTCTCCCCAAAATCACTTTCTCTCTCTTTTCCTGCTACTAACCAACTTCTTTATATTCTTCTTTTATGCTTTCTAAGATCTAATAACTCTATTTCCTCACCTCCTACCCCTTCAACATCTCATCCTACACCTCACCCCCGGTTCTTTGTCCACCATCAGAAACCGTAGACCCTTTTTCAAACCTACCGTTTATATTATAGATAATAAGGGAACTTACCATTTCTGTATATTGTGAAAAAAACATAAACATCTTAATAGCAACTATTTGTTTAAGGTTGTATGTTGTTTGTATTGGGATCTGTTCACATTATTCTCTGTCTTAAAGGAGAGGTAGAGGAATCTTGCAGGGACACTACAAGCCTATAAAATAAAAACTGCAATACCTTGGATCCGCAGTGCTAGAAGGGAAGACACATGAACAACATGAAAAAAACAAAGGAAGAAAGTGCCCCAACAAACCAAGATATTACATTATTAGAATCCATGGCCAGCACAACAGAAGAAATTACAGAGAAGAGGTTCAGGATACACATAAATAAAATGTTCTGTGAATTAAAGGATGACATAAGACAGCAAATACAAACAGCAAAAGATCATTTCGAAAAAGTGCTACATAAGCAAATTCAGGAAGCAAAAGATTACTTCAATAAGGAAACAGATGGTCTGAAAAAAAAAAAAAACAGAAATCCTTGAAATGAAAGAAACAATAAATCAAATTAAAAGCTCAATAGAAAGCATCACCAACAGATTAGATCACTTGGAAGACAGGACTTCAGACAATAAAGACAAAATATATAATTTTGAAAAGAATGTAGACCACACAATAAAGATAGAAAAAAAAAACATGAACAGAACATTCAAGAATTATGGGATAACATAAAAAGACCAAATTGAAGAATTATTGAGATAGAGGAAGGCATAGAGTTCATAGGAATGAACAAACTATTCAATAAAATAATATCAGAAAATTTTCCAAACATGAGGAATAAATTGGGAAATCAAATACAAGAGACTTACAGGACACCAAAGGTACAAAATTACAACAGATCCACACCAAGGCACATTATAATAAAAATGCCAAACATACAGAATAAAGAGAATATCAAAAACCATAAGAGAAAGGAATCAGATTACACATGGGGGGCAGAATCTATTAACTTTTAGATTTTAGGATATCTGCAGATTTTTCAAACCAGACCCTCAAAGCTAGAAGATCCTGGAACAACATATCCTAAGCTCTGAAAGAAAATGGATGCCAACCAAGAATCTTATATCCAGCAAAATTAAGCTTTAGATTTGATAACAAAATAAAAACCTTCTATGATAAACAAAAGTTAAAAGAATTTACAACTCGAAAGCCTGCACTACAGAACATCCTCAGCAAAATATTCCATGAGGATGAAACAGAAAACAACAATGAAAATCAGCAAAGGAAGCTATTACACTAAAGGAAATACAAATCAAAGGAGGAACCAAGTCAAGTTAAATTCCAAAAGTAAACAAATATGACCAAGAATACAAATCATGTCTCAATAATAACCCTAAATGTTGATGGCCTAAACTCACCATTCAAAAGACATAGACTGGCATATTGGAATTTTTAAAAAGACCCAACAATAAGCTGCCTTCAAGAGACTCATCTCATAGGAAAAGACATCCACAGACTGAAGGTGAAAAGTTGGGAAAAAAATATACCACTCACATGGACTGTGGAAACAAGCAGGGATTTCCATCCTCATACTAAAAAAAGCAGACTTCAAGCCAAAGTTAATCAAAAGGGATACAGAAGGACATTTCATACTGCTTAAAAGAACCATACATCAACAAGACACAACAATTATAAATATATATATACCCCAAACAATGGAGCATCTACATTCATCAAACAAACTCTTCTCAAGTTCAAGAGTCAAATAGACCACAACACAATAATTCTGCATGACTTTAACACATCTCTTCACCACTGGATAAATCTTCCAAACAAAAGATAAACAAAGAAACAATAGAACCCAATAATATAATCAATAACTTACACTTAATACACATATATAGAATTTTTCATCCATCAAAGAGTGAATACACTTCTTCTCAGCAGCACATGAATCCTTCTCTAAAATAGACCATACATTATGCCACAAAGCAACTATTAACAAATACAAAATAAAATAGAGATACACCCTGCATTCTATAATATCATAATGGAATAAAATTAGAAATCAATGATAAAATAAAAATAGAAGCTACTCCAACACCGGGAGACTAAATAATATGCTATTGAATGAATAATGGTTGCAAAAGACATCAAAGAGGAGATTGAAAAATTCTTAGAGGTAAATGAGAACACTGATACAACATATTGAAATCTCTGAGATACTATGAAGGCAATACTAAGAGGAAAGTTCATTACATGGAGTTCATTCCTTAAAAGAAGAAAAACTCAACAAATAAATGACCTAACATTTCACCTGAAAGCCCTAAAAAAAGAAGAACAAATCAACATCAAAAGCAGAAGACAAAAAATAATTAAAATCAGAGCTGAAATCAATGAAATCAAAACAAAAGAAACAATTGAAAAAATAGACAAAACTAAAAGTTGGTTCTTTGAAAAAATAAATAAAATTGACAGACCTTTAGCCATGCTAATAAACAGAAGGAGACAGAAAACTCAAATTACTAACATATGTGATTTAAAAAAAGGAAATATCACAATAGACACTATAGAAATGCAGAAGATAATTAGAAATTGTTTTGGAAATTTGTACTCCAATAAAATAAAAAAGGAATTGACAAATTTCTTTTTTTTTTCTTTTTCTTTTTTTTATTAGTTGCTCAAGACAATACAATGATCTTGACATAGCATACATTTGATTCAAATATGGTATGAATTCTCATTTTTCCACATATACAGTTATGATTTGCCCAAACTGAATCAAGATGATATACACAAGTTAAACAGATACATTTCAAACACTGAAATAGAAGACACCATCAGAAGCCTACCAACCAAGAAAAGCCCAGGACCAGATGGATACACAGCAGAGTTCTACAAGACCTTCAAAGAAGAATTAATACTAATACTCCTTAAATTATTTCATAAGATAGAAAAAGAGGGAACACTTCCAAAGTCATTCTATGAGGCCAATATCACCCTGATTCCAAAACCAGACAAAGACACGTCAAAGAAAGAAAACTTCAGACCAATATCTCTAATGAACACAGATGCAAAAATTCTCAATAAAATTCTGGCAAATTAAATACAAAAACATATCAAAAAGATAGTGCACCATGATCAAATGCATCCCAGGAATGCAAAGTTGGTTCAACATACAGAAGTCAATAAATGTAACTCACCCCACATCAATAGACTTAAAGGTAAGAATCGTATGATCATCTCAATGCACAAAAAGCATTTGACAAAATACAGCACCCCTTCATGTTTAAAACACTAGAAAAACTAGGGATGACAGGAACATATTTCATCATTGTAAAAGTTATCTATGCTAAGCCTCAGAAAATTCGAAAGTGTTCCCTCTAAAAACTGGAACAAGTTTTTAGATGCCCTCTTTCACATATACTTCTATTTAACATAGTTCTTGAAACTCTAGCCATAGCATTTAGATGAGAGAAAATAAAGAGATATGGATAGGAAAAGAAGAACTCAAATTATCATTATTTGCTGACAATATGCCTCTATATCTGGAAGATCAAAATAATTCCACCAGAAAACTTCAAGAACTAGTAAATGAATTTGGCAAAGTAGCAGGATATATAATCAACACCCCTAAACCAAAGGCATTTCTATACATCAGTAACAAATCATCTGAAAGACAAATTTTAAAAAAAACTACTTCATTTACAATAGCCTAAAAATAAAAAATAAAATACTTGGGAATCAACTTAACGAAAAAGGTGAAAGACCTCTACAATGAAAATTACGGGGCTCTTTGGGCTGGGGATGTGGCTCAAGCAGTAGCGCGCTCGCCTGGCATGCGTGAGGCCCAGGTTCGATCTTCAGCACCACGTACAAACAAAGATGTTGTGTCTGCCGAAAACTAAAAAATAAATATTAAAATTCTCTCTCTCTCCCCTATCTCTTTAAAAAAAAAAAAGAAAGAAAATTACGGGGCTCGGGAAGTAGTTCAAGTGGTAGCGTGCTCACCTGGCATGCGTGAGGCACTGGGTTTGATCCTCAGCACCACATAAAAATAAAATAAAGATATTGTGTCCATCTAAAACTAAAAAATAAATGTTAAAAAAAAGAAAATTACAGAATACTAAAGAAAGAAATTAAAGAAAACCTTAGAAGATGGAAAGATCTCCCTTGTTCTTAGATAGGCAGAATTAATATTGTCAAAATGACCATACTACCAAAAGCACTATAGAGATTTAATGCAATTCCAATCAAAATCCCAATAACATTCCTCATAGAAATAAAATAAGCAGTTATGAAATTCATCTGGAAAAAATAAGAGACCCAGAATAGCTAAAGCAATCCTTATCAAGAAGAGTGAAACAAGTGGCATCACTATACCAGACTTTAAACTACACTACAGAGCAATAGTAACAAAAAAGGCATGGTATTGGCACCAAAATAGACGTGTAGACCAATGGTACAGAATAGAGGACACAGAGACCAACCCACATAAATACAGTAATCTCATACTAGACAAAGGTGCCAAAAACATATAATGGAGAAAGGATAGCTTCTTCAACAAATGGTGCTGGGAAAACTGGAAATCCATATACAACAAAATGAAATTAAAACCCTATCTCTCACCATGCACAAAACTCAACTCAAAGTGGATCAAGGACCTAGGAATTAAACCAAAGACCCTGCGCCTAATAGAAGAAAAAGTAGGCCCAAATATTCATCACGTCAGATTAGGCCCCGACTTCCTTAGTAAAACTCCTATAGCACAAGAAATAAAATCAAGAATCAATAAATGGGATGGATTCAAACTAAAAAGCTTCTTCTTAGCAAAACAAACAATCAGTGAGGTGAATAAAGAGCCTACAGAATGGGAGCAAATTTTTACCACCTGCATATTAGATAGAGCACTAATCTCTAGGATATTTAAAGAACACCAAAAAAACAAATAACCCAATCAATAAATGGGCCAAAGAAATGAACAGACACTTCTAAGAAGGTGATATACAATAAATCAACAAATATATGAAAAAATTTTCAGCATCTCCAGCAATTAGAGAAATGCAAATCAAAACTACTCTAAGATTTCATCTTACACCAATCAGAATGGCAGCTATTAAGAATACAAACAACAATAAGTGTTGACAAGGATGTGGAGAAAAGGGCACACTTATACATTGCTGGTGGGATTGCAAATTGGTGCAGCCAATATGGAAAGCAGTACGGAGATTCCTTGGAAAACTTGGAACGGAAACACCATTTGACCCAGCTATCCCACTCCTCGGTTTATACCCAAAGGACTTAAAAACAGCATACTATGGTGACACAGCAACATCAATGTGTACAGCAGCACAATTCACAAAAACTAAATTGTGGAACCAACCTAGATGCCCTTCAGTAGATGAATTGATAAAGAAACTATGGTATACATACACAATGAAATATTACTCAGCATTAAAAGAGAATAAAATCATGGCCTTTGCAGGTAAATAGATGGAGTGAAGAATATAATGCTAAGTGAAGTTAGCCAATCCCCAAAAAAACAAATGCCAAATGTTTTCTCTAATATGAGGATGCTGATCCATAGTGGGGATGGGGTTGGGAAGCATGGGAGGAATGGAGGAACTTTATATAGGGAAAAGGGGAGGGAAATGAAGGGAGGGAACAGGGCATAGGAAAGATGGTATAGTAAGATGGACATCATGACCCCAAGTAATGTATGAAGACACAAATGGTGTGACTCTACTTTGTGTACAACCAGAGACATGAAAAAATGTGCTCTATATGTATATTATGAATTGAAATGCATTCTGCTGTCATTTATAACAAATTAGAATAAATAAATAATTTTTTAAAAAAGGGATTGGGGATGTGGCTCAGTAGTTAAGCACCCCAGGTCCATTCCCCAGTACCCGCACCCCCCCCCCCACAAAAAAAAGACATTTACATAAGAAATTAGAAGAAAGCCAACTATATGATATAGCAGGACATATAAAACTCAAAAAAAGTTTTTATTCTAATAGCAGTAGAGGAACAAAACTCACAAACCATTCTCTACATTTGTCAATGACCTACAGCCAAAGGCCACTAGAAATACACCACAGTAAAAAACAGTTGGTTTTCTTTACTTGTTGCAATAATAGAAAACACTCCAAGAGGAACCATGGTGCATCTCACTAAGAGGTATAAAAGGACTTATTACAGGATTGGGGCTTGTGTTGGGTGAACTAGGGGAGAATTCCAGAAATCAGGGCTTTCCTCTGGATTGAGCTTTTATCGGATGGTGGAATAATACCATAATTCTATGACAAGATATCTTAATTATTCTTATCTAGAAGCTGAGGAGTAAGGCCAAAGCTGTTATTGGTTTTAAAAAAAAAGTAGTCATTCATATCAGCAAGAATATGGGAATATTTGACCATTATTATGCTTGTAATAAAGTTCATATTTTTATCTGTGTTTGAACATGATTACTGAGTGGTCTTGTTTTCATCTTGATGTACCATGATCACAGTGTAGCTTTGCCAGCGCTGACAGTTGCATTCAATGGAACACCACAGCCATATCGTGCCCAGCCATCAGGATCTGCATTAACTTTCTCACACTGATAAATGTGAAAGTGCTTCTGCAAAACTTCTGGGAATGCCCAGTGCTCAAGATTACGAGGACTTTTAAATATAATATATCCCAGTGTTCATAAGAGATTACGACGCTCTAAGCAAATTTACTAAGCAATAATATGACATTAAGTAGAAAATTGTTCAAGAGGTCATTTCTTGTCTCCAGGGTTTATATCTCTATCTTAAAAGCTCCTCATATAAAAATTATACAGTTTCTATTGGCAGGTTGTATCTATAATAAGAATCTCAAATTCTCCTCATTAAATTGCAAGATGGTTTTTATTCTTTCCCTCTCTACGGAGATAGAAGAACACTAGCCAATATACTCTTCTCTTCCTAATAAAACTTTAAATTTTGGTTTTTTCTTCCCTCTGAGAAGTAGCCTCTGTTCCCAAGGGAGCTATTTTACTTCTGTCAAATTGGTCTGCATCGTTCTATTTGCAGTCACCAAGTTAGTGTAAACCTCTACTATTTCTTATCTGGAATACTATGGTGGCTCCTGAACGACGCGTCTCTCCCTATCCATTCTGCCAGAATGATCACTGAGGTCATTTCATTAATGTGCATCAGCTTCTCTGTTTTGTAAAAGGAAAACTCCAAACTTTTCAATATCACTAAGAAGGCCTGCCTTTCTGGGCTTTGTCCATATGATCAGTCACATTCTCCAACATGGATCCTTTTCTAGACACACTAAACACCTCTTAATTCTGGGAAATCCTTGCTTCTTCAACCTCAGGGCATTAGCACATGCTCTTTCTTCCTATAATGTTTCTTCTCCTTCTTACTTCACCCAACTAACTTATATCCACTTCCAGATCTCAGTATAAATATCCTGACAAACACTTCTAAATTAAATCAGGTCCCCCTGTTACATTCATTGCTAGCAACTTGCATTATGTCTAGCATGTATTGCAATCATAATTAATTGAGGTGGGAGCTGCTTATTTGTTTCTATAAAATAGAGATCGGCCCCTTATTCACCACCATCCCTCTGGGCCTTCTTAGCATAGTGTCTTCATTGTATAGGCATTCAATACATATTTGCTAAACAAATGGCCAAATATATTTAATAACGTACGAGTTGATTCCTCTTCATTTTCTTCATATTACTTTAAAAAAAAAAAAGCGCACTCAAAGTGCTCTAAAATTCTGGTAACAGCCAGGCTCAGCGGTACACACCTATAATCCCAGTGGCTCAGGAGGCTGAGACAGGAAGATTGTGAGTTCAAAGACAGCCTCAGCAAAAGTGAGGCACTAAGCAACTTAATGAGACCCTGTCTCTAAATAAAATAACAAAAATACGGCTGAGGGGGCTGGCATTGTGGCTCAGCAGTAGAGCGCTTGCCTAGTACATGTGAGGCCCTGGGTTTGATCCTCAGCATCACATAAAATAAATAAATAAAATAAAGGTATTGTGTCCAACTATAACTAAAAAACAAATATTAAAAATAAAAAAATAGGGCTGATGATGTGGCTCAGTGGTTGAGTGCCCCTGAGTTCAATCCCCAGAACACCAACCCCCCCCAAAAAAAATTCTGATTACAGTCATGGGATTTTATCTGGGATTCCATATGACCTATTTACATTAGAAATAACATTGGTACTTCATGGTGTTTGATGATTGACATTGATTTATATCACCAGCTCATTCTATCATTGATTAAGACAATGATGGTATTTATCCTCTTATCGGCCATAACTAAAGTTACTATGCTTGTAACTTGTAAAGTCATTATCAGTCACTCCCTAATCTCTTTATTAGGATTCTCTGCTCTCTTTTAACTACATTAATATCCAAAGTATTATAATCAATACTCTTTGTTATTATATTAGGCTCTCATCACAGGTAATTAATTAACTAGTTAATTATTATTTAGAATTATTGTCCACATTTTATAGGTGAGAAACTGAGACCTCAGAACTAGGTGAAGCTAAGATTGAAATCCAAATCTGACAAGTCCTTTTCACTAAAATAAGCCTCTGAGAACCAACACTCTTCCTGGGAGTTTATGGGAGATCCAGATACCTACCTAGATCTGGCAGGCCTCCTTCCTGAGGCTGGACATCTCCTTCCTGGAACCAAGCAGGTAAATGATGGTCTAATTGAATGTATGCAGATTCCCCTGCCTGGTTATTCATGGACATGGACTGCTACCTAGAAGCACTTTCTGTTATGTCTTGTCATGCCTGATTTCCTCATCCTGACAGCTATCTGACCTGGTTCTATAATTGTGGTAAACTTTGGACAGTGTGCCTGAAATTGCCTTGATCTTCCACAGTTTTAAGTCCCACCTTATTAGCTATTAGTCCATGTGTATCTTTTCTACCTTCCTCCAGACCCCAGACCCCAACACTGCAAAGATTCCAGCAGGTACTGTGGGATATGCACTTCCAAAGAGTCTGGTGTGTGTGTGTGTGTGTGTGTGTGTGTGTGTGTGTGTGTGTTAAGGAGGGGGGAAGAGGAAGCTGATTGAAAATCTTGTTGAAAAGATAAAACTTAGGAAAAACAGTAGAATGAATCACACATTACTTTCCTATGCATATATAAATACACGACCAGTGTAATTCCATATTATGTACAACCAGAAGAATGGAAATGTGTGTGTGTGTGTGTGTGTGTGTGTGTGTGAGAGAGAGAGAGAGAGAGAGAGAGAGAGAGAAAATACATTTTACTATCACGTACAACTAATAAGAACAAATTTTAAAAATTTAAGAAAAGCCAAAAGACAAAAAAAAAAAAAAAAGATAAAACACACACATAAACAAGAGGCAACACAGTCCCAAGTCTACATATAGGATTCAGAGAAGAAAAGATATGAGCAGTCAGAAAGAGAATCAATAAATATTGATGGGAGGTGGTCTCTGAGAAGGTTAAGAAAACAGCCAGGTACGGTGATCACACCTGTAATCCCAATGACTCAGGAGGCTAAGGCAGGAGGATCACAAGTTCGAGGTC
This sequence comes from Callospermophilus lateralis, assembly GCF_048772815.1. Classification (NCBI taxonomy): domain Eukaryota; kingdom Metazoa; phylum Chordata; class Mammalia; order Rodentia; family Sciuridae; genus Callospermophilus; species Callospermophilus lateralis. The sequence continues at coordinate 185,474,158 of NC_135305.1, read as the reverse complement.
AGTAAGGTCAATTTAGTGAGACACTGACTCAAAATAAAAATGAGGTGGAGATGCAGCTCAGAGATAGAGCACCCCTGCATTTGATCCTCAGTGGCAGGAGAAAAGGAAGAGGAAGAAGGAGGAGGAGAGAGGGGGGAAAGGGGGGTGGGAGAACAAAGAAAAAGGGAAAAAAAGGGAGGGGAGGAGGTTGAGAAAGAATGAAAGTTACAAATGAACTTGAGTGCCCTAAGTATGTATTTCCTAAATTTAAATTATTTGTGCATCTATAAACTACCTGTACTGCTTTAAATATAAGCAGGTCCCAAAAAAACAAAGGTCGAATGTTCTCTGATACAAGGATGCTAACTCATAACAAGGGAGGGTAGGAAAAGGAAGTACAGAAGTTCATTGGTTTAAACAAAGGAGAATGAGGGAAGGGAGGAGGATGGGAATAGGAAGATAATAGAATGAATCAGACATAACTTTCCTATGCTCACATATGAATACAGGACCAGTGTAACTCCACATCATGTTCAACCACAAGAAGAGGATCAAAATTGTTATGGTTTGCACCCTGTGCATGTATAATGTTAGAGTCTGTAAACAAGTCTGGATGGCGCCTGGCACTTTGCCAGGGGGAGTGGTTTGTGAGGTGGAGCCAGCGAGCCATTAAGTGTGGAGATTTCTTATTGGTTGACTGCTGTATCTAGTTTATGCTAATTAAGATAAACTGTGCAGAATGTATAAATACCTCTGTTGTTTTACAATAAACGGCTCCCATTCCTGCTGTATCAAGGTACACAAGTTGTTCGTCACCCCCACCCCCACCACCACCACCCCCACCCCCCCTACCCCCGGCTATTTTGCTGCAGCCGGACTGCGGCAGATGGTGGCCCGTTCCACAGGGAGCCCCGGGACACTCAGGGGATAAGTGACGAAAAAAAGCTGCCCGTCCATAGATAGGACGGGAGCAATCTGTTCATCCCCAGGCAGATAGGGCGAGAGGAAAAATGGCCATTTTGAGAAAATGAAGATTGATACAGTATGTTTGTGTCTTGTTTTGTCTTGGTGTATTGCATTGTCTTTGTGATGAAAATATGGAAGGGGTGTTAAGTAAATTACTAAGGGAAGGCGGCACCCCAGTGGAACCAAGAGCAGTTAGGGCATGTGTTGATGGAAGCGCAGGAACTCTAGTCAGAAAGAAAAAGAAAGTTCAGAAGAACGATTACCAGGAAAAAAGTTGCAGCAAAAGGCTATTACTGAATACTTTTCGTTACCGGAGGGAGGGTGTGTGAATCCACAAGGCGGCTGCCACATGCGCAGCCGGTCATGGTGCAGCAAGGACTTTCCAAGCAGTGGCAACCAGCTCTTCCCCGCCCCTCTGCCCGGGGGAGCAGGACACCACTGCGAGAGTCCAAATCTAGACCTGACCTGGAGGCACAGTCTCGTGGGCTCTTGCTCCATGTGCCCGGTGGCAGTTTGAGTCCGGGACACTCCCCAGGGCCATCTGGGGCTGCCCAAGATGCTACCTCGTCGTCCCTGATGTTTGATCATTTTCAATGTCAATAACTAAGCTACAATGGTTCTCCCACACCTGGAAGCTAATGAGTAATGAGCACTATTAAGGCTTATTTCAAATGTAAAAAACCTTGAGATAATGTACTAAATTGTTCAGAAGGTTGTTTTCTTAGTGGAATGCTACAGGATTTTCTTTAGCCATCCGGAGTTCCTGCCTTCATCCCAGTGCCGGTGAAAACGAAAGTGGAAGATTTTCCAGTGTTGCTGAAAACCAGAGGAGACTTCGGATCAAGCTAGCTGCCTGCAGAACTTACCTGGACTGTGATTTAAGCTAGCTGCCTACAGAACTTACCTGGACTGTGATTTACCTGAACTGTGAGTTAATCTATTGAGACACTGTTTTACCTGGACTGAGACAACAAACTGTAATCTACAACAAATTGTAACTCGTATCTTTGCTAACGGTGTCATTGCTGGTATAATTTTTCCAAGGGCTTCTTGCATGGAGCCATCAATTGGCTTGGTATTGTGGCATTTTGTATCCTCCCTTTCTGCTTGTAGCAGATTGTTTGTGGTGTTTGTGTAAAAACCACTATGGTCGTTATTTAATTAAACAAAAGGGGGAAATGTTAGAGTCTGTAAACAAGTCAAGATGGCGCCTGGCATTTTGCCAGGGGGAGTGGTTTGTGAGGTGGAGCCAGCGAGCCATTAAGTGTGGAGATTTCTTATTGGATGACTGCTGTATCTAGTTTATGCTCATTAAGATAAGCTGTGCAGAATGTATAAATACCTCTGTTGTCTTACAATAAACGGCTCCCATTCTTGCTGCATCAATCTACACAAGTTATTCGTTATTTTGCTGCAGCCGGACTGCAGCAGTATCACACCCTACTGTCATGCACACCCAAAAACAACAAATAAGAAAAAGATATCATAAAGATACAGGGAAGATCAGTAATGTAGAAGGAGATTTAGAGGCAAAGTGGAAAGATGGGAAAGGGAGTGGTAGCAATGCAAAATGAATTATTTTTTTAAAATTATGTTATATGCAGATATAAATATATCACAAGGAACTTCATCTTTATACATATGTAAAAAACAATCAAATATAGATTATTATATAATAATAAATATAGACGAGCAAAAGCAAGTTTAGCAGAGTAGAGGGAGGACAGGAAGGTAAAGCGGTAGGGAAAAGTGCGGGATCCTGAACTGAAATTGAAATCTCTGCATGTGTGAGTTTGTCAGGGTAAACCCGACTACTTGTATAACTATAAACCTCTAATTTTTAAAAAGGTGTATCATTTAATCTCCGTGTGTTTGTATAATTTTTGTAGCTCCTCTTGCTGCTGGTGTCCATTGTGATCTGAAAAGATGCAAGAAATTATTTTAATTATTTAAAATTTGCAAAGATGCTTCATGGCCTAGTGCATGCTTTATTTTAATACTACACTACCCACAAGTCTTTTCCCATCTATTTGATGTCAACTCTATCCACATGCCTATCATTTCTTACCCACCAAGGTCTGAAGTATCATCTCTCTGCTAAAAAAAAAATTTTGGATAAAGTTCCATGTGCTGATGAAATCATCCAATTTACCTAAAATAACTTTATGAACTCAATATTCCTTCCTCCTCCCATCTTCTCTTAGGCCCATTCCAATTAGGTTTTAACTCCCTCATTTCTACTTGGCTTCTAAGACATCACAGCTCATCTTTTTTTTTTTTTTTTTTCTCCCTGCCTATTGGACACTCCTCACCTTTCTTCACTGATTTCTAATTTCTTCTCAGAATCCATCCAGGATCTCTTACTTTTTCTATCAATACTCACTCTCTTGGTGATCTCATCAGTCACATGGCCTCAAATACACAAAATACAATCTACGTGCTCACAATTCACGATTTATTTTCTCCAGCTCAAATCTATTTCCTGAACTCCAGATGTGTATACTACCCTTCCTGATACCTATGCTTAGATATGTGGCAAACTTCTCACATTTAACAAGATGCAATCTGAACTGACAATCCTTGCCTCCAAACCTACGCTACCCACAAGTCATTTTCCATCTATTTGATGTCAACTCTATCCACATGCCTATCATTTCTTACCCACCAAGGTCTGAAGCTTCATCTCTCTGCTAAAAACTAAAATTAGTTTCTACTCTGCCTACTTCCACAGTATAACTGCAACAGAAAAGCCTTTTAAATTTTAAGTTCAAGTACATCACTTCTCTACATAAAATCATTAGTGGCTTTTCATCTCACTCAGAGAAATGAAAACAAAATTTTTACAATAGGCTACAGAGTCTCAGATGTTCAGTTCCTCTCTTCTATTATCCTCTTCCTTGCTCACTTGGCTGTAGTCACAGTGGTTAATGTATTTCCTATGTTGTCACTAATCCTCTAAGGCTATTACTGGATCCCAAAGAAGCTGAGCTCCTTGGCCAAGGACAACAGCAAGTGTTATCATGAGGACTTAAAATCTGTTTATATGTCTCTCAATTATACCATGTAGTCTCACACAAGCTTTTAGTCTTACAAAACAGACCCAAATACATTTTGGAATCTTAAAACAAAGATAAGATTTCATATTAGTAGAGAAATGGTGTTGGAATAACTAAACATATATCTAGGGAAAAAATAAGCTAAATTCCTTCCTTGCTTCTTATCCTAAATTCCAGATACAGCAAAAATTTGACTGCTAACATAAAATTCCTAAAACTTCTAGAATATATTGTAAGTGAAATTATTTGTATTAGAGGGTAAATGAGCATAAACCTAAAAACACAAATCCAAAGCCCGTAAAAGAAAGACTGATAAATCTGGTACATTTTTAAAACTGCTACATGGCAAAAATAACACAAGCAATGTGAAAGATAATCAAGCAATAGGATAATTATTTGAAATATGCATGTCAGACAAAGAGCTAATCAATTAAGAACTAGCAAAAACAATCTAATTAAAAAATAATCTGCCTTAAAATTAATAAAGACATGCTCAAGAAGGAGTTTATAGGAAAATAAAATGGCAGCTGGACCCAAGTGGGGTTGGGCTTATCCCATAGTACTCCTGACCTAGTAGCCCTCTAGCACATTATTCTCTTATATTCCTCTACTTGCCTATTCTTCTGTTTGTCCTCTTTCACGTGATTCTGCAAATTCACCTGTGACTTGGCACTTGACTCACCTCCAACTTCTTCTATAAATGCTGAGGGTGAAGAAGGCTCACTGTCCATAGTCAACCAATCTAATAAATGACCTCCAAGTTGCCTTTGTCTTCAACAGCCTTCATTTCACCCCAGCCACCCATTCCCTTGGTGACTCCTTGAACTTTTCACTTCCCCTAACTGCTCCTCCTCAAAATAATCTATTTTGAAAAAAAAACAGGTTCTTATATCAACATCCTTTCTTTCTAATTTGTATTGACATCTTCATCAGAACTTCAAGATTATGACTATCTCTGTTCCACCCAGGCCATGGGTACTAACTATCTACATGTGTTTTTGTTTGTCTTCTTTACTTATCCACCTTAGATTCCATGAACCATCCTTTCAATAATATTCTGGCCAGCATCCTATATATATCATCCTGTGCACCTTGTCCCAGACTTGGATCAACCCAAGCACTATGTTTTTCCATTTCCACAACCTGTCAGCCAAGCATTACTGGAGGACATCATATGACGGGACAACTGTGTCCCATGTTACATTAATAAGTAATTTTTTCCCCTATCTATTGTCCAACTTCAGCCTACTTGTTACTGCTTCAGCAAAGTCTTCTCAGATTGCCGTAGCTAGGTATAGTCATCCTGTTACAGGCTCACAGTACTGAGCTCCTCTTTTCATCACATTGATCCTAACTGTAATTTTACACTTATCCTACGTTATCTGATAAACATCTCTCTTTACCATGTAAGGTATATGAAGATAGACTGAACAGGAAGAAGTAAACTTCTCTTGTTTTAGTAAACTTTCCGGGGTGAATGACCTCTGGTAATAAATTAATTTGATCCTTGTTCTACTGACAAACTTTTTGTTCTACATTTTCAGGTACGTGCATGTTTATTCCTGGGTCTACATATCTAATTCTTTCCAATTCAGAAGGCTGCCTTGCCAAATATCTGGTTATGTGGGTTATTTTTGAATGCTGCAGCCATCTATTAAAAGACTTTCTTTTATATGTCTGAATTTATTAAATTAATGAAGAAACTAATAAGACTTTATAACTTGGTCTGAAAGCCAGAAATTTAAAAAAAAAAAAAAATCAAAGTGTCAGCAGAGCTGTGCTCCCTCAGAAGGTTCTAGGAGAAAGTCCTTTCCTTGCTTATTCTAGCTTCTGGTGACTATCAGCATCCATTGATTTGTGGTCCCATCTCTGTCTATTCTGACTTCCCATCACCTCTGTGTGTCTGGCATGGGGTATCATGACTCCTTTCTCTCTTTCTTCAGATTACTGTCTTCCCTGTGTATCAAATCTTCCCTCTGCCTTATTTTTACAAGATCACTAGAGATGGTATTTAGGAGTCACCCAGATAATCCAAAATAATCTTCTTATTTCAAAATCCTAGTTAATTACAAATCTATAAAAACTTTTTCCAGGGGCTGCAGTGGTGGCTCAGTGTTAGAATGCTTGCCTAGCATATATGAGGTACTGGGTTCGATTCTCAGCACTGCATAGAAATAAATGAATAAAATAATTTCTGTCAACATTTAAGAAAAACATTTTAAAAATTTCCAACTAAAATAACATTTTTAATTCTAGATAATGTTTTTAGGGAAACATTTACTCAATCTACTATAGGTAGTCTGCACACTTTTTTTTCCCCAATCATAATGTTTTTATCTTTTTTTAACACTATCTTTCAAAGAGCCATAGTTTTTAATTTTGATGAGATCTAGTTTATCAGTGATTCCTTTTATGTATCATATTTTTTTTGTGTTTAGCAAATTATTTTTTAAAAGATGGGCTATTTGAAAAGCAAATAGATGAGACCCATCTATTTCAGTCCTGGATGAAGTACCATATTTACAATCAAAGACAATTACTAAGAGAGGAAATACCAATTCTGTGCTATTTTGGGGGATCTAATATAAAGCAAAATAGACACAGCTCCTATACTCATATAGCTTACATGTGTTAGGAAAGACAGACACTAAAACAGTAATTACCATGCATAAAATATGGTATGAAAGATGCAATCTCTTTTGCTTTACCTGGTTTAGGATTTAGATAGTTCTCATCCTAAAAGCTAAAGAAAATATGTCAAGAAATTTACATAGTTCCCCCAAAGACTTCTACCACATTAGCCATTTACAAAGATTTCTGCTCACACTTGTACATGGTATCTTAATAGTTTGATGAAATGTCAAAGCAACATGAATAAACACTAATTAATTTAAAATATATAGCACCACTGAGCATGGTGATACATGTCTATAATCCCAGTAACTAGGGCAGCTGAAGAAGGAAGATTACAAGTTTGAGGCCAGACTCAGCAACTTAGGAGGACACTGTCTCAAAAATAAAAATTAAAAAAGGGCTGGGGTGTTCCTCAATGATAGAGTACCCCTGTGTTGAATCCCCAGTACTCCTGAAAAAAATAATTGAATAAAATAGATGACATCAATATTAAATACACAGGCTCTAAACTCAGACAAAGCTTGTACCTAGCACTACCTTTAATAGACTGACCAAACTAAGCATCAGTTTCTTCATCTGAAAAATAAATGGGTTTAATAATAATGTCAACTTCCTAGGCTTATTATGAGGATAAAATAAGTTAATAAATACAAATCACTAGCATTTCCTGACACAAAGCATACCCTCTGTTAATATTAACCATTATAATTCAATTAAATGTCAGCATGCCTGGCACTAAGTTAAAAGAAATGGTATATCCTAAAATAAAACTACAGGACATAGATACTGACATATAATAAATCATAATTTTAAGAAAACAAAACATATTTCTTAAACACACACATTGAACATACAAGCATAGAGCAACATAAAGTGGCATCTATTCCTTGCAGCCTATCTACCCACTTTAAGCATATCCAGACTCTCCACAGCATCTGTCATAACAGTACCTGATTGTGTAATTTAAGCAACTGTTATTCCTTGATTCAACCTGCTCGGAAGTTTTATCAGTGGACTACAACCATCAGAATCACTTGTATGAAAAAGAAGCCATCTAATTATATCATATAGCAGACAAACTGAATTAGAATCTCCAAGGATACAATTCTAGAAATCCGCACCCCAAGTGATTTTGTTGTTGTTCTGGGGATTGAGCCTGGGTATATATGGGGGAGGGGGGAACACTACTGAGGTACATCCCTAACCTTTTTTTTTTTTTTAATTTTAAGACAGAGTCTTGTCAAGTTTCTCAGGTCCTCACTAAAAAGCTGAGGCTGCCCTCAAACTTGTGATCCTCTTGCCTCAATCTCCTGGGTGGCTGGTATTACAGGTACACAAGTCACCATGCTTGGCTCCAATTGATTCTTATATACATTAGTTTGAAAAGCACAATATTAAGTTGCATTGTGGGCAAGAGTACTAACAATTATCATTTATTTTGCTTATCACCACATCTGAAATATGAGTTTTACTTATTCAAATCAACCAAATACTCCAATAGATATTTATTGCCTACCATGTGCCAGAAAAAGTAAAAAGCAGATGCAAAGTTCAGTTTTTGACTTGCTGTTGCATCCTGGGAAACAACTTACCTCAGAACATTTATATTTGCTAGCTGGGTAATTTCCAAGGTTGAAATGAACACCTTTAAAGAACACAAATTCATATTCAATAGAAATAAACCATCTCCAGCTATTTCTGCATACATATACAACTATTATATTTCCTATAGAAGTAGGGAAATTAGGGCAAATAAATGTGATTTCACATGTCAGCTCTAATTATTCATATCATTGGTATTAATTGCAGTCTCAAAGGCTTTGTTCAGATTGTGAAGCTGCCTCTAGGTTTAGCAAAAGTAGCTCTGCCACAAATGAGAAAAAAGTTTGGAAGCAAGTCACTAAATAATTCCTTGTCTTCTAATTAATTCCTCAGAGTAGGGTCCCCCCACACTCAGCCCCTCATTCTCTTTGTTTCCTGAGAAAAAAAATCTCAAAAATGCCCTGACAGCTCTGTGACTCAGCCCGCTGTGGCTGTGGGTTTTCCCAGCAGGCTTGATCCCAGGTAGGGCCTTGAACATTCCCAGGAACTGATAAAGATGTTTAGGTTGTGGGGCTGTGCCTGTGGCTCAGTGGTAGTGTGAGGCACTGGGTTGGATCCTCAGTACCACATAAAAACAAATAAAGGTATTGTGTCCATCTACATTAAAAAAAAAAAAAAAAAGATGTTTAGGTTGTTTCCCCAAAACATTTAAAGAAGCTGACCCTGAGCCAAAATTCCTTAAACCCTCATAAACTCCATACCCTGCCCTCTCACTGCTGATACACTTAGAATATCCCTTTTTATGGCTATATGTCCTGAGGATAAGCTGCAGGCCTCTGTAAAGTCCCCTAGTAAATGCTTTTGACTGATCACTCTGGCATTTTGTGCTTCTCTCTTAGGAATGCCAAACAGCCCCATCTCCAAAGAGTTTGGAGCACTCTCGTGTTTAACCCTGCCAGTCCCTGAGGGTTAAACAGAAAGAGGCGGAACAGCCAAGGGAGAGAGCATGGAGCTCAAAATTTCAGAAGTCTGCACTTTCCCTAATAATATCTTTGCAATAGACATTGTGCTTTCAGCTTTGGTTTTTAATTTCTTTAAAGCTACCTCCGTGTACATGCTGACTGGCTGTTTCTCACTAGAGGGAGCCCTCGAGCGCAAGATGGAGCCGGGAAGCTTTCGTTTTGTTAGACTGAAGAAGTGGGAAGCTTTGAGCCACGGAAAATACCCCACCTTAAACGTCTTGGAGTGACTCCGCCCCTATAAATTCAGCGACTCTGAGCAGAAAAGTCCCGGCTAACAGCCACCTAGACCGCGGGTGAAGGGGTGGAGCCGGCCGAATGCATCACGTGATACCTCCAGTGGTGGGGGGGCTCTCCCTGCGTCCCGGGTGGGAGCTGCGTCGTCGCGTCACGTGACCCCTCCAGCCAGCCAATGGGTGAGCCCAGCGGAGAATTTCGAATGTGGTGGCGGTCGTTGCGGGTGATCGGAGACCGAGTCGCAGACCTGCCGGGCCCGGAGCGCGGGCCTCGCGCGTGGCGGGACAGCTTTGTGGAGCCTTGGGATGTGCGAAGGAGGGCGACAGCTTCAGCAGTCGTGGTGGCCCAGGTACCATTTCGGACGCTCCTGAGAGAGGCGGGTCGCCCGGCCCACTTCCGGCATCCCCCAACCCCCCCCATAGCTTCAGCTCTTCCTAAGTCCATCGAAGACAGAGATTGCAGGTTTTCAGGTGTGGAACTAGGGCGGCTCGTACGTTCTTCCTGAGGGTCTCCGTATCTTATTAAATTCATTGGCCTAAAGCCCAGACTGTGGGTCATACTGACCCGGCTTCGTTTGACCTCGCAATCGTCACTTTCTGATGTTTTCGTTTTGTCTTCTGTTAAATAAAGGGGGACCCGAACGTCCTGCTTGCCGAATTGTGTCGATTATATAGATTAAGTAGTGTGCAAATAAAGCACTTAGGGTAGTTAGAAGCTAGGCGTAAGGTAAGGACGTCGAAAAATTGGCAACTCTTCTGTGTGTAGCGCGGAACCATTGACATCCTTTCCTTGTCCAGGCATTTTGTTTTCTGCCCTTGCTGGCGCCTCCGCAACACCCTTTAGAAAAATACTGGTAATGAGCAACTATTCTAGGTTCTTTTGAATACAGACCCTTCCCGAATACCATGACAGTATGACAGGCTTGAGACCTGTGACTTGTGTCTACTTTCATTTGTCCTACCACAACCCCCTGTTAACCACCATCCTCGTAGACAATCATTAAAACTTACAGCGAAGTTTATTATTTTAGTTTGCTTAGGTATATTAACGAAAACTTTTCACATAGGCTTTTGCTTTTAACATAGTTAAAACTAACTAACTTCAGTTACTTCATCTGTAAGGTTCTGAAACACCTCCAGTTCAAACTTTAAAAACTTCTTTGTGATAAGTTTTATATAATCCACTTACTGTCAGTGCTTAAGAGTTTGCTCTTTGTCTTCTGGAAACCGATATATTGTATTTACATTGGTAAGAGTAAAATATTTAGTCAGGATCCATAATATCTATTCAAATCCTCAGACACTGCATAAAGGAAAATAAGGCCTGGGGGGAAAAATATGCAAGAAAATATAAGATTTAATAAAATATTTGACTAACAGAGATGAAGATATCCTTTATGATAAATTTGAAAATTGTATGAGTGGATTGTTGTTGGAAACCAGACTTTTTTAAGAAATATATATCTTTATAATTTATTTTTACATGGTGCTGAGGATTGAACCCATTGCCTCGTGTGTGAGGCAAGCGCTCTACCACTGAGCTACAGCCCCAGACCCAGACTTTTTTTTTAGGATAAAAATTGTCTATAAAAATGTTTAGCATGCTGAAGTGTCTGGTGTGCAGCACTGAAAAATTATTACACTCACATTTAAAATCCTCAATAGCATGTTACACTGTCAGTTCATGTTTTGCTACTTTTAACTGCATGTAGAACAATTATTTAATGTCCCATTTACTATGTTCATAACTTCCTGGAAGTTTTAGCATTCTGGAGTTTTAGTAATAACTGAGAATACTGGCATGTTTCTCTGTCCCAATTCCTTTTCTTTATAGGTCTTTGTTATAGCCTGCTAAAATTATAAATAGTACTACATACTTTAAATCTTTGAGGATCACCATGACTTTCTTGTGTGTACCTATCTTAAATGATGCTCAGTTAAAACTGTGGGAAAGAGACAAGTAACTGAGTGGCTTAATTTAATAAATGAATAATTAGAGAAAACAAAACCCAACTATGTATATAATTGCCTCTAAACTAATGCTGCAAGCCTAAGTACTAAAAGTTGACCATCAACATTGTAAGAAACAATAATAATAATGGCATCAAAATTTAATAATAAGCCAGATATGGTGGTACACACCTATAGTCCCAGCTACTTGGGAGGCTGAGGCAGGAGGATCACTTAAGCCCACTGAGTTCAAGACCAGCCTAGACAACATAGGGAGACTGATTCCCCAAATAAAAAGGAAAATGTAAAAAAAAAAAAAAAAAAAGAAAACCCAACAAAATATTATTTAAGCATTTCACATAGTGCATATAATATAATAAGTCTCCAATGATTATCTGGTAAAGAATGAATAAGTTGGGTCAGACACAGTGGTACACACCTGTAATCCCAGTGACTGGAGAGGAGGCTAAGCAGGAGAATATAAGATTGAGGCCAGCCTGGGCAAGAATGAATAAGTAATATTATGGAATCTTTGGATTGGAAATCAATATTCAATAAAGCTTTCATATAAAATGGCTGAAGAGGAAAGAATTATGTCAAAAATATTGAGATTTTATAAAGTTGTTTTATGTGCATATAATGAAGATGATTCTAACATCTGATTTTTTAGTTTGTGTTTTGATAGGAGAGTGCTTATATGTTGCCCAGGCTGGCCTTCAACTCATGATCACCCATGCCTGAGCCTCATGAACAGCTGGGATTACAGGCATTGGCCATAGCACCTTGCATTAATGAGATTTTAAAGCTGTAAAATCTATGTTATAATCGGGTTAACCAGCTACCTACTTTGAGCTAATTCTACTGTTAAATCTCTACTTAATCCCTTACTTATGAACAACCTGTATTTTCAGTCTTAAATTTTATAATTGATACTATTGTCTCTGGGAAAAATTACATATTTTTTATTGTTTTAAATTTTTAGGCAAAAGATGGCTAAGGAAAGGTGCCAGAAAAAATCCTTTCAAGATAGTCTTGAAGACATAAAGAAGCGAATGAAAGAGAAAAGGAATAAAAACTTGACAGAGCTTGGCAAACGCAAATCCTTCATAGTTGCACCGTGCCAAGTACTCAGTAAGAGATTTTTATGTCATCCTTTTACACCACTTTTTAAGTTTACATTTAATAACTGATACATTTATTTTATCCTCTTTTAGACATCACTTCTACACTGCTGAAAAATACCCAACAAAACAACAAAATGTTAGTTTTAGCTTTGGAAAATGAAAAATCCAAAGTGAGGGAAGCCCAAGATATCATCCTGCAGCTGAGAAGAGAGTGTTACTACCTTGCATGTCAGTTATATGCATTGAAAGAAAAACTTGCTTCACAACAAACAAAAGCTGCTCAGGTATTTTTATTACAAAGGCTGAATTTCTTAGGGGGGAAAACATGAATAATTTGTTTAGATCAGTTTATTATTTAAATTAATTACAGATATCTCTGTTATTAGTGAATTGTTTCTTTTCCATGCTCCAGCACAGGTATTATGTATGGCCAGTTAAGAAAGCTTCAGTCATACAGGTGATTGAAGGTTGTGCCTATCTAACTCAGTTTTGAAACAGGTAGCAAGGCAACTTGCAGAAGGAATAGTTTAGCCTTTACACTGTTGGTCCCCTTCCAATATTCAACTAAGTGAATAAAAGGGCAACTAAGCTAAAGGCTAAAGTGTGCTGGTTGAGAGGACTAGTCCAAAAGTTTAAATCACTGCTAACTTGAGTTTTATCTTTCCTATGTAGTTTTGCCATCTGGTGGGGTTTTATAAGAATTGCTTTTATTTAGGGCATGGGGAGTATTTAAATGCTTTTTGGAGAATCATTTTCAACCTACTAGTTGGCTAAATAAGGAAGGCTATCCTTAACACTTAGACAAGAAAAATCCTGAATATTTTGCTGAGCAAATTTTTAATCTGATTCTGTTTGTGTCCAAGGTTGTAAAGAAGGGACTCAAATATGGTTCTGCCAGCCAAAATATAATAGACATGGACAAAGTTTGCTTTAGGATATTCTTTGTGTCTCATTGTATGATAATCCTGAGAAGAATAATGATGAGCCAGTTTCTCCTTCCCTTTGTCCAGAAGCCACTGCCAGGCAAATTACATGAGGCAGAGAATGAGAAAAGCAGTGGTGAGTGTCAAGTGTTAACAGGTCAGTTTACTTTCTTTCCAGTGGCTGTCTATTTGCTGTGCGAGTGAAGACAGTCACATTGGCACTTGGGCCAGATAAGAAAGTCAGACTACAGTGGTTGAGTTAGGACTATAGGGGACACGATTTGAGAAAATTTAAATCACCACTCAGTTGACAGAAGAAGTTAGTGAATGATTCCTTATTTTAATACATATGACATAAACACATGTGTAAATATATACATATATATATACATGTATGTGAAATATACATATAAATGTTGAAAATTGCCTCTATAAAGATTAGATATGGGACTGAGGTTGTGGCTCAGTGGTAGAGCGTTCACCTAGCACATTTGAGGCACTGGGTTCAATCCTCATCACCACATTAAAAAAATAAATAAATAAATACATAAAGGTATCTATAACTAAAAAAAAAAAAAAATTAAAGGATTAGACATGATTTCTTCACTTTTGTGTAGAGTTAGATTCTATTTTTTAAAAAGTTTTTTCTTCAGGATATAATCTTAAAATTTTTTTTTCTTTTCCTTTTTTAGTCAACTAATAGGCGAAAAAAAATCCCTCTAAAGGCATATGAATCTTCCTCCTCCCTTTCCAAAGTTTTTGCTGAAATCACACAGAAATAGTACAAAATGAATACTCAGTGACATCATTGCAAAAACAGTGGAGAGAGAATTCTGTCATTTTTAGGTCCTTTAACATTTATCAATGATTTTTGACCATTAAAATGTGTTGTTAGTTGCTAAGCAGATGGATTCTTAGCATTTAAAATTATCCAAGCTTATTTTCCATCATATATTTATTACATGTTGTCACTCATTCTCAACATCAATCTGTACTTTTGTTTCATGTTTAAGTCAATTTAACAGTATCAGAAAAACTTAAAATACTTAAAATTGACTATAAGTAGTTAGTCTACAAAAATTTCCAAGTCTAATGTTCCTAAGTTTTATAATGTATCTTCTTAATATTACTGCATAGTTAAATATTCCTTTCTCCTTTATTTACATTGATTAATAATACTGTTTTCAAACATTATTTATTTGATATTAAATTGAAAATTTTTCACAAGGATTAATTTCTAATGAATAGTTTTAGCCTTTTAAGTAAAAAGTCAATATATGTTCATCACATTTTAAAAATCAATTGAATTGAATTAAATTAGAATGATTTCTTAGGAATCAGACTGGGACTCTAATTAAAAGCCAAGCCTTATGCCTCAAATTCCATTTCTCCCCCCTTGTTTAGGACTGTGCTCCTGGAAATTTGGTCTTTCCTCCCCATGTGCTGCCTCCACTGGATCAATCTAGCCATCAGACAAAGGTGCTTTAGTATTTCTTGTCTTTAGAGGAAAAGGAAAATAAATGAAACCTCTCCTGGTCACCTATCTCTCTCCCTCCTCATGTCTCAACTTCCCTTCCCAGCAGAATTTTTCCAGGGAAAAAAAAAAAAAAATACATCCACTGCCTTAAATTCCTCACCTTCCATTCACATTTCAAACCACTTTTATCTGGCCCCTATTCCTACTATTCTATTTTTGCTCTGTGTCAAGATGACCAAACTTCCACTTTAACCAGTTCAGTGGTCACTTCTGTTTCTTGACCTAGTGATCATATGCAACATAGGTGGTTCTTTATTTGAAAAGTTTGTTGTTCTTAGATTCCTTGACATTATCCTCCACTAGGTTTCTTGTTGCCTTTCTGACTGTTGCATGTCAGTCTTCTTTACTGGCTGATGCTTTATGTTTAAATGCAATTGTCTAGACTTGACTCATCCTTTCCATAGCTTTATATATTGTCTATCTGCTGGTGACTTTCAAATTCATGGCTCAAGACCTAAAAACACATACACACACACATACATAGCTACTAGATATCTCCACTTCAAAGTTTAGAATCTCAAAACATGCTTTCTACAAAGCACAACTCTTTGCTTTCCCTCTCCCAGATTTATTGTATGCTTCCATCTCCCTCAATAATTCTTGCTCATCTCAGTAAAATAGCCTACTTCTTTGATCAGGCCAAAACCATAAGAGCTTCCTTCTACCTGCCCTCACCTATATCCCTATTCAATCTTTATGCATGATTTATTATCTCAGAACCTTCCAATGGGATTCACCACCAAACTCTTTCAACCTTTGGCCCCTTTTAATCCATGCTTCACACAGTGAGTCAGACTAATGGTTTGGTTAGGTTTGGTTTGGTTTGGTTGCAGTACCAGGGATTGTACCCAGAGCCTCACACATGCTAGGCAAGCACTCTACCACTGAGCTGCATCCCTGGCTTTTCTTTCCCCCTAGTAATGGGGATTGTGCAATCATTACTTTACTCTCCTTGAACTATTAAGACCTCTGCATTTTGCCACACAGAGGAGACTGACATGGAACAATCAGGAATGTAAAAAATAAATAAATACATACATACATACATAAGGGAATATGATGCCAAGAAACCTAAGACATGATCGTTTTCAAGTAAAGGGGAGTTTCCTATCTCTGAACTACATTCCCAGCTCTTTTTTATTTCATTTGATCCTGAATCTCACTAACTTGTCCAGCCTGGCCTTAAACAAGGAGTCCTCTTACCTGGGCCTCCCAAATCACTAGAATTACAAGTGTACACCAATGATCTTTTTAAAGCTTGTTATTTTACTTCCCTGCTTAATATTTAAATCACTTCCTATCACACTTAGACTAAATTTCAAACTATGGCTCCCAATGCCCTATATTATCTGGCTTTCCCATGTACACCACCTACTGTTCTCAATGACTATGTTCTAGGCACATTGAACTATTTTTCTAAAACACAGCAACATTATGACTTTTATATTTGCTCTTTCCACTGCTTTTTTCCTTCCTGTTTTCCTGTTATTTCAATAGCTAACTCCTTTCCTGTCTTCACATGTTGGTCAAATTCACTTTGTTTTAAATTTAATTTTCATTACTGCCTGTCACTTCATTCTGGAATTTCCTTCATAGCACTTAGCACTATCTAAAATGATCTATGTATCTTTCTTTTTCTTTCTTTCTTTTTCTCTTCCTACTATAGAATGTAAGCTTTAATAGGGTAGAATTTGATCATTTAGTTGGCATAGTCTCAACTCCTAAAAGTAAATGACACCATAGTAAACTGTCAATAAGTGTATACTGTTGAATAAATGAACACTTTTTATAAATACTTCAATTTTAACAGTGTTTTCCTTTGCTTTATGCATTAACAGAACCAGGAAATACGTTCCTCTGAAATGGACTCCAATAGGGATGACAACACCAGCGATTTATTTGTGAAGGATTCACCGTTAGTATCATTACCAGGGTAATGATATTATTATTATTATGAGTATCAATACCAGGGTAGATTTAATTTTGTGATTTATTTACAAAAACAAAAATTGGTTTGATATTAACTCATATTTGGAGTCTAATACTCTCTCATACTAAGAATATATTTAAGAAAATTTAATGTGAAAATTCTATTATATATAGCCAAATTAGAGCTTTCTTTGTCTTATATGTAGTTATTTCTAGAAATAAAGAAGCTTCACAAGAACTTTTAAAATATTTCCTTCAGTCATATTTTTCCCTGTATCAGGTTTTTATTCTGAGAATATTTGTAATTAAAATGAGAATATTTTACCAGTCCTAAAAATAGTATGGTTTAGGAAAAATATATCATAGTTAACATCATTGTCACACCATCTCACTGATCCGATTTCTTTTTTTCCATCAGATCCTATATACCCTCTTCTCCTTCTCTTGGATCAAGGATACTTTATGCATGCTTATGAATTATTGAAATTTAATCATATAGTAAAATGGACAGATCTTAATTACATAGTTCAATAAGTTTGACTATTGTATCCACTGTAAAATCAAAACCTGAATCCAGCATGCTGACACATGTCTATAATCCCAGCCACTTGGAAGGCAGAGGCAGGAGGATTGCAAGTTCAAGGCCAGCCTCTTCAATTTAGCGATTTACCCTCTCTCAAAAAATAAAAAGGACTAGAATTGTAGCTCAGTGGCAGAGTGCCCTGGGTTCAATCCCCAGTATAGGGGGCGAAAAAAAACCTACTTAAGATACAGAGTGTTTCCCTCATTTTAGCACAAGGTTTCTTAATCTTGATCCTGTTGACATTTTAAGCCAAATACTTCTGTGTTGTTGAAGGCTATGGACTACAGAATGTAGCATTTTGGGCCTCTATCCACACAATATCCTCAGCAACCCCATCCCCCATTGTAAAAAGTAAAAAATAATTTCAGATATTGCTAAATATCCCCAGGGAAACATAACTTTTCCCAAGATGAGAATTACTACCACTGACAGCTCCCTTATATCACTTTCAAGTCTGACCCATTATGATCCATTGATGATTAATCATTGATAGTTTTGTTTTGGTGTTTTGGGAGGAGTTTTTTTGTTTTTGTTTTTTTGTTGTTGTTTTGGGCTGTGTGTATGTGTGTGTGTGTGTGTGTGTGTGTGTGTGTGTGTTGCTGGGGATCTAACCCAGGGCCTTAAGCAAAGTAAACCAGGGCTCTACCACTGAACTCCATCCCCAGCCATCAGTATTAGTTTTTAAGCTGTTTTAATTTTAAGATCTGACAAAACATGTTATGGACAAAAGTAAGATGAGATAAATCAAATTTTTTTATTGGTTACCAAAGCTTATAAACTTCTATTTAATTGTTCATATATAGGGTAGAAATCTCTGTACAAAAAAATCAAGAATAAAAATTGCAATTATAATGAAAAAAGATTTTGAGCATAAAGAAAATTGTTTGTTTCGTGAACCAAAGAACGAGAGTTTTAACTAAAGTGAACTGTTAAACAACTCAGAAGAGTTCAATGGTTGACACCATAAAAACATACATTATCTCACATCTCATAGCTCTGCTAATGATAAAGCAGTCTTCTAAGAGTTTAGTGACCAAATTGCATTTTTAAAAACATGTCAACTTGAATTGCCTTTTTCTTCAGTTAAATGAAATTGAGTTATAGCATGTTTTCAGGCAGAGCAATCTAACTTGATGTTAGTTCTTCCACTGGGAGTCGAATGTCAATCCTAACAAATCAATCTTCATGTAATCAGCATAAACTTTTTTGATCTCCTTGATACAGAACCAGATGTATTGATTTGTAATGGAATTATGAAGTGGTACTAAAAGAAAAAACTCTTATAATTTAGAAAAGTATTAAAATTTATTTCTATTATACAATTGCTAAATAAATTTACATTTTTCATTGGTATTTTCTAAGGCAAGTTCCTCTTGAAGAAACTGACCTTCCAAGACACAGAGAATCATTGCAAATAGAAGGTAATTTAAGTAAAAATCTAAAAATATTAAGGGCAAGATCATTGAGAACAAGTAACATAATTTTTTGTTTTTACTTTTTAAATCTGTTTATCTGCAATTCTGCTCAAAACAAATCTGTTTATTTTACATAGAATAATATAGGTTTATGTACATCCATCTACTGTGCCAAATCTGTAATCAGAAATCTTAGTTACAACTATAACTGCATTTTACCAAGCCCTACTTACTATGTGTTTAGGTCTGTATTAGGCATTTTTATATAATTGTCATAACTCTCAGAGCAGCCTGGGACTATAGATACAGACAATCCCATTTTATATAGACTCAAATAAAGCATCTCACAAGCACTAATCCTGATGATAAGAGGTAGGGTTTGAACTCAAGGCTGAGCTCCAAAGCCATGCCCTTCTTGATACTTTTAAGTTGATGTGTCCCAGTTCTCAAATATCAGTCTTATCTACTTGTACTAACCTTTGAAGAAGGGATAGTGTTGCAATAAGCAAAACTATATAAATATCCTATGTTACCTATAAATATAGAGTAAGAGTCTTTCACAGATCAAATATAAGCTATTGATCAGTGATAAGCAAATAGATGGTAAAATTGTTTTCAAATTTTTATGTACTTACAGTAAATATAAGAAAACTCTACAATGCCTCTTCTGAAACTTTAAATTCTAAAATTTTTGACAAATTCTGAAAAATAATTGTTATTTTTCTCATTTATTTTTTAAATTCTCAGAACAAATATCTACCACTACTCAAGACACACTGGGATGTGACCTTGATTCAGATGAAGCTAAGTCTACTGATTATGTATTACCTAGAACAATACCTTTCCATCGCCGTTTAAAGAAAGATTTTAATGATTTAAGTCAGTTCAATACTTGGAATGACTTTGAAACCAGTCATTTAGCGAGGCAGCCTTATGAATTGGAAAGAATTGAATATGTAGACCCAGGAGTAAACATACACGTACCTGAAAATGTAGAACAAAATGTTTGTCAGTGGAACAAGGACCAAATTAATTTATCACCAAAGCTCATTCACCCAGGAAAATTTACTAAAACAAAGGAAATTATTTTGGAATCTAAATCTGAACAAACTAAAAGTAAATGTAAAGATGCAAAAGGAGGAAAAAGAGAAGAGAAAAGAAAAGCTAACAGAAGTAAAAAATCAAAATCTACATCAAAGCATAAAAGGAACAAAAGTGAAAATAAAACAAATTCCAACAGTAAATTGGATAAATCTGTCAGTTCCAGTGATGCTTACAATTTTAATTTAGAAGAGCGTATTCATCTCACTCCTTTCCGACAAAAAACAAGTGCTGATTCTAATAGAGAGGAAAACGACCATAAGTCTGAAGGGAGCATCTGTGAATCAAGCAGTTCTGAAGATGATTTTGATGACCTCTATCTGCCCTCTCACAAGTACATTCAAAATCTTGCCACCAGCTCAGATGGGAGACCAGTCACTAGGCCTCGATCTAAAAGAACACTGCAGTATGCAGATGAAAGAGAGAGAGAGGATTCTAAGCCAACACAAACTCCTCCAAGTAAGTGATCTACTTGTTTGCTTGCATTTTTAATGTTTATGATACATGATCACTCCTGATGCTTATGTACTTATACTTACCATCTGTGTCTCTGGGGGAGGTTAGAGACTTACCATCTGTCTCTCTGAGGGAAGTTACAGTTGGATTAAATTGGGGGAGAAAGGGAGTGGAAATCACAGTTGTATTGCTCTCACTACTTCAAGTAAACTTTAAATCTTTAACAATAAATATTACTTGTCATGGAGACAGCGTTTTTATTTTCAGTGAATGAGGCCACCCAAGGAGGTGAGGTGATTTTTTGTGAGATTAGAGTAAATGAAAAGATCTTTTATATACTCATGTGAAACATCCTCTTGGAAATGAAATCAAACTTGAATCTAGTGATTTGTCATCTTAATGACTTGGCTTTATATTTAATCTGACAGGAACCATGATTTAAAATAAATTTAGTTAACAAGACCAAGAAATGTTTTCCTCAATTGACAGGCATTGTATTCTTTTGTAAGACAACTGAAAAACTGGCTCAGAAAATCTTGCTTTTATTAGCTCAAAAGTAGTGGTGGTTCAGATATTGGTAATACAGATTGCACCTGCCCACAGATGCTCATTGGAAATTTTATTGTGGTAGAACTAACATACACACTAGGGTTGTTATCATTCTCAAAATATTGGTACATTATTTCATTTGGTCCTCAAAACAACTGAGTCACCTTGCTTGTTTGTTTATAAGGAGCCAAAGCCTAAAAAAGAATTAACTTTCCTGTCAACTAGGCACTGGTAGCTTGTAAACGTCTTTTAAAAATCTGCTGTCATGATGGAATAAATCAAACAACCAGACACAATGGCACATGCCAGTAAAAATCCCAGCTATTTGGAGGCTGAGGCAAGAGAATTGTAAGTTCAAGTCCAGCCTGAGCAATTTAGCAAGACCCTGTCTCAAAATAAAAAGGCCTGGGATGTACTTCAGAGGTAGAATGCTTTTAGGTTCAGTCCTCAGTAATACACACAAACACACAAGATTGGCAAAATGGTAATAATTATTTTAGCTATCTTGGTATACCTTTGAAAATATAAATAGTGCATTTTGAAAAGAAAAAAAAATGGACACAAAATAGTTTGGTCCCCAGACTACTAGCATCAGCATTACCTGTTAACTTTAAAAATGCCAAATCATGGGCTGGGGATGTGGCTCAAGCGGTAGCGCGCTCCCCTGGCATGCGTGCGGCCCAGGTTCGATCCTCAGCACCACATGCAAACAAAGATGTTGTGTCCGCCGAGAACTAAAAAATAAATATTAAAAATTCTCTCTCTATCTCTCTCTCTCTCTCTCTTTAAAAAAATAAAAATGGCAAATCATGCTGGGCATGGTGGCATACGCCTATAATCCAGACCATTCCAGCTTCAGCAAAATGGTGAGGCCTCAATAATTTAGTAAGACCCTGTATCAAAATAAAAAGGGCTGGGGATGTGGCTCAGTGGTAAAGCACCCCTGAGTTCAGTTCCCCAGTACAAAAAAAAAAAAAAAAAAAAATAAGCCATACCTCAAATTAGAATTTGCATCTCCCCTATGAATTCATGAATACATTAAAGTTTGAAAAGTATTATATTTCAGAATAGAAAACTCATCAGATATTATTGCTTAGTTACATTTTTCAAAATGTTTGTGGGGTGACAAAGTTTGAAACCCATAGAATCCTTCAGTATATGACTGCTTACTATAAAACCACTTCAGTTATAATTTTGTTATTCTTCGGATACAGTTTGCTTTTTTGGGGGGGGGGGGTACTGAGAATTGAACCTGGAGTACTTTACCACTGAGCCACATCCCTGGCCCTTTTTGTTTTTTGAGATAGTGTCTCACTAAATTACTTAAAGCCTCATTAAATTACTGGTGTTGACCTGTAATTTTCAATTCTTATGCCTCAGACTCCCAATTCACTGGGATTACAGGCATGTACCATCATATCCAGCTCCAATTTGCTTTTTGAAGTTATTTTAAAAGATTGTCTTGCAGTGCCCTCACTGCGTGCTCGGTCCCAAATAGAATAAGTTGGGTGTTTTTGATAGGAAAAACACTGGTAACTTTTTATTATCTTTACTAGATGGAACATATTTTATCTTGGATTTCACAGAGGCTGTGATTTAGAATTCTCTTTATTCACTAGAATGAGTTTAAGGACTTTATAAGACTACAGGAAGCTACTTAATGATGAACTTTGGTACTGCCAAAGGTAAAGGCCTTACTGATTCTAAACAGCAAGATGTGACTAAAATGAAATTTCATAATTAACTCATTACAAGTAAGATATCACAGAAGAATGTTAAATTTTAGTAAAATGCCCTATTATATCTTCCATATTTAACATTTCAATATTACCTGGCTTGAAAGGAAAAGAATAGTTAAAAGTTTTAAAAATCCATATTATAAAATACCAGATTTTATGTACAGTTAATATATATAATTAAGTACAATTTTATTCCAGTGATTTTTTTTTTCTCTTGGAATCATTTTAAATTTAACAGTTGTTCTTATAGGTGTGCCATCTGAGACTCACCAGTCACCTCGCTGTAGCCTAAAGGATATCACCAATACTCCCATGTCTTCTGTAGTGAAAACAAAGAAACATTCTCTTTCTCCAAAAAAGAACACAGAAAGTCCAGCAGTATCTCTGCCCAAGCGTAGGTGCACAACCCACATTAACTATAAGGAGCCAACACTTGCTTCGTAAGTATTTGTGGGAACCCATTTGTGGTGGTAAATGTGGGAGGAGTGAAGTTAGGGATCTTTGTTCAAGATGAGTCTTATTTGAAATATAAAAATGTGATTTAAAAAAAACTGAAGTAGGAACATTAAAAGTGACATTTTTATAATGATTTTGTACTGAAGATTAAGGGATACTTATAATTATGCTTAAGATTTCTCTTTACTTCTACAGGAAACTAAGAAGAGGGGACCCTTTTACAGATTTACATTTTTTGAATTCTCCTATTTACAAGCAGAAGAAGGACGTGAGATGTTCTAAAAAAAAATAATATCAGTAATAAGCAAATGCAATTTATCTCACCCTTTTCTATTACTCCAGTAGAGAATCTGTTAAAACTGTACACAAATGTATGGAATTATTCCCATAGAATATTCTCTTCACGGGACTCTAGATTATAATAATTTCTTCAAAACTGCACTTCATAATTGTTTAGATTTCTTAAGTTGCCTAAACTCCTTAATTTTACTTAAAATGAATCTGGTACCAACATCTTGAAATTACTGATTATTCAAATTATTTTAATTTTCTGGCATCTTTATTTTTCCTCGTAAAGCAGGGAATACTAAAATGAACAATTTTTTAAGGCAAGGTAAGACCTTTTGAAAATCCTTAATTTTTGGAGTTAAATAAATCCTTCACATTCACATTAAGATAAACACCCTGTTGTTTGTGGGCCCCTTTTAACACTGTTGTACTTAGGTTCTTCACATAAAATGCATATGGAGTCATGATTAGAGAATTTGTGGTTGTTCAGGCTCATGGATTAAATGTCTGATTATGAACCTTAAGTGTGTGCTATTCAAAGTGATGCCTCAGCAGACTCACAAATTATGTCATGGACTTTCAGGACCATCCCCTCCCCCCAACCCATGTGCCCCATGATTTAATTAAGAATCTCAAATGTTAAATGTGTGAATACCAAGGGCTTTTCTCTATTTTTAATCAACCAATGAGAGTTCAGAAAGTTTGACATCTACTCTTGTATGTATCCCTGTAAACTTTGAAATCATTGATAGTAGTCCATTTTTAAAGAACAATAAAATTTGTGTAAGATAGCACATGTGTTTTCTTCTGTTCTTCATCAGATAGATTAGCTATCTGGTTGTCTTCTTTCTAGCCTTCACTATTCTTATCCTTGGACATGTCTTTTTCTCTCCCATTCAGCATTCTCTGTAGTCAAACATGACATCTCTCTCCTCCACATTTTTTTTTAATATCTTTATTTTACATTTATGTGGTTCTGAGGATCAAACCCAGTGCCTTATGCATGCTAGGCAAGCACTCTACCACTGAGCCACAACCCAGCCCCTCTCCTCCACATTTTCATTGTGCAACCTCAGGGTCCATTATCAAAAAATTCAATTTGAGCTGGGGATGTAGTTCTGTGGTAGAGCACTTGCCTAGCATGTGTAAGGCCCTGGGTTCAATCCCACGTACTACCAAAAAAAAAAAATCTAATTTTACTAGATGACCCTTTCAATCTTCATCTCAAATTATTTTCTTGACTATATCTTATCTTTCAGTCACACTCAAAATGCTTATCACCCACAGTATTTCTTTCCCCTAAAATCACATATCCATACATCCCATTGTCCTATCAGTCTATTTTTCCAGTTTAGTTAACCATTCCCTTTATACCTTTTTAAATTCATGAAACCTCACTCTATAGTTATCATCTTAAAATTCAGTTTCTCAGGCTGGAGATATATCTCCGTGGTAAGAGTGGCCAAGTGCTCATGAGTGAGATCCTGGGTTTGGTCCTCAGCATAATGGAAACTAAAAAGTGCTAAAAAAAAATTCAGTTTCTCGGTCTCAGTTGCCATGTATAGTAGTAGTTGTTGCAGTACCGTAGATGTTGCAAATACAGAACATCGCCATCATCACAGGAATTTTCAAATAGTGCTCTTCCCAACCAACAGTGGCTAAACTATAGCCTATGGGCCAAATCCAGTATACCCTGCTTTTGGACAGTCTGAAAGCTAAGAATAGTTTTAATACTTTGAAATAGTTGAAAAACTCACATATTTGGAACCAATTTCAATGACAAGTTACACTATCTTTAAACCCCAATAAATTATCCGTATAATATTCTCAAACTTTGCCTTTTGGCCTGCAGATCCTAAAATTTACCTTCAGGATACTTACCAAGAGTTTGCCAATTCCTGCTATGGACTCTAGACCATCAATATTTTTTTTTTTTTTTTTGAATATGCAACATTTTTATTTATTTTTTTTTATTTATTTTTAGTTATACATGACAGTAGAGTGCATTTTGACATATAATACATACATGAAATGTACATACATCAATCAAATTGTCTATTGTATTCTGCTGCCCTTCCTATCCTCCCTACTCCTCCCCTCCTCTCCCATCCTTTCTCTCTATCCAATCTAATGTGACACACTTTTTTTTTATTTTTCTCATTACAACATCATATATGTATTCTGTATAACAATAAGGTTCTCCTTCCATCTTCTGTGTAACTCCCTTCTTCCTCTTTTTCCCTCCCACCTCTCTTCCCTATTTAGTAGTAGTCTTCTTCTCATGCTCTTCCTCCCTATCCCATTTTGAGTCACCCCCCTTATATCAGAGAAGACATTAAGCATTTGTTTTTTAGGGACTGGCTAACTTCACTTAGCATAATCTGCTCTAATGCCATCCATTTGCCTGCAAATGCCATGATTTTATTATTTTTTAGTGCTGAGTAATATTCCATTGTGTATAAATGCCACATTTTTTTAATCCGTTCATCTATTGAAGGGCATCTAGGTTGGTTCCACATTCTAGCTATTGTGAATTGTTCTGCTATAAACATTGATGTGGCTGTGTCTCTGTAGTATGCTCTTCTTAGGTCTTTTGGATATAGTCCGAGAAGGGGAATAGCTGGGTCAAATGGTGGTTCCATTCCCAGCTTTCCAAGGAATTATATTTTTTCTTTATCTCCACCTAAATAAAGGTTCTTTTAAGTCTTTTTTTTTTTTTTTTTTTTGGCACTGGGGATTGAACTCAGGGGCATTCAACCACTGAGCCACATCCCCAGCACCTTTTAATATTTTATTTAGAGACAGGGACTTGCTGAGTTGCTTGATCTTAATCTTCTCTTGTGAAGTTCAATTTGCCAAACTGACAAAATGATTTCAAATCCTCATTTTATTCATCAAATCATTAGCAATGTCTTAATGCTCTTTTGGGCTAGCATGCCGTTTTTGCATGTACATCATTAAATTTGACAAAACTAAAAATGGAGACTTGTTATATGTCTCACAAGTGACTGTCAATCAATACCGTTTGGGTGTGCTTGTCCAATCACCTGGGACTCCTCTCATACCAAGGACGTCACAGGAAAACTCTAACCAAAGGCCTTTTAGACAACTTTCCAAGGAAATCTCCATACTGCTTTCCAAATTGGCTGCACCAATTTGCAGTCCCACCAGCAATGTATGAGTGTACCTTCTCCACCCCCCATCCTCGCCAGCACTTATTGTGTTTGACTTCGTAATGGCTGCCATTCTTATTGGAGTGAGATGTTATCTTAGAGTAGTTTTAATTTGCATTTCTCTGATTGCTAGAGATGGTGAGCATTTTTTCATGTATTTGTTAATTGATTGTATATCCTCTTCTGAGAAGTTTCTGTTCAAGTCCTTGGCCCATTTGTTGATAGGGTTATTTGCTTTTTTGTTTAACTTTTTGAGTTCTTTGTATACTCTAGAGATTAGAGCTCTATCTGATGTTTGAGGGGTAAAAATTTGTTCCCAGGATGTAGGCTCCCTATTCACCTCGCATATTATTTCTCTTGCTGAGAAAAAACTTTTTAGCTTGAATTCGTCCCATTTGTTGATTCTTGGTTTTAACTCTTGTGCTATAGGTGTCTTATTAAGAAATGTGGGGTCATCAATATTCTTTAATTTCCCTTCAAACGTCATTCTCTCCTGACACTTTGTAATTCTGATCCTTATCTCCCCATCCCTTCATACCCAGAGTCAACATTTATCCTAAAATGATGTCATAGTTTTGTATTTTTTAGTGTTTCTGTATTCTTTCTTGCTAGTGTTTGTCCATTGCCTATTTTGTTTTGTGTAACAGTTTACATGAACCATGTTGTACATATTGTACATAACCTTTTCTGACTGTTAACACTATTCTTGAGACTTACCCATGTTGGTCGATGCAGATTATTTTCATCACTGTACAGAATTATATAAATAAACCAGATGTATCCGTTCCTCTTGAGAGTTTGTTGCCACTTTTTCATTGTTTACAAATTAGTATTGCAGTGAATATTATGTAGCTCTCAGGTTCCTTAGCAAGGTATTTCATGACCATATCCAACTGGATAAAACCCGACAACACATCAACCTTCATTCCAGCTTCACATTAATCTTTTAACTCTGAATTCACTAAGGTTATGTTTCTTCTCC
The DNA here is from genome assembly GCF_048772815.1 of Callospermophilus lateralis. NCBI lineage: Eukaryota > Metazoa > Chordata > Mammalia > Rodentia > Sciuridae > Callospermophilus > Callospermophilus lateralis. The sequence continues at coordinate 185,446,521 of NC_135305.1, read as the reverse complement.
AATTGACATGTCCTCTCCAATAATGGATCTTAGTCTTAAAAGCTGACATTTAACTGTCCTATTTCATTGCTGCATAGAGCATTGAAAAGTAACTACTGTGGAAGAAGGTACATGTAATTATTTTTTTAAAAAAGAGAGATATCTAAAATTTATTCCAACTTCATATTTATAGAAAAGATGGAGAAATGGGAATTGTTAGGTGGGTTCACATACAGCTGCATGACCACTCTCAGGCAGTTGGATCTCTAGCATCATATGGGAAAATTCCAGTCTTGACCCCTCACTGTTAGTTTTTGTCAATAACATGGACATCAGCTGAAAATGCAGCTTGATGATACAGCATTTACCTTGAATCCATGAGGCGGTGGACTAATAATAACATGGATCTAAGAGGACCTTTATATTTTAAATAAACATATAAAAAGGATAACAGTAAATACTGAAATTGCCATCAAAAAAGCTTCACAGGTCAATGCAAATAAATGTGTAAGGAAATCCCTATTTAAAAAAAAAAAAAAAAAAAAACCCAAGCTGAGCATTAGTGGTGCATGCCTGTAATACCAGCAGCTCAGGAGGCTGAAACAGGAGGATTGCAAGTCCAAAGCCAGCCTGGCCAATGGCGAGATGCTTAGCAACTCAGTGAAACCCTATCTCTAAATAAAATACAAAATAGGACTGGGGATGTGGCTCAGTGGTCGAGTGCCCCCCGAGTTCAATCCCTGGATTGAAAAGAATAATCCATGTCTACAATGTGACTTAATAATTTCACTCTGGTATTTACACAAAATAGAAACACATGTTTACAAAAAGTCTTATACAAAAATGATTGCAACAGCCTTATTTTAAGAGCTGGAAACTACCCAAATGTCCACTGAAGTTGAATGGAAAAGTAGATTGTATAGGATTGAAGCAATGATAACATGCCACCCAAGAGTACAAATAGCAAGATTCAATTTACATGAAATCAAAGGACAGAACTAATCAATGGTGACAGAAGTGGTTGCATGAAGCAGGAAAGAATTTATTGGAAAGAGGCAGGAGGGAATTTTTCTTGGGTGATGGAAATGTTCTTTTTAGAGTAGTTGATATACTCCACAACTGACAACAGTCATCTAACCGAACACTTAAAATCCATGCATTTTTTTGCATGTTAATTACGGCCCTTTTTGAAAAATTAAAAAGGGATGGTGATTTTAAAATTAGAAGGGAGGTTGAATTGTGCCTACAGTTTACAAATACACAAGTGTGCTATGTTGTATTAGGGATAGAAACAGTGCTGGCACATTTAATAGCATTCTGACAAAAAAAAAAAAAAAAAAAAAGATGTGAATATAGCTTGGTCACAAACAGTATTGAACTGAAGGGTCTTTAAAACAACTAAATTCAACCGAACCCAAAAGCTTTGTTATAGCACTTTGTTCCATTGTTGGGCAGTCCTATAGCACAAACACAAAAAGGCAATTCCCTATTCTTAGATGTATTTAAGCTGAAAGTAGACATCCGTCAAATGCATAAGATGGGAGATTGACAGCTAAACTTCTTAAACTGGGTTCACCCATGAAGTTTAGGAGAGTCCAACAACCACAGGAACTGATATGCCAGAATGTGAAGGAATGTGATCATGTTCATTAAGGAGGCCCTTAAGCCCCCAACAAATTCACCAAGATTTCTTTTAAAGAACTTCCAACCTAGTTAAGCTGAAATTGGTAACCTTCAGTTCAACTCACACACACATATATCTAAAAATACATAAGTAACTTGTTTTTCCCCTTTTTCAGCTGACCCTGCCAAAGCAGCAAGAAGGAGCTAAAACCTTAACTCGTTTGCTTTGTTGAAATCCCACTGTTTTAATAAACCCTGACAAAATGTCCAGCTTTGTCCTGGTTAGCTTCCTTTCCCCACAATGCTGTCATAAAGTGACTTTTCATGATGCTCATGGTGGTTATTCTCTCATCTCCTTTGAGCATCTTCTATGTATTTTGCTGAAGATCTTCTTCCAAAGTACACCTGGGAAGTTTCTTGCCATTTTAATTTTTCCCCATCCTAAAGTCCATTTTCATCTGTTTACTTAACTGGGACAATAATAACACTGTATTTGCTCTGGTTATCTGGGATATCTGGATATTTGGGGGGGGGGGGCAAGGGGGAGGGTACTGCAGGTTGAACTCACTAAGCCACATCCCCAGCCCCATTTTTTATTTTATTTAGACAGGGTCTCGATGAGTTGCTTAGCACCTTGCCATTGCTGAAGCTGGCTTTTGAACTCTCGATCCTCCTGCCTCAGCCTCCCAAGCAGCTGGGATTACAGGCATGCACCAGGCTGCCCTAGTAATCTTCATCACAATTTACAGCACTGTTGCATCCAAAGGAGAAAGTAAACACTAAAGAGAGCCTTAAGATTCAAGCTTGATTTCAGTCCCTGCCACCACCCTCCCTGCCCACCTTCCCCATCCTCTACGTTTTTTTCTCACAGAAAAAATAGTCAAGAAATTGAAATATGTTTCAAAAAAGAAAAAATGTCATACTAACTACTATCTCTTAAGAATTTGTAATTATTATGATCTTTGATATTCCCAAGTAAAATGATCTCTTTGGCATTTTTACTTTGTTAAAAAGAGAAAGGTAGTTAAGGACTAACAATAGCTCAGAACAATGTGGAAAAGGCCAAGGACTGCCACCAGTAACCTTCCTTGTGCAGCACTTTATAATTTTTTAAACAAACACTGAGGGCCAGGAAAAGTGGTGCCCTCCCTGTCATCCAAGCGACTCAGGAAGCTGAGGCAGGAGGATCAAAAAGTTCAAGGCCAGCTTCAGCAACTTAGTCAGACCCTGTCTCAAAATATAAAATCAAAAGAACTGGAGATGTAGCTCCGTGTTACAGTGCCCCTGGGTTCAATCCCTAGTACCTAAATAAACAAATAAACTAACACTGAGAACTAATCTGAAAAACATAAGCTTAAGAATGACAAAACACTAGTCCCTCAGTATAATCTTTTGTTTCTAAATCACCATGATTATAAATTTTACTTCTGGATAAAACATAGATCTCACAGTCCCCTTTCCACCAGTTTCTTCTAATAAATATGGCCATTTTTAAACTACTGGTTGAATAATCAGAAAAGAAAAAAAAGTTTTAAATTTTACACATATAATTTCCAAAAGTTTCATTTGCACGTAGGACACCCATCTTCTGGCTTCCTGCTGCCCCATCATTCATTCCTCACCTGAGACTCACCCTAACTATGCAATAAGCAATAACACCCTTATCAAAGAAGGCTGGACATAGATTGATAAGTCCTTCTCTGACCCATGCTTTTCAAGTAGCCTGCCTTCAGAGAGCACCATTGCTCTTGGCCATACACTGAGTCTAATAGTAAAAGCCTTGCCCATGGAGGCGGAAGTCCACAGTGGTGCAGAACTGCAGATGATGGAAGAGTCGATCACATTCTGGGGTTCCCCACTGCAAAAACCATTTGCCTCAGATAAGGAGGCAACATTCTCCAGGATTCTTTTTGTTAGTAGTAAAGGTGATATTTTGGCCAGTGTGTGACTTTTTTTTTTTTTTTTTTTAACTTCCAGGTTCAAATTTCAGTAGGGAAGGGGTGTCTGATTCTTTGTTGGGTCTTCTCGAACCCTAGCAGGATATATTATTTCCTATAGACAGCATTTTGAGTAACATTAGCTGCTCATTTTGGTGATGTTTAAAAATCTGTTGTACTTTTAAGTCTCTCCTCATTCCTGTATTTCTGTACTTCACAGATGGAAAGTAAAAGAATAAATACAAATACCCCCCACCTACCATCACCGATTTTTTTTTTTTTTGAGGAGGGGGTGGTCACTGAGAACCAAACCCAGTTGTGCTCTACCACTGAGCTATATCCCCACAGTCCTTTTATTATTTTAAGGCAGGTTCTTACTAAGTTACCCAGGCTGACCTTGAACTTGCCAGGCACCTGCTTCAGCCTTCAAGATGCTTGGCATTACAGCTGTGTACCATGCACCTGGCTAAAAACATCTTTTAATTTACAAGACTCTTTTACAGATGGCTCTTTTGTTGCTGTTGTTGACACAAACAACAGTGTCTTTCCTCTTGAAAATCTCTCACCAATGGAATATGGGTTTTTAACAAAAATGCCCACAAATGCAACAATTCCAAACACCTTCAAGCAAAAGCCAAAGAGCCAAGGATTAAGGATACAGTCGATGGACAAACAAGATCACACATTTCTCTTATTGACCTCAGGCTGCTAGAAGAAGAAAACACACCACCAGATTGGGAGCTTTTTAAAATATAATTTAAAACTATTTTGTACCAGTACAATATATTAATTTTACAAATGTAAAATTTTATCAGCTGTTAAAGCATTTGCAAAAACCACACATTCTACTTCAGCTTTATTGCACAGTATCTATAAGAAAATATTAATTTTTAAATTAGAAAACATAAAAATGCTTTCAATATAGAAGAGACAATCTGATTTTAAAGACAATACTCTATAAGAATGTCTACCCAGAAAATAACAAACTTTCACAGGATACCAAGCTGAACAGATGCTTCGGCAAATCCGGTACAAAGCTCTGTTTAAAACCAGTCCAAGATACTTTTCCAAACTGTATCATCATTCTTCATTAGAAATCTAGACACCACTCAAGGTGGTTTCTTATACTAAAAAAAAAAAGTTGAGGAGTTTTTCAAATGTGAGCATTCTGAACATCCCTTATACATCAAAAACAATACTTCCAACTTAATAGTCATTTGCAAGTTTTTTTTTCCTTCAAACAGATTATTTCTGACAACTGTTTTTAATGACTACTGATGACCTATTTTAATTTATGCTGATAGAAAACATAAGTTAAATTACATTTTTAAAACCTCGTCCTTTACAAAATCAGTTTATAAATTTGCATCATAAAAATTAGTGTCGAAACCATCCAGATGGCCTTCATTTATATGGTGGTATATTAGTTGGTTTTCCCAGAGTTGGGGTGGCAGATGTCCCACTTTTCTATGTAGTGTAATCAGTAAATAAACCAAGCACTAAGCTGGAATCCCAAGACAGGTTAGTTAGTAAGACTGTGTGATGGATTTCAGTGGGATAGAACCCTGGACCAATACAGCGATGTAGGTATTAAAATATTGACAGCAAACCTTGGTGGGAACTTAATTCACCTCAAACAATAAACATAATCTGGAGATCCAAAAAGAAAATGATTCACATAGTCATTATTTGGTGGGGTTGTGTGTATCACAAAAAGAGGAAAAAAATCCTCATTTATTAGAGCAAAGACTCACCAGATTGATAGATGTATTGACTATCACATCTTTTCCTATTAAAGCACATTGATTTGATCTCAAGTGTTTTCAAGTGTATGCCTTTGTGGCCTAGGAAATTATCTTTTGGAACTTATGGCCTGCATAAGCTAAGTCAACATGATACTACATTTTTATGTAGAGAAAAGAATTATAGAAATAGTGGTTATACACTCACAAATTTGTTGTAGGTACACAGAATTATCAAAACCCCAGATGCTTATAAAAAGTTTGCATTATTTAGAATTTGTTCCTTAGGAATCAAAGCAGTTTGCTTTTGTGAAACTGCATTTTTCAGAACTGCTCAAAGCACCTCATCTAGATGAGTGTTTTAAAAATATATATATATAAAGTCTACAATGAGACTTCAACATCACATATGTAACCTTTTACAGGGCTTTTTATCATGTATCCCTTCCTTAAAGTCCTTCAGAATAAAATAAAAATAAACTCTCACATTCCATTAGAAAAAAATGGAAACATTCACGGTCTGAAAATTTTCTAGATTCCCCCAAATCATGGTACTATGTGCAATTTCCTCACATACAGGTTTTGAGGAAACCCCTGATCATCTATCATGGAATAGTTGGCTAATGGACATGCCATAGAAAATTTACATAATAGTAGTAAATAGATTAAAATCTATTCCATAAAATAAAAATGTTCTATGACTTCAATTTAAATACATATCTGAAAGCTAAAAGGAGGTTTTTTTTGTTTTTCAAAAGTGCTAATTATTACATTTACAAGTCTCTTCAACATATCATCCAATTCTTTAAAAAACTAAACCACCTTGCTTTAGGCACACTGCTCAATGAGTTTCTAAGAAGCAGAGGGAAAAGAAATCACTTGTCAATTAATCCAGCTTCCTTAATTTTACTGAAGAAGAATTTCTCCAGGATATTGGCACATTTGTAGTATTCACTCTCAGGGGGGTTGTACTCTTTGCAATTGGTAAAAACTCGCTGTAAGTCTGCCATGAATAATTTCTTAGACACGTAGTACCTATTCTTGAGGCGTTCACTCATGGTTTTCAGATCTGCACAGGAAAAAAAAAATATTAGCAATCTTTGACTCCTTTTAAACACCACCTGATAAAAGTGACACTGGGAAAGAAATCTGTTGTTGGTTCAATTACGTTTTTATCATCGAAATACTATTGTTTAAGAGAAATTCTTACGATCAAGGAAAATAATTCTTAAATCTTATGTTCATTCTTTTTGACTTTTTTTTTTAATGTAAAATCACAGCCATTTTAACATTAAAGGGACCATTATCAGTCATCTGGTCCAATCCCCTATTGAGCACAAGGAAGCTAAGTAGATTAAGCAACGATAAGTTTGATGAACTGACTACTGTTAGCTATTCATTCAGAATTAAACAGAAGAGGCTCTGTCTTCATGGCAGAGAGCAGGTGGAACTTTTGTACTAAATCATTTAATTACAGGAAACAATCAGACTGAGTTTATTTCACTAAATTCACAGTTGTTTTGGTGTTCTACACAGGACTACAGTAGAAAAATTAATCATCTGCAAACACATCACTGACTGGCACATAAAATAGTAAAAAAAAAAAATGAGGTCTCATGTGTCATGGATGATATAAAAATGACAAACTTTACTTTACAAGCTTTATTTCCAAAGCAAGTAAGCCTAGCAAGACTCGTAAAAAATGTTTTCCCAATTGGGCTGGGACTGTGGTTCAGTGGCAGAGCAATTTCCTCGCATGTGTGAGGCACTGGGTTTGATCCTCAGCACCACATAAAAATAAGTAAATAAATAATAAAGGTGTTGTGTCCATGTACCACTAAAAAAATTATTTTTTAAATTTCCCCATATATCTACTTGCTTTAAATTGTATTAGTCTATAAGTGAAAACAGTACTTCATCTAAACTTGCAAGACTACAATGCAGTTTCCTCCATCCTCACTCTTGGGACCAATTTAAAGAATTCCGTACAAATTAGAAGATGCTAACATTTGTCTGTTTATGAGCCCCTGGTTGTTAAGTCTGGTTCTATCATTAAAAGTTATGATTGTAGTAACTATACGTGGAAAAATAAGACAAAATGGCTTTAAAAAAAAAAAAAACATTCTAACTACCAATACCCCAAGGTCCCACTATATTATCAAATTTTCCAGAGGGAAATCTATAAGTAAATACATTGGCATTATCATTTAATAAGATTAGTAAATTAATGTACTACATCCCAAAATGGGAAAAAAATTTACTTGCATTAAAATTCTAATTCTGCCACAAAACACCAAAGGAAAAAAAAAAGAGAGAAATGTTTTGTACTGCTTATCTCTTCTGATTAAAGCCTAGAATCTCAACAATGTATGTCATCCCTCTGTAAGCTCAACTTTTAGTTTTCCTTTCTTAAACTGAAACAGTTTGGAGAGAGAGGGAAAAAAAACCTGAAAGTGTTAAGATAAACAAAGACTTCGCACATTCTCCACCAAATATCTCACCTAAGTGAGACTGAACAGATCTAGATGTTCTTTCCTTTAAGAAAGAACAACTAAATTATGCCTCCTTAAGTAAAATTAGGTGTTTACATTCCTACCACTTTGCTGTCTGCCACTTAAACTTCTGCTGTCCAATATAATGTTTTAGAAGGAAAAATCATATAGCAGAAAAAAAAAAGAAAGAAAATACAAGTAAGCACACCGGGGGTGGACAGAATTTGACACAAAAAAGATGGCTCAAAAGCTTTCCAAACTTTTTTTTTATTGGAGGGAAATGGGTAAGCAGAAATGGGAAAGCATAAAAGGTAAAAGAAACAAAACTAGAATTTCAGAGTCTATATGTTCCTGAATAATATGGTGCATTTTGAATACTTCTTCTATTTCCCTTCTATTCTAAGATAGCATCTTCTATCCCTAGCTTTCTTCGATTCTCTCAAATGACCAAATGGTGCAGGTTAAAATAGGTGACTAAATATAGGTGATGACACCAATAAATTATTCTATTTTCATTCCCCTCCCTAGCCAACCTGGGAATTGTAAACAGGAAAACCCTGCCTACGGATCCATGGGTAGGAAGAACTCAGGCTTGAGTCAAAATGTTGACACAGTCCAATCAATGTACAGCTCACCACATGACATGTGAGACTCCATCCCAGGAGACAAAGGAGTTTTTAGAACATAAGGGAAAAAGAAGAAATGTTTTTAGAAAAATCCATGAAGGCCAGGCGCAATGACATACACCTGTAATCCCAGCAACTCAGGAGGCCAAGGCAGGAGGATCACAATTTTGAGGCCAGCCTTAGAAAAGTTAGCAAGCACCTCAACAACTTACTGAGATCCTGTCTCAAAATTTAAAAAGAAATAAATGAAAAGAACTAGGAATGGAGTTCAGTGGGTAAAGCACCCCTGGGTTCAATACCAAGTACCAACAGAACAAAAACAAAAACAAAAAAAACCCATAAAGGAAATAATGGGGAAATGTAAAATTATTGTTTCATCAATCTTATCTTCAAATACATGAACATCTTAGGGGCAGGACTACACATTTTGTTCAGCATCTAAAGGCATCTCAAGAAAAGAATTATTGCTCCACTAAGGAGCACCGTTTCTGTTTAAATGAAATCTGTCTGGTCCACATCTCATCCATTATTGGCATTGCTCAACAGGGTCAATTTTCTCCTCATGAGCTCTTGGGTGTGCCTACAGGTGGCTTCCAACTAGAGAAGCTCACACCTTTCTCAGAATAGAACAAGCAAGAAACTTCCACACAACAGACTTTACGTTACATTAGACCTCACACTGCAAGTATGGAGGGAACTACTCCCCACACTCACACTCTCATGAAAGAGTTTCCCAAAACCAGTTGAGGTGGGGCTAGAGATATATCTCAGGGGTATCAAAAAAAGAGATGTCCGGAGGATGCTAAAACCAGTTCACTTAGGGCTGGAAACAAAAACTAAAGGATTCTAACGTATTTTTCACATGGTGAAAAATATCAATTCCCAAATCACCCTGACATTTAGGGTTCTAGACTAAGTCAACTCTCCCTCTGATTTTCTTATACTAAAATATATAGTAGCAAGGCAGAGATGAGAGACAGAAAAACACATAGAGGTATAATGACTGTAGGTCACCAAAATCACTGTAACTATAAATAACATTCATGTAAAAAGCAGTGCCATAGGAAACATCTGCAAATAACTCTCAGTCATGGAGGACCTAGTGGATACCTTTCCTTCTTTCTTTCACATTTTAACACTTGGAACAGAAAAGGAATTGCCTCTCACTTCAGCTAGCTGTCATCTGCACACTGCCAAAATGATTTAAAATTGGGAGTTCTCAGCAGGGGCATGGTGGTTCACGCCTGTAATCCCAGCTACTCAGGAGAGTAAGACAGGAAGATCTCAAGTTGGAGGCTAACCTCAGCAACTTGGTGAGAACCTGTCTAAAAATTTAAAAAAGGTTGAGGATGTAACTCAGTAATAAAAGTTCCCCTGGGTTTTATCCCCAGTACTGACAAAAGAGAAAATCTGGGGGTTCTCAATTGATTCAATTAAGCATTCCTTTTATCATAGTACAAAGCATAACACCAAATTCTACAATTCCCATTTCTAAGGGGTCTTCCGTTGCTTTTGGAGGAGGACAAAGTTTAAAATAAACAGTATACGTTGACAACAGCAGTAACTATCAACATCGTGGACAATCAAGAACTCCATTATCTATAGTTTCTCCCTCTGAAAGTACAGTAACCAATTGGCTTAATCTACCTTCTTTCATATTACCTTGAAAAATTCTTATAAGGAATAGCCAGTTAGGACAGGCTTAAAGCATATCAAAAGGATAAAACCTGCTATTTTTTCATTTGCAACCAAACAGGTAGACTATAACAAGGTTATGTCCAAGCAGCCAGTTTCCATGTCCAGTACTACCTGCAGTTCAGCCCTCCGCCTCGACTTTCTGCATCTGGTGTGGCGAGTGCGTGGGGGCTCTCAAAGACAGCTGCATACTGTCTCTACTGAACAGAACCACCCGCTTCTCCCTTGTCCTCCTGCTCTGACATTACTGTCCCCCCACCACAAGTAAATAGAATCCCACTCCCATCATACACGTCCTACCCCACCACAAAGGACTACAAATCAACCTCAGCCACTCTTTGTCCCCCACACCACCATCCAGAGAGTTTCAAATCCATACTTAGAAAATTTTAATGGTATTACCCATGGGGAACCTTATAACTTCATAATATCCGGGAGCTTCTGTTCTCTTCACAGGTTCCATGAAGGGCCAAGCGCTTTGATGGCTCTTGGGTAAAGAAAAAAGTAAGGTATCTAATATGGAAATTCCACGTTGGGAAATCATTTCAAAATACTTGCATGAGGTAAACGAAGAGAACACCCACCTTCACCTGCTGGAGGATGCTCTTGAGGGTGCTGTACAGTTGGTCAGGATCTTTGGGCTCTTTACTTGAAAAGAAAAGAATAAACAGCAAGGATTAGCTTTTACCCTCTTTGCCAGCTGATTACTATTCAGCTAGGTCTCATAAAAAAAAAAAAGAAAAGAAAAGAAAAACTGGAACCATTCCAGAACGTTTAATGAAAAGTGAAACCCACCAACTATGATATAACTGATTATCATCAGTTTTCCCTTTTTTTCCTAAATTGCTGGGAGGTGAAAAAGATCACTTCTATTAACATCATCCACCCGTCTTACTTACCTTTTCTCTTTTCCACTTGGTTTCCAGCCTGTCTCTCCTAAATGTCAACAAAATCAAACACTAAATGAGAACTGCTTTTGGTCAAAAGAATAACATACTTCCTACTTATCAAAAGCACACTAAGTGATAGCCATGCCTCAACAAAAGTCTATTTTGGGGAATAGACAGAAATTAACAGAACTTATTTGCTTTCTTATATAGCTCACAACACCAAACGATTCCCAATCCAACAACATTATCCTGCACATTTGTGTTTTTGAAAGCAGGAACTCCAACCTCTTATGGAAAAGCAGAAAAAAAATAATGACCTAGTACTGTATTTTTTTGGATTGGAAATCAAATGATTTGCTAATCACCACGTCAAAGGGGAAAGCTGTTATTTTAAATCAGAACAAACCCTGCTCTGGTTTCTATTGTATTTGGCCAGGACCCTGCTTGTAATGTGAGATGGTTTACTGTAGACATCCTGGGGACCCATAGATCTGGATTTGATTTCCTGCTCTCTCCTAAACACTCACTTACCCTAAATATGTTGCTTAACATCTTGCCTCGTGAGTTTATCAAAACATAAATCAAATCAGAACTCTAAAAATCAGGAGATTATCCCTTTTGAGATTAGCTGATTTAAAAAAGGAAACAGATGAATGCTTGAAACAAATAAGCATTTGTGATATAAGCAGCTATTATGCCATTAACAGGGACCATATAGGGAAGTAGAATTTCTGGGTTTAACAGTACGATTTTTTCTATAGAATAGATATAATGAAGTAATCTCACCCAAATACATTCTTAATTTTCCTGGAGAACTCTATTTTGTTTTATTTTTTCCATCTTCAATATATTACATGAACATGGATTTGAACTAAATAAGAATATCAAATGATAGTCAATGATAGTCAATGGCTTTTAATCTACAAAAAACCCAATACAACTCATCTCTAACCTACAGAAAAGAACCCTTAGGAAAACTAATGTAAAATAAGGGACTTGTAATCAATTATATGATTTCCATGACACATGGAAAATAATCTTAAACTTTGAGGAAACTAATATATTCAAGCACATATCTCTGCAGTTTCAATTGTCATTCCAATAAGACTTGGTGCAAACAGCAAGATGTTTGAAGGAGATCAGAATTGTCTTATATCTAATTCTAACCATCTGACTATGTGCCATTTAATGTTAAATGAAATAACCATTCTGGGAGTCTATTTCCTCAAGTGTTAAGAGTAGAATTCCCTTCTTTCAGTGGTGCATACGGGTAGTGCCAAGCATTGTGCTACAAATGGCAGGCTCTCAACAAATGGTGGATATAGACAGCTCTAGCAAGAGGGCACTCTGGTTTCTATGAATTGGGAGAGGAGAAAAGACATTCACAGGAAAGCTTTTGCTGTCTTCATGGAGACAGAAGGGCAACAAAAGGCTTTTCAAATTACTGCACTCTGAAATTGTTTTAAACAATTCATGGTGTTACCAAAAGATGATGTTTTTAAAAAAAGGTCTATACATACTAATTCCAGGAATGCTTTCTATAGGAATCTGTCGAACTCCATCTTTAAAACAGGAAAGTCCAGGGTAGACTTTACGAATCTGGGCCTGTTTTCGTTCTATCAGCTTTTTAATTATCTGTAAAGCACAGGAAGAACACGTGGTTAGTGAAAAAAGTCTGCGATGATACAGTTCAAGTCAACAGGCCTAACGAAACATTTTCCTAACAAAGTATTTTTTATGAAACAAAATGGGAGAAAAGGATGAATGCTATTATCAGGTAAGAAATGAAAACATTGTTTTATATCATGGTCCTTTAGTGACATTTACACAACCATCTTCCAATGACTTGTCCCTGCCATCAAGAAAAGCCAATATTGAGAGAACACACTGCCCCTAAGGTCTACTTGTCATCTTTAGCATAAGAGCCAATTATTTTGCTTGGCTTCTTTGAGGAGCTCTGTCAGAGTTACAGGAAAGCAGCCCTGGGCATTCACTACCCAGTCAAGTGGCAGGGTCTCTTCACATCCATCAGCAAAGAACTGCTCTTTTGAGACTGGAGGAGATGAACAGGCCTCAGAAAGTCCCAAAAGCCTGGAACAGTTATAGCCCCACTATTATTTAAACTTCTCAAGGTTGAACCCCAACCTATACTGTTTGCTTCCCAAAAAGCTGCTCTAAAATATTGTCTGTTATTCAACACAACCATGACATGAGCCACCAGGGCTGATTCCAGAAGTCTGAAAGATGTTTTATTCTGTAAAAATAATTCTTAATATCCTCAGGTACCTAATTCCAAGGCATTGCCATTTTCTTTTAAAAAACAAAAACCTCAAAAACCCTAACCCTGAACATATCACAATTGTATGTTGGAAAAGAAAGCAAAACAAAACACATTAAAAGTCACTAACTGAATTCGCAAAGGAAAACAAAAAAATTCTAGTTCCTAAGTGCTTTATTTCAAACATATGGCTGGTAATGACTGAAGCATGAATATGTAATCCTAACAGTTAAACAATCAACTTCATAAAATGAAGGAGGCTAGTAAAAATATATTCCTGGTAAATCAAGATCAGCGCTGTCCAATAAGAAACACAATGTGTCCACTCCTGTAATTTAAAATCTTCTGGACAGCCATTTTTAAAAAGGCAAAAAGAAACAAGTTGAAGAATCCCAAGGGCACTCTCTTAAATGGATGCCTTCAGAGATACCTGGAGGACTATGGTTCAACTTAAAATTTTTTCTTTATCTTAAAGAAATTCTCAAGGGGCTGGGGCTGGGGCTCAGTGGTAGAGCGCTTGCCTGGCATGTGTGAGTCCCTGAGTTCGATCCTCAGCACCACATAAAAGTAAATAAGTAAAATAAAGGTATTGGGTCCAACTACAAATAAAAAATAAATATTAAAAAAAAGCTGACCTCAGAAGGTCATTTAAAAAAAAAAAAAGAAAGAAAAGAAATTCTCAAAAGTAAGTGTTCACCAAGTGGTTTCCATACACCTCACGTGGCACTTGGAAGATGGTAAACTTTTGAACAAAAGTAACTTTGTGGGAACGGGGGCTTCTTAACATCTCTATGCCTCCAAGCATCACTTAGGAGACAAGAGGCATTTCACATGTGTTCCAGTGAAATGAATCCTATCCTCTCTCAAATCCTATCTCAGTCCTATATCCTACTGCTATCAGTTTCACAGCCACACCCAAACAAAACTGGGGAGAGGATTCCCCATTTCTAATGTCACCAAGTCCTAATATGCCTTCCTACTTAAAAAAAAAATGTATTATATATATATATATCATTAATTTGCCCCATCCTTACTTTCGTTCCTCCAAACCCAGTCTCTTGTAGTCTCACGTGTGGATTTAGATTTCATCTGCCTGCACATACAGGCACAGGCATGTGCTCACCCCATTCTGCCCATTTATAGACTATTTGTCAAATAGTGTCTTTTTTTCATCCATATACCTAATGATCCTCCCTAGTCATGTAGCTATCAATCTACTTATGGGGCACCCTGAGTCTTTGCTCATACTGACTCAATTACCAGGATTTCTAGTTCAAAACGATCACCCACAAGGCCAATTCATGTGATGGGAGGCTCCAATGGATCCCATCTTGCCCGTGGAGTCAGCTCTCATGAAATAGTACTTAACTCCCCACTCTGGTCTGCCTGTCAACTCTGCGAGGTTTTTCTCTCCGCCTCCACTAATGACTTCAACTTACTCTGCCCTTGTACTCTCTTAGAAGCAGCAAAGTCCTCAGCATATACAGTTTGATTGCGACCACCAAGCAACTTTTACTTTTCATTGTAAAAAGTTTTGGATTTTAGATCATTTCTGATTTGGAGATTTTCAGATTAGGAATGCTCCATGGGTAGAGTCAGTGTACATATTCCAACATCTGAAAGAATCCGAAATCTGATGCACTTTCTAGTCACAAGAATTTTAGATAAGGGATACTCAATCTGTATGTGCATCCAAATAAATTATTTTATTATAATGAATTCAGATTTTTTTTTTTTTAAAAAAGAACTAGGTTAACAGCTCCCAACCTCCAACATGGACTTCAATGGTATGTGTGAGAAAAGGAGGCAAAGAGGGAGGAGAAGGGAGCCAAGAACACAGAAGAAAAAGAAGGGGGAGGCAGCCTTGCCTTCTAAAAGCTTGAGTGCTTTGTTGGCCATCTAAAATAGCTCTGTGCAGCTGGCTGTCCCTGGAGGTGGGAAGGGCCAACAGAGTACAGCATGAATGTGCAGACTCTGCCAAGGGAATCCTGCTCTCAGCTGACACTGGGGGGTGAACTGGTACCACGGGGAAGAGGACTGAGGAAAGCGCAGCCCACCGTGCAGTGAGGGCTGGAGTTGGCCAGCAGCCTCTGAAGCGAACACACTGCTGCAGAATCCAAACCTGCTCATTAGGCCCCAAGAGAACAATGAGGAAAGCCAGCTCCTCAGAGGCAGGGGGAAGAGGAACCTGCAGCCACCTCATTAACTCCTCCAAGTGCCCTTTCTAGAAGCCTCTATCAGACTGACATCTTGGACCAAGAAGCCAAAGAGTCATTTTTATTTTCTAATTTAAAAAAAAAATCACTTAAAAATAAGTTTGATCCATCTTAAATAAAATGAAGACATTAATGAGTAGCTACCATGCACCAGAGTAAGGAGCTCTACTAACACGGGTAACACTTGACAGATAAGTAAGAACTGGGAGTAAGGATGTTAGTAGCAACCAGAAAACGAAGATGAAGTGTAAGACAGATGTCTTTCTTTGGTGATTTGTTAGAGTGCACCAGAATGGATAACAGAAGTACTGAGTGGAATGGATGTGGGATGACACAGCCACAAACTCCACTGTCTGAACTCCAACAAACTGAGGGGAGCAAGGACATGATTCTGGAGGAAGGGAGGGAGCATGGGGGTAGAAAAGGTGGTGGAATGAGATGGACATCATGACCCTAGGTACATGTATGAAGACACAAATGGTGTGACTCGACTTTGTGTACAACCAGAGAAATGAAAAATTGTGCTCCTTTGTGTACCATGAAACAAAATGCATTCTGCTGTCATGTATATACCAAATTAGAACAAGCAAATCAATTTAAAAAGAAAAGGACATGGTTCTGGGCTTAACACACAAAGTTCATTCATTTAATAAATGGCCTTTCTGTACTTCCCAATTACACTCCTTTCATGTTGTTTTTCTTATTCTGCCTTAGAGAAACTGAAAATTATTATGTGCTCAAACCTATCAGCCCTTCCCCTGATGGCTCCATTTAATTCATAAAAGATGTGATTCCAACATCATATAATAAATCACTTAATACTTAGCAGGATACTCCTTTGGAACATGCAATGAAAAGGAGCTTTTAATGCAGGCTTCGGTAAATGCCTATGTAAGATGAATAATTAAAATCCGAACAGGTGGAGCAAACCAGTGCTGGATAGGTTCAAAGGATAAACTGGAACAGAAGTGGAAATGGCTTGTTGTGTGTGGATGAAGGGCGTGGGTAATGAAGGAAGACACCCAGCAAGAAGGTGAAAGTATCAGTAATGGTCTTGAGAGAATTCATTTGAGATGAAACCAAAGAGTTAAGATTAAAAAGGATGGCTGACGGGGGAGCTGGGGTTGTAGCTCAGTGTTAAAGTGCTTGCCTCGCATACAGAGGGCATGGGGTTCGATCCTCAGCAGCACATAAAAAAAATAAAGGCTTTGTGTCCATCTACAACTACAAAAATTAAAAAAAAAAAAAAAAGGATGGCTGAGGGCAGAGAGTACAAGGCTTTGCAAGACAAAATTAAAGTATGCCATCGTATTTTATACCAATTGAACTAGCACTGATTCTCTTAGGAGTGTGGCCTAAAAAGGAGACAAATGACCCATGGCAGGTTGAGAGTACAGCATACAGTACACCTGTACACACAGAACCCAACGAAAGGAACCCACCCCAAAGAAGGCTAGCTGGCTGGAAGGAATACAGGTCAACCTACTTACCTCCTTCTGCTTTTTAATAATGACAGAAAATTCTGTGTATGGAATTCGGGGATTTAGCTCACATCCCATCAAAGTGGCGCCTTCATAATCCTTGATGTAGCCCACGTATTTGGTTTTAGGTATTTTAATTTCTTTGGAAAAACCCTACAAAGCAAATAAATTCATTCATAGAGACATTGTACAGTAACTATCTATTGAGTGCTTACTATGTGCCAGGCCCTGTGCGAGGAACCAGGATGCGCTCTCTTCAAGGTCCCACTGCCCTACTGTGAAGAGGCTTAGCTTAAAAACCACCCATGAAGTTCAAAAAACATCAGAAACCAAACAGTGCAAACAGGAAGCTAGACAACATAAAAGCTATGACCCTAATAAATCAAATTTAAAAGTGTGAAATGGAAATGGAATTAACTAAAAATTAGGTTTAATTTTGCATTGAATTACAATATAAATATGATTATTATAAAGAACCCCCCTCAAAGTAGTGAGGGGGGTGCCTAGGATTCTTAAAAATATCAGTAACTAATATTAATATAAATTTGAAAAGAAAAACTTGATAAAAACTACAGCAATTAGCTAGACTTAGTGCAGCTTAACCCTGGCAGCTCAGGGGACTGAGGCAGGAGGATCACAAGTTCAAGGCCAGCCTCAGCAACTTAGGGAGGCTCTAAGAAATTTAGTTAAATCCTATTTTAAATAATAGAGGGCTGGGGTTGTGTCTCAGTAGAGAACTACCCCTAGGTTTAATCTCCAGTACCAAAACAAACAAACAAACAAACAAACAAAGATAGCAATTACAACTGGGAATGTAGCTCAATGGTAGAGCATGTGTTTAGCTTGAGAGAGGTCCTGGGTTCAATCCCCAGAACTATTAAAAAAAAAAAATTCAATTAAAAAGAACCTTGATATTAAAGAAATAAAACTTTAACTAGAAGTTTTTAACTAGAAGTTTTTCAGGTGAAAAACTTCTAGACCACCATAATATATAGCTGATTCAGTGATATTCATAGTTTGCAATATATTCATCTACATGCTTTAGGCTATAATAACAACAGTACTGAGGGTATATATTAAATATTATAAGTAATACCACATAATGTAAACCTAATTTTCCTCAAAGTGACTATTTGCATAAAATAAATTGGACTTCATAACTATTACCTGTGATATTCTGTCTCATCTCTCAGCTCAGACTTACATTCCCAGTAACTATTGCCATCATCCTCAAAGAGGACCACAGAAGAGTCATTTTTTTTTTTTTTGGTACTGGGGATTGAACCCAGGGACACTTTACTGTTGAGCCACCATATCCCCAGCCCATTTTATTTTATGTTTTGAGACACCGTTTTGCTAAGTTGCCTAGGGCCTCACCAAGTTCCTGAGGCTGGACAACTCTACACACTTAGGACTGAGAGTGTCTCTTAGTCTAGGGAGACCATACTTTAGAATGTCAGGATACGATACGATGCTTCATTTACAGATGACATTTGTTCATTCACTCAACAAGCAGTTGTGTAGTACTTTGTCTGTTATAACCTCTAGTCCAGTATGTAGTTTACTCCTAGCATATGGCTTACAAAATAAAAATACTTCTTATAAATAGAAACACTGAAAGGGGAAAAAAAAAACTTATTTGGATGAGAGCTACCTGAATCATTTTAAGAAAATGAATGGCAGAACAATGTTGCGCAGTGAAAAACACACCTGTTTCTTGAAGTATCCGATTGCATATTCATCTGCATATGTGAGGAAGTTCAGGATGTCATGTTTTATATGATATTCTTTCAAATGATTCATCAGATGTGTTCCATAGCCCTGTGTGGAAGTTAGTATACAGACAAATATGTTAGGTTCTGGAGAAAAGAAATTCCTACAAGGTTATCAGGAAATGTTGCAAATTTTGGAGTTCGAGTTTTGATATATTTTACCAAATAGGGCCTTTCCTTAAAGAAATATAATATTGACCCTTTCTTGCATTCCTGAACTTGGAGCTATAAAACTTAGTTCAAAACTCTTATTTGAGATAAATATCAGCATTTGAAAATACAACTTTTTGCTTCTTTGAAATTAACAACCAAAGGCTGTGGGTATAGCTCAGTAGCAGAACATGTGCCTTAGCATAATGTGTGAGGCCCTGGGTTCAATCCCCAGTGTGAATGGAGAAGGAAAGGTGAAAGAAGGAAAGGAGGGAGGGAGGGAGTAGAAAATAACATAGGCTGCAAGTTGCTAGTTTATTTCTAAAACTTACTTGAATATTAATATGAAAGTTTTTGGAGTAAATGTTATGAATTTCTGCCTACTCTCTAAAGTACCTGAAAACCTCAGATGAAAAGAGGTTTGTGAGTGAAATGTGCTGATCTTCACTAGAATATTTATTAATCCAAGTGTCTGTGGTATACCATGTATCAGCAACTCATCTAAAAAAACTGTATCAACAAATGCACAGGATTTTCAACTTGATCTTATCAGACCTTTCCAAACAAGTTCTAAGAAGCCCAGACTCTCTAAGACAGCCAAAGTACATTAGGAAGTAACTAAAAACAGTGAACAACGTTGAATAAATAAGTGGTTTAAATATGAAAAATGTAAGCAAGTACTAGTTAAATTTATTGGGAAAACCTCCTTTAAAAAAGAAAAGAAAGATGAATGTAAATCCAAGCATCCACAGACAAATACCTTCACACAAAAAGACCCAAATGTGCTCACAGGTATGATCTCACAGAACCATAGCACTGCAAGGGCAGAAGGGTCTTTGGAAATCATGGAGTCTAATTCCACTTCCCATGTGAAACTACAAGTCTTTTGTCATTTATCATAAGAAGGTAGGTAATCTGCTGCAATACATTCAATGCAGGATATGTTTTGGTTCTGAGATGGACCAACTTATTTTTAGGCATGAAGACCTTCCTACCATTCACCAGAGATCTGTCTGGCCCCTCGTTTTTTCTTTTTTTCTTTTTTTTAGTTGTAGATGGACACAAAACATTTATTTGTTTTTATGTGGTGCTCAGGATTGAACCCAATGCCTCATCTGTGTGAGGCAAGCGCTCTGCCACTGAGCCACAATCCCAGCCCCTGGCCCCCTCATTTCTGCTTTTAACAGCTAGCTCTTCAAGCCCTTGAAGTGTATACTGTCCTATTCTTGCCCATCTCCATCTCCCGAGTCCCAAGCAAAGCATCATCAAAGCTACAGTCATCATTCTTTATATGGGATGACTTGAGGACCCCTCATCAACCTAAACACTTTTTCCAGGACTTTCTCCAATATAGCAATGCCTTCCCTAAAGCATGGATCCTTGGACATAATGATGATCAGGTAATTCTCTGTCCTACAAACAGGAGAGCAGTATCATCTCCCTCTTCTGGAAATTGTTCTGTCACTGATGTTATTCAAATACATTTTAGCTTTTCACGAACATATCACAGTACTGAAACACTGTAAGTTTTGAATAAAAACATGAATACAATATTCTTCTGTTTAAGGAGAAGACAGTAAAATGAGAAAGATAAATTTATAAATACACGATTAAAATAGATAGTTGCAGTGTTCCATGTGGGAGCAACTAGCCCCATGGAGTGATTTAAATGTGACTAATCCAAATTGAGATGTGCTAGAAGTATAAACTACACAGAAAGAAAATTTTCATTATTAAACTTTTTACTTGTTACATGCTGACATGGCAATATTTTGGACACAGTAGGTTAAATAAGTAGTACAGCATGGTGGTGCATGTCTCAGGAGGCCGAGACAGGAAGATCACAAATCAAAGCCAGGCTCAGCAACTTAGCGAGGTGCTAAGCAACTGAGTGAAACCCTATCTCTAAATAAAATACAAAACAGGGCTGGGGATGTGACTCAGTGGTCAAGTGCCCCTGAGTTCAATCCCTGGAACCCACATCCCCCACACCCCATAAAATAGTACAAAAATAATTTCATCTGTTTATTTTTACTCTTTGTAATATGGCCTCTAGAAATTTTAAAATTATGTATGTGACTGGTTTGAGTCTCACATTATATAACTATTATGCAGCTCTGAAAAAGTGATGTATTTGTACCTATAACAGTAAAAGAAAGAAAGAAAGAAAGAGAAAGAGAATGAAAGGAAGGAAGGAAGGAAGGAAGGAAGGAAGGAAGGAAGGAAGGAAGGAAGGAAGGAAGGAAGAAAGAAAGACCACATAATAATTAAGGGAATGAAAAGGGATGGAAGGAAATAAGAAGTTTAAGCTAGGCCTTAAAAGTGGTTGTCAAATGAAAGACATGGGAAGGAGATGGATTTGAAATCTAAATGTAAGATAAAAAAGACCTTTACAAAAGTATTACAAAAGGACATAAGGTGGGGCATTGTGGCACATGATTTATAATCCTAGCTACTTAGGAGACTGAGGCTATTAGTTTCAAGAGATCAAGGGCAGCTGGACCATATAGTGAGATCTTATCTCAAAATAAAATAAAAAGGTCTGGATGGTAGAGCACAAGCAAGATCCTGGGTTCAATTCCCAGCACACAAAAACAAACACACAAAAAAAAACATGCTGTGGGGGGAACGTGTAGCTCAGTGGCAGGCCATTTGTCTACCACAGCCCTGGGATCAATCCCTTGTTACTGCAAGAAAAATGTGTGTGTGTGTATATAAAAAGAAATAATATTACATAAAGGTATAAAAAGGCTTCTTCAAGAAAATATAAAATGCAAAAGTATAAAGACTGATATTAAGTAGACTACTACTTCGAATCTTTAAACTTCGTTAAGATACCATAAGCAATTTAAGATACCATAAATGACATATAAATGTTACTAAGTCTTAACAAGAATATATTATTATCTTCTATAGGATCAATACCAAGGGGGGGCAGTCTAAATGAAACATTGTCAAAGGATAGGCACAAATAACAAATATTACCAATAAAGAAACAAATATGTCCAACAGCATAGAAATCAGAACACTCCACCATAAGATGAAATATTTCAACAATAATTGTCAGTAAGGATAAGGAGAAATGATATTCTACAACAACACTGGTAAAAATGTAAATTCAGAGGCCCATTAAAAGAGCAATCTAGAAATTAGATTGGACATATTATTCATACAGCAATTCAACTTCTATTACTTAAATTATGATGCATCTGCCTTATAAAATATTATAGAAAGAATAAAACAGCTCTATATCATCACTAGTAGAAATTTCTGCAATGAAAAAAATATATAGAAAAAAGAAAAGAAATTTCTGCAATGATGGAAATGTTCTTTATGAGCTAGGTATGTGGCTCAGTGATAAAGTGCTTGCCTAACATGTGTGATGTCCTGAGTTCAATTCCCAGTATGGCAAAATATATATATATATTTTTTTTCCAGGAAATGTTGTTTATGCTATCCAATATGGTAGCACAGGTGGTTACTGTGTACTTGAGTAACTGACGAACGAAATTATAAAATTAACTTAATTAATCTAAGTATAAATTTATATAACCAAACGTATACAATGAAGTTGAAAGATCTCTACAACATAATGTTAAGATTATTTTATAAGCACAAGAATCTATGCAGGGCTGGGATTGTGGCTCAGTGGTAGAGTGCTCGCCTAGCAGGCATGAGGCATTGGGTTCAATCCTCAGCACCACATTTAAAAATAATAATAATGTGCCCACCTAAACTAAAAAAAAATAAATTTTTTTTTAAAAAAGAATCTATGCAGTATAGATTCTTTTATGTAAACAACAAAACACACCAGGGACATTCCAATGTATGTAAATCAAAAGAGAAGTACCTGGAAGGACAAATAAAAAGTTCACAATAGTGAGTTGGGGGTAGGGCTTTTGCTTTATATGAAGATAGATTTTTGCATGACTTATGTAACAAAAATTATCATCATATTTTTTTCAGTGCTTTACCCACTGAGAACATCCCTCGTCCTTTCATTTTTATTTTGAGACAGGGTTTCACTAAGTTCCTAAGGGTCTTGCTAAGTTGGTAAGCTGGTCTCGAACTTGCAATCCTCCTGCCTCAGCTTCCAGTGTCAACTGGCATCACAGGCAAGTGCCACTGTACCCAGCTAAAAATTATTTTTAAAGATAAAAACTGAAGAAAAGGGGAAGGGTTGTTTAGTCACTGGGAAACACGTGTATAGGTAAAGTGTTGCCTTGAAATTCATTAAAAAAAACTATTCCTCTAACGAAGCTCCTGTCACTATAGACGTAGTTGATGCGAGAGAGCTAGGATTTTGTTATATGTACCACCTTGTAAAGAGTTAATAAAATCTGGGTGTGGTGGCACATGCCTGTAATCCCAGTGGTTTAGGAGCTGAGGCAGGAGGATTGTGAATTCAAAGTCAACCTCAGCAACTTAGAGAGGCTCTGTCTCTAAATAAAGTATAAAAAAGGGCTGAGGATGTGGCTCAGTGGTAAAGTAGCCCTGGTACAAAAGAAGAGTTAATAACACTATAAATTTTCACCTCTTTACCCTAAAATTCAAGGATGGTTCTTTGGTAGCTTCTTACAACCTGCATAAGATATCTGTCATCAGTGTCAACTAGTTTGTCACCTCTACAAAGAAAGTTTCCCCATTCCAAGTTGCTTGTGATGAGGGATGGTGTTTTTCAACATGAACCTCCTCTGCGTCTAGTTATGACTCACAGGTAAACATCATCTTGGTTAGAGATAACACTGAAAACAAAGCTATTATAAGCAAATGTTTAGATATTAACCCCAAAACTATTTCCTTGTTTTTATTCCTGCATTTTAAACTGTCGCCAAAAGGATTCCTTTCCAAATCCACTTGGTAACTTCAAAGCTTATTTAAATGTTTATTGTGGTAAACAACTGTAGAAGTAATATAATTTCTGAGTTACATATAAGAAAGTCAAATAGTTTTTACATGACAAGGTATTCTAAGCCAGGTGAGGAGTTTCAAATAAATTTCAAATAAATTCTCAAATGTTACCTTTGTGTGTACTTTGGGCAAGATAAAATCACATGCAAATCTTATTTAATGTATTCATAGGATTTGGTATATAAGCCTGATTCTCCAAAATGACTGAAGAAGACTTTTAAAGTAACATTTAGCCAAGATCTTTAATATGGTGAATAAACATTTAAACCTCTATCTATACAACCAGGCATGATGGCATATACCTGTAATCCCAGCCACTTGGGAAGATCCCAAGTTTAAGGTCTGTCTCAGCAACTTAGCAAGACCCTAGTCAATTTAGCAAGTCCCTATGTAACTTGGCAAGACCCTTTCTCAAAGTAAAAAATAAAAAAGAGCTAGCTGGAAGTAGTCAGTGCCTACTGATTACTGAATCCCTGCATGTAATCTCCAGTATCAAGAAGAAAAAAAAAAAAAACAATACCTGTATTTATGCATTGCTGTTCTCACAGATATAGGCTGCTGCCACTGGGACCCATGAAGTCTTAAGAATACTACCTATGAGCTGGAGTTGTGGCTCAGTGGTAGAGCACTTGCCTAGCATTTGTGAGGCACTGGGTTCAATTCTCAGCACCACATATAAATAAATAAATAGGTCCATCATCAACTAAAAATAATTAAAAAAAAAAAAAAGAATAGTACCTGTGTCAGGAGTTGTTCAATAACCCATAACTAATGACACAGGAGAGTGAAAAGACCAGAAAACAAATGGAAGAACTGCTTCTCCCATTCCTATTCCTACTAAAGAGCAAGTCCCTAATGTTTTTTCATATATATTGAGGGAAATTTTATTCATCTATTCCATTCAGTTGTGAAAAACTAATCATTTTCTAAAACTGCATTTCCAAGTCATTCAAGTGGTTCTTTTTTTGTTTGTTTGTTTGTTTGTTTTGTTTTGTTTGTTTGTTTGTTTTCCCCCTCTAGTTCTTTCTATTGAGTTTGTGATGTTTGGCTACTTTCCTTTAAGTCTTTAGAAAATTACATGGTTTAGAGGGGAAAAAAATAAATTGTCCTTCTGGGAAGTAATATGACAAAGCATCCAATTCATATTAAATAACTTCAGTTTTCCTCTTTCCCAGGGAAGAGATAATCTATGCTAAAAGTGTGTCCAAGTCAACCTTAATCAACCTTTTCAAACAAGAAATAGCTATTGTTAAAGACAAAAATTATGCAACCTTTCTGAAATGGAAAACCAAAAGGATATTTTTCAGGTCTTATCTCTATGAAAGTAAAATTTTTCCTTTAAGTAAGGTCCTAAACTCTAGACATTTGGAAATATATGGATATTTGGACATTTCTCATTTTGTCAAAGGGTAAAAATGATAAAGATAGCAGTAATGCCATCTAAAGATGTGCTGTCAGAATTCCTTGAAAAATCACCAGAGAACAATTTCCAACACATTTAGGACTTCACCTTCCCCAGTCAGAATGATGAATGTTAAGACAGTCAAATCGCATTTGCCCTTTGATGCTTAGTGCTAGGAGTCAAAGACAAAAGGCTCCACTTGAGCTTCATGAGATTAGATACATCACAGCAACTTTAATTGGCACTGTACCTAGAGAGTAAACCTGTTAATAAAAGCAAAAGCACCAACAAGTGACTGTAACCCTCAACCAAAGAATGATTCCTTCTAGTGATTTATTTTTGGTTTTTGGAAATGGATGTCCCTAGCTCTGCATATGTAATCTGTGAACCGCTCCCCACTTGTGCCTCCTGAGTACCTGATATGTGACTAGGTCAAGCTGAGAGGAGAGTAAAGCATACACTGGATTTCAAGGACTTAATATAAGTCAAATAATATAAATAGTCTCAACAATTATTCATGATATTCAATACTAAGCAAAATAAAATGTTTCAAAAATTAATCTCACCTGTTTCCACTTGCTTTTTTATAAATGTATCTTAAAACACATATATAGCTTCTATCTGCAGGTTGCGTTATGCTTCTGTTGGATAATATCACTGGAGACTTTCTAATAAGTTTTCTTGGCAGTTATCTAAATATGAGCTGTTTCTCTCTCCACTACCACCACAGTTTTCCATGATATTCTTTAGGGTTTCCTAAATACCAAATGAATAATCTTCTAAGGATACATTTTCTGATTTCCTTTTTCCTAAGAACAGCAGAGCAGCACATGACAGGGTCTAGAGGAGAACTCTCTGTGCCTGCCCAAAGGGAATCTAGTTCATTCTGACCAGACCAACCATAATACCAATAAAACACAGCCAGAGTTCCCAGGGAAGAGATAATCTATGCTCAAAACAATCAGGGGGAAACAAAAACAAAAACATTCCAAACCCTACATGAATAGGAATACTGTACTCGAGTTTTTCATGACTTCCTGTATTAGCATCTCTTTAGTCCTTGTCCCCTTTAGGGGAAAGGGCATACGAATTTTTCTCAGGCATAAGCCGCTTAGGTCATTTTCCTAATCCAGATAAACCACATCCTTTCTGGCGTTTCAGCACTGACAGGTGTGGGTATGCACGTACACTCAGGCATGTGTGTGTTGTGTGTCAGTTAATAATGAACATTGAAATTTGCTTTCAAACACCTCTCTCTTCATTTGCTATAGGCTACACTTAAGTTGAATACTGGGTTGTGCCGTGTGCTTTGGCCCAAGGTCCAACAAAGCCTTGAACAACCCTACTTGTTGGTAAATGGAACAGTTTGCTCTCCTCACACATACACCCACACACACACACTCACAGTGAATGGACTCTTCACAAAAAGTCCTGAACTTCATTCTGAACCTTCTCTGGCCATGGCCCAGAAAGCTCCTCCCAAGCTCCACAGCTTTAGTGAGAAGCCCCACATTCTGCTTTTCTTCTAAGACCTTGGGTTTCCCTTACCTTGACTTGCTCATTTGAGGTTACAGCACAGAAAACAATCTCTGTGAATCCTTGGGATGGGAACATCCGGAAACAGATACCACCAATAACACGGCCATCTTTAATTAAAGCAAGGGTTTTGTGTTTCCTGAAAGAATAAGATTATGTCAGAGTTTTACCTATCTTGGTAATATGAATATACTTTTCGAGGCATTCTTTAATAACCAAGAAGGGGGTTCAACCGCCTTGAGCTTCTATGGGAACTTCCTTCATCTAGCCACTATCTTCACTAGACCATCCATCCACCTAGACTTTTTAGAGCACGAGACTTCATCAGAGCTCCCCTCAGTACCAGAGGCAACTCACCTAAGAAGTGTGTGAAGTCTACAAATGGAAAACAGAGAATGTGTGAAGGTGCTCTGAAACGGATGCACCCAATTCCCAGGGGACCCACCGTGGGGGGGTCAGGGAATGCTCATGTCATGGCCAAACATGGCATGTATTTCAGAAGGGTTTGTTCTTACTCAAAAACATTATAGAAACATTATGGGAAAAAAAAAAAAATCCACACGTCCAATTGGTGAAACTCTGTATACAGAATTTATCAGACCTTCTCTGTAAAGCATTACTCTGAACTGTCACATGCATATGTTATAGTTCATATGGGCTGTTGGGCTGTATGTACTAGAACACATCCAATTAGAGAAGTGTGTGAGAGAGAGAGAGTGAGTGAGTGAGTTTGTGTGTGTGTGTGTGTGTGTGTGTGTGTATGTATGTGTTAAAGCAATGTATTTTCAAAGTTAATCTGTCTTATATACCAATAATTTTCCCAGTGTTCACTGACCTTGGCAACAATGGAACCCACTTGAATCAACAAAACCAAAATGCTTTGATGATGAAAAAAGAAAGGCGACCTCTTATTGTGTATATTCTCTCACTGCTAAAATGAATGAAGCACAGGATAGTCACCAGCAATTTAAAATATAAAGCTCCATTATTATTAACATTTATACATTGTTGAAAAATTAATCATAGTGCTTTTTGATGTGAAGATTAACTTGATGTAGCCTATACCCACAGTGTGACATGAGGCAAGAGGATTCAGTGGGTGGTAAGGGCTGACTTTCACTATCTAAGAGGAACTACTCTTTCACTTTAAAAGGAATTAAAGAAAAAGAAAGAGCAAAGCTCAGCTTACGGGTCAAAGACAAGCCGTGTGATGTATTCTTTTGGCATTCGGGGCAGCTGATGGGAGAACACATTCTGTAGGCCAACCAGCCACATCAGGATCTTCTTGTTTGGTTTCTGGTTCAGGGAATTGCCGATCACATGAAACTCAATTACACCTCTCCGTTCTTCCAGCCTTGCTGCCTCGTCCCTAGCCGAATGTGCTGACAGAAAATTGGTCTGAGATGCAAGAGACAGGAGAAAAAAAAAAAAGAGTTATTTTCATAAGATAGTGAAACTGGAACATATCAAAACTTGTCTTCTAAGCTGGGTATAATGGAGCACACCTGTAATCTCAGGTACTTAGAAGGTTGAGGCAGGAGGATCCCAAGTTTGAGGCCAGATGGGACAACTTAAAAGGAGTTAGACACTGAGTCAGAGATTAAAAAGTATTTGGGGGGCTGGGGATGTGGCTCAAGCGGTAGTGCGCTCGCCTGGCATGCGTGCAGCCCGGGTTCGATCCTCAGCACCACATACAAAGATGTTGTGCCCGCCGAAAACTAAAAAATAAATATTAAAAAAAAAAAAAATTCTCTCTCCTCTCTCACTCTGTCTTTAAAAAAAAAAAAAAAAAAGTACTTGGGCTGGGATTGTGGCTCAGCAGTAGAGCACTTGCCTAGCACAGGTGGTACCCAGGTTCAATTCTCAGCACCACATAAAAATAAAGGCATTGTGTTGTATCCATCTACAATATATATATATATATATATATATATATATATATATATATATATATATATATATATATATAATATTCATATTCTCTCTCTCAAAAAGATTATAAAAAAATTATAAATTACAAAAAGTGCTTGCCTAGCATAGGCAAGGCCCTGGTTTCAATCCCTAGTACTATACCAAAAAAAAAAAAAAAAAAAAAGTTCTTCTCTTCTTTGTTCTGTTAAGATACATATTTGTGATTTTTCAGGGTCCTAAACACATGCACAGGTGAGAAAACATGCAGGCACATGCACATACACGTATACATACACACCACGAGTTAGGAGGACAGAAAAGTTTGGTAAAGATTGTACTGTAAGAAAGCTGAGTACTACCTATATATAAGGGTGGTATTTGGTATAAAATTAGGTATCAGCAAACTTTTCTATAAAGAGCCAGATAGAAAATATTTTAGACACTTTGAGTCATAGGGTCTCTTCTGTCTCTACTACTCAACTGCTACTAAACTGCAAAAGCAGGTACAGTCCCCCAGGACACCAGCCCCCCCCCCAAAAAAAAGCCAGTTATAGAATATAAGAACAGGTATAGTAGTGTGCCAATAAATTTTTACTTGAAAAAAAAAAAAAGATTAAATTTGGCCTCTGAACTATAGTTTGCCAACCCCTAAGGAATCTCATTCAGCTGAGTTTTAAAGACTCTTGAAAAGACATGTCTCAAAAGTCTCAGAAAAACCCAAAAGCGGCAGTCACACTTATTTTCTTGCATCTCTTTTTGGAGGACAGTTTTCTTCCCAGAGGAGTACGTGTTGAACCACACTAACCACAGCTGGCAGTACAACCTTTGCCTGCACTGTGTGTTCCCATCTTACATAACTCACCAGGTGGTATGCAGGCAAATGTTCAACAAACAGCTCTTCAGGGAAGAAAAGTCCTAACCGGCATCACTTGCTCATTTCATTAGCCTACAGCTGGCTGTCCAGGTAACCAGGTGCTACTAGAGCCACTTTCAAGCTACTAAGATGTTTAATAACCAACTTAACAAAACTCCTGAAAATTTAACAATTCTCTTGTTCATGCCAGTACAAGCCAGCTCTGGTATAATACTAAATCCACACAATAAATTCTGAAATGTTTGACTGAATCCCCACTTCATAGCTGGAAAAAAAAAAAAAAAAAACTAAGCTAATCTGTGAAGTTACTAATACTCTAAAATACAAGTATAGAAAAGGAACTAGAGTTTTTTAAGTCTCCACAGACTGACTCTCTAGAAGAAAATGGAAGGAGTAATTTTATGATGAGATCTTTTTACTCTGATATTTCAGTTTTTCGAATTATCCTCACAACACCATAAAGCAAATACCCAAGGAATACAGCAAAGTAAAAATTAATACTAGAATTTACCAGAGCCACACTAAAAAATCCATAAAATTGTTTATAAAATGATGTCCAAGCCATCTTTTCATTTCTTGGAAGCAGTAAAAAAAAAATCTCTTAAGTCGCCCCACCCCTGGGTACAAAGCAATGAAAAGACAGCAGTACTTTTACCAAAAATGCTTTGCTTGAATCAATCAAACCACTGGTTAACAATCAGACAAACCCAAAGAGAGGGACACTGTGCAAAGCAATTGACCAAGACTAATCAACAATGTCAACATTGCAAAAGACAAAAAGCTGAAGAATTGTTTTAGATTAAAGGAGACTAAAGAATGAAGTAATAACAACTAGATGCAATGCATAATCCCTAACTGATCCCTCAACAATAGAAGGATGAAATTTAGATGGATGGAGAACGGGGGTATGGGTTGTACCCTAGGCCAGGGGTCAACAAACGTCTCAGTAAAGAACTAGATATAAATATTTTATGTTTTGTGAGCCACATATCCCCTTTTTTAATTATTCAAATCTGTTGTTGTATGGCCAAACAGCCATAGATATTTCCAAAAAATAAGTGGGCCACACCTGGCTCATAAGTTGTAGTTTACCAGCCCTGTGTTAGTCTTATTCTCATGAAATACCAGCAAAAAAGGTTAGGGGTTAAGTATTACAACATTGTTTTTTAAGTCTGAAGTGGTTCTAAATGATTCACAGAAGAGAGAAAGGGAGAGACAGGAAAGTCAGATGTGGTGTAATGTTAACACACTGCTGAATCTAGACCAAGGGCTATGGATTTTTATTGCAGGATTTTTGCAACATTTATGAGGGTTTGAAATTCTTCAAGACAAAACTTTCTCAACTATGTGAAATTACTGGTATGTGGCCCTGGGGTATGATATTCATCAAGGAGAATTGGTCACCTTTTGATCAGCAATTGCTACCCTCCCCACCGTGACCACCAGCTCGAATGCAGATTAGGGTGGCAAGTGAACTCTAAGCATTGCCACCCCCATTTCTGAGAGCTGGAGTGGCCAGGAGACCATAGTGGGGTCTGTCAGCTGGCTGCCCAGTTTACCCTGCTGACCTCAGGTCCAAGCATCGCTGCAGGGTCTGTGATGGTAGACATGACCTCATTGATCAATTCCATAGGAATATCCCCCATAACTCGGGGTCTCTTGGCCTCCTCCAGAACGTGAGAGTCATTCATTTTCCTCTTTTCTCCTATGATAATCACAATAAAAGACAAACAATGGGTGGTTTTAAACAGAAAACAGAAAATATATGCCAACTATCCAACTAATGTTCTAATAACGTTGATGGGTGTGGAGGTCGACTCTCACTTCATCAGGAGAAAAGGTAGCAGAAGGAGTAGAAAAAAAAGGGAGCAGGTCACAATGATTTCCAACCCGGATCCATCTGGAATATTTCCTATTTGCTATGATAATTTTTAACTTGATCTATGAGTTATTAAAGCAAATGTTTCTTCATTTGCAAAATATAAAGGGATGTTCTAGTTATTATTGGTTAGTAATCCTAATATAGTCTCTGTAGTAAGAGGATAGGGTCCATATGACACCAAAATACAAAAAAAAAAAAAAAAAAAAAAAAAAAAGTTTGACAGTCGTTTTATGGCCTAAAATAAAACCAATATTTTGAAAATAAATATGTGGCGTCTTTATGGCAAGAATATGAATTTTCCAATTCTGAGGAGTAATGATCTCTAAACATCCATTAGTTTAAGCATGTTGATCATGTTTTTAAGGCTTCTACATCTTTATTGATACATTTGCCTGTTTCATTGATGAATTACTCAGGGTTGTGTATTGAAACTTTAAACTATTATTTCTTCTTGTAGCTCAAGGAGAAATACACATATTCGAGCCTACGAGTATGTATATGTATACACATATGGTATATGAATTGTTTTCTTCTAGACAAATAATTTATTTTTTTCATTATAAAATGACAGACTTTATAATTAACTTTTTCCAATTTCTGCACTTTGGACCAGGGGTGAGGGTGGGGAATACCATTGAACTTTTTATTATTTTATTTTATTTTTTTAGAGACAAGGGCTCACTAAGTTACCCAGGCTAGCCTCGAACTTGTGATTCTTCTACCTCAGCATCCCAAATTGCTGGGATTACAAATGTGTGCCATACACCTGGCTTTTTATTGGTGGGAGGAGGGGGCCTTAAAACCTCACAAAGTGCCCCTGGCCTATAAAGTAAGTGCAATTAACATGTCACATGCTGGGAAGGCCATGCAAAAGCAGAGAGAACATTTTCCCACTTTCCAGGAGACTACATAATCGCTTTTTTCCCTTACGATGGTCAAGTTTTGTTTTTCCAGGTTTTTACTTTCATAAAATGTATTCATTTTTAAAATTAACTTTTTTCGACTTTTACATGTTTGAAGCTAATTTATTCCTCAGATGTGAACCCCATCAAGCACACTGCCACATAGTATTTTCACTCTCTTTAGTTAAAAAGGAGCAGAGTGACACCAAGTTCCTGGTCTACAGAAGATGCTTCTATATTATATATTACTTACTAAATAGCTGTATATAACTCTTACATTGTTGTTTTTAGAGATAAGAATATTTTCAGATATCTGACCAATAAATCTTCAAATTCTACGAGTGACCAAGGGAAATGTTGCAAACTATATGTTTTGTAGATGAGGTTTACACCTGTCACAGCTGAAACCTGAAAGACTGACAGTATTATTATAAGAAAGCATTTCAGCTGCATTCCAACTCATTGGTAGAGAGAACAGCATACATGCTAAATATACTTCATATAAGATCCTCTTCTCTCCCTTTTCCTAGCACTTCTTTTATTTCAAAGTTTAATCCTATCCAAAATCTGTTTGAATAGACAATTTTAAGTCCAATCTGTGGACAGAAAGGAACCCTTAAAACATTCTATGTGGCTGGGGATATAGCTCAGTGGATACAGCATGCTAGGAAGGCACTAGAAGCCTGAGGTTCAACCCTATAGTGCCACAAAAAATAAAATAAAATAAAAATAAAACTTCTATGTAAAATATTTCTAGAATTAAAAGATGCTTGTGCCCATGTGGCAGATTACTTTAATGACCAAATTCTTTACCCTGCTATCATCCACATGCTTTGCCATGTGACTGCAGCTTTTCCAACAAAAAGAATAGGCAACATTTCTCCCTTTCTCTACCCCTTTGACTCTGAATTAAAATGTGTGACTTGCTTTCAACGACAAAATGAGGCAGAAGTGATGGAGTAACAGTTCCAAGTCAAGGCTTCAAGACACTGCATATGTTTGCTTGCTCTCTGGTGCTTCTGCCACTGTCA
Source organism: Callospermophilus lateralis (assembly GCF_048772815.1). Classification (NCBI taxonomy): domain Eukaryota; kingdom Metazoa; phylum Chordata; class Mammalia; order Rodentia; family Sciuridae; genus Callospermophilus; species Callospermophilus lateralis. The sequence goes on along the minus strand of NC_135305.1, from coordinate 185,413,191 downwards.
CAAAAAGGACATTCCTGCACAGCCCAAGGTCCCAGAAGAATGATGAAAGATATACAGAACAGAGTTTCTCTCATGTAATTGCTATAGCCAAGTAAAGCCCAGAACACAGGTCCCAGTCAACGAATAGACTTTTAAGTCCACTTCACCAAGATCCTGAGACCAGCTAAGCTCTGCCAACTACCAGACAATACACCAAATGAGTGAGCTACGCTAATTAGTCATTACAGATCTTAAGACTGTATTCTGGATTAGTTTAGTACATAGCAATAACTTACAAACACAGTCCAAATCCTAAACCAAAGTGATTTCCAGACATTAAAATCTGGTCATGCACAATTTGTAATTTTTTTTTTTTTTTTTTTTTTTTAACTTTTGGTGCTCTGCAGACATTGGAGCTCCTAGGGCAAGTCACAGCCCTCTCATCTCCTCTGAAGAGCTTACCTGGGTTTGCCTCAAGCCCAGAAGAGGCTTTGCAAGCAGGACTGGTGCTCCCTCCATTTGGCTGCTCAAGAGAAGATGAGTTTGAATTGTATGAAACTGTCCCAGCCACAGGAGGTGGATTGATAACTGCCCCAACAAAAGAAAAAGAAGGTATTAAGTGACTCTTCTTTTCAGGCAACAAGAAACCAAGACAATAAAAGACCATTCTATTATTACCAAATACCTCACAAGAAAAGTCATTTTTAAAATAAAAAACATGGACATCAAGATAATAAAGACAGTATTAGTATAACTCATTGAATAAAATAAGTTTCTGAATCCATATTGAAACACATGAATGAATGAATGAATAAATGACGAGGAAGCAAAGTTCTTCCATACAAATGCCAGCAAATAAATAAGGAAAGACTGATGGAAGGTAGTTTAAAATTAAAAAAAAAAAAAAAATCACCATTTGGCAGCCATCATACAATAACTCATTCAGGAAAGATCATGTATGTAGATTAAACTTTATGAGTATAATTTTAATGAAGACAGAATATTTGCATAAGTCTAGAGTACCTCCTCACAAAAGAAATTTTCAATTACAAAAGGAAAAGCTGGTGATGCTATCTATGATGGAGAAAGCCAGCGGACACCAACCTCACCAAGCGATCAAACCCGATGCAAGCAACCATGGTACAAGTTGGCAATCATAAGTTTCCTGAGGTGATGGGAAAGTTGCTGTAGACTACATTGTTAAGACAAGAGACAAAACTGAAGAAGTCTACAGATTAGATGACAATAAAGCAAATATAGAAAAATGTTCATAACTGGTGAATCTAGACCATCTTTATCCTATTCTTGTAACTCTTCTGTAAATCTGAAAGTATTTCTAAACAAGTTTTGCTGTTGGTGTATGTTTGTTTTCCTATTGTACAAAGAGGATACTCCTTTGCTAGCTGTGCTACTTATCCATAGCTGAAAAGGTGAAAAATAATGAGGGGTATAGACATTCTCAGTGACATTGGTCATAGGTTGGCAGATCAGATACCCAGAAAGAAAGTTCACCCAACTTTTAATGCCGTCAAAGCTCTTTGTGCAGAGAACAATATTCTCATCAATCAAGAAAGTGATGGAATAAGGAAACCAAGCAATAATGAGCAACCAACCCCCCGTACTTCTAACTGAATAGTAATTGATATGCAACAAATCAAAATAAAACCAGGGGTAGTGGTATGCACTTGAAGTCCCAGCTATTGGGAAGGCTGAGGTAGGAAGATGGCTTGAGCCTAAGGGTTTGAGGTCAGACTGGGCAACACAAATAGACCCCATCTCCCGCCCCCCAAAAAAAATCAGAATACACTGAAATACCAAACTGTGACAGTTTAGGTCGGAAATATTCCCCAGAGGTTTATGTGGTAAAGGCTTGAGCCTCAACGATGCATAATTGAATGAGCCATTGGGAGGTGGTAGAACTTGCAAGTAGAACCTGGTTGGAGGAGGTGGGTCACTGGGAGCATGTCCTTGAACGTTATGTCTTCTCCTGGCCTCCCTCTGTCTCTCCCTTCTCCTTCCTAGCTGCTGTGAAATGAGCAGTTTTCCTCGTCATGCCCTTTCACCCTAATGTTCTGCCTTGCCTCGGACCCAAAGCAATGAAGTCAACTGACCCTGGACTCAAACCTCTGAAACACTGAGCCAACATACATCTTTCCTCCTTCAAGTTGTTTTTCTCAGGTATTTTCTCACACAACAGAGAGTTAACTAATATATAGGCTGTTATGTTTCTTCTTCCAGCATACAGGCCATCTGAATTTCAAAGTACCCTGCAGTGACTTTCTACAAAGAGGAAGCTCTAATGATTCAAAGGACATCTTAAGTGTCTTGCAAAACTTCAGAGCCATCATTACAAATGTCATTTATTACAGTTGCATCCGTGCACAGACATGCCAATTAGGTAAATGATTATACTCATCTTTCCCCTAAAAAGAACACACTGCAATTACAGCAGTATGCTGCTGACAGCTTCATATAATACTAAAGGGATTGTATACTAAAAAGTGTATAATCCCACTCAACTGGGGATGACCTTAGCCACAGAATTAAACACAAAATTCTCACTGAGTCAAAGAACCTCGGCTTTCTTCATCCTGTTCTCTGACAGATAACATGGGGTCAGAACTTGAGCAGATTGGGAGGATTTGAGAAAGACAAGGGTCAAAGGTCTTTCACAAATGGAAAAATCCTAACCCAGAGTCCCTCCCAAAGAAAGCTAAGTTGATCCAGCTGAGTAACTTGGTGTCCCCCTGCCTGAAGGAGGAAATGATGCTCTTCACTCATTCCTTCTGCAAGCCTGAAGGGCACAGCTGCAGTGCACGCCAAGAGAATGCAATAGGCAGGTAGAGCTCCGGCTCCTGAGGTGGTGTAGGAGTTAGAAATTAGCCCCAGGTATGAAACCCAGCTCCATGCCTTATAAGCTGTGATCTGGGGCAACTTGTTGCTCAACTCTGAACTTCTATGTCCTCAACCACGCAAAAGAGATGATCATTCCAGGTTCCCAGGGTCTTTGAAAAGGCTTAAAGACATAAAGCAGGCCTCAAGCTTCACAGGCAAGTAATTAATAAAAGTATTATTATTGTATTATTATTACTGAAAAACTGGGTCTCTGATCATCAAAGAACTGCATTCATAGAAGAGAAAAAAAATACATAGAAATGAAAGAAAAAAAAAAAAAACAGGGCAAGGATACCATGGGGTGAGTACTATAAGACACAGTCATTCTCAAATACTGTACATTAGAATTTCACCTAGGAGCTTTTTTAAGAGTCCCAACGTGTAGGTCTCGCACCCCAGGCCAATAACATCCCACTCTCTTGGCGTGGCACTCACAATTCAGAACATTTCAAATCTCCATGGGTGGTTTCATCGTGCAGATACGTTTGAGAATCAAGAATAGGATATAGTCAGGGTTCTAAGAAAGTCTGGAAGAAAGGAGATATAGTCCTGGCAAGGGTGCATGGGAGGAATTAGGAAAGAGTTTGTGGGAGAGATGACATTTGGAAACTAAGTAGGATCAGGACAAAGATAAAATGAGCTGGGTGCCATACCACATGCCTACAATCCCTGCAACTCAGGAGGCTGAGGCAGGAGGTGGCTGAAGTGTGAGGAGGAGGAGGAAGGAGTAGAGGGAGAAAGAAGAGAAGGGGGAGGAAAAAAAAGATAAAATAAATAGCACAAGTTCAGAGAACAATGGCCAGTAATTACAGAGAATGTGTCCAGTAAACACTGTGTCCAGACTGACAGCTCAAGTCTACAGAGTGTATAATATGAATGGATAGGCCTTGTAGCACTGTAGGTTTTCAACCAAATATGAAATTATGACCTAAGGTGAAACTAAAAGGTCACAAAGGTGTTTTTGGTAGCGAGTTTTTTTTTTTTTAAAAAAAAAAAAAAAGGTTTTGATCAGCTAGCCTCAACAACTTAGCAAGACCCTATCTCAGAATTTTAAAAATGAAATAAAATAAAAAGAACTGGGGATGTAGCTCAGTGGTAGAGCACCCCTGGATTCAATCTCCAGTATCCCCACAAAAAAAAATTTTTAATTTACATTTAAATTTATATTTGCATTCATGCTTGGGTTCTAGATTTTTTAAAGATTATAAATGACTCCTCAGATGCATTTTGCTGATTGGAAGTCATCAGACTCAAAAAGCATAATACTATATGATTCCTTCCAGATGACACTCTTTAGAAAAGGCAAAACTATAGGAACCAAAAAACCGAGCAGTGGTTGCCAGGGCTGGAATATAACAATGAATGGACAATGAAGGTACTCAAGCGCATCATCTGGAGTGATGTGATTCTTCCATCTTTTGATGATAATGATGGTTAATCAACTAAATATGTTTGTCAAAACTCACAGTACACTAAAAAGGGTGAACATTACTGTATGCGAATTATATCTTAAAATTTTTTTTGGGGGGGGGATACTAGGGATTGAACCTAGGGGTGCTTTACGACTGAATTACATTCCCCTGTCATTTTATTTTTTATGTTGAGAGAGAATCTTGCTAAGTTGCCCAGGTTGGCCTCCAACTTGGGATCCTACTGCCTTAACCTCCCAAGTAGCTGGAATCAGCATGTGCCATCACACCCAGCCTCTTGGTTTTGGGGGAGAAAGGGGGAGTACTGGAGGTTGAACTCAGGAGCACTCAATCACTGAGCCACATCCCCAGGCCTTTTTTTTTTTTTTTTTTTTTGTATTTTATTTAGAGACAGGGTCTCACTGAGTTGCTTTAGCATCTCACTTTTGCTGAGGCTGGCTTTGAACTCATGATCCTCCTGCCTCAGCCTCTGGAGCCACTGGAATTACAAAAGCATGTGCCACCGTGCCTGACTCGAATTTTTTTAAAGCAAAAATAAAATAACCTGTGCTGAGGGCAACACTCACAAGCCCCCATACGAACATGAGCTAGAGGTCTAGGAAAAACTTTGGACATGGAAAATTCAACATTCTGTCTTTCCCCACTGCCAGGCATAAATTGTTGCTTCAGCACTTTTTTCAAACTCTGCCTTCCAAGTGTCAAAGGCTGGAATTCAGATCCTTTTCCTGGGATCACTGTGACTACAAAACACATCTCTCTCCCTTCCTCACAAAATGCCAACTGATGCCACCAGCTGACCTAAGGAAATGAAAGAGATGCCCTGCCCTACTGAAAAGCATTTCACATCCTGAAACAGATTATCACTCTCTTCCACTCACTAACCCACCATTATCCTGGGTAGTAAGTAGATGTATAAAACAGACACCACAGAGTAAGAAGCCAGACTGAGACTTGATTCCTGGGCATATTTAGCCATTGACTGAGATTATAAGTATCTCTGAATAAAGCCAGCAGCTGACTACAGAGCTGAACAACGGGTATGTTACACCTCCCATAAAATTGCAATGTGCAAGCTAAGGCTTCCTGCAGTTACTGTTGTTCTAACTACTTGGTGTGCACCTGCCCTCCTCACTGACACAGACAGTTACAAGGCTCTGGTTTGTACCCACTTTCTCCTCATTAATAGGATACAGATGCAAGATTCACCAAAGTGCTTGCTTTTTTGCTGGCTCTAATCTTTAATTTCCTGATGACATGTAGAATGAGCTACAAGGAACACTTCAAGTTGGCCTTCCTGATGGCTAATTAATGTTAAAAGAAATTTACCTGTTTGGATTCCTAGCTGGCTGGTTCTGGAAGAGGCTGAAAGAAAATCCTGATCCCAGATAGGAGAGTTTTGACTATAAACTTCTTCCTCTAACATGGACAAAAACCTAAACACAAGAGTAAAAATAATAGTAAGATAAAAAGAGAGAAAAAAAAATCAACGTGTTATTAGAGGGACAAAAGCCCTAATCATCTATGGCAATCACCCTAAACCTCTGAGTCTCACCTTCAACTCGTAATACACTAGGGAATCAAGACTGAAATGACGACTTATTTGGGCAGCCCTAACATATTTAAATACAGAAATGCATTTCTACAAACTATTCTCTGTTGACCTTACACAGCTGCATGCAACTTAAAATACACAGAACATTACACCATGGAAATGCATTAGTCTTCCCCAGTGAGACTCAGCACACAATTTCAGCTCTCCATGTAGCTGTCATTGTCACTGTCATTACCACCACAAAAGTTGCTAATGTTGACTGAATGCTTGCCTCATGCCTGAATTGCTCCGGGAACTTCTTACTGAATCCTCATGAGACTTACAGTATTATATATTTTATTTACCACAAGGTTACATGTAGTTCTCACTGTGTGATAGGTAATATTATTAGTGGGTGATGCTTACTAATTCTCTTGATCTTCATATTGATACCATGAGACAGAATCACTTACTGAACCCATTTTACAGATGCAATAACTAACGCTCTGCGAGATTAAATAACTGGTCCAAGTTTCCATAACTGCAAAATGGCAAGGCCAGGATTGGAACCAGTGATTAATTATTATGCTAACTTCCCATCATCTTATAACCAAGAGCATCTCAGGTTTTGGAAGCCCACAATAATCTCCTGGAGTTTTCTAACATATGGAGAATAAAAATAACAACTTTTTTTTTTAAAATAGAAATACCTAAAAGTAGTTAGTTCACCGTGGTAAGGCCATGGGTGATCTTTTTCTTCTTTTTACTTCTCTAAACCATGTACTTTTCTGCAACATGTACATTTACTACTTTTAGAATGAAATACAGATATTAAGCTTTTAAAGAAAACTGGCAAATAATAGAAAATAAGGGGAAGAAAGGCACAAGTTAAAGTCAAGCAGCACAAAAAAAACAGTATATGAGGACAGAAAAGATAAGGATAAAAGCCCTGACCATGCATCTGAGAGCCAGAGTCCTCAACGGATGCTGGCAAGCTGATCCCAGCTCTCTGAGATATCCCAAGACTCAAATAGCGCCTCAGACCTCAAAATGTGTTGATTCTGCTTTCAAAACTATAGGTTGAATCCTCAACAACCTAGAATGTTGTCATATTCAGTGAAAGGGGATTTAAAAGCAGAAGTGGGTGGTAGTGTTACCCTACTATTAGTAACAGAGAAGAAAGCAGCATTGATTTTTTAACTCAACAGCATAAGCGTGCCAGAACTGAGGGCTGATAGAACAAAACACACTATAATTAGCAAATATCTGCAAGAAGAAAATGAATTTGCTGTGGGGGAAAAAATTGTCACTATGCAAAGTAATTAAAATTTATCTTTGAGCAGCATAACAGGTGTGTGTGTGTGTTGGGGGAGGATGGTCCCTCTTGGTCCTTGTTCCTTGTCTTAGAGACAGAATGGCAACTATCACCATAATATATAAGATGTCACTTTTGTGGCAAATATAATAGAGAAATAAGTATGAACTGCTTCAATATCTAAGGAAAAAAAGCTTAGACCAGTTAATATGCAGCCACTGAAAGGCATGAGCATACTCAAAAATTTTAACTCATTTGAGAGGTAACATTTAAATTGCAGTTTAAGTGCCTTGTCTCATCTGCTGGTTTCCTGGGGATAAATCAATCTGACAATCAGGATGCTAGGAAATATGTGAAAATATCTGTTGTTCAGCTGAAAAGTCCGTCAGCATTATCCAAGACATCCTCCATCAAAGTTTTAGGATTTGGATTAAACTGCCAAGGAATTTTCAGTTTCTACCAGAGAAGCATTTTTACCATTGGTATTTGGGCCAGACTTATATTTTTAACAATTAAAACCATGTTTCCTGAGACACAGATTGGATACTCCAATAATAATATCTTAGTAATAAAAATCTAAATTCTCAAATAAAACAGATTTCAATTCAATTACCTCTGGTCAAAAAAGATAATACCTCCTCTCATACTCTATTCTCTAAATCGGCAGTTCTCAATAGGGTGAGGAAAAAGGCTATATCATACCTAGAGAGCCTTTTGAAATTACACCCTCTCCCTCCCCAACCAAGTATGGATCAGGCAGAAAGGCAACCGCAAAGTGAACCGTTTCATTCATGTCTTACTATCTCTGCTCCACAAGTTATCAATTGTGCCTTCTGTCCCTCTTAGGAGCAGCCAAACACTTTGGCTTAAATTTTTGCTTCTTAGCATTGAAAAATGCATTTCCAAGGCCAACAGTGCAGCCCTTCAATGTTCTTCTGTTTTGACACATTCCTTTCATTTAAAGGTATTGAAAAGATAATGTCTCAGAGCTCTGGTAGGGCAAGAGGCACAAGAATATGTATATTGTGCAAGAAACTGAATGCAAAGATACAAAGGTCGTGCTAGAGGAAGCCTCTACTCCTGGCCAGCCCTCCTTTTTGTTTTTAAGAAACACAGGGCTTCACTGAGTTGTCCAGACTAGCCTAGAACTTCTGATCCTCCAGCCTCTGCCTCTCAAGCAACTGGGATTACAGGCATGTGCCACCACACCCAGTTCTGCTCTTACTGTCTAGTTTCCAAAGCATGTGGAACAGAGATAGAGGCAGGTAGTTCACCAGTACTTAGAGGGGGGGTGGAGAATAGGAATGAAAAAAAGCAGCCACTTGAGTTCTTTCATACACCTGAGTGGATGGAATCTGTGGATATGCATCCTCCCCCACCATCCTTTCAACAAAGTGCTAGCCCACTGTAGGAGACTCAGAGACAATGGCCCAGATGGTGGAAGGTGAATGGAACTTGTAAGGGACAATGGTTGCAGTTAACAAGCTAATAAAAACTGGAACACACCCAAGAAGATGGACAAAAGAAATTGAGGGACTTTCTTCCCAAGGATGCTTGTTTATCATTCCGGATTTTGTTATCTATGCAGGCTTCAACATGTATTAGCAACCCTGAAGTTCTGCAAGAGCAAGAGTTCTCCCTTACTTTGGGAAATGGGTGAGGATTAGAGTTCGTTTCTCAAGAGGCAGTTTGTCTTTTTCCTGTCTTGCTTGTTCCAGGAGCTGTCGCCTCATGACAGTGAAGACTGAGCGAAGCAATGTTCTCCCGAACACCTGGGTGGTTTCATACCGAGGTAGACTGTCACAGAACTGTGGCACATTGCAGTAACACAGCCACCTGCAAAGAGGAAACAAGCACCCTTAGTGTCCCATGCAAAACATCCAATTATGGTGACTCTCAATACAATTACCCACCCCACCCCTCCAAGAAACTAAGCCTGCAATGATAAGCAAGGACATAATGACCAGCCAGTAGAACTTGAGAATTAGAATAGATTTCCCTTAAACCACTGTGTGGGTCCAGTTCTGTTAGTGTATGATATAGCAGAATAGGATGATTCTAAGTCATAGAGTCAAACAGCCCTGGAATCAAATCCTTGCTTTGCTACATAACTGACTTTTTGTAACTTTGGAAGTTTTATGTTATTCAGTCTATACTTCCTTACCTATAAAATAGGGACAACAATTATAGCAAATTCATTCAGTTCTTTGAATATTAAATGAAATAACATGTGTTAGACGCATTGTGGAATTAAGTTTCTGGTACATAAATTAACAATAGTTTAAATAAAAGAAACAGGTAAAAAGAGAAGCTGAGAAAGTCCCACTGATGAACGAATCAGAATCCAGCAGACTAGTCCTGAGTGAAGTTTAAGATTTCTTTAAAATGCCCAAGCAGAACTCAGATATTACTAAAGCTACAGTGGGAAGATAGGATCTTTTTTTTTTTTTTTTGGTCTCTTCAATGTCATTTTATTAAGATGGCATGTATGAAAAGTCAGTGGCTTAGAAGCTATGAAAATAAAGAGTATAAACAGTTCTAATGCAGTATAATAAAAGTCATTTATGAGTATTATGGTAAAGAAATATCTAGATAGCTTGATAACTCTTCCAAGGGAATGAGAATGTAAATAGAAGGTAACACTGTTACTGTCCCAAAGAAGTATGACCATGTTCAAATGCTTGAAAATTATTCCTGCTGTTGGTTAGTTGGTGAGGCCCTTTGTAAGAAAATTTCTTTCTCTAATCCTATATTTTCAAGTGAGAGATTGAATTTAACTGTCATGTCCCAAGTGTTTTTTTTTCATTTCTATTTATTTTTTTTAGTCATACATGACAGTAGAATGCATTTTGATACATAATACATAAATGGAATGCTGCCCTTCCTATCCTCCCTACTCCTCCCTTCCTCTCCCATCCTTTCTCTCTATCCAATCTAATGTGACACATTTTTTTTTTCCTTTTTCTCATTACAACATCATATATGTATTCTGTATAACAATGAGGTTCTCCTTCCATCTTCTGTGCAACTCCCCTTCTCCCTCTGGAAGATAGGATCTTCAAAACTGTTCAAAGCTCTCTCAAAATACAGGAAGTAATAAGCTTCCACCATCTGTCGCCAGGTACACTTTGCAATGACTCAAAGTTGAAAATGCACTTCAGCGTTGCAAGAGGCTGCAGGAGAGCTCAGACCAGAGGGAAATGTGGGGTTTTCTTGAGATCTGACTTCAGTTCTGGGTATGCTGGCACTTGATGGTGTTTAATGTAGAAAGCTAGACAATGAAAGACCTTTCAAAACTGTGGTCATTTTGGGGCAGAGGGGTGTCATGGAAGTCTCCTAGAGATGCAAGGTATGAAATTCCCAGGACCCAGCAAAAGGGATGCAACAATGGGAGTCACAGAGGATGGTACCAAACCAGGGAAATCTGGTCAAAAGCGTCATTTCACACATCCTTATTTCTTGGTAGCAGATCCAAATCATCCTCATCTACGATAGGGCTGCTTTTCAAAACTTAAAAGCTGTCCTCCCAGTGTCCTTTTCCTGTTCCTATTTAAATTAGGAGAAGCTTTCTAATGTGCCCCAACTGCCACAGGAAGTGCTCCACAAACCCCAAGCCCTTTAGAATGGAATAATACTGATTCACTCATGCCGGAGGCCTTTTCCTGCGTTATCACATATTTACCCCATAGGTTGGCGATGGCGGTGGTGGTGCTTCGCCTTTATAGATGAGAACTTTCGTCTGTGTTAGCTCATCTGCACAGATTCACATTTAATCTTAAAATCCTGCTACTCTTTCTATTACTCCTCTCAACTTTTCTCTTTGTAATTTATACCCCAATGTCATTTTACAATTCTGAAATGGGCTCCTATGTGTTATACTGTGTCACGTCCAACTGAAAGCAGTGATTGTAGTAGCAGGAAAAAAAACTAGAAAGAGTATTTATTTTGTAAATCATAAGATACTCTATAGAGAAATTCGTTACGCTCAAAAGCAAGCCTTACTGAATGTTAACACTTGATAAAGTTAACGAATTATTTAGGGCTGAGGGGAGACCAGATCCCAAGTAACCAATTATGAAATGACAAAAGTAAGAGGTGACAAACTTAATAACCAGAAGCTCAGCTTCATGAGACTCTGGTTACTCCAAGACTATTTTAAGACATAACAGTATAACAAAGTGTGTACCATCTTCTGCTACTTAGACCAGGGCTTTCTAAAGCTTTCAACAATGATGAAAATATTCTAATTCTATATGAGCATATATCTATGCTAATACAATAGTCGTCCACAACTGGAACTATCACTTCAAATGTAGCTAGTACAACTTGAGGGGCTTAAGTATTAATCTTCTTTCATTGACTTCAATTTTATTTTAAAATAGAAACAGTGTAAAATATTTTTTCACTAAACACAACTTTATTGTTTCAGTAGTACTCCATTTTGTTTTAATTGTTTAAAATTTAGTGACTGAATTAAATGAAGGTATATTATAAGCACAAAATATACACCAAATTTAAAACACTTAGTACAAAGAAAGTAAAAATACATTCTTGATAATTTTTCACCGATCACAGAGATAGATGATGATATTTTTCATATGTTGAGCAAAACAAAACATTAAAATTAATTTCCTATATATTAATTCTTTTTAATATAGCTACCAGGAAATGTAAAAATCACAGTGCAGCTTACATTATTTATCTCCTGGACAATGCTGGGTTAGAACCTAGATGCACTGAGGGGTGTGGTTCGGTGGTAGGCCTGCCTGGCAAATGCAAGGCTCTGGGTTCAATCCCAAGCACTTCCAAAACAGAAAAAAAAAAAAAATCTAAGAGCTTTTCCATCTGTGGAGGAAACCTCATGGCAGAAAGATTTGTTCTGCCTCCAAGACTGATGGTATTTCTGCTACAGAGATGACAGGTCATAAATATTATCATAAAATTTTATCCAAAAGTGCTCAACAGGTCATTCAATCTTCCCAGGGTTTAAAGGAAGACTGTAGAGATTATGATTATCTACTAAAATTTTTCAAATAATAGGTGCCCATTCATTTCCTCTGAGAGCCATTTTGCAGACCTCGATTTATGCTTTCCAGTTTTGTTTTTAATTTCAAAATTAATCTTATTTTATAGTCTGTAAAGTGCACAGTACCTAGGACAAGGATGCTGGGTCAATGCATGCGGTGGTGGGGAGGATCGGTGGTGTTTGAATTAACTGACATGGTCACTGCATACAGTGAGAAAGGAGGAAATGGGCTGGCATGGCCACAGGTCCTCCTCCAAAGGCTCAACATCAGGAAAAGATTTTACCTAAATGGCTAAAACCAGCTCTCCTCAGAAGTAACCTATTTCCTTCATTTTCTACATCTAACAAAGAGGGCATTTAAATGGGGCATGGTGGTGCATGCCTATAATCCCAGAAACTTGGGAGGCTGAGGCAGGAGAATCGCAAGTTCAAAGCCAGCCTCAGCAATGGTGAGGTACTAAGCAACTCAGTGAGACCCTGTCTCTAAAATAAAATACAAAATAGGGCTGGGGATGTGGCTCACTGGTTGAGTACCCCCTGAGTTCAATCCCTAGTATCTATATACTGTTTACTCATTTTTCAAATAATTGCCAGATTTTTTACATCCTACTGATGTTTTACAACAATATTTTCTTTAAAATGTAAATAGAATTGGAAAATTTGACACGGAGACCATTTTGTTCCTATGCTTGCTGAACTAAAAATCTAACTTTCAGGAATTAACTGAACTCACCTGGCTCGCTGGAAATAAAGGATAATTACTACAGATGTAGCATCCCAAATCCAAAATGCTTTGAAATCTGAAACTTATTATAAGTTTTCAAATTAGGGATGCTCAATCAGAAAAGTCTGTGCAAATATTTCAAAAATTTTAAATTCCCAATCTGAAATACTTCTGGTTCCAAAAACTTTTGGATAAAGGATATTGAATGTGAACTGTAGTCCAGACTAGGAGCTAGATCTCCTGCCTCCTGAGCTGCTGATCTTCTTACTGATAATTACTATTCTAGACGTACAAGTCTAATCAAGAATAGTCAGTATGCATGGTGATGAGCTCTACTTCACAAAACAATGACTACATGAAACTATTTCCCAATATCAAGTTAACTGTATCTAACCTGCTCTATGCTTTGTTTGTTTGCAGTGGTAGCGATGGAATCCTGGGCCTCATGTATGCTCAACAAGTGCTCTACCACTGAGCTACATCCTAGTCCTAACTTGCTCTGTATTCTCATAAATCATCTCCCCAATGTGGGGACAATCTCTAACTTCCAGAATTTCTTTTCAACCCAAAGTCAAACACCAATTATTTGCCTCTTTCCTATAGCAGATTCTTTTGGTCAGATGTATTATAAGAAAACATATTCTCCTGACAGTGTCTCTTCATGTTATTTCCTCATGGAATTATATGAAGAAATAACATGAGTGTACCATCTTGAAATTCAGGCGACTTCAAAATAGTTGATCAGAATTTTTTCTCTAAAGCCACAGTGATTCCTGGGAATGTACATATAATATATAGTTGATTTACACTTAAAAGTAAGATTGATCTTTTTGTTTTATTTATAACAGTGAGTAAATGATTTAAGCAGCTCTACTGTTCAACCTGCTTTTGATTTTTTTTTTTTTATTGGATAAAGCTTGGCAGGTTAGTTTTGTAATGAAAGCAATCCTTTTCCAAGTCTACTCTTTTCCACAGAGAATCCAATTTCACCCTATTTTCATGCTAATGTTGAGCTCCAGAAGTCTTCAGCCTCTTTGTTCTAATTGCTGTAAATTATAAACCCAACCAGCACCGAGGTAGCTAGTGATGCCTGCCGCCTAGGATACTGCACATTTCTGTTGACGATTAGCATCAGTGAGACACCGTGCTGCGGTCTTGAGTGGTTCTTTAAATTCCCAAATGTGGTCACAGCAGTGAGGTTTTATTCTGAATCACTGACTGATTCCCCTCATTTTCAGAAGTTGTTCTTCTCAGTTTCCCTTTCTTTATCAATACCAAGCAACAGCGGGCGGGGGGGGGGGGTGCTGTCTACCTTCATTTCCTTATTTATTGTGGACAGGGGCTCCAGGTCTACATTCCACCTACAAATCAGCAGGTTTCACAACTCATGAGGGCATATTCATTTCAGCTTCTCCCAGCAGGTTTCTCTTCACCATTGTCTGGCTCCACTCTTCCGCCTTCAGCTGCTGGCTTAGGATGCTGGGCTATAAAGGGCTCTGCTGCTGTCTTTCTATTCCCCATTATCTTAGTTTCTAAAGTGATATTCAAATAATTATACTCTCATTCAACTGTCCATTTCAGACTCCAGCTTAAAAGCCCCACGTTGGCAGCGACTGAGTTTTAAAGAACAACGTGTGTGGGAGCAAAACGATGACAAGCATCTTCATAGTCCCCATCCTGTGCCAGACACCATGTACAAACCTCCTATGGATGACTCACGACACTCAAGATACTTGACAGAGGAAGAAAGTGAAGGTCAGGGAGGTGAAGAGACTGGTCTAAAGCTCACAGAGCGGAGAAAGATGAAAACACAAATGAAACAGTGCTCCTTCAAACCCCAATTTCTATTTTTGCTACTCCTTAAGCATTTGTAAGTGCCACCAGTTTCTTGGTAATTCCCGAATGAGGCCTCACATTTTTTTTTTTTTCTAAAATACAGGTATGTCTCTAGTGCTACTTCACATTTAATTCTCCTTTTTCTTGATGTGCTAATTACTTTCTGTTAAGAGTTACAAATACCTAAGTCAGGCATGGTGGTGCATTCCAGCAGGTTGGGAGGCTGAAGTAGGAAGTGCGCAAGTTCGAAGCCAGCCTCAGCAATTTAGCAAGGCCCTAAGCAACCTAGTGAGACCCTGTGTCAAAATAAAAAATAAAAAAGGCTGAGGTGTGGCTCAATGGTTAAGCACCCCTGGGTTCAATCCCTGGTACAAAATTAAAAAAAAAAAAAAAAAAAAGTTACAAATATATCAGGGTTTTAGCTTAAGAAATATTCAGCATTAGCCCTGTATGGTGGCACACACCTGTAATCCCAGCAGTTTGGGAGGCTGCGATTGCAAGTTCAAAGCCAGTCTCAGCAACTTAGCAAGACCCTGAGCAACTCAGCAAGACCCTGTCTTTAATTAAAAAATAAAAAGGGCTGAGAATGTGATTCAGTGGTTAAGCATCTAAGCATCCCTGGGTTCAATCCCTGGTACCAAAAAAAAAAAAAGCTTTGTTCAGATGAGATTGAAACACATATTTCTAGGATTTACTATTCCAACTCTTATTTTAAACAATAATTACAAAAATAAAGAACTACTATTAATATAAAACTCCAAAATAGATGGTACAGAAATGAAGATCTAATAAAAACTGATTTTGAAGAAATCTATAATTCCTATAAGTATAAATTACTAAGGGGAAAATATTTTATAAGTTGCATATAGGGTACAAGGAGAGAGAAGGTAAAATAAAAGGGATATCACTGATTTAAAAAAAAAAAAAAAAGTCAATGACAGAGAGCAAAGCATATTTTAAATCATATCCAATTCTCCAAGTTAACTGCTATTTCAGAAAATAACCTGGGCACACACGGTCTTGAAAAGCCTATCAAAAGACAGTGCCGGCTTTAAATGAAGAAGAAAAAGATACACTGAAGCTCTGTAATGGTCCCTGAAACATGTTTGATGTGCCTCTAAAATATAAATGTGGAAAAGATGCAAAAACAGAACAGAATGGAAAAATCAAGGTTACTTTAACTTAAATGAAAATAAATGTAAGTTATTATATTTTGAATGGTCCATGTTTTAGACTTTGTAAAGCCAATCCCATCATCCAGCAGTTCATAAACAGTAAAATAAATTACCACTTTACAAAAAAATGTGTAATCCAAGAATATTTGCAAAATTGGAATGCCCAGCAATAGAGAAACGGTTAGGTAAATTATGTTACATCTACTCAGTGGGCTATAATGTAATTCATAAAAAGCTTGATATGATGCAGGGGGCGGGGGGAATATAAAATTCTATATTTTCTTTCATTGAATTAACATAAAAAGTTTAAAGGAATAAATACTGGAGAATAATACCTATAATGATATTAGTTCTATCGTGGTGCTAGAATAATTTTTCCTTTAAAAAAAAAATCCTGTAACTCCTTCATATTAATGATCATTGCATTTGAATGAGGGCTCCATAAAATTACAGACTTAAGTGTAACTTAACGACAACTTACTGTTGTCTCATCAATGACATTCAATAGAATTAAAACACAAGCCACACATGTATTTTAAATTTGCTAGCAGTCATTTTGAAAAAGTCAAAATACACAGGTGAAATCAACTTTAAGATTTTTATTTAATCCAATATATCCAAAATACTGTCATTTCTGCATATTATCAATATTTTTAAAAATGAAACAAAAAAAAATTGGGATTGTGGGTACAGCTCTGTGTTACAGTGCTTGCCTAGCACGTGCAAGGCTCTGGTTTGATCCCCAGGACTACCAAACAACAGGAGAAGGAGAAGAAAGAAACCATGAATGAGCTATTTGAAAGTCATTTTTTTTTGTACAATCTTAGAAATCTCAATTCAGACAAGCTGCATTTCAAGTGTTCAATGGCCACATTAGCTGGAGACTATCCAACTGGATAACGCAGGTCTGGATTTTTGGATCTCTCATCCCCTAAAACACTGTGACGTTAAGGAAAAGTAGAAGTTTGCACAGGAAATCACATAGTCATTCTCTGGGAATTGATGGAGTCATCATAATAACTGGGCAACTGTCTGCCTACAGAAACCAATAGTAATTTCATGTCTCTAACATGCTCCATGGGGCCCAAAGAGAAGGGTCTATCATTTTATTACCTTGTGTAGTTCTCTTTGTATCCAGAAATATCATCGTTGGGAGATCGCAGTCTACGTTGGGATGGTGCCTCCAGATGCCAATAGTTGATGCGGTTTAAGAACATTTTGGCCAACTCAACAATCGTTTGCCTTTCTTTTGATGGTAGGTGACTAAATTTGTACTGTACAAAGTTATTCACACCCTTAAAAGAAGGGAAGAAAATTTATTCATGCAAATATGTGATCATACTAATTCTTCACACCCACCCAACCAGCACTATTGGTGATGAGCAAAAACAAACAAACACATACTTCTCAATTCTCAAAAATCTCGTGTGTGTGTGTGTGTGTGTGTGTTGCTGGGGATTGAGCCCAGAGCCTTGTGCATGCAAGGCAAGCATTCTACCAACTGAGCTATATCCCCAGCCCATTTCTTCATTTTCTTTAAAACAAAACAACAGTGCCCACAGAGAAACCTGCCACAGGTCACAGTGGATGAAAAGTAACAAGAGAGAAGGGCTGTGAGCTGTGGCTCTGTGCCTGCTTCAATCCTGAAGCAGTTCAGAGAAAATCAAAACCATGGACCAAAGAGATCAAAACCCCTTAAACAGTAAAATATGACTGTTTTGCAAAATGATTCTGGCTTCACTAGTAGCATATAAGCTCATATAAAATGTTGTTCTTAGATAAACATTGTTTTTCTCTGGAATTTTTTTTTTTTTTTTTTTTTTTTTTTTTTTTGGTACTGGGGATTGAACCCAGAGGCACTCAAACACTGAGCCATATGCCCAGCCCTTTTTGTATTTTATTTACAAACACGGTCTTGCTGAATTGCTTAGGGCCTCACTAAATTGCTGAGGCTGGCTTTGAACTTGTGATCTTCCTGCCTCATCTTCCCAAACTACTGGGATTACAGGTGTGCGCCACAGCACCAGGCTCTGCAAAATTTTTAATCAAAACTATTGCTAAAAGTAAAATACATAATTCAGTAGCAAAAAAAAAAAAAAACTATGGCTAGCATATCTTCCATATTACTAAACATTATAATTTAAGTCTTGTCCACTGAACTAAACTAATAATATTTAAGTCTTTACTGTCACTCTTTTGGTTTTAGCAAGTTTATCAGGAAAAAAACAAACAGTCAAAATTATGTGCTTTTTCAAAAAGCTCTGGATTCCTTTAACCTTCCTGCAGAACACTCCCATCTCATCTAATTTCACAAAAAAGAACAATAGATTCTTATTTAATAGTTTGGAATCAAAATATAACTTGTTCTCCTGAAAACCCACTGATAAAAGTACATTTGTAAGGACTCTGGTAGTCCATCTTCTCTAGTCAGATTTTCATCAAGAAATTCAATCCAGAGAGCTTGACTTTGATATAGCCAAACAATGAAGGGCTAAAAATTGATGTCCATGAAAAACAACCTTGCAGACAAAGTCTATACATTTTAACAGATTCTCTTAGTAAAACAGCTTCTTCCCAGGAATTGTACTGTAGCCAGAAGTCAATGTTTTTCACATTACAAGCGAATTCCCTCACCTTTTCCAAACAGTGCCAATCAAAAGGACAAAGACTTATGTCTACAACATCAACAACAGGGAAAAGCACCATTCGTGTGTCCATAGTCCCCTCAACCCCACAGCGTTGGGCGTTAAGAGGGCTCAGGAGTTAACCCAGGATGTTTTACCACTGAGCCACACTCCTAGCCCTTTTATTTTTGTAATTTAAGACAGGGTCTCACTAAGTTGCTGGGCCTGGCCTCAAACTTGTAATCCAGATAATTTTCACAGACTTGGCGGATATTTCGGATCCAGGGATAGAAGATGGAAGGAAGATGTGAATAGAGATGTAGAAGGAAAATTGAAAGGTGTCATCAGGCTAAGGATGAGACTCAATGGTATATGCCTAGCATGTATGTTCAAGGTCCTGGGCTCTATCCCCCAGCACGGGGTCGGGGGGGGGGGGCATTTTTTCAACTTAAAACCAATAAAGAACGAGCTTGTTTTTATTTTTTTACCTGCTCAATACTAGGTTTTTCAAATGGAGGCTTCTTCTCCAAAGAGCCTTCAACCACAGGTTTTCCTCTTTGTAAAATAGATTTTCTCAAGAGCTGCAAAGAAATAATTTTTTTTTAAATTTGTCTATCTTACAGACAGCCTTTAAGGGAAGTTACTGTATTCTATTTATCTTAACTATATGTAAACAAATTCTTAAATCAAACAGATAAACTATCAGGAAACAAAAATTTGCCTTCATACCCATAACCAGGACTATGAGAAACTACACACCTTTCATGTCTGAGCAGCCTAGACCACCCAGGAGCCAGGAGTGACCACCAGACACCACTATCCCTCCCACCTTCTCCCTCTCTCTGGTTCTGGCTTCCTACACACCAAGAAGACTTTGCACATTCCAGTTCAGGCCACTGGATGTGTCCTGAAGCTCGGGAGCATCTTACTTAAATGCATGAAAGGCCAAGACCTATTCTGAACAAATGAGGCCAGGAAGAGGAGCTGTCTAAGAGGAGCCAGCTGGATGGAGGTCCTATACACAGTCTAGGGTAAGTTTTTTTGGGAAAAAATTCTGCAAGGCTCTCAACTGGCAACTTTCACTGTTGCGGTCTTCTTTCACTTCCCTTCCATCCACAGCATGTAGGCCAATGGTTCTGGCATCTGAATGCCCACAGAACAAAAATACTGCCCGTAATTCCTGCCTCTGGAATCGAAAACCCTCAAAGAGCAAATAGAAAAAAAACAAAGGCATTTACCAAGAAGAAAGCTGAATTGAAATTGAAATCCTTTTTTTTTTTTTAATTTAAATCCTTTACCTTCAACCTTTGCTTTAATTTTCTGTAAACTTTACATGTGAGCTGGGTATGCTATGGTCCTGCATTGATTTAAGTTACATTTTTACTTCTTTTCTCCATTTATTGCCTTTTCTATAGAAATAAAACATGGCAACCATTCCCCCAGTGGTTACTAGAAATTGACAAACCCCTAAAGTTAAAGATGGCCATGTGTCACTACGGAGCTGTTTACAAAGACCTCATATATGTTGAGTATGGAGTATTTGTTGGTCCTCTGAATGCACTATGCCCATCTTTACAAAAAGAAATTTCCAATACAGGTAAGTATTATCTGTGCTTCTAAGGATACATAATGATTAATAATAAAATTTAAGTATAAAGAATTCTAGTTTCCTACCTTTTTTTCTCCTAAGACAAAAGAAGACCATACCATATCAAATCTTGGCCAACTGGGGTTTTCCATTTAGAGGTAAACTGGTGTTGAGCCTCAGTTTTGTCATTTACAAAGTTTCTATTGGTGCCAGGGGGGTTGAAGTTCAGTGGCACAGTGTTCCTCTAGCTAATACAAGTTCCTGGGTTTGATCCCCAGCACTAAATAAATAAATATTATTAATACATCAAGCATCTGCATTCTGTCTTTTGCCAGAAACTCCAGAGGTTGTTTTGGTTTTGGTTTTGTTTGTGAGATTCTTTATCACCCAGACTGGCTGGCCTTGAACTCCTGGAATAAAGCAAATCCTCCTGCCTCAACCTCCAGAGTAACTGACATAACAGGCACATGCCACAGCCCATGATTTCACAATACCTTTTGAGGTAGGTGATCCTGTTATCTGTATTTACAGATGAGGAAACCAAAGCAGAATAACATCAAGGTTATTCTGTTATTACACTGCAGGAGCAAGGTTTTTTTATACCTAGGTCCCCAGAACAACATCTACAGGCACTGAGGCATGCTTCAGTTGTAGGACACACCTTTCCATTGAGTTTGTTTTCAGCATCTAAAATTGAAGTTTTTAAATACTGCTAGAACATGCAATACATTTTAACTGAATTATTGACACATAAGACACAGAAACTGCCTTTCAAAAGTTAAGGGATGGATCATTTCTAACTCTTCATTCTGTCCAAAGAATGACTGCATTAGAATGGGTGCTGATTTGGGGGGGGGGACATGGGGGGTGTAGGGTACCAGGGATTGAACTCAGGGCCACTGACCCATATGCCCCTTTAAATAGAGACGGCGGGGAGGGGAGGGTGTTATGGCACACGCCTTGCACATGCAAGGCCCTGGGTTCGATCCTCAGCATCACATAAAAATAAATAAATAAATAACATTATTTTAAAAAAAAATAGAGACGGGGATTATTTTGGATTGGATTTCTACAGGCAATTATATGTACACTGTTATTGAAAGATGGAAGGGGAAAAAAATAACTTCAAAGCCGAGCAATGTTTCTGGCCCGTTGTGTTGGTTATAAACCAAGGAGGCTGACAGAATGGAACCCTGACACCACCTTCTCTTCCTTCAGGGCAGTGGGGAGCTGCCAGGGAGCTCAGTTCCAAGACAAATCATAGCTGCCGTCATGCAGACCTTGCTTTCCTTCAGCTAAGATCTTTTTCCAAAGAAGCTCTAAATAGTAAGAAGCTGCCAAGGTTCAATCTAGATGACTCAGGCCTCATGACCATGTCAACAAACTGTCACCTGGAGTGGCCTGGTGCCTGCTAAAGCTGTGGGAATTCAGTTCATTCTCTCAACTCTTGAGTTAAATCCCAACTCGCAATATAATTTTCCCTTCAACTCCTTCTGCTGTCTTACCCCCCGCCGCAAAAAAAAATCCATTAGTACAATAAAAAATAAAAGTTAACAAGAGACAGGAAAATTATGGAGCAAATAAGTTCAAAGAAAAAAAGCTGTAAGAATTGGGTAAAGAAATTGTACTGGGATTCCTAGCAGCCAAGGCAAAAGAAGAAACTTATTAGAAAATTTAATTATCCTTATATAAATATAGAGTGCTGCCAATGTAGCTCAGAGAGCTTGCCTGATAAATGAGAGGTGCTGGGTTTGAGCCCCAGTGCCACAGACAGACAGACAGACAGATCGATCGATCGATCGATCGCAAAGCCTTTTATTAAAGAGGCAAACTTTTCCTGGCGGTAAATTCTGGATGCTATTTTTTTAACATTCTTCTAAGGGTTACATAAAATAATCTAGACTACAATACCCTCTACAGCAGGTGTGTTGTTTTAATTATCCTTCTGGCGACCTCCTTTATAAATCTATTTTTAGCACCCTAAAGTTTTTCTACCCATCTTGCCACCAGTTTCCCTCCCACACCTGTAAGTCCCGACTTCAAGAAGCAGCCTGAGGAGACCTCCATCTGTGGGATGGGAATGGCTGTAACCCAAGTGGAGCTGAGGAAGGACCAGGAAGAGGCAACTATGGGGAGTGGCAGCTGTAATCAGTGACTAGCGTCATCAAGACACATGTCAGAGTGGGAAGGTGCCAAGGCCCATTGGTAAAGTCTTGATTCCTTCCCTTGAAGCCTAAGAAACAGACTTGGGGCCTCTCCCATTTCCTTCTCTCCCCAGGCTGGCCTCCCTGCTGTTCCTACACCACAACACTCTCACCCAGTGGGCAGACGAGATGTCTACTCTCCTTTCTGCCCGGGGGCTCTCGCCCTGGCACCGGTGGCTCCTCACTCCTGCTCCATTTCTACTCAGATGCCATCTCCTCAGAGGGGATTTCCTAACTGCCTTCCTCACTGGCATGCCCCCTGCCCACCACCATTCTTGCCGTTCTGATTTCACTTACCCTATACTTTGTTTCTCTTTACAGCACTTAGCACCACTTGAAAATATATTCTTGACTCATCAACAGTCTGCCTCCCCTGCTGAATGACCTCCATCAGGACAGAGTTTCGACCACGGATCTATCCCTCATGCTACACTGGTGCCATGCAGAGAGCAGGTGTGCAATGAATGTTTGTTGGGTGGACAGAAAGAAATCTATAAGCCTATGCAAATCAAGATACGTAATTTTGCACAGAGGCATGAAGAAGCTCAAGGAGAGTGATGCATCCAAGGCATGGCAGGTCATTTGAGAGAATCCGTGGCACGCTGCGCAAGCCCTGAGGGAAAAATATACCATAAGCTGAGAGTCTCCACACCCACAGCCTGGCATGTGGACACTGAGCAGGTGTGGAAAAGAAGGGAGAAGAAAAGCCTTTTAAAATATTGAAATCTCACCTTGAATAGATAGAAATAAACTTGTTTGGTATCTGCATCTTCTTCCTTGTGGACGCAGGTAAAGAGATATTCCACATCCAACACTATTCCCAGGAGTCTGTTCATTTCTTCCTCTGACACATTCTCCAGGTGGGAAACGTGAGCAGCTGAAGATGAGACCAAAGGAACAACACGTATGTGTAAGAATTCAGCTGGACAACCACAAGCACTCCCCACTAGAAAACAGAAGGTTCTCTCTCACAAAACTTCCCTTCGATCCATTAGGTTGCCTAATGAATCCACAAAAGGGAATTTCTGAACCCTTTAGGATGGATGTTTTCTCATAAAAATCCACTCGTAATTAGCCTTCCTATCCAACACTAAAAGTGGGCAAGGAGCTAATGTACTCAAATAATGTGTATTTGAAGAACTGAAACTTTAAAAAAAAAAAAAAAACAGAAATTTGTAACAAGAAGCCTGCTAATGAGAGGGTCAAGTTCTTATGTTTCCACATTAACAAATTCTCCACCATACCAAGAGAGTTCTCCATTTCTCTATAGTCCTAGACACTGATTCAGGATTTATAGATCTGTGGTTCAGAGGTACGGAAAACCGCATTCCCTCAAGATTTAGTTCTAGGTCCCACGGAATGCTCAGTTGGCCACAAACATCATTACAGTGTAAAGACTGAGGTCCATTCCCTCGGCCTGAGACACTCCAAAAGGTCATCGTTTCTGCAGCAGTCCCAAGACTGTTTTTAGCTCGGGATTCAGTCAATGTCCTCCACGATTTAGCCCCCAAACATACTTTCCTACCTTTGTTCTGTTGTCTTACTACAATTTTAGTGACCTCCCATTGACCTTACCCTCTCCCGCCATCTTGTTATCTTCTCTACCCAAATTTTGTCCATCTCTCAAAATTATCACATTTAATCCTCAAACAATCCCATAAAAGTATTAATTTGTTAATTTGTAATCCCATTTTACAGATAAGGAAACCAAGACTTAGAGAAATTGAATACTGTTTCATCAAACTTCACTCATCCAACAAGGTAGGGCCAAGGGTTCAAAAGTCAAGAATGATTGACTCAAATTCTAAAGCACCTACAAATATATATTTCATATTTCCCTTTTTTTTTTTTATACTGGGGATTGAACCCAGAGGTACTTGGCCACTGAACCACATCCCCAGCCCTTTTTATTTTTAATTTTGAGACAGGGTCTCACTAATGTGCTTAGGGCCTCTCTAAGTTACTAATAGGTTGACCTGGAATTTGTGATCCTCCTGTCTTAGCCTCCCAAGTCACTGGGATTACAGGTGTGTGCCACCATGCCAGCTCCTCACCTGTTTTAAAGGGAGATGGAACAAAAGATTATTTGTTTTTTTGTGATGGGGGGGAGGGTGGGGGGGAGGGCGGGGGGCGGGGGAATCAAACCCAGGGCCTTTGCACGCAAGGTAAGAACTCTACCAACTGAGCTATATCCCCAGCCCAGATTATTTGTTTTGTTTTGATTGGGTTTGGTTTGGTTTGGTTTCAGTACCAGGAATTAAACCTGGGGGCTTAACCACTGAGTCACATCCCCAGCCCTTTTTATTTTGAGACACGGTCTCCTCAACCTGCCGAGTCACTGGGATTACATGCATGCACCACGATGCCTGGCTGGAACTAAAGATTATTAAGGAATCTCTTCTAGGTGGTGGGCACAGGTTAATCTACCCTGGAGAACACAGTGCTCCTGTCATCAAACCATGCTCAATTGGAATCCTGGGGTTCAGGATACTGGTAGTACCACCTGCATCCTCTATTTACCACAGCTCCTGGCTTTCAACTACCAGTGGCTCCATTTCTCTACCTAAGGGCTTTTCCTGTCACTGTAACTTACTCTGCCACCTATGTACCCCTCACAAGTGATCCTCCCATCTTAGTCTCCCAAGTCACTGGGATTACAGGTGTGCACCACCATGCCAGCTCCTCACCTGTTTTAAAGGGAGATGAAACAAAAGAATATTTGTTTTGTTGTGATTAGTGGGTGGGTGGGAGGGGGGGTTGCTGGGGAATCAAACCCAGGGCCTTTGCCTGCAAGGTAAGCACTCTACCAACATCTGAAGAAGTCAGTATATCTCCCTCATTTAATTAATTGTCATTGCCCACAGTGAAATCTGGTATAGTAATTAACCACATTTATTGTACAGGTTTCCTCTGTCTTACTTTGCAACTCCTCTATACTTTCAGCTCAAATAAACTACCTATACTAAATCTTTGTCTCAGAATTGGCTTCTGGGGAGTTTAACCTCAGATACCTAAACAAAAGCATTTTCAGAGCTGGGTGCAGTGAAATTCACCTAAATTCCAGCTCCTTGGGCTGCTGGGGCAGGAGGATCATATCTAAGTCCAACCTGGACAACTTAATGAGAAACCCAGTCTCCAAATTTTTTGAACAAGGGCAACAGAGATCTCAGCTATAGCTCAGTGATGGAGTACTTGGCCGTCATGCCCAACGCCCCAATGCCCCAGCACCACGTAAAAAGAAAAAAGAATAATTCTCAAGGAAGTAAGAGGGTTAAATGCCAAAGAATGGGAGCTTCCAAATGTGCTTAAAAAGCAGGCGTAGCTGTACCCCATTCCAGACAAAGTAGACTTTTTGACAAAAACTATAAAAAGAGAACAAAAAGGCATTATATAATGATAAGGGTCAATTTATCAGAATATAACAATTATAAATATATGTGCTCAACACTGAAGCACATAAATACATAAAACAAGCAACAGATCTGAAAGGGTAGAAAGATTGCAGATCACAGCACAATAATAAGGGGTTTCAATACCACACTTTCAATGATGGATAGATCATCTAGACAGAAAATCAATGAGAAAACACTGGACTTGAACTACATTTTAGACCAAATGGAACCAACAGACATAGACACAGTATTGCATCCAACAGCAACAGAATACAGATTCTTCTCAAGCACATGTGGAATTTTCTCCAGGAGAGATCACATATTAGGATACAAAGCAAACCTTAACAAATTCAGAAAGGATGAAATCATTCCAAGGGTCTTTTCCCACCACAATGATATAAAACTTTCTAGAAATCAATAACAGGAGGAAGTTTGGATATGTAAAAATTAAACAACATGTCCTTCAACAACCAATGGATAAAAAGAAATAACAAGGGAAAACTTAACTGAGGAGGTAAAAGATACGTACATGGAAAACCATAAAATATTTATAAAAGTGAAGAAGAAATCAATCAATAAAAGGATATCTTGTGGGCTGGAGTTGTGGCTCAGCAGTAGAGCGCTCGCCTAGCGCATGCGAGACCCTGGGTTCGATCCTCAGCACCACATAAAAATAAATAAATAAAAACAAAGGTATTTTGTACAACTAAAAGAAATAAATATTTTAAAAAAGGATATCTTGTGTTCAAATATTGAAAGAATTAATATCATTAAAATGGGGGCTGGGGACATAGCTCAGTTGGTAGAGTGCTTGCCTTGCATGCACAAGGCTCTGGGTTCAATCTCTGGTATCACCAAAAAAAATTAGTGAATTACAGATTCAATGTAATCACTACCAAAATTTCAAAGACATTTTTTCACACAAATAGAAAGAGCAATTCTAAAATTGATACAGAAATAAAAGATCTAAATAGTAATAACAATCTTGAGGGGGAAAAAATGAGAGAGCGAAAAAAAATTGAAGGCATCACATACTTCCTGATTTAGAAATCTACATCAGGGGCTGGACTTGAGCTCAGTGGCACAGAGCTTGTCTACCCTACTCAAGTCCCTGAGGTTTTATCTCCAGCACCCTAAAAAAAGAAACCACAAAGCATCTACTTCCAAGTTATAGTAATCAAAATGGCATGATACTGACATAAAAACAAAGACACAGACCAACAGAGAACCTAGAAATGGGGACTGGGACTGGAGTTCAGTGGTAAAAGCATTAGCCTAGAGTATGTGTGATCCCTACCACCACAAAAGAAAAAGGGGGGGTGGGATGGGGAAGGAAATAAAAAGAAGGAAAGTGAGAACCTGGAAATAAATCCGTGCATTTACACTTGACTGATTTTCAACAAAGATGCCAAGAACACACAATGGGGAAAAGACAGTTTCTTCAATAAATGGTGTTGGAACAACTAAATTTCCACATGCAGAAGAATGAAGTTAGACATTTATCTCACAGTATGTACAAAAAAAAAAAAAAAATCAGCTCAAATGGATTAAAACAAATGATCCGAGATAGTAAAACTATTACTAGAAGGAAACATAAGGGAAAGCTTCCTTTGGTTGTTGTGGTTTGGTTTGGGTTGGTTTTCTACTGGGGATTAAACCCAGGAGTGCTTTAACACTGAACCAAATTCCCATTCCTTTTTATTTTTATTTTTAAACAGGGTCTCACTAAGTTGCTGAGGCTGGCCTTGAACTTGCAATCTTCCTGCCTCAGCCTCCCCAGTCACTGTGATTACTGGCGTATGCCACCACACCCAGCAAGGGGAAAGCTTCTCAA
Organism: Callospermophilus lateralis; assembly: GCF_048772815.1. Taxonomy (NCBI): domain Eukaryota; kingdom Metazoa; phylum Chordata; class Mammalia; order Rodentia; family Sciuridae; genus Callospermophilus; species Callospermophilus lateralis. The sequence continues at coordinate 185,385,638 of NC_135305.1, read as the reverse complement.
CATTGGTCTTGGCAAAGTTTTTTTTTGAATTGAACCCAAAAGCACAAGCAACACAACAGAGACAAACGGGATTGCATCAATCTGAGAAGCTCTGGGCACAGAAAGGGGAAAAATCAACACAATGAAGAAACAATCTACAGAATAGGAGAAAACATATGCAAACTATAAATGTGACAAAGAATTTAAGGAATACAGAAGGAAATCAATAACAAAAAAAATAATAATAATTCAATTAAAAAAATGGGTAATCAATCTAAATAAAAATTTTTTCAAAAGACTGAAAAAGGCCAACAGATACCTAAATTTTTAAAAAGTTCAACATCACTGATCATCAAAACTAAAATTAGACGTCACCTAACACCTGTTTGGATGGCCTATTATAAATAAAAGGAAAGATTAAGTGTTGTCGAGGACTTGGAGAAAAGGGAAACCTTGTCCACTGTTGGCGGGAATATAAATTAGCACAGCCATTATGGTAACCATCATAAAGATTTCTCAAAAGTGAGAAATGGAATGGACAAAGCTTGCACAGGCCTGGAATTCTAGCTTCTCGTGAGGCTGAAGCAAGAGGATAGAAAGTTCAGGCCAGCCTGAGCATTTAGAGAGAATCGACCTCAAATTAAACAGGCTGGAGACGCAGCTCAATGACAGAGCACTTGCCTAGCATGAGTGAAGCCCTGGGTTCAATTCTCAACACCAAAAAAAAAAAAAAAGAAAAAGAAACGAAACCCAGTTTGGCATGTGGTACATACCTATAATTCCAGCAACTCAGAAAGCTGAGGCAAGAGCATCTCAAGTTCAAGGCCAGCCTCAGCTACTTTGCTGACTTCGGATTTAGTGGTAAAGCACCCCTGGGTTTAATACCCGGGACCAAAAAAATAAAATAAAATAGCATAAAATAGCAAATTCTCCAAAAAAGCAGAGAGCAGAATGATAGTTACCAAGGACTTAGGATGCAGGTTAGAAGGATGGGTGGTGAGGCTGGGGTTGTGGCTCAGAGGTAGAGCACTCACCTAGCATGCATGAGGCACTAGGTTCAATCCTCAGCACCACATAAAAATAAAATAAAAATATTGCATTCATCTATAACTACAAAACAAATATTTAAAAAAAGAACTAATAAAAAAAAAGAAGGATGGGTGGTGGATGTTGGTTAAAGGGTACAAAGTTACACAGGAAAAAATATGTTCTGAAGATTTATCATACCGTATGGGGTAAGTACACTTAATAATAATATATACTTGGAAACTACCAAGAACTGATTTTAAATATTCTCAATAAAACAAAATGATAAGCATGTGAGATGATGGATGTATTAGCTTGATTTAATCTATTCACAATAGGCTTGGTAAATGTCCCCCAAAGGCTCATGTGTTAAAGACTTGGTCAACCAGCCTGTGGTGGTATTGGGAGGTGACAGAACCTTTAGGAGGTAGGGTCTAGTGAAAGGAAGTTAGGTCATTGGGGCATGCCCTTGAAAGGTACATTGGGACCCTGGTCTCTTCCTGTGTCTTTTCTTTTGACTGCCAGCTGCCACCAGGTGAACAGGCCTACTCTATCATGTACAACCACCATGATGTACTATGCTGCCACAAGCCCAAAGCAACAGGGCCAAGAGATCATGGATATCAATCTCTGAATCCATGAGCCAAAATAAACTTTTCCCTTAGAGTAAGCTGATTAACATACATACATCAAAACATCGTATTGTACAGCAAAAAATATACACAATTTGTATATCTGTGTGCTGGTGATTGAACCCACAGCCTGTCTCATACTAGGCAGGCACTCTGCCATTGAGCCACACTCCCACTCACAATTTTTTATTGAAGAAACAAAGGAATTCATAAAAGATTTGTACTCCAGCCAGGCGCAGTGGCGCATGCCTGTAATCCCAGTGGCTCAGGAGGCTGAGACAGGAGGATTGCAAGTTCAATGCCAGCCTCAGCAAAAGTGAGGCACTAAGCAACTCAGTGAGACCCTGTCTCCAAATAAAATACAAAATAGGGCTGGGGATGTGGCTCAGTGGTCACGTGCCCCTGAGTTCAATACCTGGTACCCCACCCCCACCCAAAAAAAGGTATGTACTCCAATCCAGGTAACTTTACCCTATATGGGTAACAATTGGGCTGGATGAATGTATGCAATTTTTATTTGTCAATTAAGCCCTAATAAAGCTGGGGAAAAAACTAAAGGGTTGAAAATTAGAGGGACAGAGGGCACCAACCTTTTATTCCTTTCTAATGCAAAAAAGAGCAAAGGAAAAGCAGAGTAACTGGCTAAGGCAATAGGCCCCCAAAGGAAGCAGCTTCAAAAGGCAAGAGAAAGACTCTTATAATCTGCCTCCCTGAATAATCGAATGGATCCATCTAAACTGAAAAACTGACAACACCATATCATGTATAAATTGTAATATACATCAAAAAAGTACATGTATGTAAAAACAAAATTAATGTTCAAAAAATGAAAAACAGAAAAAAATTAAAATTCATAAAATTAAATTAGAAAAAAGTTAATGTACAAATTTATTACTTTACTTTTGACTATACAATACTTAGCTTCATCACTTTCTAAAACATACCCCAAAATTAGAATTCTCCTTTGGTAGAATGTTTGCCAGGTCATTTTGTTTCTGGAGACTATGCAAAATTTTCCTGAAGGTCAATCTGAAGCCTTTGGGGGACAGGCCTCATTCTGAAAACAACTAGGTCAAAAATTTTGTGTCAGTTATTTGCAGAAATAATTTTATTTAAGATTATTTTTGCCCTGTAAAGTTTTAATCTCTTTTTAGTGGTAAACTATGAAAGGAATCATATTAATCCCTTCAGAGTCTTCACTATATAATATAAAACACTCTAACAGAGGTGTTAACATACAACGGAGAACTCAAGGAAATGGATGCCATGATTGATTTTAAAGCCAATGAATCACCTTTCTTTTTCTTTAGCTGAAAATATAATCATTTATTCTAATGTGTGATGGGCCATCTCGATTTTAATGCATTTTTTTTTCTTCCTTTCACAGTTCTAGGAATCAAATCCAGGGCTTGGTACATAAAAGGCAAGTACTCTGCCACTGAGCTATTATACTCCAGCTTTTAATATACTATTCTAAGTAGAAATCAACACACCAGTTATTGAAGTGCGTATACATTTCATTCTTGTAATAATATAAGAAAATTAACAGCCAGCGCTGTGGTGCACGACTATTATTCCAGCAGCTTGGGAGACTGAGGCAGGAGGATCACAAGTTCAAAGTCAGTCTCAGCAACAGTGGAGGCACTAAGCATCTCAGTGAGACCCTGTCTCTAAATAAAATACAAAACATGGCTCGAGATGTGGCTCAGTGATCGAGTGTCCCTGAATTCAATCCCCAGTATAAAAAATTTTTTAAAAAATCAACAGAAATACAAAATTCTGTCATCCTCCTAAGAAAGAAAATTTTGCTTAGAGGCCTTTTCCTTACTTTAATTTTGAGGAAATGGATACCAAGAGGAAAGATTTGACTAGTTCGAGCAATGAGTCACTTTTCTTAAGACTACAGAACACTTGACCCAAATGGATTCTGACTCTGAATTAGCAAGAGCTGCTTTGGTTCAAACAGAAGGGCCGTTCCCTTCCCCTGGGATTCCACCGGTTGAAAACTACTGCTTATTATAAAACTACTGCTTATCTTCTTGCTTATTTTGAAAACTAGCCTGGGTAAAAATTTAAATGCTCAATGTCAGCGTGAAACTGGAATGTCCCCAAAAGGATCCTGTGTTAAAGGCTTGGTTCTCCAGCTCCTAACTATCGAGAGGGGGGGCCTACGTGGAGGAAGTAGGTCACTCGTGACATGCCCTTGAAGAAGGGTACACAGGCACTTCCTCTCTCTGCTTCCCAGATGCCATGGGGTAAGCAGCTTCATTCCGCCACACACTCCCTGCTCTGATGTTCTGCCTCACCACAGGCCCAGAAACCATACGGCAAGTGACCATGGACTGAAGCCATAAGCCAAAATAAACCTTTCCTCATTTAAGTTGATTTAGCTCAGGTATTTTGTCAAAGCAACAGAAAGCTGACTAATCCTTCAGAAAATGAGACCTAAATTCCCTCTGACTCTGCCCTTAATGAAATCTATGATATTTCCTCAAACCTCAGTCTGTAGCCCAAAGTAGAAAGGAACAGGGAGGTGGAGATGGGGGCAGATATAAATGAACCTGTGGGAGTTTGCTAGAAGGAAGGAAGGGAGAAGCTTTCCTGGAGAAATGAATAACTTTTACAGCAAAAGAGTATCTTTCTTCCTGTGACAAAGGAAAGGTAGACGTGGGGTGGAAAGGGGAATGCTGAGGCAGGAGAAGGATGATAATGAGTGAGATGGGTTACGCATCCTATAGTAATAGGGTAGGGGACTAATAGATGAAGAAAGAAGCTGTGGACAGATGGCTTAAAAAGTGGCAAAAGAAAGCCTAGACACATTACAACGAAAGAGTAGCTTCTCTTGAAAAGAAGGTCACACAAGTAAGCCAGGCACAGTGATGCGCCCCAGCAATCCCAGCAACTTGGGAGGCTGAGGGAGGACTGCAAATTCAAGGACAGTCTCAGCAATTCAGCAAGACCCTGCCTCAAAATAAAAAATAAAAAGGGCTGGAGTGTAACTAAGAAGTCACACAAGGACAATTGTAACTGTGCTCTAGAATACTTCGTTGTCCAGCTGCAGAGAGTTCTCAGACTCTCTAATGCTACCCTCCCTCTCCAAGGAGGCCACTGATGGACCCCTTTTGGCCAAGGCTCCTTTTCAGTCCTCACCCAACTCAGTTTCTAAGCATCCGATTCTCAGCTTTGGTTCTCACCAAATCCACATCACCAGCAAAACTCTTTTCAAACACCAGTCTTCCCCAAAAAGCCACCTAGAGCCTCATCATTGCAACAATACATACACACATCACCACCACCACCATCATCATCATCATCATAGCAAACCATCGTCGTCATCATCATCATCATCATCATCATAGCAAACCAGACTCTGAGATCCATCTCCTCACAACACTCCCAAAACGATACCTCCTTCCAGCCAGTTACACTTCTGCTGAGGAGCCGGTGATTTACTCCTCCAGTGTCCTTTATCCTCCACACATAGTCAGCCACCAGATTCAGCTGAGCTTCCTCACCTTCTCTCAAAGTCATACAGCATTTCCCCTTACTCTTTTGTAGCCATTGGGATCTCAAGCTTCCACTGAGAAAATAGCCCTCACCCTGTTCTTCCTGGTGCCAGGATAGTCTCTAAATAGCATTTTTCCCTCAAACAATCCCATCTCTACCAAATTCAAAGACTGCTCCTTGCTCTTTGTGGCTGTTGGCCAACATCAGACTTGTTAAACTTATTACTGTACTCAACCCCATCCTGGGCCAACACCCAGATGTACCTCCTTCTAACTGCAAAACTGAGCAATTTACTGTACTGAAAATCAACTCACATTAAACCAAAAAGGGTCAGTCCTTATTAAAAGAAACATTTCTTTAATCTTAAGCATTTTTGATACAAGTAGGTACTCTTCCACTATCTAAAAAGCATGTTTTGTTGTTGTTTTGTTTTGTGGTGCTAGGAATCAAATAGAGGACCTCATGTATGTTAGGCAAGTGCTCTACCACTGAGCTGTACCCTAGCACTAAAATGTATGCTTTCTTAAAAAGACATGCCCTCCTGGGCATGGTGGCACAGCCTCTGGCTATAATCCCAGTCTCGATATAATCCCAGCATCTCAGTAGGCCAAGACAGGAGGATCACAAGTTCAAGGTCACCCTGGGCAATTTAGCAAGACCCAGTTCCAAAATAAAATAAAAAGGATTCTCTCTTTGCTTTCTGGCCTCCGTGAGGTGAGCACCTTTGTTCTGCCAAGGCCTTCCTCACCACTGGCCCTGGAAACAGTGGAACCAATGGAACCAAGTGACCATGTCCTGAAATCTCTGAAACCACGAACCAAAACAAGTCTTCCCTCCTTTTAAAAGTGAATGAGTAAAATAAAATAAAATAAAAAGAGTTGGGGATATAGCTCAATGGTAGAGCTTGCCTAGCACAAACAAAGCCCTGAGTTGGATCCCTAGTACCAGGGAGAGGTGTGGGGGGAACTATAATAAAAATCTCTCAACTACAATGCACAATTCCCTCACAATTAACCTGAAACTGAAGTCATTACTCGGAGGCCACTGCTATTTTAAGCTTTGACGTATGCTTCCTAATTTAATACTCCCTGATAAAGTTTGCATTGATGTACACTGTCTCAGCAAGATTAGAGAATAATCCTTCCCCTACACTCTTGCCTACAGTTGAGAATCCCTACCAATAATTTAATCAATCTTTTGAAAATTAATGAAGGCACCCAAAGCTTTGATCTGCATTCCCTGGAATGGCCTAGAGTTTTTTATATTATAGGCTATTATTATTTGTTCTCCTGAGCACTATCCAGTTCCTGGGTTTGGTCGTTTAGTGTGCTGCTCTTTTTATTATTGCCTTAAAAGAATTTTAGGTACTAACCTTTGGTCTGTTCTATTCATTGCAAATGCTTATGAATTTTGTTGAGATTTGTGTTTCATTGATTTGGTTTGGCTGTATACAAACTTTTAATTTTGTAGAAAGTCAAAATCTATGTTTGGCATTTAAGGCACTGCAAACAATTTTCCTACTAACCAAAAGATAACAAAAAATGAATTTCACCTAGCATTTTAATGAGTTTTTTAAAAAATGTTTCTCTATGAAAATGTCAACATCACAAAATTAAAAAAAAATTTAAAAATTAAAGCTGAGAAACGATTCCAGATTAAAGAATATAGAGACATGACAACTAAATACATATGTAATTCTAGACTGGATATTTGATACAGAAAAAAAAATATGAAGGACGTTTTTGGGTCGACTGATAAAATTAGAATACAAGCCATAAATTAGAAACAAGCATTACATTATTGTTAAATTACTGCAATTGGTAATGGAACTGATGTTATATAAAAATAATACCTTTACTTCTAGAAAACACAGATTAAAATATTGAGAGGAAAAGGGCTATGATATATATGCAACTTATATAATGTAGGGAAAGCTATTGTATTGTGTTATATCTGCATGTAAATGAGAACAAACGGCAAAGTAAACTGGATAAAATGTTACCAATAGCTAAATCTATGGAAAGGATATATGGGAAATTCTTCATTTCTATCCTTGTAATTATTACGTAAGCTTCCAATTATTTCCAAATAAAAATGTTTTCAAAAATCTTTCTTCCATCTGAATTTGATAATCCAGCTTTTATTTCAAATGGCCTTCCAAGAGCCTGTTACAAATCATCAGTATAATTACTCAAGAACTGGCCAATCCGTGCCTTATGGGAAAGACTCATTCCTCCCAGCAGAACTCAGTTCCCCCAGTGTCCCTTATATGTGAAGGGCCAGAAGAAGGGAAAGGAAGGTGTAAATCAGAGGAATGGAGGAGGTTTTGCTTATTTTACATCTCTCCAGGAGGGTGCATGTTGGCCCATCTTTGTACTATGTTAGACTTGCAAACACCCAGGGTACCACAGGGTGACCCACCATGTGTATGCTGCCAAGAATCACAGTGCAGCTGTTGCCTTGCTGAGAACAGGAAGCACAATGTCACTGTGTGCTATGACCCTTGCTAAGCTCTGGCTCCGTGTATCATTGACCTGCACTTCTCATGAGGACAGCCTGCCAGTCCTCACATGCCCTGCATTGTGCATGGGCAGCAGCTGAGCAGGAAACTAACATGTCCCCGCTTCTTTGGACCAGAAGCAAATGGCATCCTGTCTACAGGATTTGAAAGCTGGTCAAATACATGTTTTGTTCATGGGATCAAGGCTAGAAGAGGTAAAATTAATAACTACAGGGCTGGGGATATGGCTCAAGCAGTAGCGCGCTCGCCTGGCATGCGTGCGGCCCGGGTTCGATCCTCAGCACCACATACAAGCAAAGATGTTGTGTCCGCCAACAGCTAAAAAAAATAAATAAATATTTAAAAATTCTCTCTCTCTCACTCTCTCTTTAAAAAAAAAAATTAATAACTACAATAGACCTACTGAATGAACTGCAAAAGGCTAATCAATTAAAAGTGTTTCCTTGCTGGGCAGAGTGGTGCATGCCTGTAATCCCAGCAGCCAGGGAGGCTGAGGCAGGAGGATTGCAAGTTCAAAGTCAGCCTCAGCAACTTGGCAAGGCCCTAAGTGATTTAGCGATACTCTGTTTTAAAAATAAAAATTAAAAAAAGGGGTAGGGATGTGGCTCCATTGTTAAGCACCCCCTGGATTCACTCCCTGGTACCAAAAAAAAATTGTTTCATTTTTGAAATCATAGATATGGAATGGAAAAAAGAACAGTCTAAAAGTAAGAACAGAAATCCAACAGAAATATAATGAGAGCCACATCTAGAAGTTTAAATATCCCACTAGCTACGAAAAAAAAAAAAAAAAAAAGCTAAAAGAAAAACTTGGGGGTCAGGTGTGGTGGTGTATACCTGTAATCCCAGCGGCTCAGTAGGCTAGGCAGGAGGATCACGAGTTCAAAGCCAACCTTAACAACATCGAAGCACTAAGCAACTCAATGAGACCCTGTTTCTAAATAAAATACAAAATAGGGCTGGGGATGTGGCTCAGTGGTTGAGTGCCCCTGAGTTCAATCTCCAGTATCAAAAAAAAAAAAAAAAACCTTGGGGGATAGCTCAGTGGCAGAGCACTTCATTTGCTTAGCATTCGTAAATCCCTGGGGTCAATCCCTAACATGCAAACACACACACACAGTCGAAAGAAATCAATAAAAAATGTACTTTAGTAATGTATTATCATTCTGTCAGGTAAAAAAAGTTATTAATATTACCATTTTCCACCTTTTTTTTTCATACTTAGTCTTCCAAATTGGTGTGCATTTTACACTTGAAGCTCATTTCAATTCAAACTAATCACAATCCAAGTAAGCCACAAATGGCCTTGCAGCTACTCAGTGCAAGTACAGATGATGCACCAAGAAAGCTTGTCTGCAATAAATGCAACCAGTGCCCCCTTTTCAGTACAGTGACTTCAATAACTTATCAATAAAGGGAATAAACCAAATTACATCAAATGTATTAAATATATGCTGAATTATAAAAGTCGGCCCTTAATCACAGTTCAGCAAACCAACAGGTGTGTACAATTATAATTACATAAGACGAAACATTACAACAGCTCCGAGGACCTTGTTCCCTCTACAAAGACCTAGAGAGTCAAGCCTTGGAGAAAAAGGGGGATTCGCTGGCCAAAAATGAAAGAAAGGAATTACAGGGCATGTGAGCCTCCATGTCCAAAACACAGATAGGGAAAGTTTAAAGAACCCACAAGCCTGGGAGCCAAAACGAAATGCAGACGGTGGGGAAAGGCCTGGAAGGTATGGAGACATGAAGTATCTGCTGAATTCCACTCTGAGGATAATAGGCAACTCAGAGACGTAAACAGGAGAGCGTGACCAAATTCAATCACTTCTTCCTAGGAATGCTGAGGGTGCAGGAATAGAAATAAGAACAACAGGAGCTGCAGCAGACAGGGCCAAGGAATCATAAGGAAAAGGCTGAATTCAGGAAATGCTGAAGGGATTTTGGAGGGAGACTAAACCTGAGCTACATAGCCAGAGGAAGAGAGAAGTAAGCTAATCAGGTGAGTAGGACAATGTTCTCCATGTTCTGCCCTTAGATCCTGCTGTTCTGTTCTCACAACTCCCCATGAGGTTAGAAACCTGCATCTGCAAGTCTGCATTAGCCAACAGAGGACACTCAGCCAAGAGGAAAATGCTGACTTCCTTCAGGTAGCTCTGTCAGTGTGCCAGCTGAGCCCCAGAGGTATGCCATTTGTCATCAGCACCACACATGTATAAACGGGAACTGAGAGAGATCAAGGGCTGGAGGTCTACGCAAATGTGGTGTGGCCAAAGAAAAAGTGTTGAGTTGTGGGATGTGGTGGGGCTCATGCCTGTAATGCCAGCGACTCTGAGGCAAGAGAAGCAAGGTTGAAGTAGAAGGATCACAAGTTTGAGGTCAGCCTGGGCAATTTTGCAAGACCCAGTCTCAAAACAAAAAATAAAAAGAGTTGGGGATGTAGTTCAGAGGTACAGTGTCCTGGATTCAATCCCAGTTGTCCTCCCCCAACTCCCCAAGAAAAGAAAAGAAAATGTGTTGAGTCAAATAATCTTCTTAAATCACGTAAATATTTGAAATAGTCCATGAGTAAAATACTGGCATTCTCTTTTATTGCTCAAGAAATAAGATACGTGTTTAATCATTAGAGCTAGCTCCTTACTTTCCATAGAAAGTTATAATTGTAAACAAGCAGAAAAGAAGAGATAACTATAATAACAAGGATTAATTCCCACAATGAAGGTAACAACTCTGAAAAAAGAAAAAGAGTTCTATAGAAGCCAGGTACAGTGGTGCACACTAGTAATCCCAGCCACTCCACAGGACGAGGAGGGAGGATTCCAAGTTCAAGACGAGTCTCAGCAACTTAGTAAGGACCTAAGGACTCAGCAAGGCCCTGTCTCTAAAAGAAAAAAAGAAAAGAAAAAAGGAGGGGGGCTGGGGACATGGCTCAGTGGTTAAGGGCCCTAGGGTTCAATTGCAGGTGCAAAAAAAAAAAAAAAAATAGAAAAAGTTATACATAAAAGCTGTATAAAAGTGGGGAGGGAGTAGCTCAGTGGTAAGCATTTGTCTGGTACATAAAAGGCCCCAGGTTCCATCCCAGCACTCTGAGAGAATAAAAAAAAACCTTTAAAAATTATCACTGGTTGAATTTAATCACCAGTTTGTTCTGGTTCAGTTCATTACAATGGAATCCAAAAATAACAACAGAAATTCCAATGGTATTTTGATCACATGGTTTGTTTCCTGCTTTCTTGGTCATAAAAACAGGTTACTTTTTAAATAAGCAATGCCAAATAAGGAGGGTTTTGTTGGTTGGTTAGACGGCTGGTTGGTCAATTGGTTGGATTTTGGGTATTGAAGAATGAACTCAAGGCACTTTACCACTGAGCCACATCCCCAGTCTTTTTTTTTTTTTTTTTTAGACAGCATCTTCCTAAGTTGCTGGAGCTGGCTTCAAACTTGGAATCCTCCTGCCTCAGCCTCCCAAATCACTAGGATTACAGGAATGCACCACTGTTCCCAGCTTGGAATTTTTATTAATACTAAAATGAGGAGAAACATTGGACTCAATTGAAATGCTTTGTTAGAAGTGCTTTGTCAAATTTTTGTAAACTGAATGTGTCTACTTGAAAATATCAAATAATTTCAGAGAATAAGGTAGAATAGGCTGTAATGCCAGTAGTCTATTCTACAGATGACAATTATTAACCCCAAGTAGTTACAGGGTATTGTATTTTACAAGCAAATCTAGATCTACCATTTCATTATGTAGATGATACTAAATTGCAAAAAGGTGAAGTGATATGGCAAACTGTGGGGTCAGGCCCCAAATTCTTATTTCCTAACTGCCAATTGAAATTCCTTTCCACTAGATCAGACTCTCTCACTCCTGTGTTTTCTGTCCACCAGACACAGAGGAGTATCAAATTATGGCAGGACACAGACGCTGGGATGAAAATAATTGTCAAGACACTATATAAAACCGGGTGCAGTGGTACACTAAAAATAAAACAAAACTAAAAATTTTTTTTAATTAAAAGCTCAATATTTCCTTCAAAATGCTCTATTTTCTAAAGAAAGAAATCAGTGCTATTCTTGAAGAAGCACCCTGCAATTTGGGACAGGACCACCTTCCACGTAGTTAATTCTGAGGGTAGTTAATTCTGTAGTTAATTCTGAGGGATTCTAGTTGGGCATATGACAGGCACTCTCCCTTAACCAAACAGAAACTGATTTGCCCATTCTGAGAGCTACCAGTAAGTACCCTTCTTACAAAAACCACTTGCTAGCCAGGCACAGTGGCACATGTTGGTAATACCAGCAATTTGGGAGGCCAAGGTAGAAAGATTGTGTTCAAAACCAGCCCCAGCAACTTAGCAAGGCCCTAAGCAACTCATCGAGACCTGTCTCTAAATAAAATATAAAAAAGGGCTGGAGATGTGGCTCAGTGGTTAAGTGCCCCTGGGTTCAAACCTTGACACCAAAAAAGAAACTCTTTTCTTATTTAAACTAGACAATGTTTACATCTGCAGTTTGAAGTAAAAGAACCTTCCCCCCATAGTGTTGCAATGTTACTACGGACAATAGTAACTAATAATCATATATTTGTGTGCCAGGTGCTCTTCTAAAAGTTTTACATGTGGCCAGGTAGAGTGGCACATGCCTATAATCCCAGTGACTCAGGAGGCGGAATCAAGAGGATGGCAAATTCAAGGTCAGCCTCAGCAATCTTAGCAAGGCTCTAAGCAACTTGGTGAGATCCTGTCTCAAAAAGGGCTGGGGACATGATCCAATGGTTAAGTGTCCCTGGGTTCAATCCCTAGTACCAAAAAATATGTAAAAGACTTATATCATTTAATCCACAAATTGATCCTATGAGGTAAGCATGATTATTAACCCATTTCACACTGAAAATACTGAGATCCAGGCAGATTAAGTAATGTGCCCTTTCTCAGAGCTATTGGTTGAACAGCCAGAAGTTTAACTCAGACTGGAATATCCTATAATTTTGTCTTAAATTATAAAACTTCTAATCAGACTGCCTTATGACTTGCTTTATTTGCTGTTTGTTTTGTCTATGGTGCTGAGGAAAGCAATCCAAAGCCTTGCCTATGCTGGAAATCTACTAGTGAGCTATTCCCCCAGCCCCATGGCCCAAATTTTTGCTAATAATAAGTTAAGAACGTCTTTCCATGTTGGAAAATACTTTTTTAAAAAAAAATTCCCGGGCTGGGGATGTGGCTCAAGCGGTAGCGCGCTCGCCTGGCATGCGTGCGGCCTGGGTTCGATCCTCAGCACCACATATAAACAACAATGTTGTGTCCGCCGAAAAAACTAAAATAAATAAATAAATATTAAAATTCTCTCTCTTAAAAAAAAAAAAAAAATTCCCCACATTAAATTTTATAATATCGATTTCCATAATGCAACCAATTATCTTCAACAGTGGGATATTTAGGTTATTCATAGCATTTTAATATCATAAATAAAGCAATAACTGCTTTTCACTTAATTTGAGGGCACATCTTAATCTATATGTAGGTTAAATTTCAAGCACGGACTTGCCAAGTCAAAGGACATGTACCTTTTAATTTTTTTTTTAATTCTTCATTCTTGATTATATATTGGCAAATACCAGACATTTGTTTTCAAAGCTTGTTAAGAATATAAAAGGAAACAAAGTTGGCTGTTTTTTTGTGACACACTGTTTCTGCCTTCAGGCATTCATGTGTGTTTACAAAGCACAGAAGGGAGACAATCTGCTCAGCTACAAAAGAAAAGATCTTGTTTTTAAATGTTAATTGAAGGGAGATAATAGGATTTCCCAATCAATAACCAAATACAGTTCAAGCCCAGGGCTTAAGGATTTCTTGAGTCCAGTTTTTTTTTTATTGCATCATATTTCCTGAGACAATACCAAATATCATTCACTCATGGACAGATTGTAAAAAGGGTAAATCTTAAGACAGTTCTGTAACTTTTAGGTCTTTCTTTCATACTTGCTACTTAAAAAAAAAAAAAAAAAAGAAAGAAAGAAAAAATTACAGCTAGGACCAAACAGTTTAGAGCTGGGACTAGAGCTACTGGGGAGCAAAGGACGTAGGAGGATGAGGCAGGAGGATTGCTTAAACCCAGGAGTTTGAGGCCAGCCTGGGCAATACAGCAAGACTCTATGGAAAAAAGTGGGGGAGGAAAACAGGAAGAGAGAGAAGGACAGAGGGAGAGGGAGAGAGAAAGGGAGATTTAAAAAAAGAAATCATGGCTTACACTTTGACACTAGCACAATCAACACAATGATGTGATTATTAGTGTTTATTTCTTTTGTGAGCTCTATGTTCTATTTCCTTCTCCAGGAGTTACCCCAGTGCCATGATTTCCTGAGAAGATCAAGCTACCTACATTTTTGCTCTACAAGTATTGAAATACACTTCAACTGAATACAACATGAAACCTCAGACTCAACCTGACACCATGCTCTCCTTGGGGGCTGGCACTGCACCATTTAGATCAGCAGGAAGCTCTTCAGATAATGAGGATGACAAAAGAAGCTACCTACTTATAAATAGCCAGATGGAAGGAGCAAGGACCTTAGTGTACATGTTCTGCCCAGAGCTATGTCCTTGTAATACTGAACAGGAAGCTGGACTTAACAGTATTTGGGAGAATGGATAATTGAAGGTAGGGGAAAAAAAAAAAGAAGAAGAAGAAGAAGAATGTCCCAAGATCCTCTGCAAACTGGAATTTAAATATCCAGAATAATCTAAGTGCCCATTATTTTTTTTCTACTTGGGCTGGTGTACCACTGCAGCAGTAGAACAGAGTCTGGCATATGTGAGGAGTGGGGTTCAATCCCCCACAACTGCAAAAGTTACCAACTCAAACAAAATACAATGTTAAAGCAGTTTTTAGCAGCATGAGAAGGATGAGATCATCAAGGCTCAGGTCACCCAGCCTGGCGACAACACCACCTTCAAAAAGATCATTGGCAAGGAAACCTGAACCAAAATCATTTTTGAGGATGGCCAGTGTCTTGTTTTCCATGACATTTCCCCTCAAGCACCAACACATTTTTTTGTACTCCAACTGAGTACAAATTAAAACCTCCTATATAGTCCAGATTTCTGCAGCAGAGGATGTGGATAAAATTCTTCATGGACATTTAATGACTGATGGCAAGAAATGTGCTGCTGGTCAAGGACCAAAGAAGGGTTATTAAATGGTGGTAAATGAAGGTGCAGAGGGGACAGTCTGTCTATCACGTTCATCTCCATGTTTTTGGAGGTCAGCAGATAAAATGGCCTTCCATTTAAGCAGGAATTGGGGAATAACTTTCCCTTCTTTAGGCAATAATTATATTTGAATTTTCAGTATGTTAAACAGCATGCTTATGTCTGCCTGTGTGTGGAGATATTGAGGAAATATTTTTTTAAACTATACATAATAGAAGATGTTGCATGGTTAAAAAAAATCTTTTTTTTTTTTTTAAATCCTACAGCTGGGGATATACCTCAGCAATTGTGTGTTCTTAGCATATGAGAAATGCTGGGTTCAATCTCCAGCACCTCCTCCCCAGAAGAATTACCCTGACACTCGTATTAAGATGCAGAGTAACAGATTATCTCAGTCCTGTTGAATAACTGCAGCAAAGCCTTATCTTGCCACCCTGACAATAATTATCTTACAGAGACAGATAAAAAAAGTTGAAAAGGAAAAGACAAGTAAACATTCAAGAAACACAATGGAGGGCAACCCCAATAAAGAAAGTACTGGCAAATACAAGAAACAAAGGTACATGCAGATAAAATGAAGCACCCTCCAAGAAAGTTCAGAGGTTCAGAAAATAACAACAAATAACCAGTTAGTTGAGGTTTCCACCCTAGGCTCAAAGACCCTCAGGCCCCTCCATCAGAACGAATCAGGACATGTTACACATTATTTATTCTAAATAGCTCAGTTGCTGTGTTTCATGTTATCTGGCAATCCTTCAGTCCAACTCAGCTCATGCTGAAAGGGGAAAAGAGACAAATAATGAATCGATGCCAACAGTGAGTGCATGGACTGTCTCTCCCATGAAACCAACTCAGGAAACTAGAGAAGACTCTTTTGTTGTTGGCCTCATATAGAAGTAAACAGCATTCAAGTTGGGTTAATCCACAGAATTCATTAAAAGTTAGGGACAGTCAGGCAACAGTGAAACTGCTGGTTTCAAACCTAGAAGATTCTGGAACTCACCTAGGGCATGGCTACAACTCCGGCAGGATTCCGTGAGACTGACAATGATCTGCTGCAGATCCGCTCTGGGGGGAGTGGGAGAGGGGTTGGGGTTTTTCCAGCCATTACATTTACAGGATTCCTCGGCCTAGAGGAAGAAAGAGAGAAACAAAAATTCCGTCACAGGCAGCCATGGACTGATTTTTTTTTTTTTTCCATATAACACTGGTTATATGACAGCTAGCCCCTCACACAACTCACCCTCAACTTTTGTCATTTTCTACCTAGGCAAGAGAAACAAACTCATAAAAATGGCAAAGGGAGTATTTGCTTTGGGCATTCTGGGTTTTGTTTTGTTTTGTTTTGTTTTGTTGCTGGCTGGAATCCACATGCTGCAGCTCAGACAGCTGACCCACACACTGGGCCACCCTTGCCTCAGTGAGTATCCCTAGAGTGGTCAGTTCCAAGAGAATCCTTCACTAAAGTTTTTTAAAACAGGGCTGGTCTAGGGACATAGCTCACTGGTAGAGCAGTTGCCTGGTATGTGTGAGGTCCTGGGTTCAATCTCTAGCACCTTAAAAAAAAAAAAAAAAAAACTAACCAAAATAATAAGCCACACTCCTCAGATAACAATAAACACAGCAAGGACCTGAGCAAGACTCAGCTTTGTCAGCTCCAAGGCTCCTACTCCAAATTGAACCCACAGACCAGAAGAGAAACCCACAGACCTACAGAAGTTGTAATCCCAGTGAGAAGCGATGGGGTACACCTAGCTGAAGCCCCACGCACCCCAAACCTTTTACAGGCTCCCGGGTGTGGAAATGGAGAGGACATCGTGTAGTCATGTAGCCTGAGGTTTCTACCCATGTGTACTTCCCAGAGTTCCTGTACTAGAACATGATATTATTTCAGTAATACTTAATAGAAATCTTTAACTTTGTCCACATACTTTTCATGCTTCTCTTTGTAAAAAGAAATTAATAATAATAATAATAAACATTTCTGTGGCTGGGAAAACAGAAAATAAATTGTTCGAATAATGAAACACCCATAGATTCATTCTAGGCCAAAGCCTTCAAAGTGTCCAATATGGTAGCCACTAAGCCATATGTGGCTACTGAGCACTTGAAATGTGTCTAGTCCAAATTGAAATGTACTGTAGATGGAAAATACATACTACTTCTGAAGAGTGGTGCAGAAAGAAAAATGTGAAACATTTTTTCCAGTACTGGGAATTGAACCCAGGGACACTATACCACTGCTATATCCCAGCCTTTTATATATATTTGTATGTATGTATTTATATATATACTAGGGATTGAACTCGGGGCACTTTACCACTGAGTTACATTCCCAGCCTTTTTTTTTTTTTTTTTTTTTCACTTTTTATTTTGAGACAGGGTCTTGCTAAATTGCTTAGGGCCTCACTAAATTGCTGAGGCTACCCTTGAATTGTGATTCTCTTGCCTCAACCTCCCAAATAGCTGGGATTACAGATGTGTGCCATCAGGCCCAGCTTATTTTTATTTTAAGATATAGGCTCACTAGTGGCCCAGGCTGGCCTTGAATTTATAATCCTCTTGCCTTAGTCTTTCTAAACTCCAGAGTAGCTGAGAAACTAAGATAACACGCATGTACCACTACACCTAGATATTAATTTTCATATTGATTGCACACTGAAATGGTACTATTTTAGACATACAGGATTAAATTAAAAAGATCATTAAAGATAATTTAACCTTTTATTTTTTCTTTTTACCTTTTTAAATGTCATTTCCAGAACACTTAACCTGTCACATTCACATTCTACTGTACTATTCTATGAAACAATGTGTATAGATATTTTTGATTGGTCTTTGGATTCAATCTTTGGTTCTCTCAGAGGTTTTTGCTCTCCACATTGTTCCCTCATCCTCACCCCAGGTACCAGGTGGCTGAAGTTAATAAAAAATCTAATTTTTAGAAATTTTCTAAGTGACAGCTGCCTTGATCTTATCTATAGTATTTCCCAAGATGGAGGCAGTGTCTGAAGCGTGTGTGGTACAGGAGAACAGGGAGAGAAGGAATTAGTTACTCGCAAGGTAAGAGGGGTCAATGCAGAAGATGAAAAGTTTGTTTTGAAATGTGGAAAGAAAACTCTGCCTTGAATATGAATTATTTACAGTAGGCCCAGTGGACCTTGTGAAATCAGCAAATACAACTTGACCTCTTCTTTCATCTTAACATGATGAGAATGAATATGGCACAGCCAGAAGGACTTTATGTCAGCAAGCCCCATAATTACAGATCCAGTGAATACCAAGTGCCCCTCTTTTGGCAGGGCATCAAGAAGGATCCAACTCTTATCCCTACTGCTATTTTACCAAGCTGAGCTCAGACTTGAAATTCTCTGCAATAAGCCCCAAACCCCTTCAGAGAGTATAAATGGTCCCAGAGTCAAGGGTCTTGGAGGAACATTCATGTGAGAACTTCAAGAGAAGGGAAGGTTTGCCGGGCATGGTGGTACACATCCATAATCTGAGCTATTTGGGAGTCTGAGGCAGGAGGATCACAAGTTCAAGACCAGCCTAGGCAAATTAGTGAGACCCTGTCTCAAAATTAAAAATAAAAAGGGACGGGGGAAAGGCTGGGGGTTGTGGCTCAGTGATAGATCACTTGACTAGTATGTGTGAGTCACTGGATTAGATCCTCAACACCACATATAAATAAACAAATAAAATAAAGGTCCATCAATATCTAAAATACAATTAAAAAAAAAAAAAAAAAAAAGACTGGGGATGCACCTCCGTGGTAGAGCAAACCTGGGTTCCATGCCCAGCATAGGGGAAATGAGTGCAGAACATGCCACTCTGGTATAAAGGTTATACATAACAAAAAATAGCTCTCTGCCTTCCCCCTATTTCTCCACCAGCAGGACATAAGTAGGAAGCACAGGAAGTTAATCAGACAATTCTTATCAGCCCAGAGATGGCACCAGAGGAATCTGCACAATAAACCTTACTAAAACCAGCCCTCATTCACCCTTAGTTTCTCCATGTTGCCTAGATGACCTAACTGAATTTCTGCCCCACTGAGTCTTGCTTTTTTTTTTTTTTTTCGGGTATTCAGGAGAGAACTCAGGGGCACTCGACCCCTGATTCACATCCTCAACACTAATTTGTATTTTATTTAGAAACAGGTCATCTCACAGAATTGCGTAGGCACCTTGCTTTTGCTGAGGCTGGCTTGACCTCGTGATCCTCCTGCCTCAGCCTCCCGAGCCAATAGGATTACAGGCATGCGCCAGGGCACCTTTTTCATTTTAAATATTTTTTTAATTGTAGATAAACACAATACCTTTATTTTATATGTTTATTTTTATGTGGTGCCAGGGATCGAACCTAGTGCCTCACGCAAGCACTCTACCACTGAGCCACAGCCCCAGTCCTCTTGCTTATCTTTGAGGACAGGATGGCTGATGCCCCTCTTCAGGTAGGCTAGCTAAAACCAACTGGATCTAAGATGGTTGCCAGAGCAACTGCCAGCCTCTAACTTCATTACAATTCCATCAGCCTGCTAGACGGTACACCTCCCAGCACCATGACAGTTGATAACTGTCTTGAGAATAACCAATGAAAACCATGAAAGGAACAAAAAAAGAGATGGCACTCAAATTCTCAGAAAATCTCCCACCCATTTCAAAAAATGCACGACTATTCCTCCCCTTTATTAACATATCCCTCCCCCTCATTTCTGTTAACCTACACCTATAACCTCCCAGACCCCCAGGGTCAAGATGCTGACTTAGTTAACTCTTTGGCCAAGAATAAACCTTCATTGGTTCCACAATCCCAAGAGGGAACAAGGACCCAATTGTGAGGTCAAAAATTGGTAACATGCCAGGAGCTCAAGAGGCTGAGGCAGAAGGATCACAAGTTCAAGGCTAGCCTGGGCAATTTCATGAGACCCTAAGCAACTTAGCAAAACCCTGTCTAAAAATAGAAAATAAAAAAGGGTACCAGGTTCAACCCCCATTACCAAATAGAAAAGAAAAAGATAGAAAGAAAAGTAATGACAGAATAGTTCCCCAAAAGTAGTTAAGTATGGCTGGTCAAATCTAGAAGGAATAGAAATACAGTACTTGCCAAAAACCTTCAGGTTTGAATAACAACATTTCTAGCCAAAGAACCATGATGTGTTACTGATTCACTCCACAATATTTACTGAAGGCCTACTATGTACCAGGTGCTTTTGCTAGATGGTGTGAGACATAGAAAGTTCAGTAGTCTATTTTCAGAACCCAATATTTATCCTAAATTGGGATATTAAGATCCAATTGTAGCCTTTTTAACTGTAGCCCTTCCCTTTGCCCATCCAATTTTAAAATTTACCAGTAGATTTTAACACCAAGCTCCTCCTATCAGAGCAGGGGGAAGTGCTGTGTTTGGCATTAAAACAGGCAGACTGCCCACCCAATGTGTTTGTTTGCCAGGTACAGAAAAGTTTGCCTTGCAGAGCTATTTCCAAGCACGTGTTTGATTCCTTAGAGCACCCCCCCAGTATTTCTAACAACGGGAAACTAAGAACCTTTTCTCATGGCACTTTATATTGGGGGGTGGTGGAGGATGGAGCAAGAAAAATAAATAAATGATAGTGTATTAGAAAATGAGAGAGCTCGTGGTAAATCACCCTTGGGTTCAATCCTCAATATGGGGGTGGGGGGTGGGGTTCCAGTAAAAGATGAAACAGCCAGGCAAAGATAAAAGATTATCTGGCTTGCTCAACAAAGAGCAAAGGCCAGGGAGGCTGGAGAACTGTAAGGTACAGAGTTGCAGATAGTAAGATAATGGGGTGGGAGGAATCCTGTGAGCCGCCTAGGCTTGGTTACTGGATCTACCCTCTCCCTCTCAGATAGGATCCACAAGGGCTTGAACGGGGGAAGAGGGAGAACTGGAGGACATGGACAGGGTGTCTCCAAAATCCCTTCCTTCCTTCCTTTGCTTTTTCCCTACAGTCACAGAGGTAAGCATCACCACTTTTTTCTTTGATAGTAGTCACTGAGGTTTAAAAAAGAAGGAAAAAAAAATCCATTTCCTTTGGGTAACTAATTAACATGATGAAATCATCCTATTTTCTTTTTCTTTCAGCTTCCAGACCAGAAACAACTATGCATTCGTTTACACAGGGAAGTACACAACAGGATGAATAAAGCCCCAAATTTATAAATCTCTCTTGATACTGAGATGAAAAGCACCACCAATACCTTAACCAAGGTCTCAAGAGAACACTGGATTCCCCTACAATACTCACAAAGACTGAACAAGTGAACTAGTCAAGGTTCATTACTGATTAAGATGCAAGATTTCTGCTTTAGGATTAGGGGTAGGTGGGTAATAACCGAAAGTTCAAAACTCCAAGGAATCAAGGGATTTCTTTCCTCATTCACCTAGGTAACCACTTTCACTTGTGACAAGCACAGTGGATTTTTGCATCTGGGCACATTAGCAACCGCAGTCTAAGTTGTTTTCCATGGTGGGTTATTTAAGGCAGGGAGTAAAACTGGCAGGAAATATGTATGGACCAGAATAAAAATCAACCATAGCCAACATGTGTAATTCCACTTACAGACAGAGGGAGATAAAAATCCTTATCACATAACCACATTTAAGAATTCAAGGATACAGCCGAGTGCAAGACTGGTAATCCCAGCTACTTGGGAAGCTGAGGCAGGAGGATCACAAGTTCCAGGCCAGCCTCAGGAACTTAATGAGGTACAGTTTCAAAAATGAAAGGGCTGGGGATAAAGTTCAGTGGTAAAGCTTCCCTTAGTTCAATCCCCAGTACCCAAGGGGGGAAAAAAACTGAAGGATTCACAACTGTTCTCCCTGTGGCCTTGTTTATAAAGGACCTCCTCCTTACTGAAATTCAAACTAACAATAAGCCTTTAAATCTTGGAGAAGACAATACTGACTTTTAGAGATATAGATCATAACTTCATTATTGCAACAGACTTAGTGCAACCAGCCCAGAAAGAAAAATTTAAGCCCCTTCTTGTCTTAACATGACAGAGAATAATAGCCATGATCATTGGGGGGATCCTAAATGGGTGAGTCACAAATCTCATGGCAGGGAGATTTAGAATAATTTAAAAGCTTATATTTCTCCTCCTCAGTATAAAAATAAAATCCAATTTAACCACACTTCTTTAAGTTACTGTAACAGAATGTTTAATGAATTCCACAACATAATAAACACAGACACTTAGAAATGGATCCGAATTCCTGGGTTCCATCCCCAGAACTGGGTGGGGCAAGGGGAAAAATGGGTAGGGGATCTCAATACAGGTCTTCTCTTGCAAAACTGGCTAATTTGATTTCCACATTGGATCTTCGGATTTCCAGTAATTATTACAAAATTATATTTCTTTTGTTCAGAATGACTGAGACTTTTTCAAAAAAAAGAAAGAAAAAAGAAAATTCCAACAACAAAGGACAAAGAGAGGGAGAAAACATGGGGCAAAAGACTGAGAACTGTAACCCTCTGTCAGCCCCACAGCACTCCCCAATTGTGCACTGCAGTGTACAGCAGCCAGGAGTACTTGCAAGTGTCAGTCCAAATTGAGATGTTGTAAGTATAAAATACACACTGGATTTTAAGGACCTAATGCAAAACAAAGAATATTAAAATATCTCATTAAGAATTCTTTTGGAGACTGGGGTTGTGGCTCAGCAGTTGAGTGCCCCCGAGTTCGATACCTAGTACCAAGAAAAAAAGGAATTCTTTTGGAGGGGCTGGGATTGTAGCTCAGTGGTAGAATGCTTGCCTAGCATGAGGTACTGGGTTAATCCTCAACACCACATAAGTGATATGTCGATCTACAACTAAAAATATATAAAATTAAAAATAATAAAATTCTTTTTGAGCAAGGCTCTAAGCAACTCAGATAGACCCCGTCTCTAAAATAAAAGGGCTGGGGATGTGGCTCAGTGATTGAGCACCCCTAAATTCAGTCCCCAGTACCAAAAAGAATTCTATCTATCTAGTGTGGTGGTGCACACCTGTAAATGCAGCAACTCGGGAGGCTGAGGCAGGAGGATGGCAAGTTTGAGGAAAGTCTGGACAACTTACTAAGACCCTGTCTCAAAGTAAAAAATAAAAGAAAAATAAGTAGGGCTGGGGGATGTAGCTCAATGCTAAAGTATCCCTGAGTTCAATCTCCAGTACTACAAAAAAAAAATTAATAAAAATTTCTTTATGTTGATTACCTACTATAATGATAATATTTGAGTATTAGATAAAACATTAAAATTAACCAACTTTAATTAGTATTAGGTATTAATCAAATTTAAATTTGGGCTGTTCTCTTTCTTTTTCTTTTTTTCTTTTCTTTTTTTATTTTTTGGTAGTTGTGTTCTGGCTTAATTTATATTTTGTTCATTTGTTTTCCATTTTGCAGAGCTGGACATCAAGCCAGGACCTCACAATGCTAGGCGAGTGCTCTGCCCCTGAACCACACCACAGTCCCTCTTGAACTTATGTAACCTGGACAGTGGGTTGAGCAGCATCCGTCAAAATTCATACATCTGTCACAGAGACACAAACAGGGAAGAAAGCAAAGACGGAAGCAGAAATTCAAGTGACGCACTACCAGCCAGAGAATGCCAAGGACTTCCAAGAGATGCCAGATGCTGAGAGGAGGCCAGGAAGGATTTTCCCCCAGAGCCTTCAGAAGGAGCAGGGCACTGAGGATACTTAATGTCCAACTTCTGGCCTCCAAAGCAGTGAACAAAGAAACTGTGGTTTTAAACTACCGATTTTATGGTAATTTGTTATGGTAGCCCTAACAAGCTAACACATGGACTACTAGAAAATATAAAATTACATGTGTGACTCACAATATAATTCTATCAGATATGACTGTACTACAATTTAAAGGGAATCCACTCCCACACCCCAAGCCTTCACTATGGGCCCTAACAGTTTAGGCACACAGTAGTAGTTTCAATTCCTAAGTGGTTAAGTATATACCCCACTGAGATATCTGGGACTCCCTTGAGTTTTGTTCAGGAATTTTTTTTTTTTTTTTTTTTTTTTTTATGTGTGTGTGTGCAGGGGAGTTGGATATGAAAAGTATGTACTTTCTACATATATGCATGTACCACCAACACCTAGCAACCCAAATACACAAAATTTTCTAATATGTGTGGGACTTACCCGATTTGCTAAAGAGGGTAAATAAGTCTTTTAAAAAACATTGAAGGGGCTGGGGCTGAGGCTGGGGCTCAGCAGTGGAGTGCTGGCCGAGCACATGCGAGGCCCTAGGTTCGATCCTCAGCACCACATAAAAATAAATAAGTAAAATAAAGGTATTGTGTCCAACTACAACTAAAAAAGTAAAAATTAAAAAAAAAAAATTCAATGCCATTCTCCTTGACTGCCAGCAAAGCATTCTCTGCCCAGCGTTCTGAGCTATTTCTACCATGCCCTCCATCTTGGCCGCCATCTGCCCTTTCCAAGTGCTCCAGCTTGGCTACTGTTCTTTGAGATAACAGGTCTCCCTTCAAAACACCTTTCCCATCTCTCTCCTTAATTAAGCATGACAGCTGCTGTCTCAGGGCACTCCCAAGGGGGCAAGTCTTGCAGCTTTAAAAAAAGTACCAGCTGAAGGACAACCTTTTAGGGAGTAGGCTGCCAAGCCAATTACTGCAGCAGCTAGCAACCTGTGCACGAGGAGGGAATGACTTCATGTCCCCCAAGAGCAAGTCTGTGCAGATGTGGCACAACCAAGAAGGAAGAAAAGAGTACAGCACCGTTTTCCACAGGCTAAGGATGAAAATGTTCTTGTCCCAATAGGGCCCAGGGTTAGAGGTCAAGAGCATGAAACAAGACTTTGTTATAGTAAGTAGAAACTATGATGGATGATAAGGAGGAAACGAAACTGGATAAACAAGTGGTCACAACCCAGATTACAGATGATCAAGGGGACTCACAAGTTCACTCAGCGTTAATGCGTGAGACGGGTGTGAGGATATCTGGGTGACATCCAAGGGAACAGAAGATACACAGCCAGGCTGTCCAGCAGAATTCTGTCATGCCTAAAATATTGGTCACGATTGCTGGGCAGCGAAAGTCAGTGACAGCAAAAGTCACACAACGAAAAACAAGCTGTGAATCCAACATTTTAGTAACACTTACCCTAAGAAAAGTATTCATATAAGTACTCTTATCATACGGTCTGTGGGAAAGGCATTAATTATTGCCACTATTCAGAGAAAACGCTGAAGCTGTGACTTGCTTGAGATTACTCAGTCCACCCTGCAGAAGCACAGAGCATGTACAGGTAGATAAGTGACCCTGCTATGAGTGGAGAGGTCCTTACTCCATCCCCTATCTCTTGGCTCCAAGTTGAACAAAAAGCATAGTATTAGTTTAAAAGTCAAGAACCAGAGCTGGGGTTGCAGGTCAGTGGTAGAGCACGTGTCCAGCATTTGTGAGGTACTGGGTCTGATTATCAGCACCACATATAAATAAATAAAATAAAAGGTCCGTCAACAACTAAAAAATATTAAAAAAAAAAAAAAAAAGTCAAGGGCTAGGTTTGTAGCTCAGTGGTAGAGCGCTTGCTTTGCATGTGTGAGGCACTGGATTCGATCCTCAGCATCACATAAAAATAAAATAAAGATATGTGACCATCTACAACTAAGAAAAATTTTTTTTTAAAGTCAAGAACCTGGGGCTGGGGATGTGGCTCAAGTGGTAGCGCGCTCGCCTGGCATGCGTGCGGCCCGGGTTCGATCCTCAGCACCACATACAAACAAAGATGTTGTGTCTGCCAAGTACTAAAAAAAAAAAAAATGTTAAAAAATTCTCTCTCTCTCTCTCTCTCTCTCTCTCTTAAAAAAAAAAAAAAAAAAGAACCAAACCCATAATTTCATATCCAGATAGCTATAATCAGATAGCTATGATCAAAGGGCAGACGTCATCAGGCATAGTAGCATACACATATAATACCAGCTACTCAGGAGGCCAAAGCAAGGGCATCACCAAGTTTGAGGCCAGACTTAAACTGCTTCAAAATTCAAAAAAATAAAAAGGGCTGGGAATGTAGCTGAGTGGTAGAGCACTTCCCTAGTTTGTGCAAGGCCTTGGATTCAATCCCCAGTACTGGTGAAAATTTTTTAATTAAAAATAAATTTTTTATTTTTAGACAAGGTTTACTAAGTCCCCTAGGCTGGTCTTGGAACTTTCGATTCTCCTGCCTTAGCCTCCCCAATTGCAGGTATTACATGAGTGCAATACCATACCCAGCCAAAAATAAATTTTTCTTAACGCTGAGGACACAGCTCAGGGGTAGAGTGCTTGCCTAATATGCACACGGTCCTGAGTTCAATTCCCAATATCAGCAAAAAAAAAAAAAAAAAAAAAAAAAGGAAAAGGGTAGATGGTAACAAATCATCAAAGATGTAGAAAATGAGAATCCATAAAATTGTTGTTGCAGGTATAAATGATAAAGCCACACTGGAAAACTTCTTTAAAAGTTAAACATAGGACTGCGAATGTAGGCACCTGGGCTCAATCCTCAGTACTGGGGGAAAAATTTCAAAACACAGCCAATGAAATCTGATAAAGAGCCTCAAAAATAGGGGCTGGGGTTGTGGCTCTGGGGTGGAGTGCCCGCCTGGCATGCCTGAGGCACTAAGTTCAATCCTCAGAACCACTTAAATGTAAAATAAAGATATTGTGTCCACCTAAAACTAGAAAATAAATATTTATTTTTTTAAAAAAGAGCCCCAAAATAAACACTCATATATGTGGTCAGGTGATTTTGACAAGGGTGCCAAGACCAATCAATGGAGAAAGAAGCGTCTTTTCAACAAAGAGAGCTGGGTAAAACTGGATAACAATATGTAAAAGAATGACCCATTAACTCAAAATGGATCAAACTCCATGACATAAGACTGCCAACTTCAACTCTCTTAGAAGAAAACACAGGGGAAAGCTTTATGTTATTGGATTTGACAATAATGTCCTGGGTGTGACACAAAATGGTGAAATGAAACAGATAATATGGAATTATCTCTGTGCATCAAAGGACACAATCAACAGAGTGGACAGGCATCCCACAGAAGGGAAGAACATATCTACAAATGACATATTTGCAAGGAGTTAACATCCAGAATACATAAAGAATTCAACAACCAAAACAAATAACCCACCAGGCATGGTGGCACACACCTGTAATCCCAGTGACTCAGGAGACTGAGACAGAAGGATCACGGGTTCAAAGCCAGCCTCAGCAAAAGCAAGGCCCTAAGCAACTCAGTGAGACCCTGTCTCTTAATAAAATACAACACAGGGCTAGGGATTGGCTCAGTGATCGAGTCCCCCTGAATTCAATCTCCAATACTTAAAAAAAAAAAAAAAGCCAATTAAAACACAGGCAAAGGACATGAATAGAAATTTCTCCAAAGATATACAAATAGCCAATAAATACATGAAAAGATGCTCATCAATAAACATTATGGAAACCTAAGTGTATAATAAGAGTCAGGCAGTCATGGTGACACACACCTGTAATCCCAACAACTCAGGAGGCTGAGGCAGGAGTACACCCTTGGGTTCAATCCCTAGTATCACCAAAAAAAAAAAAAAAAAAGTTAAGGGCTGGGGTTGTGGCTCAGTGATAGAGCATTTGCCTAACATGTGTGAGGCAGTGGGTTTGATTCTCAGCACCACATATAAATAAATGAATAAAGTAATAGTCCATCAACATCTAAAAAAATATTTTTACAAAAAGTTAAATTTTTCCAAGCATGATCCAGCAAATCCACTCCTAGGTGTCCACACAAGAGAAATGAAAACATCCACACCAAAGACAGATATTAGCAACATGATTCATAACCACCACCAAGTGGAAAAAAACCAAATGCCCATCAATTGCTTGATGCATGAACAAAAATGTTATTTATCCATAAATGGAATATTACTTGGCAATAATAAAGAATGAAGTGCTTAAAAAAAAATGAAGTGCTAATACACGCTAGAACTTGCATGAACCTCAAACACATTATACTCAGCCTAATATGCCAGTCAAAAAGAGAGCCCTTATTGCAGGCCCCAGTGGCACAGGCCTGTAATTCCCAGCCACTCAGAAGATTGAAACAGGAAGATTACAAGTTCAAGGACAGCCTAGGCAATTGCTGAAGACCCAGTCTCAAAATAAAAATGACTGGGGGATGTTGCTTAATGGTAAACTCCTTATCTATAATGGTTAAGGTCCTGGGTTCAATTTCCAATACCAAGTTCAAAAAAAAAAAAAAAAAAGACCATATACTGTATAATAATCCCATTTATATGAATAGCCAAAAAAGGCAAATTTATATAGATAGAAAGTAGAGTCACCTGGAACTGAAGGAGGAATAGTGTCAACTGCAAATGGACACAATGATCTTTTTGAGTTGATAGAAACCAAAAAGGAGATTACAGTGATGGTTATACAACTTAACTTCCTAAAAAGTACTGATGTTTACATTTAAAACCAGAGAATTTTATGATATTTAAATCATACAGACCTCAAAGAAATTGCTTAAAAAAAAAACACACACAAGAACTGCTAATTTTAGCAGATAAAGGAAGAAGGCAACTGTTGGGGCAAAATCCTGCATTAAGGCACCTTCACAGCTGTCCTTTCTGTTTTAGCCAAGACTCTGAAGAAAGTCGCAGAAAACCAGCCAAAGTCACCAAGCCCTTCTGACTCATTCTTTTAGGCGACCGAGAGTAAACTTGGCACATTATAATACTGAACCAATCATGCCCATAAGTGTTGGTGTCCACCATCTTCCCTTCTTGATCATCTAACTCTATATCCTTGAGCTGAGACTTCCCAAAAATGTGCCCACATCTCTATGACCTGAACCAGAGCAAGCTCGGAATGTGTGTCTTAAAACTGAGTATGCTCATTCATGTGCCTGCCCCCAATGAGCTTTCCTGATTGAATATGTATAAGCTTCCAAAATAAAATCTCCTTGCTTCCTTTCCTTGAAGAGAGCACTGCTTTGGAAATAACTCCATTGCTTTCCTTACCTGCTGCAGGCAACAAATCTTTCTCCATTCTCTCTTTTTTCTTTAGGTTCTGCTATTTGGCTTTCCACTCATGGAGATGAGTATCCATCACATTTGGCTACACTAGGGACAAATTATCACTTCAAAGATGGGATTGAGCCCACAGGAGGTGCATGCTTGTAATTCCAGATACTGCAGAGGCTGAGGCAGGAGCACCATAAATTCCTGGGCAATTTACTCAAAGTGCAAAATGAAAAGGGCTGGGGATGCAGCTCAGTGATACAGTGACCCTGGATTCAGTCCCCAGCGCCACACAAAAGTAAGGGGCTGTGGTTACAGCTCATTGGTAGAGTACTTGCCTAGCATGTGTGAGGCACTGGGTTCAAGCCTCAGCACCACGTAAAAATAAACAAATAAAGGCATTCTGTCCATCTACAACTACAAAAAAAAAAAAATTTTTAACTAAATAAATAAATAAATGAAGGTATTGTGTCCATCTACAACTAAAATAAATAAATTTAAAATGTTTTTTTTTAACAAGAAAAACAAAAGGAAAAAGGGAATCAGGTGTTTTGCAAAGATTCCCCAAAATACATCTCAGAATTGAGGATTATTTTCTCTGCATAACTTAAGGAAACTTAATAAGCTACAATGGGATGGGGAGCAGAGGCATGGAGGTCTTCTCATGCAAAACCCAGTCCTTTGCTGATCTAAAAGAGCAAAAGAAGCTAGTGTCTAGGTGGCTGCACCTCCACTGTGAATTTGTCTGGGCAAAAGAGAAACAGCAAATGACAGGAATAAGTGAGTCATTAAGTAGGTTGCCCTGTTTTTAACATTAGTGGAGAGTTCGAAACAATTAAAACTTGCTAATTATAAAGACCAGTATCTGTAGTGTTCATTTTGGTCTCCTACCAAACGCCTTTGGCTTGCTGACATCCAACTTTCTGGTCTTTTCATCATTCAAGCCAAATGTTCACATTTGGCTTGAATTTCTGGATAATGAATCTGGTTCCATTCCTGGAATTGCAGAATAAAATGGAAGATACAGCCTCAAGGGGGGTGGAGAAAAGGCCCCTAGAAAAGAAATGGTTAAAAAGAAAGGGTGAGGCTGGGGATGAGTGGGTTACAACCTCATGAACTGGGGTGAGTGGGTTTCCTACCTTATGAATAGTTTGAATTTTCACCTTAACTGGTTTTTTTTTGTTTGTTTGTTTTTTTAAGAAAGAGTGAGAGAGAGTGAGAAAGAGGGAGAGAGAGAATTTTAATATTTATTTTTTAGTATTTGGCGGACACAACATCTTTGTATGTGGTGCTGAGGATTGAGGATCGAACCCGGGCCGCACGCACGCACGCCAGGCGGGCGTGCTACCACTTGAGCCACATCCCCAGCCCCTCACCTTAACTGTTTACAAGTGTTATTATTATTATTGTGGGGGAGAGTGCTGGGGATTAAACCCAGGGGCACTTTACCTCTGAGCTATATATATCCCCAGCCCTTTTTTTTTTTTTTTTTTTTAATTCTGAGACAGGGTCTTGCTACACTGCTGACACTAGTCTTGAACTTTCACTCCTCCTGTCTTCAGCCTCCCCAGCAGCTGGGATTACAGGCATGCAACACCACACCCACCTCTGCAAGTATTTTGAAAATGATCTTTTAATCCTATTTTAAAGCAACAATATTTTAAGTGACTTGTATGTAGCTGCAAATGAAGCAAAAATCTTGTTGGAAGTGAGTAGCTTAAAATAGCACTGATGTGATTTGGAACAGAACTCAAACTTCAATCTTCACAGGAATTACCTGGAGGTCTAGTCACAATACAGATTCAGATTCCCTTAGTCTGGGGTAGAACCTGAGATCCAATGTTTCTAAAACAGTTTCTGGATGAAAAGCCAATTCTTGGAGAAGCAAAGATCTAAAAGAATACAGATGGTTTGATGGATGCAACATGTCTCTCCCTTTAGGATTAATTTAAGCTTTTCATATGCAAATTAAGTTTAAATGGCTAAGTGATCCTTTCTGAGACATAAACTCATTTTTCGACAGTGTGACAATCTTTCCAGTTCACACTGTGGTAGGTGGAAGACCAACAAACACCATAAAACTATGACTTAAAACAGATTTTACAAATCTGAGGCCTGGTGCGGTGGTGCAGGCCTGTAATACCAGCAACTCCAGAGGCCGGAAAATAGCGAGTTCAAAGCCAGCCTCAGCAATTGTGAGGCACTAAGCAATTCAGTGAGACCCTGTCTCTAAATGAAATACAAAAATAGGGCTGGGGATGTGGTTCAGTGGTCAAGTGCCCCCGAGTTCAATCCCCAATACCAAAAAAAAAAAAAAAAATTAGAAGAAATCTGGGGACTGGGTGGAGAATGTAGCTCAGTGGCAGAGTGCTTGTCAAGCATAAACCAATCCCAGTGCTGCAATAAATAAATAATCTGGGGGCTTGCCTGGTGCAGTGATGCATGCCCACAGTACCAGCAATTTGAGAAGCTGAGGCAGGAGAATCAATAGAGGCCAGTTTCGGCAACTGAGTAAGACTCTGTCTCAAAATTTAAAAATGAAAGTGGTTGAGGATGTAGCTTAGTGGTAGAGCAACCCTGGGTTCAATCCTGACTAACAGGGGGGAAACTGGGGGGACTTGTGATCCTAGTTAAAAGAACAGAGTGTAGGGGAGAGGGGGTCCCCAGGGGAGCAATGTTGCCTGGAATTGATATCAGAAACACAAGAGGAAGGAAGGAAAACAATCACCAGTGAGCTAATTCACTAGCAGTAGCATCTCTGAAGACCTTAATTAATAGTGTCATTTTGATCTGAAAAGCCACAGAGAACCACAAAAACAAATATGAGGAATGTGTTCAAGGATCCAGGAGAATGGAAATCATATAATGAGAAAATGACCCAGCCCTGGTCATTCAAATGATTTTCATTCATGCTCACCTAGCTTATTCCAATATCAAATCAAGAGAAAAATCTTTATTACATCTGGAAGTTCTTTTGCCTGTGCTGAAGCTGAATAAGAAACTACCTTCCTTGTGCTAAATAATTAGGTCTGGGGCTATGGGTGTAGCTCAATGGTGTAAAGGCTTGCCTAGCAAGTGTGAGATGCTGGGTTTGATCTCCAGTACGAGGAGGAAAAAGAAAAAAGAAGTCTGGTTGAATCAAAGGCCCAGAACCCTCAGGCAATATCTCAGGGGTTGGAATGATGCCAGCAGCTACCAATGGCCTGGGAGTTGGCCAGATACTTCATTGCGTGGGAGTCAGCTCTCCAGGACCAAACCCAACAAGCTCCTCTCCTGAAAGAGTCTCAGGAGGTCCTGAGATAAACCAGGGCCTATAAACTGGTGCCCTCAAGTTTATTTAGCACACACCATCTCAGACTTTTTTTTATCTTTGGAGATGCCAAAGCAGTCAGCTCAGTCTTCAACACAGTGGAAAGATTTATCAAACTGCTCTGTTGGCATCAAGTTAACTCAACCAGCTGACTGACAGAATGTTTCACTCCTCAGCCTGTTGTTTTGGCACCAAGTCAAATGGGATGAGCAAAATAATGCCTTACATGTTTGCTTCCTAGGACAGCTCATATTCTTGTGGTATATCAGTCATTATCTGCGCTGATGACTCTCCAGTCCACCTAACCAGCCCAACCTGCAAAGCAGAACTTGCAGCCCACATTCCCAACTGCCTACCTCTGGCATCTCTGACCAGAACGTGCTTCACCAAGGCTTGCCCTCAACTCTAACACCCCCACTTTCCACCACCCTGTGCCCACTCCCTGGTATTACGCTTCCCCAGCTGCTGAGGCTCAACACAGGGGTATTCAATGCCTCACAAAAAGCCATCCGAGTCTTCCTTCAGAGTTTCAGATTTACACCTTCTTCATCCGCACCGCCAGGGAGGACCCTCCTCCAGGCTCTATCTGCCAATTTGAAGAAACACTTCCTCTCCGCTCCCAATATTCCCACTCCCAACACTACACTTGACACCCTCTCACATCACTCTACTCAAAATCTCATTTAATCAATAATGTGGAAGGGAAGGGAGGGGGTAGAAAAGATGGTGGAATGAGATGGACATCATTACCCTAAGTACATGTATGAAGACACGAATGGTCTGAATATACTTTATATACAACCAGAGATATGAAAACTTGTGCTCTATATGTGTAATATGAATTCTAATGCATTCTGCTAACAAATTGGAATAAAAAATATTTAAAAAAAAAAAAAAGGAAAAAAAAAGTCAATAATGTGGAGCATTTGTGTTTGATTCTTTTCAAGGCAACTGTAGACTAAGTAATCTTCTTTTTCCCTCCCAGCAGTCTAGTAGGAAAAGTAATTCAATGCTTAGTGAAGGGGTGTGGCTTGCCTGAGTTCACCCAGCTGAGAAAGACCAAGGGACCAAGACTAACACCTAGAATCCTGTCTAGCACTCTTCAAATATAGTGTGCTTCCTCTTTCATTAAGTACAAAGACACTTTGGGGGGCAGGAGGGATTGGGGAGTGAACCCAGGGGTGCTTAACCACTGAGCTACATCCCCAGCCCTTTTCATTTTTTATTTTGAGACAGGGTCATGCTAACTTTCGTAGGGCCTTGCTAAGTTGCTGAGGCTGGCCTTGAACTTACAATTGCCTGCCTTATCTTCCAGGCACTAGAATTACACTGCACACAGCCATAAGAAAGGACTCTTGATTCACACTCATCTCAAACCTGCTTTTCCCATGGCCTTTCCCAACATGGGTAAGTGGAACTACCATCATTTCAGTTGATCTGGACAACCCTTCACACGTTATCCCTCATTTCTGTGTTTTCCTAATCCGGTAGTGCCACAACCAACTAGGTCTTGTTCCTTGGGCTGGGGATGTGGAGTAAGTAGTAATGCACTTGCCTAGCAACGCACGAGAGCCTGGGTTCAATTCCCAATACTTGGGGGATAAGTGGAGTCTTGTTGCATCTACTCACATAATATGGCCTCTAAGTGACTACTTCTCACCCCCTCCACTGCTACTACCCTCCTCCAAGACACCATCAATACCTAGACTACAATAACTTCCGATTTTTCTACTTTCTCTTGTACAATTTATTCTTCAGGGAGTAACCAGATGGTTTGTATTAAAATGCAAATCTGGAAGCTAGAGTTGGCAGCACAGAACTGTAATCCCAGCTATTTAGGAGGCTGAGGCAGGAGGGTCACAAGTTCAAGCCCAGCCTAGCCAACTTTACAAGTCATTCACACAAAATTTAAAAACTTCAAAAAGTCCTGGGGGTGGAGCTCAGTAGTAGAGGCCTTGACTAGCAACATGTGAGCCACTGAGTCCAATCCCCAGTACCAGGGGAGAAAAAAATTTCTAATCTATATTTAAACTATGGGAAACAGTCCTGACATCCACAAGAGATGAACAAATTATGGCACTTTTGTACAACAGAATACTGCTCAACAATAAAAAGAAAATGAACCGGTGATGAATGCAACAACACGGATGAATTTAAACAATAATCCACTGAATGAAAGAAGAGTATATAGGTGCAAGTACCATTTATATGAAAACTAACCTACACTCACGATCAGTGGTTTTCCTGAAGGAGAAGGGACCTGCATGCTCAGTGGTAAAGTGGCTGCCTGGCATGCATGAGGCCCGGGCTTCCATCCCCCAACAGAGGGAGAAAAAGCTGAACAGCAAGGAGCAGAAAATAGTTTATCTATTATAACAGAAATGTTCTACTTCTTGACACATATTTATCAAAACTGATTATACTGAAGATCTGGGCGTTTCACTGTGTGAAAATCATACTTCAGCAACCTGGTCTGCCGTTGCCTTCCCCACCTCCACTCCTACACTCACCCCGCTTGCCCTCCTCCACCCAGCAACACTGGCCTCCTGGCAGCCCTTCAACATGCCAAGCCCTTTCTGGCCCCAGAGACTTTGCATTCCCCACCTGGCACCCTTATCCCTCACTGTGTTGTCATTCAGGCTTCATGGTGTCCCCTCAGCAGAGAGACCTCCCTGGGCACATGTCTGGAGGAATTCCCCGGGCATTCTCATTTAATTCTCTGTTTTCATTCTCTGTGTGGCACTTACCACATTCTGTCATTTTGTTTATTGTCTGCTTCTGCTCCCAGAAAGCAAACTCTGCAAGAGTAAGGGCCCATCTGTCACTGCATCCCCAGTGCCGAAATCAACGCCTGGCACACTAAAATAACAATTTGTTGAATGAACAGAAAAAGTTCATAGCATCACTATTTTCAATTTGCAGCTATGAAACCTGAGCCCCATAAAGGGTGAGGAGCCCACCGTGGTCACACAGCCAGAACGCAGATCTATGTTCTTTTGCGAGGAAAGGGGTTACTAGAGATTTAACTCAGGGGTTCTTTACCACTGAGTCATATCCCCTCTTTTTTTTTTTTTTTTTTTTTTAAGAATTTAACCTTAGCTGGGCCTGTAATCCCAGCAGCTAGGGAGCCTGAGGCAGGAGGATCGCAAGTTCAAAGCCAGCCTCAGCAACTTAGTGAGGCACTTAGCTCAGTGAAACCCTATTTCTAAATTTAAAAAATACCAAAATAGGGCTGGGATGTGGCTCAGTGATTGAGCACCCCTGGGTTCAATCCTCAGTACCAAAACATAATAATAATTTAACCTTTATTTTTCATTTGTGGACCGGGTGCTATGGCACACGCCTATAATCCCAGCAGCTTGGGAGGCAGAGGCAGGAGGATGGCGAGTTCAAAGCCAGCTTCTGCAAAAGTGAGGTGTTAAGCAACTCAGTGAGACCCTGTCTCTAAAAAAATAAATAAAATGGGGCTGAGGATGTGGCTGGCTCACTGGTCAGGTGCCCCTGATTTCGATCCCTGATACCCCTGCCCCCAAAAAAGGATGAATTTTTTAAATTTGTTTTTTATGTGGTGCTGAGGATTGAACCCAGTGCCTGGCCCTTGCTAGGCAACTGCTGTACCACTGAGCTACAACCCCAGCCCCCTAGCCCTTTCTATTATTTGTTTTGAGACAGAGTATCACTAAGTTACTTAGGGCCTCTCTAAGGACTGCTGAGGCTGACCTCCAACTTGTGATCTTCCTGCCTCAGCTTCCAGAGCACTGGGATTACAAGTAGTGCCACTGCACACAGCTCAAACCTATGTTCTAAACCACTCTTTGGTTTTGCTTGGTTTTATTCTGTTCACTGCACCTGAGCTGGACCTCTGTCTACATTTCTACCTGTCCATAGCTTGTGATGGAGTTTCTGTGTCACAGACTTTATGTTTAGTAATTCACTTTAATTTTTCTTTTCTTGCGTATCTGTCTTCCCAGTAATACAAGGAGCTCCTTGTGGCTTTCATTTTCTTCTACACACATAGCACAGAGCTGGGCCCAGGCACCTAACCCAGATGTATGTGTTCCCTTGGAGGTGAGGTGACTCAGGTAGTCCTGTGGGTATGTGCAAATCCTGGGTTACATGACTCACTTTGTTATTTCCAAGTGTGCTGACCTTGGCTTCCTTGGCATTCTGCCATCCAATTTCAACACCAGCTTGTTAAAGCTGATGCAAATTAGCGCTGCCACCTTCAGTCACTGTGATATTACTTGGTTCTTGTCCCTGTACTTCTAGAACCTGCTGCACACCACACAAGCTTCCCAGAGGGCTACACAAGATGAGAGCAATGAATGGGGACTGATTACGATGGTGTGGAATTTAATAGATACATCCCTAAACATCTTGCCCTGAGGTTACTGAAGAAATTAAATGTCCTCCTGAGATTAGACAGTGTACCATTCCAAGTGAATCATTAGAGAGATTATGCACAGTTTTCCCAAAAATAACTAAGTTCATCTCCTGATGTAAAATTATGAGCCCAAATTAAACAAATTCTATTGTAGTCTTAAGTTAAAATGAACAAAAAAAATATATTTAGAAAATACACTTTAATACACAGTTGATTTTTTTTACTAGTTCACTAATAAAATACAAACTTTTAAAATATAGGATTAAGCTGCCTATCCCTCTAAGAAATACACATTCAAGGGAGAATGTGTATTTCTTACTTAACCCCCCAAACAACTCTCTCTCTTAAAATAGCCTGTATCCCTCCCCTTGAATGTATATCTGCTTTCCTAAATAAATCTGTATATATCTATGGGAAAGAAAAAAAAAAAAAACATAGCATAAGACCTTTTCTCACTTTGTGGGTTTCAACTTGCAGATCTCACAGTACCTCTGTGAGAATTCCATTCTAATTTACAGAAGAGGAAACAGTGGTCAGAGAAGTTCACATCATACATACAGAGAAGGACTAAAATGTAGGCCTGACTTCTCCTTGCTTGGTCTAGTAACAGCAGTTCAGGCAGTCAGACAAGTGTGGTTGTCACCAGATCTTTATGAGCTACTGAGAACCACAGTTAGCTATGAGTAGATGTCATGCCAGCCTCAACTGGCAACTGCTCTACTCTGCTCTGGATCACATGGCTAGTGTCTAAACCTCTCGGAGCCTGTTTTCTCATCTTTAAGACATGATTTCCTTTCCTCCAGTCTCACAAAGCCTCTGAATGCAAAATGAACCTTTTATTCAACAAATACTGAGTGCCTACTATGTACAAGGTGTAGACCACATAGAATATGAAGTAAATCCAAGACCCTACTTTGTGGAGGGAGGCTTCTACTCTCATAAGGGAAGTAGAAAAGAAATCATTTTAAAAGTATATGATTTTCAGGGCTGGGGATATAGCTCAGTCGCATGCACAAGGTCCTGTATTCAATCCCTGCACATATATATATATATATATATATGATGTCCAACTGTTGATAAATGCAGTAAAGGAAAATAAAGTGATTTCAGATTGATGGACAGGTTGCTGCTATTGGAGATAGAGGTGGAAGAGGGGAACAGGAGTGATTCTCTGAGAAACTGGACTTTGAAAACAGACCAGAAAAAGGTTTGACAAGAAAACACAGAAGTACTCAGAGGAGAAAAATGTGCAAAGCAGGTATCACAGACAAAAGTTTGCTCAGAATGACAAAGGAGGGACTGGGACTGAGGCTTAGTGGTAGAGGACTTGCCTCACATGTGTGAGGCACTAGGTTTGATCCTCAGCACCACATAAATAAAGGTATTGTGTCCACCTACAAAAAAAAAAAAAAAAAAAATTTAAATGACAAAGGATTCAATTCTATTCAATTCTATTTCTATTAAAACTAAGGGATAAATTGCCATAAGAAGTTTGATTAGAGCCGGGCATAGTGGTACATGCCTATAATCCCAGTAACTCGGGAGACTGAGGCAGGAGGATTACAATTCCCAGGCCAGCCTGGGCAAGTTAGAGACCCTGCCTTAAAATGAAAAATAAAAAAAGGGCTGGAGATACAGCTCAATGACAGAGTTTCCCTGCATTCAATTCCCAGTACTGAAAAACATAAGTCTAAACAGGAGCTACCTAAGCAGAAATCTTCTAAAGTGGCCTCGACTATAGAATGAAATGTTAGAAGAATAAATAAATGGCAATAGGTATAATACCCCATGCTTACACACGTTCTCAGTTCAAAGATGAAAATCCCATTTGGCTAAATATATCAATTACAGAAAAGATTGATTTATAGATGGATAGTTCACATGACTGATAAATAAAAAGCTTGTCGGGCTGGGAATGTGGCTCAAGCAGTAGCGTGCTCGCCTGGCATGCGTGCGGCCCGGGTTCGATCCTCAGCACCACATACAAAGAAAGATGTTGTGTCCGCCGAAAACTAAAATAAATAAATAAATAAATATTTTAAAATTCTCTTAAAAAAAAATTAATAAAAAGCTTGTCTTTATATATTCAATACTAGTTTTCGGGCATGCAGATGCTACCAAAAAACTGAGAGGAGATGAACAATAATCTGTTTCTCACTGCCATTTCTGGGGATAAGGTGGCATTAAGTGGCCTCCAAGTCAGTTCTGGAGAAGATGGAGATGACTGTTCTCTTTCCAATATCTCCATCCACTAGACCAATATCACAGAAGTGTCACTAGCCCTGGACCTCTATGTATTAGGTTCTGGCCAGCCTTTTAGGAAACCTGCCATCATTCCTAACATATGGATCCACACAGCCTGCAGAATACAATGTGTAACAATCCTAATCATCTTCCAGAACAAGGGCACTGGTAGGAGGACATGATATTTACCATTTGGGGACTCACCAATACAGACTCCAGGGAGAAGGAACTGGGCAGGCTGAACATTCCACCAACTGTGACATCATCACCGCCTGCCCCCACCTCCCCTCCTTCTGCCTGGCTATCATTCCATTCTTTATTTACATCTATTTGGCCAACTCCACACTGATTTTTTGTCCACATTCCTGCCTATGTGGGCTCTTCGAAGCATACCTAAGTTCCAAATTCCCATTCTTTCTTTCAAAAGTTTAACTAAAATCCATTGTATTACATCCTTCACAGCCATCGACTCCATCATCAACAATGGATGGCCGTTTTTAACTTGTTTTTTTAATTTGAAAACATGTGTCTTTGCAAACTACTGCTACACACAACAGCATGGCTGCATCTCACAGGCATAAGGTTGAAAGAAACCAGACACAATGCATTCATACCATATGATTCCATTTATGTGACATGTAAGAACAAATGAAACTCATCTCTAGTAACAGAAGTCAGAATAAGGGTTACCAGGGATAGGGAGGGGGCACAAGGGAACCCTCTGAGGTTCTGGAAATGTCCCATAAATATGGCTTTATCTGGCACCAGTGGTGCAGATGTCCACATTTGTAACAATTCTATGAGCTATTAACCTAGGACTTGAGTACTTTATTGTATGCATAATAAACTTGAAAGTTTTTTTTTTTTTAATGACTTTCCTTTTGATGCTGCTATGCATACAGTCCTAAATAGAGCTATTTGGGGATCTCTAAAGCTTCAGGATAGTCAATTCTTTACCTTCCTGACACAACTGACACCTTTTGCAGCCTGAGTAGGTATCTCTTTCATCTTCGCTCAACAGGGAATTCTATTGGGCCATGCCAGTGATCAGTCTTGATTGTCAGCTTTAAAACAATCAAAAGCATGCATATGACTGTCCTGGGTTGGTACTACAGAATGCTTACTGTGCAGGCCATAAAGTATCAGTGGCCTAGAAAAGCCTTTGAACATACTTTTCAATAGGAGGACAATAAATGTTAAAGGACAGAATAACTGAAGTAAATGAAATTCTCTCCGGAAACCATTAGGAAAACAAATCCCCCCTACCCCATTAGGAAGTTTTGAAGGAGGAGGAAAAATGGTGCACTTTAGAAAGAGAACCTATGTGGGTCAGTGCTCTCCTGAGCAACCACTGAAGCCTGAGAAAGTCACTAACCTCTCTGGGTGTCAGTTCCCTGCTAGTAAAACGACCTGCCTTACCTTCCTCTTACCCCAGGTAGAAGAATCAAATGACCTGAGATACAACACTTTGCAAAAGATGAACTGCTGATACCAATGGAACACTTTTAAAAATAAAAGAGATGTTTGTGGAATGCTCAGGTTCCCAGAACTTTCACATATGCTAGACTATTTAATCTTCAAAATAGTCAATAAGCTTGCTCCTTGACTCCCACTTCACCAAACAGGGAACTGAAATAGGGCAGTTAAGTGACCACCCAAGGTGTCCAGCATGAGGGGTAGGGGGCTGGCAGAAAGGTTCCCTGGAGTTCTTCACCAGTTTCTTCTGTTTAAATTAGATGACCACAGCAAAAAGGCACAGAGCTCCACGAGTAGGGAACTTGACAACGTCTTTCTAAATAGCCACCTTTCTCTCAAGGAGAAAGGAAATAAATCAGAATCCACAGAGCACTGAATATCCAAGTTTTAGAGGCGCTGAAGTGAGTATTCAGATCTTTCTTCTGAAAAGCAAATATGACAATTCTTCCAATATTGCTCACTTAAAAGTGTGTGCGCCTCTCCAGGCACAGTGGTGCACACCTGTAATCCCAGCTGAGGCAGGAGGATCACAAGTTCTAAACCAGACTCGCAAGTCAGCAAGAGCCTGTCACTTTTCAAGTACACACCCCCCCCAAAAAAAATAATTTGGGGGGGGGGTGTACTTGAAAAAGAGTTGGGGATGAAACTCAGTGGTTGAGCACTCCTGAGTTCAATCCCAAGTACAGAGAAAAATAAGAAAAAGAAGGGGGGAGGGAGAAAAGAAAGGAGGCGGAGGCCAGGGAGGGAAGAAAAAAAGAACTGAAGAAGTCAGACTATTGATTTATTTGAATTACAATGTGAACAGGCAACTGAGTTTAAATCTGCCAGGTAGCTTTAAAAACAAACAAACAAAAAACCTTAAAGGGTGCTACATCACAAGTTGCTATTTGCAAGCACTTGCTTCCTAAAATGAAACAGTCTTCAGCAGATTTTGTTCTGCTGTGCCCTGTAAACTAATTTCTCAGGTACATAAAACTACAAATTGCAACCTGAAAGTTTTTCAGGCTTGAATTTTAATCTTCCTTGAAATGTTATAAGAAGACACAATTAATTATGGATCTCTTTCTCTCAGGCCTACCCCACCCATCCATCCTTATCCCACCACCAACACCACTCCTTTACCAGGAATTGAACCCAGAGGCACTCTACCTTTGAACTACATCCAGAAACTTTTTTTTTTTTTTTTTAAGTTGTAGATGGACACAATACCTGTATTTATTTATTTATTTTTATGTGCTGCTGAGGATTCAACCCAGTGCCTCACACATACTAGGCAAGTGCTCTAACACTGAGCCATAACCCCAGCCCCTCCAACCATTTATTATTTTTTTTTATTTTGAGTCAGGGTCTTGCTAAGTTGCCCAGGCTGGCCTCAAGCTTGCCATCCTCCTGCCCCAGCCTCCACCCACTCCTCCAGATATGTTTGCTTTATATTCAGTATCCTCTCCACATTATTAGGGCTGTCACATTAACAATTTTTATTCATGATAGTTTTATATCTCAGGCCTTTTGTATTGTGCCTGCCCAGTGAAACATTTTTCTGTGCATGCTGAGCTCTATGATACTTAGAGCCTTTTAGAAAAGTCACAGCATGAAATAATTGTACGCTATAGATTTATGTAGCTACAGGCTGATCTTTTAAAACAACATTTTATCTACCTCACTCTGGTTTGTATCTTGCTGTAACAATACTAGCTGTATAAAGAGTCTCCAAAAAGATATTTTTAATTTGCTTTCTGTCTGCAAATCAATAATCAACTGATACAAAATATCACCTTAAAGAGCTGGCTGGAGCAGGCTGGAATGTAACCTAGAGTTAAAGTGCTTAGCTAGTAGCCTGAGGCCCTGTGCCCCATTCCCAGCACTGGAAAGAGAAAAGAAAGAGTGAAACAGTAGCAGAAGGGGGAAGGGAGGCTAAAGCAGGAGGATCGCAAGTTCAAAGCCAGACTCTGCAACTTGGCAAAGCCCCAAGCAATTTAGCAAAATGCTGTCTCAAAATACAAAAATAAAAAAAAGGATGTGGCATAAGTGAATTGCCCCTGGGTTCAAACCCCAGTACCAAAAAAGAAAAAGGAGTGGGGTATAAAGAAAGGAGGAGGGGAGAGAAGGAAAGAGAAGAAGAAAGAAAAAGGGGGAAATTTGACAGGAGGATACTTTTAGGGGGAATGGAAAAGTTTTTAGCAGGGGACTGGGAGCAAGGTGTGGAGGCTCACACCTGTAATTTTAACAACTCAGGAGGCTGAGGCTGGAGGATCACAAATTCAAGGCTGCCGTGGGCCTCTGCCTCCACAGAGATTCTATCCTGCAGATTCTATAGTCCACATTACTTTTTTAGATCAAAACCTTTACTGGGATTGAACCCAGGTAAATGCTTTATCACTGAGCTATGTCCCAGCCTAAATTGTTATTTTTTAAGTGAAGACTAATTTTATAGTTTTGTGCCCCTGTAACTCTAAGTGTTGAACTCAGCCTAGTATCTAAGTAAGCAGACTCTCCATAAATGCTTGGTGACCACAGACTGATACACATAAGGTATCAAGCAGTTTGTCACTATGAACACAGTATCTTTATGTCCTGGGATGTTTGGAAACTTTTTTTTTTTTTTTTTTGGCTAACTTCAAGACTGAAGAAATGGTCACCACTTAAAAGATGCAATAATACAGGCTCACAGAAAAGGTAAGTTACTTGTGCCCAAGATCTTGCCAAGTGGCAGAGCTGGGATTCAAGACTAAATCCCATGTTTTCTTAACTTCCCAGTTAACAGGTCCTCCCTCCTCTGAGCTGCTATTAAGATATTACTAGATACTGGACACTGTATTGCCTAGAACAGCCCCCCTTATTTATTTATTTTATTTCTTGGTACCAGGGACTGAACTCAGAGGTCCTGAGGCACTTAACCACTAAGCTGCATCCCCAAACCTTTGTTTTGTAGTTGTAGATGGATAGCATGCCTTTATTTTTATGTGGTGCTAAGGATGGAACCCAGTGCCTCACACATGCTAGTGCCTCACACTTTGTCACTGAGCTACAACCACAGTCCCTGTATTTTTTTAATATATATATTAAATATATAAATGTATTTTTATATTTTTTAAAAAATATATATTATTTTATATATATTATATAATATATTTTTTACATATATATATATATATATTTTTTTTTTAATTGTAGGTGGACACAATACCTTTATTTATTTATTTTGATGCAGTGCTGAAGATCGAACCCAGTGACTCACACATGCTAGGCAAGCACTCTACCACTGAGCCACAATCCCAGGTCCTGTATTTCTTATTTTGAGACAGGGTCTCACTAAGTTGCTTAGCGCCTCACTGAATTGCTGAGAGGGGCCTTGAACTTGTGAGCCTCCTGCCTCATCCTCCCAAGCTGCTGGGATTATAGGTGTATGCCATTGCACCCAGCTCTGGACAGCCCTCTTTAAATCCTCAGTTATGTCATGAGAGGGAGAGCATCATTCCTACTTCACAGACAAGGAAACCAGGGCTGAGGTGAAGTCCTTGTCCAAGATCACACTGCTGGATATACTAAGATTGTTAACTCAGATTAGTATGAAGTAACTCTAAACCCATGTTTTTAGCTACTATACCCCGTTACACCCCCACCCCACCCCCACCCCAGTGTATGACCTATTCCTTTGGGAAGGGTCAATCAATGGGTCTGTTTCTTAAGTTAATAGGTTACTTACATTTAATTCAAGGAGATTTGGATTTGGGCTTTTCATACATTCACTTGAAGTTTCTTTTAAATTTTTGTTTTGTTTTGTTTTGTTACCAGGGATTGAACCCAGAGGTTCTTAACTAGGGAGCCAAATCCACAGGCCCCCCCCCCCTTTTTTTTTTTTTTATCTTTGAGACAGGCTCCTTTTTAAACTGCTTAGGGCCTCCCTAAATTGTAAGGCTGACCTCG
Source organism: Callospermophilus lateralis (assembly GCF_048772815.1). Classification (NCBI taxonomy): domain Eukaryota; kingdom Metazoa; phylum Chordata; class Mammalia; order Rodentia; family Sciuridae; genus Callospermophilus; species Callospermophilus lateralis. The sequence continues at coordinate 185,341,371 of NC_135305.1, read as the reverse complement.
AACTAGTGACCTTCCTGCCTCAACCTCCCCTGAGGGGATTCATGACAGCCACCACACCCAGTGATGTTTCTTCTAAAACATTCAAAACATAATCCCAAAGTATGCCTATGATCCCAAAAACTGGAGGCTCAAGTTTGAGGCCAGGGAGGGACAGGAAGACCTCAAGTTTGAGGCCAGCCTGGACAACTTGAGGAGACCCTGTCTTAAAAAAAAAAAAAGCCAGGGATGTAGCTCAGTGGTAAAGTGCCCCTGGGTTCAATCTGCAGTTAATATAATAATAATAACAGGTTGGATATGTAGCTTAGTGGGAAAGTGTCCATGGGTTCAATCCCCAGTACCAAAAAAAAAAAAAAAATGGTCCCACCAACACATGTGGGATACCTAGAATTGCCCTCCGTGAAAAATCTCCTTCAACCAATTGTCAACAAGCAGTCACACCAAAATTTCACATCTATCCCCTAACAGTTAATTATTTCCTCCATTTTCTGTTCTCTAGTCCAGTCACTTGGTCAATAAACACATCACATGGAATCTATTCAGAGGTTCTAATAAACACATATCAAGTAATCAAACTTACTTACAAATCTCCATAAAACCACCAGGAAGGAAGAGTACAGAGCAGTCTGAGTAATTTCTAAAGGAAAGGCTGAGCAGGGGGGTAAACAGAGAAGGCAAGGAATCAGAGATGTGCAGAAGAGTCGGGAGTTAACTCTGGTTTGGATTTGGGGGTTTGGTTTGTTGTTGTCCTTGTTTTGTTGCTGGTGACTGAACCCCGGGGCTCTGCACATGCTAGGCATGTGATCTATCACCAAGCTGCACTCCTAGCCCCAGGAGTTCCTTTTAAAGTGAGGTGAGAACAGTTTGCAGTGCCCGTGAACAATGTGTGCAAAGGCCCTGAGATGAAAGGGAACCATGGACTCCAGGCCCTGAAAAAGGGCCAGGAAGAGCAGTGGTCATACAGGGCCTGGTGGACCCCAGGAAACAATCTCAAGGATCTGACGTAGAGACACAAGATTGTCAGACCTGCATTGTGTCACACACAAGCAAAAATGACCCTCTGAGGCAACCTTTGCCAGGACACAGTTCAAAGAACTCTACTCTGGATCCTGCAAAACAAGTTTGTTTGTTTTTTTTTCATTTCTTTCTTTCTTTTTTGTCCCCCTCCCCCTCTTTATGGGGCGTGGCATTCCACCCTGGCTGTGAACTAGATCCCTTCTTTTTTGTTTTTGTCTGTGAAGTTTAAAGGCCATATCTTTGATCAGGTCTGGTGCTTGTTTTCCTTTCAAGAACCCCTAGTAAACTACATCTCTTTCCAGATCCTACCTCTAACCTCTCTACTCTCTTTCCAACTTGCCAAGGGGCTATGGCAAACTGTATAACAATCTGTCATCTGGGGCCTGCTCTAGCAACTGTGGTGACAGGCTGAGAAAGAACCCCAGATTCTGCACTCTCAGAGAATCATCATACCCAATCAAGCCCAATTAAAAAAAAAAAAAAAAAAAGTTGGGCCCACACCTGCAATCCCAACAAGTCCAGAGGTAGAAGGATCACAAGTTCAACACCAGGTTTGATCAACTTAGTGAGACATTAACTTAAAATAAATTGTAGAAGGGGCAGAGGGGTGTAGCTCCATGGTAGAGCAGCCCTGGGCTCAACCCCCCAGTACCACAAAAAAAAAAAAAAAAAAAAAAATCCTAGATGTCACTCCTCAATTTAAGAGTCTTGGATTCCCCAGCACCCACTTGGCCACACAACAGCCCTCCCAAACCAGGGACTCCTGGCAATGGAGGCCTGGCTTGGGTTGGCCCAGCTCCAAGCTTACAGATCTGCTTTCAGTTTCTTCACTACAAGAAGTTTTACCCCACCCACCCTGCACTGCCAAGAGTCCTCAGCAGCAAATGACACTTCCTCTAGGAAGTCATTCCTATACTACCCATGCCTCTAAAATATGAGCTGCCCTGCTCAGAGACCTTACACCACTCCAAGAAAGCTTTTTTGTTTTGTTTTGTTTTGTTTTTGGTACTACGGATTGAACTCAGGGGCACTCAACCACTGAGCCACATCCTCAGCCCCGGTTTGTATTTTATTTAGAGGCAGAGTGTCACTCAGTCGCTTGGCGCCTTACTTTTACTGAGGCTGGCTTTAAACTCACCAACCAAGCGGGGATTACAAGTGTGACCACCACAATGGGCTCAAGTAAGTTTTTTTCTTTTCTTTCTTTCTTTCTTTCTTTTTTTTCTTTTTTTTCTTTTTTTTTTTTTTTTTTTTTTTTTTTTGGCAGTGCTGGGGATTGAACCCAGGTGAATCCACGGTTTTGTGCATGCAAGGCAGGCTCTACCAACTGAGCTATATCCCCAGCTCAATTAAGTTTTTTCTAAACTTCATTGTAATTGGTCCACTGTCTTCCTCCCTAGAACTTCAACACACACATCTACACAAGCATGTGTGCATGTTAGTAACTCCATAACAGATCCTGAGTGTCACAGGCCAACCACACACCAAGCACAATGCCTGGCTCCCAGTTGAGACCCCTCAAAATATTTGTTGAATAAATCAGCTAGTAAAAATTGACCCATTCAATTGCTCGGCAGCAGAGAGGCCATTAATAAGAGAGGTTTTCCCTTCTGTGAGTTCAGTTGAGAATGTGAACAGGAAACTCAAGTCAAAAACTTTAGAAGAGATGCTTCATCTCACTCATGGAAATCTTAATACATGGGAGGTGTGTGAATGTGTGTGTCTCTTCCCTGCCTCAATGAAGGTCAAATATATGCATGGTTTTAAATACAACTGAAATTTCAGGAAAGTTCTCAGAAATTAAGATAACAGCAGCCAGCAGGAAGAAGAGGTGCAGGTGATAGGAAATCAATAAATAAATTTAAAAATAAAGCAAAGGCAGAAACACTGAGCTGACTCAGTTCTTACACTAGCCCACTGTGGCCATCAAGTAATTGAATGCACCCTTGATTCTACGCAGAGTTTTCCCTTCTGCCTGTTACACTTTCGGGTCCTCTTTTATAACCAACTCCTGGGCTTCCACCTTCTTTGAGAGGATACTCCCCACTTGATCTTTTTTGCATTCCTTCTTCAGAAATACCAACTGTGTGGCATCATTATTGCACAGTTCCCAATTTCTCAGCTGAATTCAGAAGGAACTAGTAATATATTGTCCAGGTATGAATAAAGATCTTGCTACACAGAAGGCTGTCAGAGAACTAGCAAAGTTTCACCTGGGAGTTTATTAGAAATGCAGATTATCATCCCCACCCCAGACTTTCAGATACAAAGTCAGCATTAGGACCGGCTCCCCAGCTGATTCTCATGCATATTAGTTTGAGAAGCCCTGGGCTAGATCCTCTATTCACTCCACAAAGGTTAAATGAGCAAAGATAGGAGGACAAAGTAAAAGCTCAACAACATTAGGCAATGCTGTGGGAAAAGGGTAAGCACAAGCATTCAGCTACCATTAAGAGTTCCTGTAAATACCAAAAGCATCCCCACCAGGGAGACATTCTAGCAGGACTAATAATCGGCACACCAAAATTCCAAAGTGCCACTGCAGCACAGTTTTGGGAATATGGAATGTATGAACTTGACCCTGTTTGCAGCAGGCGGGAAGAATAGATGGGAGGTGTGTGTGTGTGTGTGTGTGTGTGTGTCTTCCCTGCCTCAGCCACAGGCCGCAGGAGCTGACAAGGCCAAGTCCCCGCCCCCCTCAGCTGTCACCCTGTCAAAACAAAGCCGCTGCTGACAGCGCAGGGCCAGTCCACCCCGCGGCCTCGGGCAATCTCCTATCTCAGGAGCAAAGCCCTCACAACTGGATCTGCAGCTGGGGGCCACAGGGTGCCTAGAACTGGCATGGAGAGGAGATGGCAAGAAATGTGTCCTCAAACTGAGCAGTAGCGCTCGCCACGCTGGGCTGTCACCTTGCCAAATCCTGTTTACACCCCGAGCAGCTGGGACGGCGCTTTAACTAAACAAGTAATAATACAATAATGACAGGGCTGTCACCGCGCGCCGAGGCCTCCAGGCGCCACAGGACCCTCGCCTCAGGCCATGCCCACCTACCCACCAGCATGTTCCTCCCTTTAGCTTTCCTAATGCTCCGAAGTCCAAGACCTTCTCCGCCCTCACTCCTAGAACCCAGCTCCTCCCAGTAGGAGTAAGGCTAGAGGTCGAGCGTAGAGAGGACCGCTCAGATCCCCCCAAAAGATGTTATCCCAGCTTTGGTTAGTACGCCACACCGAATACCGCTCCACTCCCGTGAAAGTGGCTGCGGCGAGCTCCTACAAAGCAACAAAGCCCCAGGGTAGCCCGGGAATTGGACTACCCGAGGGTACTCTTTCCACGGGGTTGAAATGAAGCTCTCTCCTTCTGGGTGAATCCCCTTCTTCCAACCCAACGAGACTCTTATCCGAGAAGCAGCTAATTGCGCGCGGGCGACAGCAGCACTTCCGCGGTGCAGCGGCCCCAGGCGGGAGGCGGGAGACTGGAGGCGGGAGGCAGAGGTGGGGGCGGGGGGAGGGGCGGGGGTCCCGCGGGCCGGGCCCCTGGCCCCCAACTGCGGTCTGGGAGCGCCGAGCGGGTACCTTGCAGGCGGAGTACACTCCGAGTTTCTCCAGTTTCTTGGCCCGCGGGGCGGAGCGCAGCTGAGCCTTCTTCACCGCGATCCGGGCCGAGCCACCGCCTCCCGGTCCTTCGGCCGTGCCCCCCGCAGCCACTGCTGTCGCCGGACCGCAGGCGCCCGAGCCCCCGGCGGCGGCGGCGGCGGCACAGGGGGAGCCCTGCGGCGGCGCGGGCGGCAGCGCTGCGGGCGGAGGGGGCAGCGCCCCGGTCCCGGCCCCTGCCCCGACTCCCGCCCCGCAGCCGCCCGGCCCGGCCCCGCCAGCCTCGGACATGCCGCCCCAGAGCACGGCAGGAGGCGCGAGTGTCAGGCGCCGCCGCCGCCAGGGTCTCCCGCTCGGGCTTTGGTCGTCGGGAGCGCGAGACCCTCCCCCACGCCCTCCCGCCCCCTGCGCCCACCCCCCTCCCCGCCCCCGCCCGCCCCCGCGCGCCGCTCGCCCGCCCGCCCGCCCGCTCCGGCCGCGGCCCGCGCGCTGAGGGTGGCTGCGGCGGCGGCGGCAGCTGCTCCCCGAGGAGGGAGGGGACTAGCGGCTCCGCGGCCGCCGCCGCCACTGCACACGCCCTCCCCCGGTTCTCCTCCCCGGGGCTCTGCTCCGCGCCCTGGCCGCGGACATGTTCCTCGGGGCTGCGGACCGGCGGTGCGCACGGGCGAGTGCCGGCCTCCGAGTGGGAGCCGGGCGGGGAGGCCCCAGCCGCCTCTTTTCCGCCGCCCGCGGGTGTGCGCCCCCAGCCCGGGAGTCCCTACACCTAGCGCTCGCCCGCCAGGGGGCGAGGCCAAACCCCGGGTGTGGGTGAGAGTGAAGATGAGGGTGGGGGTAGGGGCTGGAGCCCAGGCACCTGCTGGTCTCCCCCCCCCCGCTCTGCGCCCCCTCCCTCAGCGGACCCGCACTCGCCAGCCCTGGGGAGGGAGGACCTCCCAGTCACTCGTCCTTCCACTCGGTTCCACCCTCTCTCCGAGCGGAGACAACTTCCTCCACCCTAGCGGGAGCCCGAGGAAAAAAATATTTTTGAAAAATACCCGTCCATGCTAATCCTTTTCTTTGTTGCTAATTCACCAAAATAAAGGCGTAATGTTTTCCTGGTCTCTTTTTAAATACTTTTCTGTCCAACTTTTTTTATTGTTATTATTTAAGAACGCTTTCTTTCCGTAACAAGTTCTGGATCAAATCTGTCAAAAGAGGAGAAGGAGTCAGAATATATTCTGTAATTTTTGTTTGAAAGTGTCGGTTGCTAACAGAACGACTGTCTAAAAGCATTGTCAAAATAAAAACTACGCGCAGTGGAAAGTTTGAACACAGCAAGTTGAACAGGGTTCGTCTCGGATTGGTAGGATCATAATCTACTGCTCTTTTCGTAAGTATTAAATAGTTTCAAAATTGATACCACAATGCATATTAGCCAGCGAGAAAAAAATAGGCAACATCCAAGGGAATGAATATTGATTTTGGCTTCAAACTTAACCACACACACACACACACACACACACCCATACACACACACAGTATTTCAACTGTTGCTGAAACTTGAAAACCATTGTTTTTATTGTTGCTGATGACAATGAGGACGGTGTTCACTACTGTGGAGCACACATTTCACTTTTGTGTTAGAAAATTGTGCACCATTGGTCGACTTTTTAAAAGCAGGTTTTAAAAGCCCAGCACTATTTCTTCGGACCATTTACAACTGCCCTACTTTTGCAGAGCGAGTGTTATCAAATGTAATATGGGTCAAAATGTGCTTATGATTAGATTCTTTGCATGCTTTATAATTCTTGTCCAGTTCTAGCCACAGATTCCTTAAAGGTTGTGGTTTTCCTTGGACACATTCCCCTTACCATCCTGTTTATTACAGTTAATTTCCTCTATCCTTTTTCCAGATTCTTTGTTCTTTTAACTCTTAATGCAGAGTGATGTGTTTAAAAGGGTAGAAAAGTTTGTAGATCTGACAGCGATGTTATGCAGGGCAAAAAGAAATATCCCTTCCCAGCTTGAGTCCAGTCTGAAGATCTGGAATGGCAGAGCCTTAATCAGGTTCCATCAGAAGGATCAGGACAATTAACTTCAGGTTTCCTTTCTCAGCTTAAGGTGCTTTGTCTTACCATTGTTATTTTCTTTCTCTACTGAGATGTTCTGCAGGGTTTTTGTTGTTGTTGTTGTTTCCTGTGTGTGTGTGTTACTGGGGATTGAATTTCATCCCCAACTCTTTTTTTATTTTTTGAGACAGGTTCTTCTAAATTTCCCAGTGAGAGCCCCAACTATCTTAGTTTTTGCTTGTTTGTTTTTTATTTTTTTTGTGTGTTTTTTTCCCCAACTATCTTAGTGACTGTGATTGTTGGTGATTGAACCCAGGGCCTAACCACATGCTAAGCTAGTGCTCTACCACTGAGCTACATCCCCAGTCATTTTCATTTCATTTTGAGACAGGGTCTCAAATGTTGTCTAGGCTGGCTAGGTGTAGTGGAGCACACTCTTAACCCCAGCAATCCTGCAGACTGAGGCAGGAGGATTGCAAATTCAAAGCCAGCCTCAGCAATTTAGCAAGTCCCTAAGCAACATAGGGAGACCCTGTCTCAAAATAAAAAGAGCTGGGGATGTGACTCAGTGGTTAAGTACCCCTGGGTTCAATCCCCAGTACCCCCCATCTCCACCCCCACCCCAAAAAAAAAGAAGTTATTTAGACTAAACTTGAACTTGCAATTCTCTACTTGAGTTTTAGAAGTTTCTGGGATTCTGACATGACATACCTGCCTAAAGTTTTTACACTATGATGTTAACAGATACTGATATAGGGGTTTAGATGCCATTTTGTAGGCTTTTTTTCAAGCTGATGGAATGATCCACCTGATATTTTGTACATTTCACTGGATGTAAATGTTTCCCCCCCAAATTTTTTGGGCCTGGGGCTGTAGCTCAGTGGCAGAGCATGAGGCATTGGGTTCAATCCTCAGCACCACATAAAAATAAAATAAAGGCATACTGTCCATCTACAACTATATATATATATATATATATATATATATATATATATATATATATATATATATATTTTTTTTTTTTTTTTTTTTTTTTTTTAAGCCAGACATGGTGGCACACACCTATAACCCCCAGCACTCAGGAGGCTGAAGGCGGGAGGATCACAAGTACAAGGCCAGCCTGGGCAACTTAGCCAGACCCTGTCTTGAACTTGAAAAATAAAAAGGATTGTGGGTGTAGCTCAATGGTAGAGTACCCTTGGGTTCGATCTCTAGTGCTGAAGGGGGCTGGACCCTACTTAGTGGTGCTCATTATGAAAGTTTGGGGGTGCAATGTTGTTATGGTTTACATATGAGGTGTCCCCTAAAAGCTCATGTGTGAGAGGATGCAAGAACATTCAGAGGTGGAATGATCAGAATATGAGAGTTGTAACCTAATCAGTAGATTGATCCACTGATAGTGATTAACTGGGTGGTAACTGCAGGCAGGTGGGTGTGGTTTATATTTTGTCCCTGGTAAGCAGATCTCTCTCTGCTTCCTTGCTGCCATGTGTGAGCTGGTTTTCATCTACCATAACTTTCTGCCTTGATGCTCTACCTCATCTTGGACCCAGAGCAATGGAGCACATAGGCATCTAAGGACTGAGACCTGTGAACGCCAAATAAACTTTTCCTCCTCTAAAATCATTCTTAATAGATGTTTTGGTCACAGTGACACACACACTCACACATATCAAAAAAAAAAGAAAAGAAAAACTACTAAAACAAATGTCTTCCCATGCAATTTCTTAATGCTGTGTACTTTTGTTGCCAAAAGCTAGGTCCTTGTCCCCAATGCCAACCCAATAACAAAGATATGGTTTTGAGAAAAAGGAAAAAGGTTTATTGCTTTGCTAGCAAAGGAGAAACACAGGGGACTCCTATCTCAAAGGCTCTGATTCTGCTCATCTGCAGAAACAGCAGGCTTTTTTTAAAAAAAGAGAAGTGATTCAGGGAAAATGAGATTAGGGAGGAGAGATCAGGAAGGTGAAGATCAGGGAGATCAGGAAGAAGTTTATGGAAAAGAAGATCTGGGAGGAAAAGGTTAGAGAGAAGAAGGTTGGGAAAAAGAAAAAAGAAAAAAACATGTAAGTTTCAAAGCCACAAGGGAGAGATGCATCAGAAAGTAAGATGATGCCTGGGGAAATGGGCAGATGAACAATGGAGATGGGACACACCAAGTAGAACAAAATGTAATGCTAAAATCGAGGTAGGTAGTTCACTGTATCGTTCTTTCCAATTCTCTCTATGTTTGAAAATGTTGGGAAAAATTAGATTTATTATTAACCCTCCATAACCAGGATCCCCCTCCTAAATTGTAATAGAACCACTCCTTTGGAATTATCTTTTTCTCCTGCTGTACAGTCTCCTGGCTCTCCATAATTCCTAATCATTTTGCAAGGTTTATGTCCTGTTCCCTTTGCCCAGCAACCTAAATTCTAAAGGGGCGCCTCATCTATATGGTTCCAAATAATCTTTAGATTTACAGGTCCCAGAACATTGGATGACTTTTGTAATTTCCCTCCTTGTTCTTTAGTTCTGTAAATTACTGTAAAGTAACCTGTCTGGGGCTGGGGATATAGCTCACTTGGTAGAGTGCTTGACTCACAAGGGTTTGAACTCACAATGGGTTCAATCCCTAGCACCACAAAAATAAAAAAGTAACCTGTCTATCTAAAAAGAATCCAGGAACTAGCCCCAGGGAGTACAGGTCCATTGCCTTTGTTCTAGAGAAGAAGAAAAAAAGAAGAGAGTCCAGCAACTCCAGGAGTCTGAGGCAGAAGGATGCAAATTTGAGGCCAGCCTCAGCAATGTAGTGAGCCTTTCCATAAATTAACAAGAACCTGTTTCAAACTAAAAAAAATGAAAAATAAAAATAGGACTGGGGTTGTATCTCAGTGATGGAGTGCTTGTGTAGCATGTGTGAGGCCCTGGGTTCGAATCTCAGCACCACATATAAATAAAAATAAAGTTCTATCAGTAACTAAAAATAAATAAATAAATATTTTTAAAAACTGAAGGACTAGGGGTATAGCTGTGTAGTTCAGTGGCAAAGCACCCTTGGGTTCAATCCCCAAAGCAAAAAGTAAAAAAAAAAAAAAAAAAAAAAAAAATTAAAAATGAAGGAAAAGATTGACAAAGACCCCACTCAGCACATAGTCTTCCTGCCCTGCTTCTCTTTTCCTTTCTTATAAAAATCCTTTGTAAGATGGACATCATTACCCTAGGTACATGTATGACTGTACATATGGTGCAATTCTACATTGTGTACAATCAAAAAAATGAAAAGTTGTGTTATATTTGTGAACAATGAACAGAAATGCATTCTGCTGTCATATACCTAATTAGAACAAATAAACGAATTTAAAAAAAAAGAAAATTCAAAAATATATTTTTAAATTGAAAAAACAACCTTTGCACACCTCCCGTCACCCCACCCTATCCCCCAAGATGTACCATCCATCTTCTTCAGGTCTAGCCCTTGAATAAGCCTGACTCCTTTCCACCAACTCTCCTCTCCCAAGTGTTGGCCTTTGAGCCAGGGGTTGTGGCACACACTTGTAATCCCAGTGACCAGCTTCAGCAATTTAGGAAGGCCCTAAACAAACTACGGAGATTCTGTCTCAAAAAGAACTTGGAAATGTAGCTCAATGATAGAGCACCCCCGGGTTCCATCCCGGGTACCAAAAACAAAAACAAATAACAACAACAAAAAAAAAAAAAAAAACAAGCGTTGGCTTTGGAGGGCAGGCAGCCCAGACTTATTCTGGTAACAAAGCCACCCTCAGAATTCAGGAGGCAGGCTTTTTGCAGGATGTTTTGAATCAGAAGTAGCCAACCTCATTTTAATCCTCCCTGAAAACCATCAGTGTCTGAATGGTGAATGGTTTCTGACATCTACGGAACATTATTTTTCATTATTCTCCCTGCTGCCCGACCCCCCACCCCCAGCATCCATACTGCCTTAGGCTAAAGGCCCACAGTTTCCAGGCCTATTCAAAGTGTGTTATAAGCACCAGGCAGGGAATTCTCCATGGCAAAGGATTCAGGGAGCTTGCTGCCTCCTCCTCCTCAGGCTGTTGAAAGCATTTAATAAGCTCTTCCGATGCACAGTGCACTTTTAAGAAGTGAACACCAAGAAGATAAAAGGCAGTGTCCTAGTTTACTAAGTATTTGCCACTTTCTGCCAGGCACAGTGGTGGCACATGCCTGTAATTCCAGAGATTCCAGAGGCTGAGGCAGGAGGTTTGCAAGTTCCAGACCAGCCTCTGTCAGCAAGACTCTGTCTTGAAATAAAAATAAAAAAGGTCTGGAGATGAAGCCCAGGGGTAGAGCACCCCACTGCGTCCAATCCCTAATTGGGGGGGCAAACATAAGAGAAAGATTTAAAAAGAGACACAGAAATCTCTTAAAATTAGTTGCCTTTTACAGGGCACCCTTGTGAGAAAACTTATTCTACCACCACCCCCAGCTTTGATACAAGGGATTAAACTCAGGAGCACTTTATCACTGAGCTACATCCCCAGCCCTGCAGCCCCCCCCCTTTTTCTTATAAAATATTTTATTTTGAGACAGGGTCTTAGTAAGTTACTTAGGGCCTTACCAAATTGCTGAGTCTGGTTTTGAACTTGCAATCCTCCTGCCTCAACCTCTCAAGTCATTGGGATTATAGGCATGCACGACCATGCCACAACTTCCTAACTGATCTCTCTGCTTTAACCCTAGTTTTCTCTCCACAGAAGAGAGTTTTAAAATTGTAATTGCAAACCGGATGCTGATGACACAATTCCCTGCTTAAAACCCTCCAATGATTCTCCTTTTTTTTTTTTTTCCCTAATTTTGAGACAGGGTCTCAATAAATTGCCCAGGCTATTCTCAAACTTTCCATCCTCCTGTCTCAGCCTCCTAAATTTTTGGGATTACAGGTGTGTACCACCATACCCAGCTCCTAATATTTAAAGCACAGTCTTGACTTCATGATATTAAATAATATGGAGTTGGCAAAGCCTACTACTCCCTGTGGGCAGCGCAGATGGTCTTCAATTTATGATGGTTTGACCTATAAATCTTTCACTTTACTATGGTGCAAAATCATACCCATACACTCGTTCTACTTTTCACTTTTATTAGAGCATTGGATAAGTTACATGAGATAGTCAACACTTTATTATAAAATAGGCTTCAGGAAAATAAAATAAAATAGGCCTCAGTGTTAAATAATATTACCCAACTGTAGGTTAATGTATTCTGAGCATGCTTAGGGTAGGCTAGATTTAGCTATGATGTTGGTAGGTTATGTATTAGATGCATTTTCCACTTGTAATGTTTTCAATTTATGATGATTTATTGGGTCATAAACCTACTACAAGTCAGGAAGCATCTTTATTCTTCAGCCAAACTCAGGAAGTTCTTTCCTATTGAAACCCCCCGAGTTTGAGATGAAACTCAATTATCTGCTTCCAATGGCAGGTGGGATCTGTGTAAACTGCAGGCTTCTGCCACTGAGAAAGCCTGTTTAGGAGCTAATCACAGCAGGGGATGCCTGCCATATTCTTTTTTTTTTTTTTTTTTTTATCAGTATTTTTTTTAATACTTTTTAGTTGTCAATGAACCTTTATCTTATTTATTTATATGCGGTGCTGAGAATCAAATCTAGTGCCTCACACATGCTAGGCAAGAGCTCTACCACTAAGCCACAACCCCAGCCCAAAGCCATTCTTTTCTACTACTAAGGAGCAGTGAAAGGCATGCTGCAGCTTTTTTTAAAGTACCAAGGATTGAACCCAGGGGCACTGAACCACTGAGCCATATCTCCTGCCCTTTTTATATTTTATTTAGAGACAGGGTCTTCATGAGTTGCTTAGGGCCTTACTGACTTGCTGAGACTGGCTTTGAACTTGTGATCCTCTTGTCTCAGCCTCCTGAGCCACTGGGATTATAAGCATGTGCCATGTGCCCAATCTTGCGCAGCTCTTGCCCTCTGGTATCATTGCAGACCCCAGAAGCTCACCACCAATTTCTTTTCCAGGTCTTATCTCATGAATTTTAAGAATGAAATTAACTGTGATCTTCTAATTGGCTATGCCCTTAGTAAGACCCTGCCTAAAAATAAAATATATTGAAAGAAAAAGTTTAGGAACTTTCCAGTAATCTCCATTCAGGTCCACCCCAATTCCACCCCCCCCACTCCCCCCACCCCCCCTCCACACACACACACACACACACACACACACACACACATATGAAAGCTTGGCTGGAATGTTTGGAATGTTTGATTATTTTCCTGGAGTGGTCTTTACATTTGAAGAAAAAAAAAAAAACACTTTAATTCGGGCCTATTTACTATCCTAACTTATTCAGTGCCTCTGAGATTCTGCTTTTACTATCTGGTGTGGACACAATGTGGCTAGACCCTACTCATACAGTATCCAGTGCTCAGAGATGCCTTCCCAATTTAGAAAAGCAAGTTTTTCCAGACACTGTGGAACCTGCTTGTAATCCCAGGGACTCAGAAGGCTGAGGCAGGAAGATTAAAACTTTGAGATCAGCCTCAACAATTTAGGGAGGTAGCTAAGTAGCTCAGCAAGACCCTATCTCAAAATAAAAATAAAAAGGGCTAAAGATGTGACTTAGTGATTAAGCATCCCTGGGTTAAATCTCCAGTACAATAAAATAATTATTAAGGGGAGTTTTATTTTTCTTGGCCTTCTGATTTATTTATTTATTTACTCCACAGTGCTGAGAATCTAACTTAGGCCTGGAGCATGCTAGGCAAGTACTCTACCTGGAGCTATACTCCCAGATCTGCTTTCTATTTTAATTACTAATACATATACGTGCTCTGCCAGTTTACCTACCATTTGCAAAGAAATTACAATGTCAATAAGAGAAATGAAACCTGTTTCTTTTTTTTCCCTCTAAATTCAAGCAAAATGATGTGCTGCTTTTCTAAAGTCATACATAATTATCTATTGCTTTAAGCAACTGGAAATTATATATGCAAATTAAATTTCCAAAGAACCAAAATTTGGTATGACCTAGATTTTCCAGAATGATCTGAATATCATGAATTTTATTCTCCTTAATGCCAGATAATTGTTTAAAATAAATTTATGAGGGATTCTCATTCTCTACTGTAAAAATGTATATGTGTGTGTGTGTGTGTGTGTGTGTGTGTGTGTGTGTGTATAAAATTTCACAAATTAGGGGGAAAAATTTCTCACAAAAGATTTGTAGTTTAGGGTCCAATTGCTGGAGAAAACTGGTTTCATTTTTAAAAATTCCTTATTGGCCGAGCATACCAATGCTGGCCCTTTATGTCAGCAAAGTACAGATAACTATGTGCCAACCTATGAAACTGGTTATATATCAGCAACTACAAAGAATGAAGTATTTGATATGTAATGGGATATTCTTCTAAACCATAATTTTATATTGTTATGAAATATTTTAAAAATATAGAAAAGTAAAGTGATGTCATATCTATATTTGCCAAGCATATCCCCCTCCTGCCTTTCTTGGTATTAGGGACTGAATCCAGGGGTACTTAACCACTAAGCCACATTCCCAGCCCTTTTTATTTTTTTATTTTGACATAGGGTTTTGCTAAATTACTTAGGGATTCACTAAATTATTGAGGCTGGCCTCAAACTCCTGCCTCAGTCTGCTAAACTGCTGGAATTACAGGGGTGCACCACCATGCTTGGCTAAATATTGTATATACTTCAATTAGTTTTTAAAGTAGCATTTCTCTTAAGCTCAAGCAAGAGGAGCCCCAACTCCGGGACACATGGTTTAGGGAGTTCCTCATGTCATAAACATTCAAAAGCAGGTCGGTGTGGGGGTGGCTGTCACTTGGTATGAGTACCAGACAGGGCAACCCTGTAAACCTAGACAGTCACCCTTCTGCTTAGCAGTCTGAAAGCCCCAGGGAGACACACTTCCTCACATCTTTTGCCCTAGATCTTCAAAACAAAAGGCACCCACGATGGAATGCTGGATTTTTCGAGGAGAGAGGCTGGGCTTTGGAGTGCAGAAAGGGTTTGAGTGGCAGAAGTGCTTAGGTAAGAGAAAAGACAAATTAATTAACTTGTCAAATCCTCCTTCTTAGCATGAATGCAAAGGATTCTTGCATAACAAAGTATTGTTTCCCAGAGTGCCAAGCAGCCATTTCTTGCTTCTCTTTGTGTTCCAATTCATGGTTCTAAAGATCCTCATAAATTAGCAGTGTTCAGTAATTTTGCAGAGTGTCTCAGGAACATTTTGTAATATGAATTCATTTTACCCTTAAATTTGTATGTATAGAGATCTAAACATTACACATGGGTAGTACAACATAGATTCTTTCATTGGCAAATTTGGTAAAACTATTTAAGAAGACCCTTACATTTTCTAAAAAGCTAATAAGATGTTCAGTTGTTGTTTTGGGGTGGGTTTTTTTTTTTTTTTTTTTTTGTACCAGGGATTGAACTCAGGGGCATTCAACCACTGAGCCACATTCCCAGGCCTATTTTATATTTTATTTAGAGACAGGGTTTCACTGAGTTGCTTAGTACCTTGCTTTTGCTGAGGTTGGCTTTGAACTCACAAACCTCCTGCCTCAGCCTCCTGAACTGCTGGGACTACAGGCTGAGGCAGGAGAATAAATTGAACCCAGGAGTTTGAGATGAGCCTGGGCAACATATTGAAATACCATCTCAATAGCAACAAAATAAAAAATAAAAAAATAAAAAAGCAGAAAAAATTAATAATAATTTTGAAAAAAAGAAAATCCTAAAAAAATTAAAATGAATAAAAAATAAATAATAGAAGTACTGGGAGCGATGTGTGGCAATGGTGGGTATTCTGTAAATATTAAGGGTCCTCTTCTCCTTCCCCCAAGGTTCTGTTTTAATTTGACATCAGATTAAATTCTATTTCCCCTCCTTCATTCCCCACCTTCCACCTTCCACATGCAAAACATACATGTCCTATTAGGGATGTGGTTGCTTTATGAAAACAGATCTAAAATATGGAAGATATGAAAGCCAGCAAAGCTGAACGGAGATATTAATAGGTAAAGCCAGGAGTGGTGGTACACACCTGTTATTCCAGTTGTTCGGAAGCATGAGGCAGGAGGATTGTAAGTTTGAGGCCAGCCTGGGCAGTGAAGTAAGACTTTTTCAAAATGAAATTTAAAAGGGCTGGGGATGTAGCTCAGTGCTTGTCTAGTTGTGGGAGACCTGCATTCCATCCCCAATGCTGCAAAACAACAGCAACAATAACAAAACAAAAACAAATGAAAGCTTCAGGATTGTTAGCACTACGGGCTAACATTTGTACATCTTCAAGTACACCTGGCATATTTTCATAGCTGGAATCCATTTTCTGAGGTGCTTTGTGAGAAACTAAACTTTGCTATAGCACCCACCAATAAGAAAATAAAGGGGGTGGGAGAGGGGGCGCACACCGGTAATTCCAGCGGCTCAGAGGCCGAGGCAGGAGGATTGAGAGTTCAAAGCCAGCATCAGCAATTTAGTGAGGCAATAAGCAACTCAGTGAGACCCTGTCTTTAAGTAAAATACAAAATAGGGCTGAGGATGTGGCTCAGTGGTTGAGTGCTTCTGAGTTCAATTCCCAGTAAAAGAGAGAGAGAGAGAGAGAGAGAGAGAGAGAGAGAGAGAGAGAGAAGAGAGAGAGAGAGAAGAGAGAGAGGAGAGAGAGAAGAGAGAGAGGAGAGAGAGAAGAGAGAGAGAGAAAGAGAGAGAAGAGAGAAAGAGAGAGAGAGAGGAGAGAGAGAAGAGAGAGAGAGAAGAGAGAGAAGAGAGAAAGAGAGAGAGAGAGAAGAGAGAGAGAGGAGAGAGAGAAGAGAGAGAGAGAGAAGAGAGAGAGAGGAGAGAGAGAAGAGAGGAGAGAGAGAAGAGAGAGAGAGAATAGAGAGAGAGAGAGAGAGAGAGAGAGGCTGGAGTTGTGGCTCAGTGGCAGAGCACTTGCCTAGTATGTGTAAGACACTGGGTTCGATTCTCAGCACTGCATATAAACAAATGAATAAAATAAAGGTCCATCAACAACAAAGACATATAAAAAAAAAAAAGAAGAAAACAGAAAATACAAAGAGCTAACAGGTTAAATATGGTGGGCCAGGACTGTGTTCCTGGCAACTTTGGAAGCAGGAGGATCATAAGTTTAAGGCCAACCTGGGCTATTTAATGAGACTCTGACTTAAAAAAAAAAAAAAAAAAAAAAAAAAGTACTAATAGTTTGTGTACTACTTTTTTGCAAAATGAGGTATCACTGTTTACCAGGATGGAAAAAAACCCCAAAAAAACTATTATTTTTATTTTAGAGATAAGTACATTACAGTTCAGAGAAATAAGGAGCTTACACCATCTTTGCTGCTCTCAACACTTTAATTTCAGCCAATAACAATTGTGGTTATCATTTATTGAGAGCCATGGGTCTGAACATGGGTTGCAAATATTTTTATCTTCATAACAACCCTAGTTGGGAGCTTTTAGGAACTCCATTTACAGAAAAAGAAACTTTAGATCAGCACCTATAATTATATACATATAAATAGAGAAAATAATAGTAATGGATGCAGTGTTTCTGTTGTCCCTCCTGATATTTTGTGGGTTTGTTGTTTTTTTTTTTTTTTTTTTTTTTTTTTGCTATACTGGAGCTTGAACCCAGGGGTGCTTTAACCACTGAGCTGCATTCCCAGCCCTTTTTATTTTTTACTTTGAGACAGGGTCATGATAAATTGTCCAGGCTGATCTTGAACTTGCAATCCTCCTGTCTCAGCTTCCACAGTCACTGGGATTACAGGTGTGTACCCTCAGCTTTTAAAAATGTATTTTAATTTTATTTATTTGTTTGTTTATTAATTGTGGTACTGGGGCTTGAAAACAGAAAGCCTCTACTACTGAGTCACATCCCTAGCTCTTTTTATTTTATTTTTTTATTCATCTGTTTATTTATTTTGGTACTGAGGATTGAATTTAAGGGCACTTTACCAGTGAGCTACATCCCTAGCCCTGTATTTTTAATTTTGAGACAAGTCTCACTAAGTTGCTGAGGGTCTTGCTAATTTGCTGAGGCTGGCCTGAAACTTGTGATCCTCTTGCCTCAGCCTCTCAAATCACTGGGATTACAGGAGTGCACCACCACCCATGGAAAACTAAATATTTAAGTGCTCAAACGCATTTTAATTTACTTTTTAAAAAATCTATTTAACAAATATTTATGGAAATTTTACTGCAGGGCAGGCATATCTGTCTTAAGTCTCTGCATTGCCTCAGATTAAAATGGCAAGCGAGGCAAGCAGGAAAAACCGACATCAGTTCAATGATCACACAAATACACCATGAAAGACTCAAACAAAGACAGAGTCTTGGGAGTTATGGCAGCATTTGACAAAGGGTAGAGGATTTGCATTAGGAATCAGGAAAACTCATTTCTGTTGATGCCAAAGCTCAGTTCATGAGAAACGAAGAATGAGCTAGAATTTCCGGGTGCCAGCAGAAGGCAAAGCCTTTGAGGTGGAGGGATAGCATGGGCGGTCCTGAGCTGGACAGAGTGTGCCCAAATTTGAGGAACTTTCCAGAAGGGGACAGTGGAGAGAGCTGAAGCTGAAGGATCAGGCTTTGACCAGGCCCTACAGGCCCTGGATGATCAATATCAAGACCTTTGACCTGTACCTAAAAGCAGTGGATAGCTCTTGAGAGGTTTTCTGCAGAATTACCTGATTGGAAAATAAACTCAAAAACAAAACAAAACAGAGAAACTTGGCCTTTTACAAGGGCCTCATTGTTCCCTGTTCCTTCCTTCCTTCCTTCCTCCTTCACCAGGCAGGCAGGTGACTCTCTCACACACAGAGCTGCTGCAGCTGGCCTCAGAGACACTCACTCAGAACAGACTGGAAGTGCCTGGTCCTAGGCCCAGGGATGAATGGAGCTAAACTGTGTTCTCTGCTGTAACACTCTGTGTGTTCTCTCTGTGTGTTTCTGCCATTAAGTAAATACTGGGGTATTTATAAGAACTGTCAGAAAACCACCCACACCCTTTTCTCTGCCATGGGCCCAGAACCTCTCAAACAGTAACATTCTGTACTGGAGTCTTGGTGATGTCCAAAGAGACAGCTCCTGAAGTAATACTAAATATAACTCTCTTCCACATAGGCTGGTGCCTGCAGCCTCAGCTTTTATAATCATACTTGTGGAACATCTAGGAAATTTGAATTTAACAGGTGGTTTCAAGCAGAACAAGGACAGCTTACTGAGGAGGTTGGTGTTCAATATTATTTAGTCTGGCCACCTTTCGTGTATGTATGTATATACATACATACATATACATACATACACACACACATATATATGTTGTTTTGTGTGTGTGTGTGTGTGTGTGTGTGTGTGTGTTACTGAGGATTGAACACAGGGCCTTGTGCATGTAAGGCAAGCACTCCACTAACTGAACTATATCCCCAGCTCTTTTTTTTTTTTTTTAATATTTATTTTTTAGTTTTAGTTGGGACACAATACCTTTATTTTATTTATTTTTATGTGGTGCTGAGGATGGAACCCACGGCCTCACATGTGCTAGGTGAGCACTCTACCTCTGAGCTACAACCCCAGTTCCATCCCCAGCCCTTTTTATTTTTTTATTTTGAGACACAGTCTGATTAAGTTGCTGACACTGGCCTAAAACTTGCAATCCTTCTGCTTCAGCCTTCTGAACCACTGGTTCTGTTACACTAAAAAATCAGCCACAGATTATACATATATGAATGGGTGTGATTGTTGTTCCAACAATTTGTTTTTTTTTTTTTTTAGTACCTGGGATTGAACTCAGGGACACTAGACCACTGAGCCACATTCCCAGCCCTACATTGTATTTTATTTAGAGACAGGGTCTCACGGGAGTTGCTTAGCACCTCCCTTTGCTGAGGCTGGCTTTGAACTCACGATCCTCCATCTCAGCTTCCCGAGCTGCTGGGATTACAAGTGTGTGCCAGCATGCCTGGGTCCAATAAATTTTTTTCCAATAAAATTTTATAACCAGGGGACTGGGGTTGTGGCTCAGTGGTAGAGCGCTTGCCTGGCATGTGCAAGGCCCTGGGTTTGATCCTCAGCACCACATAAAATAAATAAATAAAATAAAGATATTGTGTTCAACTACAACTAAAAAATAAATTAAAAAAATTTATAACCAGTCCTATGTGAAGTTTGTAGTTTTCACATCATCGGCTATCATAATTCTGATTTGTTCCCACTATTTAAAAATCTACAAGTTGCTGGGCATGGCAGCACACGCTTTTAACCCCAGGTTCTTGGGTGTTGGAGGCAGGAGGATCACAAGTTCAAGACCCATCCGGGCAACTTAATGTTTCAAAATAAAAAATGAAAACAGCTGGGAATATTGTCAGTGGTAGCATACCCTAGGGGTCAATCCTGAGTACTGCAAAATAAATAAATAAAAATTAAAATCTAAGAGTCATTCTTAGCTTGTAGGCTGTATAAAAATAAATGGTAGAAAATAAAAGCAAAAGAAAATAGGTAGTGGAATCCAGTGTGGTGGTGCAAAACTGTGATCCCAGCTACTTAGGAGGCTGAGGCAGGAGGATCCCAAGTTTGAGGGCAACCCAGGCCACTTAATAAGACTACATCTCACAATAAAATAAAAAATAAAACAAGTGATGAGTCATACTGGCCCAGGGGCTATAGTTTGCAGATCTTTGAGAAAGGAGCATCTTCAATTTACAAGTTGGGGCAATGTTTATGTTGTTTTCTCGCAGGACTATACTGATTTCTTTTACCTCATCAGTAATGTGCTGTATAAGAATTCTCATGGCTCTCACATCCTCACCCAGATTTGAATGGTTAGACTCAAGGTGCATTGGGCCAATGTGGTAGATGTGATAAATCTGCATTTCCTGATTCTTATTGAGATAGAGTAATTTGTCATTTTATTGATTAATCATTTCCTCTTGTGAGGTCTCTCTTAAGTCTTCTGCCTTTGGGGGAAAAGGGAATGTTTGTCTTTTTATTATTAATTTGTACAAAGTATTTATGACTTTACATATTCTGGATTCAAATGCTTTGTTAATTATAACATTATATATATATTTTATTATTATTAATTTGTACAAAGTATTTATGACTTTACATATTCTGGATTCAAATGCTTTGTTAATTATACGAATTGTGAACATCTTCTTGTGGATGATTTTCTTGTTTTTCCCTTTGGTCCTGCTGGGATTGAACCCATGGCCTTCTGCATTTGAGGTAAGCACTCTACCAACTGAGCTATATCCCCAACTTCCTCCTTGGGGGTGATTTTCTTTGGCCTCTTTTATGGTAACATTTATCCTCATTAAATCCAAGAACAGGTGAATTTTTTTTTAATCTTCTTGGTAGAGTTTTGTACTTTTTTACATGCATTATTTTTTTCGAACTTTTTGTTTATTTGTTTGATTGTGGTGCCGGGGTTCAAATTCAGGGTTTTGCACATGCTAGGCAAGCACTCTACCACTGGGATACATCTCCAGCCCTTTTAATTATTTTCTATTGAGACAAGGTCTTACTGCCGCAGTCTGGCTGGGCACAATTCAGGAGCCACTTGTCAAAAGAAACTAACTTTATTTTTAGAACCACACAAGATAAACAAAACAGCTCCTCAGGAAAAAACCCTCAGAGCCCAACTGCCACCACCGGCTTCCCACAAGCCACACACACCCAACCTCTTCCTCCCACAATCCTCCTGCTCTTGAGGCCGATTGGCTGGGTCGCATGGGCGGAGCCAAAAAAGTCCCCCAATGAGCAGCTTCGTGGTCTGAAAGGGCAGGGAAACAGCCCAATGAGCATCACCGCAGAGGAGCCAATCAGCTAGATGTTGCTAGATGTTGCTGGGGCTGCTGTGAGCCAATCATCAGCTGGTAGTCTGAAAGGGCAGGGAAACAGCTCAATGAGCATCTCCACAGAGGAGCCAATCAGCTAGGTGTTGCTGGGGCCGCTGTGAGCCAATCATCAGCTGGCAGTCTGAAAGTTTGCTGGAGCCCCTTCGGCTGTGGCTCTCAACATCTCCCCTTCTCTGTTTAAACAAGAAGCATGTGGCTTAGGGACCGTGTCTGCCTTAGGTTGTCCAATAGTACATATGGTCCTTACCCGTTATTGGATGAGCTGACCTCAAGGCGTCAGCCTCCTGTCTTAGGTTGGTACCATAGTAATTGGATCTTACCCGTCATTGACTACCAGTCCAGTATACAGCCACACCTGTGTAGAGGTCTTCGTACCAGCGGGGGGGGGGTGAGGTTCTTTGCCTCACCTCTGTTGGCCCCCAAATTTTAGCTGAACGATCATGACAAACAGAAGGGAGGAAGATACACCAAGCCAGCTGACGGCTCCTTTTGGAAAAATTGTACCACCGATGACACCATCAGCATAAATACCCCAACACTACCAGAAGTTGCTGCACTAACAGATAGTTCACAATGCATACAAGTGAGTTCACAATGCATATAAGTGATACATAGTCCAGGCAAGTTCTGCAAGCAGTTCAGTGATGGCTATAGCAGAAGCTGTAGATTGGTTTTATCTTTGTCTTCATGCACTGGGATGAAGATAGGAATTCTGACAATAATGGCTAAAGAAAAATTATATAACATTATATAACATTCCAGAAGGCACTAAAAGAAAACAATTTTCTTAACAATTTACATTGTCTTCACTGAAGATAGGAATTCTGGCAATAATGGCTAAAGAAAAAATTATGTAACGTCCCAGAAGGCATTAAAAGAAAACAATTTTCTTAACAATTTACATTATCTTTAAGAGAATTATTAAATATAATGAAAAGGAAAGGTGAAAGTAAACAAACAGATCTGTTAACCTCCTATTTTGTTCACATTTTAAAACAATCTTCAACAGTTGTTTACCCAATTTAAATTAAACCATTTAAATCACGTGAATAAAAAAAAAATTATTTGGATCCATTTTTTCATGAGCGCTCATCATATATGACATATGGACATACGTACATTCAAACACAAAACACAAGTGTGCACACATAATACATATGACACATAACATAATAGTAAAGGCCTTATAACTTTTTACAGGTGAAATCTCCATTGCAATGTTTAAAAACTCTATAGTCAAAAAATAGAACTGATCAGCAAAACATTAACCTAGGTCTGTATGAGCTCAAAAAAAAAAATATGGGAAAGGGCAATAATAAAATAGATATTGAAAAAAGCATTCTGGTTCTGTCGCAGATGTAAGAATAACCAAACTGGAGTTCTGGATATCACATCTTCTTTTTGGTCTGTAGAAATCGCTTTAGTTAATCTGTCTGGAATCCAAATCAGCTGCTGTTCTCCCTGTGGAAACACATAAACAGACCCCCGATTCCAGGCAATCACTGGGTCAGGACCTTAGTTAATCTCTCTGGAATCCAAATCGGCTGCTGTTCTCCCTGTGGAAACACACAAACAGACCCCCGACTCCAGACAATTACTGGGTCAGGACCTTTCCATTGTCCTGTTAGAATATCCTTCCAAAGTACCTTGGGCTTATATACATTTTTTGGACACATATGCCTTTCCGCAGCACTAAGCCCTGATGAATCCAAATTTAAAAAGTTTAGAGTAAAAAGGGTTATTTTAAGTTTATCTTTGGGGAATATATACCCCTTCCCAATTCCTTCTTTTTGCTTTAATAAGTACATTTTAATAGTTTGATGAGCTCTTTCAACAATGCCTTGTCCCTGTGGATTGTATGGGATTCCTGTTATATGAGTAATGCCAAATGATGAGCAAAATTGTTTAAAAGAGGTAGAAGTATAACCAGGGGCATTATCTGTTTTTAACTGTTTTGGAACGCCCACAGTGGCAAAATTTTGTAAGCAATGAGCTATAACATCTTTAGTTTTTTCTCCGGCATGAAGGGAGCCCATCAAAAATCCAGAAGAAGTATCAACTGTAACATGCAAATATTTTAATTTTCCAAATTCTGGCAAGTGTGTGACGTCCATCTGCCAAATATGGTTAGGTATCAATCCTTTAGGATTGACTCCAAGATTAAAATGTGGTAAAAAGGTCACACAATTTTGACATTGTTTTATTATTTGTCTAGCTTGTTCCTTAGTTATTTTAAAACGCTTTTGTAAAGTATTAGCATTGACATGGAACTTTTTATGAAAATTTATAGCTTCTTCTAGTGTAGAGAAAATATGTATGTCATGTGTAGTTTTATCTGCTAAATCATTGCCCAAACTAAGGGCTCCAGGCAATCCTGTATGTGCCCTGATATGTCCTATAAAGAATGGATCTTTTCTGTCCCAGATTAGACTTTGTATAGTGGAAAACAAAGAGAAAATAGTGGAGGAAGGGGAAATCCTACCAGCATCTTCAAGGGATACTATAGCATTAACTATATACTGACTATCGGAAAATAAATTAAATACAGAATTTTTAAACATCACAAAAGCCTGTAATACTGCCTTAAGCTCTACCTTTTGAGCTGATTGTTTGGGTACTAAAAATGTAAAAGTTTGATCAGGTGTAACTATTGCTGCTGTACCATTATTTGATCCATCAGTGAATATATTTGGAGCATTCCCGATAGGTGTTTTTCTTGTCATTTTTGGAAAAATTACAGGATGCGATGACCAAAAAGACAATAAAGGATTAGATGGTAAGTGGTTATCAAATGAAACATTAGATTTGCACATGATTATTGCCCAAGTATTTAACTCATTCGCTAACTCATCAATTTGATTCATAGTATATGGAGTAATAATTTTATTGGGAGAAATTCCAAACACTCCCTTTGCTGCTTTTATTCCTTTGAGTATTAATTGTCCTACAGCCTCAGGATACCTAGTAAGAATAGTGTTAGGAGAATAAGATAAATGTATCCATAATAATGGGCCTTCTTGCCAAAATACTCCTGTAGGAATATTTTTTGTTGGTAGTACAATAAATAATAAAGGCAAACTTATATCAATTCTATCCAAATGCATATTTTCCATATATGTTTCAATGATTTTTAATGCCTTTCTTGCTTCAGGCGTTAACATTCGGGGTGAATTTGGATCTGATGGACCTTTTAGGATATCAAATAAAGGTCCCAACTCTCCTGTTGGTATACCTAGATAAGGCCTTATCCAATTTATGTCTCCTAATAACTTTTGAAAGTCATTAAGTGATTTGAGTTGATCTACTCGTATTTGAATTTTTGGTGGACGGACCATGGTTGAGGATAATAGAA
Organism: Callospermophilus lateralis; assembly: GCF_048772815.1. Taxonomy (NCBI): domain Eukaryota; kingdom Metazoa; phylum Chordata; class Mammalia; order Rodentia; family Sciuridae; genus Callospermophilus; species Callospermophilus lateralis. The sequence continues at coordinate 185,316,495 of NC_135305.1, read as the reverse complement.
CTCCTAAATAATTAATTGGAAAATTTAATTGTACTTTATCTATTGCTATCTCTAGATTATAATTTTTTAATAAGTTTGTAAGTGTGGCATAACAGTCTAGCAATGTGTTTTTAGCTTTGTGTGCTAATAATACATCATCCATATAGTGAAATATTTGTAGTTCAGGATTTTGATTTCTAAGTGGCTGGATTGCTTTGTCAACATAAATTTGACACATAGTTGGGCTGTTAGCCATCCCTTGAGGGAGTACTTTCCATTCATATCTCTGATCAGGACCTTCATGATTCAGTGCAGGGATAGTAAATGCAAAACGTGGACTATCCTCAGGATGAATTGGAATTGAAAAAAAACAATCTTTAATATCTATAACTAAAACATACCAAGTTTTTGGCAAAGCAGACAATTGAGGAATCCCCGATTGAGCAGGTCCCATAATAATCATCTCATTATTAATGGCTCTTAAATCTTGCAATAATCTCCATTTACCAGATTTCTTTTTGATGACAAAAATGGGAGTATTATGGGGAGATACAGAAGGTTGTATATGTCCTTCTGCTAATTGTTGTTTGACCAGATCATGGGCTGCTAGTATCTTTTCTTTAGTCAGGGGCCACTGAGGAACCCATACTGGTCTTTCTGATTTCCAAGTAATTTTTATTGTCTCAGTGGCCCTTTCTGAAAATCCAACCCATGTCTGTCTGTTCCTTGATCTATTTGTATTGGTGCTGCTATACCTTGTTCTTGTTTTCCTAATCTTTTTCCTTTCCTAAAACCTTGTCTAGTCATAATAGTGGGTGCATTTTGGTTGATGTTATTTGTTAATGTCAAACCTAATTGATCTAGGACATCTCGTCCCCATAAATTTATAGGAAGATAATCCAATACATATGGCTGTATAGTTCCTTCACATCCTTCAGGATCCTTCCAATCTAATACCATTGCACTTCTATGGGGATTAGTCGCCACTCCTAGGCCTCGAAGCGTTTGAGTGGCTTGTTGTAATGGCCAATGTTTTGGCCATTCTTGACGAGAGATGATGCTAAGGTCTGCACCTGTATCCAGTAGCCCATTAAATTCATGTCCTTGAATATTTAGTTTTAGCATGGGGCGAGAATCTAAATTTAAAGACAGCATAGCCCAATCTACACCTGTGGAGCCTAATCCCTTGGAACCTCTTTCTATAGCACGACTGGAAAATTTATCATGTAGGCTTGGTATTATTAGTAACTGTGCTATTCTATCTCCTGGTGAAATTACTGATATACCATTTGGAGAACTGGCTATAATTTTTATTTCACCTTCATAATCGGGATCAATTACCCCAGGACTTATCATAAGTCCTTTTAGAGTAGAAGAGCTGCGTCCCAATAATAAGCCTACTGTTCCTTTGGGAAGAGGTCCTTTCACCCCTGTGGGAATGATTTGGACTCCCATCTCTGGAGTTAGTACTGATCTGGCGGAGGCGCAGATGTCCAACCCTGCGCTCCCTCTGGTTTGTCTGATGAGGGATCTGATGGACAATGTGTCCTGGGCACTACCCTGATGGGGTTGCTGGGTTCCTCCAGTGCTCCGTATATTTGTGGTTTTGGGCCCCGGAGCATTGGGCCCCCCTGTCCATTTTTTGGCAATGGAGCCCAGTACCTTTCTCCACGATATCGTGGATAAACACTTGGTCCTTGTTCGTTTTTTGATAATGGAGTACCCTCTATGGTGGTTTGAGAACGGCATTCATTAGCCCAATGTCTCCCTCTACGGCATTGTGGGCAAATACCCGGTATTCTACTCCTTTGATACCTAGTTTTGTTAAACCCTCCTCCTATGGGGCAATTCCTTTTAAAATGTCCTGTTTGTTCACAATTGTAGCATGTTCTTGGCCTGGAATCTAAAGCCTGTTTTACTGCAGCTGCCACAATTTGCCCTTGTTCATTAATGTCTCTGGCATCTAAAGCCTGTTTTACTGCAGCTGCCACAATTTTCCCTTGTTCATTAATGTCTCTGGCATCTAAAGCCTGTTTTACTGCAGCTGCCATGACTTGCTCTTGTTCATTAATGTCGCTACATAATTTAATATATGTGTTTAAATCTTCATGTTTCCATGGTCTAATGACTTCTCTGCACCAACGATTCGCTTGGTCATAAGCCAGTTGTTTTATTAATGGCATTGCTTGTTCTGTATTCCCAAAAACTCTGGTAGCTGTTTGAATAAGCCTATCTACAAATTCAGCATAAGATTCATTAGTTCCTTGTATTATCTTAGATAATTGACCTTGTAAACCTCCATGTCCTTGTAAAGTCTTCCATGCCTTAACTGCATCTACAGCAATTTGTAAATATACACCAGGATCATATGCAATTTGTTGCTGCTGATCTTCATAAGGTCCCTTTCCTAACAACATATCTAGATTTCTCTGAGGATAACCAGCTGCTGCATTTCGCCTAGCCGTCTCCTTGCAAAATTCCTCATTGGCAACCTTCCATAACAGGTATTGTCCTCCATTTAGCACAGCTTTACACATATTAGCCCAATCTGCTGGCGTCATGTTCAAGTTGGTAATGGATTCGACCAAGCTTACAGTGAAGGGTGCTTGAGGACCATAGGTTGTCACAGCCTCTTTTAGCTGCTTCACTGTTTTGAAATTTAAAGTATGGTAAACTCGCTGCCCTCCTACCTCAAATACAGGGCATGTTAATACTTGAGATCCTGTCTCAGGATCTGAACTATCCACTGCGGGGGTTGGGGGCCTCTCAGCATATGAAGGTGGCCTTGTCAGTTGGACACTTACGTCCTCTGGTGATAGAAAGGTGTTAGTAGCAGTCTCCTGTAGAGGTGGTGCTGTTGGTTGGACACGTAAGCCCTCTGGTGATAGAAAGGTTTTAGTAGCAGTCTCCTTTTGTAACTTTCCCCCTGATGGCTTTTTCTGCTCTAAACTTTCTTTCTCTGTCTGATTAGCTCGAAAGACCTTCTCTTTTCCTTGAATCTTTTCCTCTTTCTGACTAACTTGAGAGACCTCCTCATTTACTTGAATCAATATGTCTTCTCCTTCCTCTACCTTTGTCTGAATTGAAGGTTTTGGACTAAGCAAACAAGATACGAACGTCCACAATGGCAATGTGCCAGCTGGCAGAGTTCCTGGGCTGTTCTTTTCTATTCTTTTTAAATCTTCACCATGATGGTTCCATTGTGATATACTTAACAACTCCTCCTTAAAAAGCCATGGGCTACATTTTTGCATTGTATCAACGTATGCCCTGACTGCTCTTGATTTTACTGGGATGCCTCCTTCCTCTAACAATTTACTTAACACTCTTTCGGTTTGTTTTTTACTAATTTCTGATCCCGTGTTTCTACTATAATACAACCCAACAAGATGACGCCAAACAAAACCGAGACAGAATGAAATAAAAATGGAACCACACAAAATCATTATAACCTTTCTATCCTCCTTACATGTGCATCCGTCCTTTCTCCCTATCTGTTCCTCAGACGTAAATAGTTTTTCCTCAGAAGTGAGCGGTTTTTCTTCCGTCTCACTCATCTCCAGGGACAGGCAACTTAAAACAAAAATGAAGCAAAACAAAAGAGGAATCTTAAAATGGCTCCCCATCCTCTCACCCTGCCCTCAGGGGCGAGCGGTTTACTTACCCTCAGTCGCTCCCCGTGCGAGCCACCAAATGCCGCAGTCTGGCTGGGCACAATTCAGGAGCCACTTGTCAAAAGAAACTAACTTTATTTTTAGAACCACACAAGATAAACAAAACAGCTCCTCAGGAAAAAACCCTCAGAGCCCAACTGCCACCACCGGCTTCCCACAAGCCACACACACCCAACCTCTTCCTCCCACAATCCTCCTGCTCTTGAGGCCGATTGGCTGGGTCGCATGGGCGGAGCCAAAAAAGTCCCCCAATGAGCAGCTTCGTGGTCTGAAAGGGCAGGGAAACAGCCCAATGAGCATCACCGTAGAGGAGCCAATCAGCTAGATGTTGCTAGATGTTGCTGGGGCTGCTGTGAGCCAATCATCAGCTGGTAGTCTGAAAGGGCAGGGAAACAGCTCAATGAGCATCTCCACAGAGGAGCCAATCAGCTAGGTGTTGCTGGGGCCGCTGTGAGCCAATCATCAGCTGGCAGTCTGAAAGTTTGCTGGAGCCCCTTCGGCTGTGGCTCTCAACACTTACTAAATTGCTCAGCTGGCCTGGAATTTGGATCCTCTTGCCTTAACCTCCCTAGTAACTGGGATTATAGAACTATGGCACCAGACCTGTCAGGTGTTTTTTTTTTTTTTTAATGGTAATGGGGATTGAATCCAGGGCCTTGTGAATGCTAGGCAAGCACTCTACCAATTGAGCTGTATCCCCAACCCCCTGTCAGGTGTTTTGATTGTCTGTTTTGAGAGAAGGGTCTCCTTATGGCTAGGTGGTCCTTCTGCCTCAGCCTCCCCAGTTGCTGGGATTACAGGTGTGCCCCAACAAGCCCGGCTTACTTTTTTTTTTTTTTTTTTTTAATTTGTTCTAATTATATACATGACAGCAGAATGCACTTTGATTCATTGTACACAAATGGAGCACCATTTTTCACTTTTCTAGTTGCACACCCTGTGTGTACTAGGGTAATGATGTCTGTCTCATTCCACCCTCTTTCCTACTCCCATGCCCCTCCCCTCCCCCCATTGCCCAATCCAAAGTTCCTCCATTCATCCCATGCCCCACCCTCGGGCTTAATTTTCAATAAAATGAATAACACAAATAAAATAATCACTTAGTAGGTAGACAAAATTTACACGCAATAAATACAATTCTGAAAGAAAATAAGCTGTTGGGATTTCACATAGAGATAACCTACCCTGGTTCTTGGGAAGTATTTCAGGACTACTTGTTCTCTATTTTTGTCTTTGCAGGGAAAATTCAACATTGAGTGATAAGTTAACTTCTATAAGAGATTCTCATTCTACTCCAATCACCATCTGGCCGGGGAGCTGCATGTGGAGGTGAGATATGAGGACTGCAACTGGCCTTTGAGTCACCTGACCCACCCTAGGAGCTAAAGCCTTCATGTCTCAGCACCAGCTTGAAGGAGAGGTCTCAAGTCCTTCCCATGCATACTGTGGCCTCAGGATGAAGCAGCTGCTAGAAATAAATATGCAGTAACTGAATATCTGGGGGGACTAAAACCTCAGTGAATAAGAAGAGCAGATTAAAACAGCCCAGTGCCATATCCTATCAAACTGGCCAAGATTTGTCTAATGACTACACATGGGCATGGATGGAGGGAACATTGAAGCCAAGAAGCCGGAGGAGCTAGCAGAAGCCGAAAGAGGCAGAGCTTTGTCAAACACCACTTTTATACAAAAAGAAAAGGAGACCAGTGATGGGCCTTAGGGGATCACTTCCCATTGATCGAAGGAGGGGAACCAGACTGGAGGTGGGCAGAGAAGTGGAAGGCAGCTTAGTAATCTGAGAAGGCTATTTCAGTGCTTGGGATGCTGAGACTGTGTACAAGTGGATGAGTAGAGGGATGTTACAGAGAGAGGTCTGACAGGTTTGGTGACTGTGTATATCCTGAGAGGAAGAATTGGGTGGGGGCAGGGTGGGGGTGGTACCTGTATCAGCTAGGGTTCCATCAGCACGGCAGAATTCTAGGGGGTCATGAAATTAAGGATTTATTTTTAAAATCAGACCATCTACATTTGGTGGGAAAACTGGTCTATTGAATATCTGGAAAGAAGGCTTGGAGGATCTGAGAAGTCCTTAACCCAGTCAGGCTGAAAAGCCAGGGGTGTCTAGCTTCTGCTAGGACCAGGAAGGAGTGGCTAACGGTGAAATCTAGAGGAAGAGTTTGCCTCTGTGGGTCCACGGGCAGTTGCCGGCTGATAGGCCTGGGCTGCTGTTGATTAGCAACGTCTGCAGTTTGGAGGAAAAACCAGAGGCAGGGTAATGGGGAGCAGAGGACAAGCTGAAACCTGCCAGACACTACTGTATCTATGAGTAAACGCATAGGACGATGGCAGCATTCAGTTACGATGTCCCCAAAAATCTCATATGGATTCTTTCTTTGATGAACTCTAACCTGGAACCACACAGGAAGAGGGATTCCTGGGAAACATAATTTCCAGCTAACACAGATGATGATAGAAGATTCTGGAGGAAATGATAGCATGGTAGCAAGCTCCTTTTTTTTTTTTTTTTTTTAATTTTTTTATTTTTGTGGTGCTAGGGATTGAACCCAGGGCCTTGTGCATGTGAGGTAAGCACTCTACCAACTGAGCTATATCCCTAGTCCTCCTTTTCTTTTTCTTTTTCTTTTATTTATTTATTTATTTATTTTGGTATCAGGGATTGAACTCAGGGGCGCCTAACCACTGAGCCACATCCCAGCCTTTTTTGTTATATATATATATGTGTGTGATTTTGAGACAGGGTCTTGCTTAGTTGCTTAGAGTTGCTGAGGCTGGCTTCCAGCCAGCAATCTTCCTGCCTCAGCCTCCCAAGTTGCTGGGATACAGTGTGCACCACTATGCCTAGCATGAGACAGTACATTAAATGAATGCTCCTTCCTTTAGAAATTCCAAAGGCAAGTTTGTAAGTATAATTTGTGATCTGTTGCTTCACCGTCCTTCTGAATCACAAAGTGAGCTGTGACTGAGGTTCCAGTGATGCAGTAAACATTCCACACTGGAAGCTCTAACATCAGGTCAGGAAAGCCTCCTCCATGGACAGTACCACCATCTTCACTACCTACCTCTGCTTCAGGAATTGCCACCAATTATATCTCCACTACCACCATCACTATTCAAGTTGAAGAAACAGAGGCTCCACAAAGTGGGGGAAAATAAGGGCAAAGAGAGAACAATTCCACAGGCAAATAGAAACAAAAATGGATCTGGATATGGAAATTAATAGTGCGTTAAGGTATTTAATTTTTTTTGTTGTTGGATAACAAATGTAGTTAATGAATAATTACATGCACAGTATTTTTTTTTCTTTCTTCTTCTTCTTTTTTTTTTTTTGGTACCAGGGATTGAACCTTGGGGCCCTTAACCACTGAGCCACATCCCCAGCCCTTTTGATTTTTTTTTTATTTTGAGACAGAGTCTTGTCAAATTGCCAAGCCTAGTCTCAAACTTGCAATCTTCCTGCCTCAACCTCCTGAGTTACTAGGATTATAGATATGTGTTATTACACCTAGCTCTACTCTATGCTCTTAATCGGTCACCTTTTTATTTTATTTTATATGTACTAGGGATTTAACCTAGAGGCACTTTGTCACTGAGCTATATCCCCAGCCCTTTTTAAGACAGGGTCTCACTAGACTCACTAAGATGTTTAGGGCCTCAGTGAGTAGCTGAGAGTAACTTCAAACTTGTGACCCTCATATCTGGCTTCCCAGTTGCTAGGATTACAGGTATGTGCCACTGCACCTGCATATTTATTTTAATATTTAAAAGTATTCTTATTTTAATTGACCAGCTATGTTTATAGTTAATTTATTACAGATTGTGTATCCTTAAATCCAAAATTCTGAAATCTGAAATACTCCAAAATCCAAAGCTTTCTGAGCACCATGATGATATAGAAAATTCAACACTATGAAACTGTTTCATGCACAAAATTATTGTGTATAAAATTACCTTTGGGCTACATGTATAAGGTGTGTATGAAAACACAAATGAGTTTTTAATTTAGATTTGGGTCTCATCTCCAAGATATTTCATTATGTACAGGAAAACATACAAAATCTGAAAAAATTCAAAACCCAGAACATCCTCTGGTCTCAAATATTTCAGATAAGGGCCACTCAACCCGTGTCTTGAATGTCTGAGTGAATGAACAGACATGGAGTGACAAATTAGGTTCTATGAATGGCTTCACATTTGTGAGGGCTGTGCCAAAGTTGTCCCCTACATATAGAAAAAGGAAGTTGGAGCCAAGTGTAGTGGTACATGCCTATAATCCCAGTGGCTCATGAGGCTGAGGCAGGAGGATGGCAAGTTCAAAGCCAGCCTCAGCAAAAAGAAAGGTGATAAGCAACTCAGTGAGACCCTGTTTCTAAATAAAATACAAAAAAAAAAAAAAAAAAAAAGGGCTGCAGATGTGACTCAGTTGTCAAGTGCCCTGAGTTCAATCCCCAGTACCAAAAAAAAAAAAAAAGACAGGGTCTCACTAAGTTGCTGGGGCTGACTTTGAACTCTCAATCTTTTTGCCTCAGCTTCCTGGAATTACTGGCGTATGCCACCGCACTCAGTTTAACTGAATTTTTTTAGGTCACCTTTTCAGGGTTTATAATGCTATTCCCAGGTAGAAGAATCCGTGGTTGGGAGCAAAAATAGGGCTCTGACCTCCACTGCATATGACTTGTTTAAACCTCTTATTAATGACCTGGATTAGCACATGGAAGCACTGTGATCTTTTCCCCTAGTCTCAAAGGAAGGACGAAAGCCTTATTCATTTGGGAATCTTAGCACCTTCCATAGTAGCTGACTGAAGTAATTGGATGCTAATCAAATTTGTTGATGAGGCTGAAGTATGGATGACATTAGCTCAGCAAGGTTGCTCACACCTGTAATCCCAGCAGCTCAGGAGGCTGAGGCTGGAGGACTGCAAATCCAAAGCAACTCAGTGAGTCTCAAAATCAAAAAATATAACAGTCTGGGGATGTGACTCAATGCTTAAGTGTCCTTAGATTCAATTCCTGGTTAAAAAAAAAAAAAAAAAAAAAAAATATATATATATATATATATATATATATATATATATATATATATATATAGATGGCATTGATTTAAAAATTAATATGTAATATGATATGAACATTGGCTTTAAAATAGGGTGTGGTGGTATAGTGGTTAAGCGCCCCTGGGTTCAATCCCAGGTACACACACACAAAAAAAAAAATCTGGGTATGTAGCTCAGAGACCAAATGCTCCTAGGATTAGTTCCTCATATCACTAGATAAATAAGTAAAGTGTATGGTGACACAGATAAAACAAGAATAAAAAATTGTTGATAACAGTTAAAGCAGGTGATGGTCATAGAGGGGTTTATTTTATTCTTCTCTCTACTTTTGGAGTTATTTATTTATTTGTACTGGGAATTGAACCAGGATTTATTTATTTATTTGTACTGGGAATTGAACCAGTGAGTTGCATCCATAGCATTTATTTTGAGACAGAATCTCATTAAGTTGCCCAGGTTGGTTTCCAATTTGGGATCCTCTGCCTCAGACTCTGTAGTACCTATGATCATAGGCATGGGGACCACAACCAGCTACTTTTTGGGTAGTTGAAAAACATTTTCTCCAGGTTCAGTGGCACATGCAATTTAGCCAGACCCTATCTCAACAGGAATAAAAAGGACTGGAAATATAGCTCAGTGTTAGAGTGTCCCTAGGTTCAATCCCTAGTACCACAAAACAAAAATAAAAACTTCGTTTCATTGAAATTCCCCAAAATTTGTTGTTGAAGCAAAGCTAAGAAGTCTTGCTAATTTGGAAGCGTTCTAGAGACATTTATTTATTTATTCTTTTTTTGGTCTGATTCTGTGGATAAAACCCAAGACATGGTAGGCACAGAGCTTCATCCCCAACCCTTTTTAATAATACCATTTTGAGAAAAGTTCTTGCTAAATTGCTTAGGCTGGTCTTGAATGTATAATCCTCCTTCCTTAGCCTTCTGAGTAGCTGGGATTATAGGTGTGCATCACCATACCTGGTTTACCTAGGATGTTCTTAGAGGATCTAGGTATTAGTGTGGTAGACTCCCCCAATTCCCATATAGAACACAAATGTTAAATATACCTGTAGCAAAGACACTTTACATCTTAATTGAAGATGAACTAGTTTTCAAAAGTCACATTTCATAAACATTTAAAATCGTCGTTTATTTTTTTCAGAGTTTAAATTATTTCATAACCTAAACCTTTGTTATTGTTTTCAGGGTTTTTTTTATTTTCCACAGGTACTTGGAAAGATCAGAGGCCCTAGAAGTTGTCTATAAAATGAATAAAAATGGCCCATGTGCTGAGCACTGTTTTAGATATTCTGATGGGAAGGAGTATAAGAAAGGGTGTTGCCGGTCATGGTGGTACACACCTATAATCCCAGCGGCTCTGGAGGCTGAGGCAGGGAGATCATAGGTTCGAACCCAGCCTCAGCCATTTAGCGAGGCTGTAAGCAACCATCTGAGACCCTGTAAAAAATAAAAATGGTGGGGGATGTGGCTTAGGGGTTAAGCAACCTCTGGGTTCAGTCCTGAGTATATGTATGATCCAGCAGCTCCACCTCTTTCCCTATTTTGGTACTAGAGAGGTACTTTACTGCTGAACTATGTCCCCAGAACTTTTAATTTTTTTTTCTTTGAGACAAGTTCTCACTAATTTGCTGAGAGTCTCACTCCTTTGCTGAAGCTGACTTCAAACTTGTGATCCTTTGCCTTAATTTTCCAAATCACCTGTTTTCTTTCCTGCCCTCAACTCGTACCTGTTCACTGTAGTTTTTTAAAAAACTCCATTTTTACTATCATTCCTTTTATTAGTCTACTTGATTTTGGTTAGGTTTTTGTTTTTGTTTTAGTTTTTCAGTACTGAGGATAGAACTCAGGAACTCTACATTCTTTTATTTCTCCTTTTCTTTTTTTTGCAAGAGAGTCTTACTACACTGTCCATACTGACCTGCATGTTTGCCATCTTCCTGCCTCAGCCTCCCCAGTAGCGGGGATTACAGGCATGCCCCACCACAACTGGCTTGAAGAGTTTCAAGAATTTCATTGCATTTTCCTAGATTGTATATATGTTTCTTCTTGTTTGCAGAGTGTTTTGGAAAACAAGAAAATGGAATGAAAAAACATCGACATTTGAATTGGATGAGAATGTTTCCGTCCCACGCAGAAAAAAGCAATTTAAGAAGGCCAAACTTTTGAAATCTAGAAAACAGAGCGAAGAGCCTCAGGAAGCTAAACGAGAGATCACATTCCCCTGTTCCTTATGCAAGCAGGAAATTGTCACGACTGGCATTTTCTTCCACAAGAAGCAACATGCAGTTCTGGCTACATTGGATTTCCCATGGATGGGTGGTAGGAAACCCCCATTTTCAGTCCTGGATGCTCAGAGACAATTTATAATTTCCCAACTATTGTCATCTTTTGAGTTCAATGAAAAAATCCTACAGAACATTAATAATGCTTTTGAACTACTTGAGAAAAGTAAAATCCCATTATACTATAAGATTATTGATTACATTGATGGGAGTTCCGTGTCTTCTCAACATATACCTCATCTATTAATTAAAGGTGTAGCCATCTGCGGAGACAGAAATGCTGCATGGAAAGTAGACATGAATGATAAATTCACTGTCATGAATAATTTTGGCAATAAACCAAATGTGTGTTTTTTTGGTTTATTTGACGGACACCACGGTGCCGCAGCAGCAGACTTGGCATCAGCAGAGCTCCCGATTTTACTTCTCCATCAACTTTCCAAATTTGATCCTTCCTACCAAATGACGACTGAACAGCAAGAAATCATCAATTCCTTCCACACTGTGTTTAGAGAAGAATACACGGCAATAGAAGACCTCTTCTCCTCCATATACAAAAAGCCAAGAGCATTAAAGTATGAGTACGAGGACACACACAAAGCATTTGCAAAAGCGTTTTGGAGAATGGATAGGCTTTTACGTCTTGGAAGGAATGAAGTTTCCAGGGTCCGATGGAGTGGCTGTTCTGCAGTTACTTGTATATTGGAAGGCAGCATTAAAAATCCTCATGTTAATAAGAATTGGAAAGGAACCAATAACTGGGTTGGATTATCAAAGAACAACCCTTCCCAGATGATGCCACAAATAATTTCAGGAGTATTACACATTGCAAATGCTGGTATGTATATCTTATAGCAATAGATAAAACCTTAACATTTTTGATTCCGGCAGTAAAATTCATGCTCCCAGAATATTAATATTATTATTTAGTGACTTATTAATGCCTAGAATCACACTGATCTTTTTAAGAAACAATAACCAAGCTGGGTGTGGTGGTAAAGGCCTATAATCCTAGTGACTTGGGAGTCTGAGGCAGGAGGATCCCAAGTTTGAGGCCAGCCTCAGCAACTTAGTGTGGCCCTAAGCAACCTAGTTAGATCCCATCTCAAATTTTTTAAATTGATTTTGTTATTTTATTTTTAAATACACGACAACAGTGGAATGCATTACAATCCCTATTACATATATAGAGCACATTTTTTCATATCTCTGTATATAAAGTATGTTCATGTCAATTTATACCATTATGCATGTACTTTTTTTTGCATTACAATTCTTAATACACATATATACCACAATTTTTCATATCTCTGTTTGTATATAAGGTGTATTGACACCCAATTCAAGTCTTCATACATGTATAATGATGTCCATCACATTCCACCATCCTTGCTAATCCCCTTCCCCCTTCCTTTCCCTCCCACCCCTCTTCCATATCTAGAATTAATCTAATTCTCCCCTGATCTCCCTCCCTACCCCACTATGAGTCACCACCCTTATATCAGAGAAAACATTTGGCATTTTTTGGGGCAGGGATTGGCTGACTTCACTTAGCATTATCTTCTCCAATGCCATCCATTTACCTGCAAATGCCACGATTTCCCATCTCAAATTCAAAAAATAAAAATAAAAAATGCTAGGGATGCTGGGCGTGGTGGTGCACGCCCATAATCCCAGCAGTCTGGGAGGCTGAGGCAAGAGGATCGCAAGTTCAAAGCCAGCCTTAGCAACTTTGAGGTGTTAAGCAACTCAGTGAGACCCCTCTCTCTAAATAAAATAAAAATAGGGCTGGGGATATGGCTCAGAGGTTGAGTGCCCCCTGAGTTCAATTCTCAGTATCCAAAAAGAAAAAGTGTTGGAGATGTACTCAGTGGTAAAACACCCCTGTTCAAAAAAAAAAAAAAAAATGAAAAAAAAGAATAACCCCAGAAAACTAGTTGTAAATATTTTTCCAAGAGAAAGCCCTCATAATCCAACCATTTCACTTCTAAACATTGTTTTGTTTTTTTAAAGGTTCTAAAAATTGTTGCATTGCCTGTGAGCTTCTGGGGGAAACTTCCAGGTCCAAACCATAACAACTTAAATCCAAACAAAACAAACAAACAACAACAACAACAACAACAAAAAACACTGGACACATTTACTTTGTTCATAACAACAGAAAGTTGTTTGACTATTCTTAGTGTGGTTGCTCAAATTGGTCAATTATTCTGATAATTAATACAAAAATTAATAGACCATCCTCATGCTCAGGGGCCAGGGAACACTAGTTTAATCTCAGAAAGATTAACAGTTCATGCTGCAATTCTATATGTGTGCATGTGTGCATTCTCTCTCTCTCTCTCTCTCTCTCTCTCTCTTCTGATACTGGGGATTAAACTCAGCAGTGCTTTACTACTGAGATACATTTCCAAACCTTTTAAAGTTTTTTATTTTGAGACAGAGTCTCCCTAAGTTACTGAAGTTCTCAATAAGTTGCTGACTCTGGCCTTGAACTTGTGATGCTCCTGTCTTAGAAGTCCCAAGTGACTGGGATTATAGGCATGTACCTATATATATCCAGCTTGCCTTCTTTGATATTTATTTTTAGGAAGTAATTCTTCTGACCTTTAAAGTTTTTATTTATTTATTTATTGGTACTGGGGATTGAACCCAGAGGAGTTTTGACGCTTCTTATCTTGAGACAGAATTTTCACTAAATGAGGCTGACCTTGAATTGTGATCCTCCTGCTTTTAGCCTTTGATTACTGTTGAGATCACAGGTGTGTGCCCCTGTGCCCCGCTGACCTTTAGTTCTTAAAATCTTAGCTTAGGAGTTTGCCAAAATGGAAAATCCAGAGGTAAAGAGTCTTAGAAAAATTAACCCGAGTTCCATGAGTTGCTTTGATAGTGTTCCATGGCCCTTTCCATACAAAAAAATTGTGTTAGTGTCTGCTTACTGAATACTGGATACAGAGCAATTTTTTTTCTCTCATTTAGTCTTACAAAAATACAAATATCTAATTATATCTTAGTGTCACTCACTCAGTATTTCAGATGAGAAATGGAAACTCAGAAAGGTCAGATGATTCGTTCCAGGTTTCAGAGGTCATGAGGACTGGACCTGGAAATCCTTCGATGATGTCATGCTCTACCTCTCAAGGAGTTTGCCTCGGAGATCAGAAGGCTGGGCCTCAGTGCATGGTTTGGGGGCAGACAAGGCATTTCAAGGGCCCCATAGTTACAAAATCCATTACAAGGCCAAGGCCCGTGATAGTTAGCTGTTTCTGATTCAGCTCTACTTCTCAGCCCCAAATGTGGAGGACTCCAGATTAACCAATATCAAGAAACCAAGTGCAATGCCAAGTGCCTCAGAGTCTTTGTCATTTTTTGTGTCTATACTGAGGTTCCAAACAACTTTAGAGCAGGCCTACTTCAAGGACTGATGTTTTTCAGATTTCAGGCCAACCTAGGAACTGACCCCTTATTTTTGGAATTTTGACCTCTATTAGAAAATATCATTCGACACAGGATTCTTACGAATTAAATGAGAAATGATGGGATATTCAATATTTAATAACTAGACATTATTTTAAATGTCTTGTATACCATGATTCATTATTTCTAGATTCTTTTCTGTTTGGTCAGTTCTAATCTCTAGGTCAAATATTTGTTTGCATTTAGGTCTATGTAATTGTGTTACATTATTTTATTTGGACAGCCTGCTTTTTTTTTTTTTTTTTTTTTTTTTTGGTACTAGGGATTGAACCCAGAGGTGCTTTGCCACTAAGCTTACTAAGTTACATCCCCAGTCGTTTTATTTTTTACTTTGAGACAGGGTCTCACTAAGTTGCCAAATCGGGTCTTGAACTTGTGATCCTGCCTCTGCCTTCACAGTGGATGGGATTACTAGTGTGTGCCACCATGTCTGTTTTTATCTTCACAGAAATTTAGTTTTCAAAATGACTGAAAAGTATCTAGAATGCTTTCTTACAGGAGCACTTTTGTGGCAAAAATCATGACTGTATTGCAGAATGCATTTTTTTTTTCACATTATGTCTGTCTATTAAAATGTAGCCTGCTGGGCATGGTGGTGTATCTCAGTGACGTGGGAGGCTGAGGCAAGAGAATCGCAACTTTGAGGCCAGCCCCAGAAACCTAGCAAGGCCCTAAGCAACTTTTTCATTTTTGCAGTGCTGGGGATTGAACCCAGAGTCTTGCACCTGCTAGGCAAGTGCTCTACTTCTGAGCTATAACACCAGCCAAGAACTGTGGTTATCCCCCCCCCACCAATCCCCCTGGGGATTGGACCCCAAGGCACTTAACCACTGAGTAATATTCCCAGGCATTTAAATTTTTTTTTTTTTTTTTTTTTTTTACTTGAGACAGGTCTTGCTAATTTGGTGAAGCGGGGCTCAAATTTGCAATCCTTCTGCTTCAGCCACCTGTGTTACTAGGCTCATAGGCGTGTACCACCATATCCAGGTACATTTTGTATTTTGTAAAATAACTAGCCAGATGTAGAGGTGCACATTGTCATTCCAGTGACTCATGAGGCTGAGGTAAGGAAGGATCACAAATTTGAGGCCAGTCTCAGAAATATAGGAAGAACCTCTGTCAAAAAACAAACAGAACAAAAAAACCCAAAGAAACAAGAAACAGATATAATCAGAGCAAGGAAATTTGTTCTCTTGTTTGAAATTCATAAAATATAAAATTCCTAAAAAAAATTAGGTTTGTGTACAGCTCTAGAATTTAAAAAATATATTTACCTTATAATAAAACATGAGTGTAGGGCTGGGGTTGTAGCTCAGTGGTAGAGCGCTCGCCTCGCACATGTTGGGACCCCGGGTTTGATCCTCAGCACCACATTAAAAAAAATAAGTAAGTGAAATAAAGGTATTGTGTCCAACCACAACTAAAAAATAAATATTAAAAAAAGTGAGTATAATGATGAAACCGTTGAATAAATGTTGAATTTGTGCATGTGTAAAAAATTCCAAAATAACATTCTTAATTTTTTTTCTTATCATTCCCATTTTTATTGCATTTTATAATTTCTCTTGATGATTTTTATTTCCTTTTAATCCTCAAAGGATTAAAACACTCACATAACTAAATACATATGTATATGTTTGTGTGTATGTATATCACAATTAAACTTTTCCCTAGCATCAAAAACTTCACGAATTTTACATCTCCCCCCATCTCCACCCCCGGTTCTGAGGATTGAACCAAGTGCTTCACACATGCCAGGCAAGTGTTCTACCACTGAACAACCTCCCCAGCCCTTTCAAGTTTTCTTTTAAGGCAGGGTCTGGATAAATTGCCCAGGCTGGCTTTGAATTTGAGATGTTCCTGTCTCAGCCTCCTCAGTGACTGGGATTACAGTTGTCTGTCACTCTGATTTTAGATATCTTATTGGGTATAAGGTGACATCTCATTGTAATTTTGATTTCCATTTCCCTGATGATATTGGGTATCAAGTGCTTATTAGCCATTTGAATATCCACAAAAATGCTATTCAAATCTTTTTTTTTTTTTTTTTTTTTGATGATATGGTGGATTAAACACTCAGGGCACTCTATCAGAACTCCATCCTCCCTCCTTTTTTATTTTTTATTTTGAGATAGGATCTCTCTAAATTGTTGAGGCTGGCCTTGAACTTGAGATCTTCCTGTCTCAGCCTCCTGAGTAGCTGGAATTACAGGTGTGGGCCTTCTTCTTATCTTCCTAGAATAAATCCTGCTTAATCAAGGCCTATAATTTTTTTACATATTGTTGGAGTGGTTTGCTAGTACTTTGTGAAGGAGTTTTTTTATTATGTATCTAGGTTAAGGATTTTATCCAATCATCTATAGATAAATAGATATCTAAATCTATATCTATATATTTTCTGGTTCTGGGGATTAAACCCAGGGCATGGTACTCGCTAGGCAAGTGCTCTGTCAACCCAGCCCCGCCCCCTCTTTATTGATATTCTCTATTTGGTGGACCAACATGCTTTCTTTTTGTAGCCATACCTTCCTTTAGCTCTTTATCTGATACAATCCAATGTTTGGGCTTTCTCCATTCTTATTATCTCATTTCTCCATCTTTGAATGAGCTATACTTTTATGTTTCTTTGTCTTATAATTTTTGTTTGTTTAAAATTGGATATTTTAAATGACAGATTGTTCTCCCCTCCCGGGGTTTGTAGTTGCTGCTGCTCTTAAGTGACTTTCCTGAACTGTCAAAATCTCCATGCTTGTGTGTAGCCATAATGACGGTGCTTGGTCAGCTTAGGAGTCAGCTAATATTTAGGCTGAGAGTCCCTTCAATGCCTCCCTTGAATCAATACATCTTGCAGACATTGTTGGGACTGAGAGGGTCTGTGTTTTGTTGGGTCTATCTTTAATAAAATGGCAGGCACTTTAAGACTCTGTATTAGTTTCTACTTCCTCTTTGGGTGAAGCCTCAAGGTCAATCAGTCATGAGAATTCAGGTCCTGTGCACGTGTAAAGGCTGAATATGTGCATGTTCTATTTTCTCAGAAATGCATTGCGCTTTATAAAACCATGGCTTGCTCAGTTACTGAGGCTGGTCTTGAGCTTGTGATCCTCCTGACTCAGACTTCTGAGTAACTGGGGTTACAGAGGTGCACCATGAGCCCAGTAGTTCTGGCAATTTTTAAAGTAAGTCTCCTCTTAAGCCTAAATGCTTTTACTGCCAAATGCTTTCAGGCAACTGTGATTTTAAATAATTGCTGCTGTTTGTTTTTGACAAACACCTTGGGAATAGAGTTGTTTGCACAGAGTAAATGCTGAGATGCTGAGTCAGGTCAAATAATGACAATATCTCACAATGGAGGTTTTTTTTTTTTTTTTCAGAGTTTCAAGTCAGTTCAAATAGTGACAATTCTTTGGGGATTTTGTTTTAAAGGGAAGTCCAAAGCTATCCTATCTTCTGCAGAGAGCTAGGTTGTTCAGTTTCACAGCAACCATCATTATGAGGTTGCTGCTTTTTAATACCACTGCAGAGCGAGAGCCATTTGAAGCAGGTCAAGGTAAAGGCTAAAAATCCCACTGTTCTCACCACCTGTAGTTGTTTCTCTTGTAAAATATATTTCAGATTTTTGCAAGATGTAGCTTAATTTCTAGAAAGTTGATTTCCACGATTTTTTCCAGCATTCTTTCTCACTGCTTTTGCTGAAAAGATTTTTACGTGTTTACCCTGCCTGATCCACTACATTAATTTTTTTTTCAAAAAGATTTGGGTGCCCTTTTCACCTTTGTCACAGATGCAACCTTGACTCATCATATACCAGTATTGATCATTTTTTAATTTTTTAAAAATTTTGCAATTCTGGGAATTGAGCCCAGGGGTTCTCTCCCATTGAAATACATCCCCAGCTCTTTTTATTTATTTATTTTTTATTTTTTGAGACAGGGTCTTGCTACATTGCCCAGGCTGGCCTCAAACTTGGAAACCTTCTGCTTTAGCTTCCCTAGTTCCTGGAATTGCAGGTGTGCATCACTGTGCTGGCTAATGACAACTTTAACTTTATTTCAAGTACCATAGTTACCCCGGAACACTTTAATTCTATTCACTCCCTCCTTACCTATATTTTGCTGTATATTTTAATTTCATAAGAAAATCCTTACAGCGTGGTAGAGATAAAGTTCAGTGGTAGAGTTCTTGTGTAGCATGTGCCAGGACCTAGATTTGATCTGATGTCCAGCACCAAAAACAAAACAAAATAAACAAAAAAACACCACAAAAACAAAAAACAGCCTGATGCAGTGATACACACGTGTAATCCCAGCAGCTTGGGAGGCTGAGGTGGGAGGATCAGGAATTCAAAGCCAGCTTCAGCAACTTAGCCAGGCACTAAGCAACTCATTGAGAGCCCTAAATAAAACACAAAAAAGGACTGGGGGTGGCTCAGTAGTTAAGTGCGTTTGAGTTCAATCCCTGGTACTAAAGAAAACAACAAAACAAAACACAACAACCACAAGACATTATTATTGGCTTACGCATTTTTTAAATCTAATTATTTTTCCAAATTTTTAGTATTGTTCACAAACTTTTTTTTCATCTGTAATGTTTTCTCTTCTGTCTAAAGTATATCCACTAGAATTTCTATTAGGGTTCATTGGTGGCAAATATAGACTTTTGTTGTTTTCTACTTAGTTATACATGACAGCAGAATGCATTGTAATTCATTGTACACAAATAGAGCAAAACATTTCAATTCTCGGGTTGTACATGATATACAGTCACACCATTTGTGAAATCATATATGTACCTAGGGTAATGATGTCCGTCTAATTCCACCATCTTTCCTACCCCATGCCCCCTCCCCCAAATACAGACTTTGTGTGATATTGTTTCTTTTTCTTGAAAGATATTTTTGTTGAGTAAAAATTCTAGTTTGGCAGGTTGTTTTCTCTTAGCATTTCAGAGAAATTATTCCCCCCTTCTGCTTTCTATTGTTGCTGATAAAAAGCCATCTATTGAAGGTAATCAGGGTTTGTTTTTTTTTTTTTTTTTTTTTCTGCTTTAAATATATTTTGGTCTTTGATGGGGCCTAATTTCACTAAGATTATCTATAAGTAGATTTTTTAAAAATTGTAAATGTGGGATATTTTGGCTTCTTGTCTTTGTGAATTGACATCTAATGCTATCTTTTCAAATTTTGCCTCTGTTCCATTTTTTCCATTCTGAAGCTATAATTAAGCTTATATTAGAATGTCTTTCTCTATCACTAATGTCATTTCTGAGACATTACTGAGCTCAACTAATTTTTCTGTTTTTGTGTGGTAGTTTGAACAATTTCTCTCTATTCATAAATTCAAGCACTTCCATTTTCCTAATATTTTAGTTGATTTTTTTTTAACTGTTTTTTGTTTTTGGTTCTTTTTTCTTAAATAACCTTGGTTATTCTTATGATTACTCATTTCTTTCATATGTATAAATTTTTTATTCTTCTTTCTTTGATAGGGTTACTAAGTTGTCTAGACCTGAGCTCACCTTCTGTAGATTCCCAAGTAGCTGAGACTACAGGTGTGCCCCACCACGCCCAGCCCCTCTCTCTCTTCATATATATGTGTGTGTGTATACGTATACAAATATACATATTTTTATACAAATATACATATATATAAATAATTTTTTTTTTTTTTGTAACAGGGATTGAACGCAGGGACATTTACCCCTGAACCACATCCTCAGTCCCTTTCAAAAATTATTTTATTTAGAGATAGGTTCTCCTTAAATTACTTAGGGCCTCATCAAGTTGTTGAGACTGGCTTTTTGAAGTCACAATTCTCCTGGCTCAGCCTCCTGAGTTTCTGGGATTACAGGCGTGAGCTACCACACTCCCCCCCCCCCAAAAAAAATTAACATTTAATATTTAGTTATAGGTGGACAAAATACCTTTATTTTATTTTTATGTGGTGCCAAGGATCAAACCCAGTGTCTCACACATGCTAGGCAAGCGCTTTATCTCTGAGCCACAACCCTAACTCCTTCCATATATTTTTAAATTGGTCTTATTCTTAAACTTATTACACATTCACTTAATATTTTTTGACTGCTAATTCTAGTATTCAGTATCTTTGTATCTATTTCTGCTATGTGATTTCTGCTAGCTTTTTGTTCTGGTGTTTGATTTCACTTTTGTTGTTGTTGTTGTTGTTGTTGTTGTTATTATGGATTTAACCAAGAACTCAGGGGCAATTTACCACTGAGTACATCCCCAGGCCTTTTTATTTTTTGAGATAGGGCCTCTTTTTTAAGTTGATGAGGCTGGCTTTATACTTGATATCTTCCTGCCTCAGCCTCCCCAACTACTGGGATTACAGGTGTGAACCACCTTGCCTGGCCTGTTAGAAACTTCTATTTTCCTAAAAACTCATTTAATTACATCATAGTCACAGAATATACATTATGATTTACATTTTTAATTTATTGAGACTTGTTTTATGACTCAGAGTATGGGTTATCTTGTTAAATGTTTTGTGTGTACCTCCTATGATTGAGTGATTTTTAAATATCAATTAGGCCAAGTCCTTGGCATTAATTTTCAAATCCTCAGTGTTCTTACTGATTTTATTTTATGCATTGACATCATAGTCTATCCGTTATTAAGAGAGTTGAACTGAAACTGACTATAATTGTTGATTTTGCTTTCAGAATTTTGAGGAACTATTAGATATATGTTTAGGAATGCTATGTTTGCTTGTTCAATAGGTCTTTTTTTTTTTTTTTTTTTTGGTACTGGGGATTGAACTCAGGGGCACTCGACCACTGAGCCACATCCCCAGCACTATTTTGTATTTTATTTAGAGACAGGGTCTCACTGAGATGCTTAGCGCCTTGCTGTTGCTGAGGCTGTGTCTCTTCCTTTTAATTGGGTGTTTATTCTATTTATATTCAATATGATTGCTAGTAAAGTAAAATATGTTCCATCTAGTCTTTAATCCTTTTTTTTTTTTTTTTTTGGCTGAACTGGGGATAGAACCCAGGGTTCTGCGCGTACTAGGAACAGTGTACCAATAATCTACATCCGCAGTCCTTTTTATCCTGTTCTTGAGACAGAGCTTCCTCAAATTGGCCAGGCTACCTTCTATCTTGCAATTATAGGTATGTGCCTCAGCACTTCGCTTACTGGCTTCTTTAGAATTAGTTTATTATTGTATTAAATCTCCTTTGACATATTATTAGCTGTATTTTTTTTTTTCTTGTACTGGGGTTCCCTACATCCCCAGTCTGACAGTCCTTCCATCCATCCATCCATTCTTGCAGTGGGGATTGGTCAGGGGGGCGCCTTACCACTGAGCTACATCCCAGTCCATTTTGTTTATTTCTTTTGAGACAGGGTCTCACCTCGTTGTCAAATTTGGTATTGAACTTGCGATCCTGTCTCCATCTCCATCTATAACCCGATGGGGTTATAGGTGTGTGCCACCATATTCTTTATTTTCAGACAGGGTCTCACTAAATTGCTAGGATTTCAGGCATGCGCCACTGTACAGCCAGTTATAACTCTGACACTTTAATATTTTGCGTTTTATACATCTTCCAATATTGTTTTTAACTTTTTTAAAGTTGTACATGGACACAATATCTTCATTTGTTTTTATGTGGTGATGAGGATCAAACCCAGTGCCTCATGTGTGCTAGGCAAGTGCTCTACCACTGAGTTACAACCCAGCCCTTGTATTATACATTTTCAATTTCTCCAATCTACATTTAAGTGATAATATAGCACTTTGTAGATGGAATAAAATTCTTATTATAGTACACTTCTGTTACAGTACACTTCTGTTATAGTACACTTCTGTTATAGTACACTTCTTATTATAGTACACTTCTGTTTATTCCCTCCTAGACATATATATATATATGTAGTACATATTCTCTATCACTTTTCCTGTTAAATATTCAATTATCTTTTACATATTTTTCAATTAAAATGATATGTATACGAGTAATATGGGTTTTGGGATGACGAGACTTTATTTGTACCTCTGCTTTTAAAAGAAATATTCATTTGGTATATTGTTTTTAACTTTTTAAAAGTTGTACATGGACATAACTCCAGTTGACAGATTTTTCCTTTTAGAATGTTAAAAATATTACTTCACTGTCTTCTTGCTTGCATTGCTGTCACCACTTTCTGTGTTCCTCTGTACATAATATGGTTTCCCCCTTGTGGCTGGTTTAAAGATTTTCTTTGATTTTAAGCAATTTATGATGTATGCCAACTATTTTCTCCTCACTTCTCTCCCTAAAGCACACAAATTTTGTACTTGAGGCTACTTGAAATTGTCCCTGGATCTTTAATGCTCTTTGATTTTGAAACTTTTTTCTCTCTATGCTTTGTTTTGTAGTTTCTATTGCTATATTTTCAATTTCACTAACTTTTTCTTCAGTAACGTCTAATCTGCCATTAATCACATCTTGTGTGTTATTCATTTTAGACATTGTTGTTTTCATCTCTAGAGCTCACCCTGGAATATACTAGACTTCTTTTTTCCTTACAAAAGTTGGAGATAACCCAGTGATTTTAGAAAGCAGTTACATTATTGCCTTCTGCATAAGAAACACTCTGAAGCCCCCCATTGTGGCATATGCTTGTTATCCAATTGAGGCAGAGGTAGCAAGATTAAGTCTGGAACGAATATGGGCAAATTAGTAAGACTGTTTTAAAATAAAGAAATAAAAAGGGCTGAGGATGTAGTTTAGTGGAAGAGTGCCCCTGGGTTCAATCCCCAGTACTGCCATCACCACTACAAAAACAAACAAAAAAACAAAAAAACATTTTGACTATACATTTTACCTTAAAAAGACATCATCACAAAGCAGCTCTTTTCAATTTTATTTTAGTTGTAGATGGACACAATATCTTGATTTTATTTATTTTTATGTGGTGCTGAGGATCGAAGGCAAGTGCTCCACCACCGAGCCACAACCCCAGCCCACAAAGCAGTTCTTTTAACTTAACTGAGCTATATCCCCAGCCTCACAAAGCAGCTCTTTTTTAACCCCAAATTATTGTCCCCAAATATGTTGTTTTTCCAGTGATGGTTATATTTTTGTTCTGGCAACATATTCTGAAAAGCACAGTATCTCCAATTCTCAAAAGCTAGAAACTTTACATTAGGAATTTGAACTCTTTAAGCTCAGATTAAAATTTTTTGTGCAATGGCTGAGTGAGGTGGCACAAGCCTGTACTCCTAAACTACTCGGGAGAATGTGGTAGGAGTTCAAGGCCACTCTGAGCAATAGTGAGACCTTATCTCAAAGTAAAACAGGTTGGGGATATAACAGTAGAGTGCTTGCCTATTATGTGTGAGGTCCTGGGTTCAACCCTTAGTGT
This sequence comes from Callospermophilus lateralis, assembly GCF_048772815.1. NCBI lineage: Eukaryota > Metazoa > Chordata > Mammalia > Rodentia > Sciuridae > Callospermophilus > Callospermophilus lateralis. The sequence continues at coordinate 185,292,628 of NC_135305.1, read as the reverse complement.
TTCCTTCTCCACAAAAAAATAGAACTTGTGTAATAGTTTTTAATCACACAGTTCACCACTTGGTTAGGCATTCATATTTTCCCTAAACAGATGGTACAGGAACATTTCTTCCTTTTTTTATTTTATTTTATTTTTTTTGTAGTAAGGATTGAACCCACAGGTGCTTTACCAATAAGCTGCACCCTCACTTTTTTTTTTTTTTTTTTTTGAGACAGGGTCTCACTAAATTGCTTAGGGTTTTGCTAAATTGCTGAGGCAGGCAAGCCTCAAACTCCTTCTGCCTCAGCTTCTCAAGTCACTGGGATTACAGGCATGCATCACAAGAGAGCAGACAGTGCATAAGGCTAAAATTTATCAAACTCTCAGAGACAAAACCAAAACCAAATTAGCTGTTTATCAGTTGGGGTAGTGGCAGAAGGTTCGCCAAACTTGAAACCAGCATTGACAATTTAGTAAGACCCTGTTTCAAAAAATAAAAGGGCTGAGGACGTGGCTTATTGGTAAGTGTCCCTGGGTTCAATCAAAAGTTATTGACCATCGGGGCTGGGGATGTGGCTCAAGCGGTAGCGTGCTCGCCTGGCATGCGTGCGGCCCAGGCTCGATCCTCAGCACCACATACAAACAAAGATGTTGTGTCCGCTGAAAACTAAGAAATAAATATTAAAAAATTAAAAAAAAAAGTTATTGACCATATTACCATTTTAAGTTCATATTCATACTAAAATTGTGTTGTTTTCATGGTGCTGGGGACTGAACCAAGGGGTACTCTACCTCTGAACTACATCCCCAATCCTTTTTGTTTCAAGACAGGGTCTTGCTAAATCGCCTAGACTGGATTAAACTCGCAATCGTTGGCCAGGCAAGATTGCACACGCCTGTAATCCCAGCAGGCTGGGAAGGCTGAGGTAGGAGGATTGTGAGTTCAAAGTCAGCCTCAGCAAAAGCAAGGAGCTAGGCAACTCAGTGAGACCCTGTCTCTAAATAAATTATTAAAAAAAAAAAAAAAATAGGGCTGGGGATGTGGCTCAGTGCCTCTGAGTTCAATCCCTGGTACTAAAAACAACAAAAAAAGCTTGCAATCCTCCTGTCTCAGCCTCCTAGGAGCTGGGATTATTTATAGGCATCTGCCACTGCACGTGGCTGTACTGAATTCTTTTCAAGTCAAGTCAAATGGCAGGGAAATTTTTTTTTTTTTTTTTTTTTTACTGAGTGAACTTTGGCTTGCCACATGCAAGTGAACACTTAGGAAGTGAATGGTCTTGACTATTTTGAACCAGATTCTGTCCCATTTTCATAGCACTATTCACATTAAACACATATTTTTTTTCTAATGTCAAAGAGGTACTGAATCATACATCCTAATGTTCTATTTAATCAACCAGTATGTTGAGTACCATTTCCATGATGCTTTGCTGATTAACACTAATAATTTACAACTTACCAAAAGTCAAGAATTATTTTACCAATTTACCTTGTGCAAAACATAACTAGAATGATCAGCATTAAAGACAAATACAAAACGTTAACAACCAAACTATACAGAAATGAGAAGCCTATTTTTAGAACTATCATTTACATACCTCTCATGTTTCCAAAATATCTTATGTATATATATATATATATAATCTTTTAAAAAAATTATCAGGCTGAGGATGTGGCTCATGGGCAGCGCACTCGCCTGGCATGCGTGCGGCCCGGGTTCAATCCTCAGCACCACATACAAAGATGTTGTGTCCACCGAAAACTAAAAAATAAATATTAAAAAATTCTCTCTTTATTTTTTTTTTTAAAGAGAGAGTGAGAGAGGAGAGAGAGAGAGAGAATTTTTTAAATATATTTTTTAAATTTTTTTTTAGTTATTGGCGGACACATCTTTGTTTGTACGTGGTGCTGAGAATCGAACCCGGGCCACACGCATGCCAGGCGAGCACGCTACCTCTTGAGCCACATCCCCAGCCCAAATTCTCTCTTTAAAAAAAAAAAAAATCTCTTTTTTTTTGGTTATCAGTAATTGAAACCAGGGGTGCTTAACCACTGAGCCACATCCCCAGCCCTTTGTTATGTTTTATTTAGAGACAAGAGTCTCACAGAGTTGCTTAATTGCTGAGACTGGTTTGAAACACAATCTTCCTGCCTCAGCCTCCCAAGCTGCTGGGATTACAGGTGTGCATGCACAGCTATATCACCTTTTGGTCCCAATCCACACACACAAATATCAACATTTCACATTATGTAAATGGGCCAATGTTATTAATGTATACCCTACACTAATACTCCATCAAGTTATGCTTTCTGTCCCATCACTTGCATGAACCAGTTTTTTTCCTTCAGTATCCATGGCCTCACACATGCTAGGCAAAGCACTACATTTCCAGATCTTCTAAGCCTAAATTCTTATCCAAGGTCAACCTGGGCAACTTAGTGAGTCCTAGCTTCAAAATAAAATTTAAGAGGGCTGAATACTTTACTCAGTGCTAGAAAACTTGCCTAGCATGAGTTGAGGCCCTGGGTTTAATCAAGCACCACAGAAAAGAGTGTTTAGAAATGAACAAAATTCTGATCCTAGGTGTAGCATCATATTTAAAAATCAGAATATTCTATCTAAAGTAAATTTGGCATCCTAATCTAGGAAATTTGAATTCTAAGGATATAATATTCAAATATAACTAACCCCATCTCAGAACAATTTTTATAAATCATGACTCTGTACCAAGAACAATTACATTCCTAAGAACTCAATATTTTTTTTCTAAGAAACAAAACTGACTTTTAAAGAAACTATAGTTAGTAATATTATCATCCTTTAATCTGTTTAGAGCATGTTTAGACTTTAAGATTGCAATGAAGCACACACATGAATTCATTTGAAGTATGAACAAACTACCATCAAACTTTTTAACATTTCAGTTTTCAAATGAAGGATTTAATTTCAATGTTGTGGCTGCCTGTTATCCATTTAATACATTAATGATAAATATTTTTTGCACACATTGAAGGAACTTAGTAAGACTGAAATTAATAGTGGTATGAAAAAGTTAGAATGCCACTGTACATTCAGATTTTAACTTCAACCAGTTACACAACTGTCAGACTCTATTCTTAAAAAAAAAAAAATCAAAGGTGTTTTTAATTAAAGAAGCATTTATTTAAACATTTTAAAAATAAAACCCGGTTGCATGAAATATGTTGATTATTAAAAAGTTCAACTTGACTCTAAAATAAATAATATTCGGAAGCTGTTTCATAAAAAAAACTTTGATTTAGGAATTATTTTTAATTATCGGTGGTTTTAGTTATTTTAATACCAAACCCAGAATTTTAAAAAGTAAAACTTGTTTCTCAGTTTGAACCCTAACTTATCATAAATCATTCAGTATAAATGTTTAAAAAAATATTTTTACATGGCCTGCTTTCTGTTTAGCATTGAAATCATAGAATTAGTAAAGCTAACAGTATACTTTTATAGACACAACTGGTTATTAAGTCTGTAGGACAAAATTTTTTGTATTTTTAAATTATCTTTTAGGTAATGTACAAGCAGTCTTATGCAGAAATGGGAAAGGTTTTTGCCTAACCAAAGAACATACTACTCGAAACATCAAAGAAAGAAAAAGAGTACTTCAGACTGGAGCAGTAATCAGTTCAAACGAACCGTATGGGCTCCTAGAAGGGCAAATAAAAACCACAAGAGGACTTGGATTTCATGGAAATCTCAAACTGAAAAAATCCATTATCCCAGCACCTCAAACTATTTCTATTCCTATGGATGACTTATGTCAATTCCTTATCTTAGCTACTAATGGACTCTGGGAAGTTTTGGATAAAAAGGAAGTCACTGCAATGGTAATAACAATGTTTCATATGTATAAAGAAACATACACCTCAATCACACAGTTAGAAGCTCTACCATCTACAGGGCCTCCGCTTCTTCCAAACAGTGACAAAAGTAATAATGACTTTGAAAGTGATATCCACATATTGTTTCAGTGTGAATCCGAATCTGAAGAATATGTGTCAACCACAAATTCAAAAAACTCGTCTGCCTATAGTATTGATGACCCGAAAAATGAAGAATTATCTTCACCAACAACAACTAGTCATGAGAATGAAAATGAAAGTGTAGATGATGAGCAAACGAGTATAAAAGAATTAGGCACTAAAAATTTCTATGAAGGTGCAGCTGAGTATATTAGCCATAAACTTGTAAATGCTGCTTTAGAGGCTGGATCTAGAGACAACATTACAGTTATGGTAATATTTCTCAGTGGAAGTGAATATCACTTGCTGCCATAAAATATAAAGTTCTAATTATCCAGAGAACCAAAATATAATGCCACAAAGCAATTCGTTTATGAAGCAGATGTTAGGATGGTACATCAATACCATGTAAATAATTTTAAGAAAGTAGTAAATACAAAAGTAGATTTTAGGTTACATAATATAATTTACATATGTTCACCATTTTATGCCAAAAAAGAGAAAAACCAGTACTTGCTTTTTATACCACTTTATTCCAACCTGAGCACCTCAATATAAAACTAAACACTGGTGAACTGTTTTCCTTACTAATTCTGAATTACTGTAAAATGTACAAGTTCTGCTAGCAGTTCAACACTTAAATAGATTAAATCATCTCTGACACATGGTAGATTTCATATAATGAAAAGACCTAAAATAATTAGTGCAATATACTGAACTGATCAAAATAAAATGGACTTTGAAAAACAAGGCTGCAAGATTGTTACTAACAATGCAATATTTATGTTACAAATTACAGGTACATTGTTTATTATGGTTCTAGTTATGAGGAACAACTGAAGCCCCTTCCTTTCAAAGGAGGAAGAAATAATTAGCTGTTTTAGTAACTGTACATTTTGTATACTTTAAGCAATTCTTAAATATTACAGAAAAATAATAAACATATGGAGACAATGCAGTACCCTATTTACAGTACAGATGGAAATCAAATTTAAAGTAATCAAGTTTGAATGTACATAATTGTTAGTACACTGACTATATTTATGTCCAAAGGGAACAAAAGCCCCTTCCCTATCCCCAAACAAGACCTATATAATGGCCAGCAGTGATTAAATATAAATCACAGACACCTGGTTTGTTTCATTTTTGTTGAAGAGCTCACATGAAGAGAACACTATTTATTAAATTGCATTTATCTGTTTTTATACTCTTAAAACAAGATGGGGCTACATTTGCTTTTTTACCCCATTTAAAAAAATAATGGGACTGGCTATAATTTTGATGCCACTAATTTCCTTTTCCTTCCTGGAGATGTGGGACGGTATTCTTATGGTTAATTTATTATTAAAATGTGGAATGTACACTTTAGATAAAAGAAATTATCATTTGCCTGAATACTGCGGCTAAGCATAAACATCTGGAGAATCCTAAAAATGTTTTCGAATGTCCAAATTAATAATTTCTAAATCTTTTCCATAGAGACTACTGCTCCAGTTTGGAGAAACTGGATGGTTAGCTGTGGATCCAGACATTTATCTTTATCTCTAATGATGACAAATGATTCCCTCGTAACCTTCCAATGAAACAAGTATACACATAGTTCTCATCTTCCCTTTCTATTGCTGTAACATTAGTTAGAGGAATACATGCATGTTATTAAAAATTAAGTTCAAAACACATAAAATAATTCTGTATTAGAAACTCGACTCTATCGTAAGTCTCTTCTTTTTGGAAGTCATACTGGGCCGGTTAAATGCTCCAATCCCGCTGTTAACATTTAGGAAGCAGAATATTCCAGCTAGTTCAAACTGGAGGTTTAGTTACTACAACATTGACTCCTGGTTGGTTGTGTAGGTTCAGTAAGGTCTACTCCTCTTCCTCTAGTAGAATTTGCTCCTGGATTCTGTGGTTCATTCTTTGGCAACTTTTTAGCTGAGAGACAAATTATTAAAATAAATAAAATTAGAATATTCATATTAAAATTACTTTTATCTGCTTATTTATAATTTCTTTCTAGTTATGGTGATATGATAGTCATTCACTGAAAATATTTATTTGAATGAAATGAGTATCTACTCAATGCCAAAAAAAAACCCCCATTGATAGTTGTTCTAAGGGAGTATATGTTTGGGAAGGGGTAGATGACAACCAGTTGTAGAAACATAATCAAGACTTAAATTTGACTAGAGCTATATGTAATTCTTTATATATGCTTAATAATACCAACAATGTTTGTCCTCCCCTGTGCAACCTAATCATCACCCAGAATTATGAAGATCACATCTCCTTTTTATTTCTTGGCTTCTACAGTCTTCAACCATCTACTTTTCTTCCCTTAGAAAACTGCCCTGCCCTTTCCCCAGTGAACAGAGACTTCAATACACTAGGCAAGTGCTCTACCACTAAGTTATACTCCCAGGTCCTTTTTTTCCCTTATGTGCTGATAAAGAATCCTCATCTGATTCACCAGTAGTTGTATCTAATTATAACTGATTCTAAAAGGTCTATCTCCAAAAACTAGATCCCAATTCTGTTTTGAGTTAAGATGAGTGTGACTGATCAAATTTGGACAAAGCCCCTGAACCAGCATTTATGGCTTTAATTTTGCTGAGTTCTGCCAGCTAATGGATATTTTCTAGAGTATGAAAAATGTATCTAGCTTGTTTAAGGTCCTTGAAGTTGCTGGATTCACTTTTTGAGGGGAGAGGTTATTAACATTATATGTCTAGAGTTCTTATTGTAAGGGTGTTTGGACACTGATATCTATCAATCTTGGAGATGCAATACCATGGGAAGACTAATTTTACCATAGCCTTGATTCAGGTTACTCAGGAAGCTGAATATATTCTATTTTAAAATCTGATTGCTTAGTTGCATTTTGGATCTTTTACCCTTTATTTATTCTGTATGTTCCACATCAGCACTAATTATCTTTAGAATCCTAGATGCTGGTTTGGGAAATGGATCCAGGAGATACAAAGGAGCACTGAAGTTTGGGTTCTAGGTACAGCTCTAGGAATGGCTCTACAAGATAGTAGCATAAATGGTAGTATAATGTTAAATTTCTAGTTAAATTTATTTATAAACAATGCCTTGTAGGTGCTGAACACTACTACCAGAGGTAGAATAAGTTAGCATTATAAACTGTACTATAATTAACACCAAGTTAGGTTTTGGAATGAGTAAGCATTTCTCCCTTTAGCTTACTTGTTTCAGGGCTTTCAGAAATTACATCTGAATAAGATTAGGAGGTTGAAGGAAATAAACTGGAATGAGTTTTTAAGTCCTTGAACTGATTAAAATTGTTCAGTGCACTTCTGTGTGATTTAAGGTACTAATCTTGTGACAAGAAGAGCACAATTCCATTTATATTTCGAATTTCTTTCAAGCAGGGAAACATTCTGCATTGCAGATGTAATTCAGTGGCAAAATGCTTGCCTAGTATGCGTGAGGCCCTGGGTTTGATTACCAGAACCAAAAACAAAAACAAAACAAAAAAAACCCTAAAACAACAAACATACATACATTCTCACTGGGGCGGGAGGGATGGAGGACACTAATCTGTAGGCTACTTTATAATGAAAAGTGACCTTATAAAACATATCTGAATAAAAGGTACAAATTATAGCCCACCCTATGATCTTTCTTTTTCTGCAGTATGGGGGACTGAACTCAGGGCCTCAGGAATGTTAAGACAACAAGTGCTCTATTACTGAGCTACAACTTCAACCCAGTGAAGTCTTAATACCATGGAAAACTTGAAAATCCAGGCTGATTTGAGCAACCTATTATCTCCTTGTTTCCTGTTATTAATTTTTAAAATGTGATTATGTGCATAACTTGTCCCATTTGTAAGAACAGCATGTTGTCATATATAATCTTTCAAATGGTACTAGTATTTCCTTAGCAAATTGCTTAAGTTTTTCAGGAAAACATCTTACACAACAAATAGGCAAGTTTTTTTTTTTCTCCCCCATTTCAAATAATCCACCATTAAGCTTGATCACCTAGTGCAAATTATGAGTCCTTGGATGCTTTCACCGGGTTTTCTTTAGCCTTTGATGCAGTTATTAATTGGTTAATTTGTTAAGTTCAATATAAGAATGTTTCTTTTGGAGGGTCAGAATTGTGTACACCCTAGTTAAGAATCGCTGGGATGAGAATAATGCCAGGGTCAAGAAAACTGTGGAGGCAGTAAACTCTTGATAACTACCAAATTAGACCCCCTTCAGGCAGACTCTGCATACCTCAAAACCACTGAAGTAAGTTAACAGAACTACCTTTTGTTTTTGTTAATTTCTTTCTTTTTTTTTTTTTTAAAGGCTTGATACTGGGCTGGGGTTGTGGCTCAGTGGCAGAGCACTTGCCTCACATGTGTGAGGCATTGGATTCAAATCTCAGCACCACAATAAATAAATGAATAAATTAAAGGTCCATCAACAGCTTAAAAAAAGGCTTGAATACTACTCAAACTTTATTACCTATAATCAAAAACTGAAATAGCAATCACCATGCTAAAAGCAAAGATATTGTTTTGCCTTCCTTCTTTACCCTTGTGCATTCATGTCTGAAATCTTCTACAATGTTTACATTAAAATAATTTTGGGGGCTGGGAATGTAGTTCAGTGGTAGAGTGCTCACCTAGCAAGCATGAGGCCCTGGATTCAATCCCCAGCACTAGACCACCAACAACAAAACAAACAAAAACACCACCCCCCACCAAAAACTAAACAAATATTGCTCTGAGTTTTTGTCTTGTTTTAGGAGTCTATATGTATCTGTGGTTTCAGTTACCACAAATGAGTAAGATCAGAAAATATTAAATGGAAAATCCCAAAAATAAACAATTGACAAGTTTTAATCTGCATGCTGTTCTGATTCAAAGGATGAAATTTTGTACCATCCTGCTCTGTCCAACCTGGGACATGAATCATCTCTTTGTCCAGTATATCCACATGCATATGCTACTTGCCCATTATCACCCCCCACTACTCCCCTCCCGCTCTTCTTCTACTAGCTATATTCCCAACCTTTATTTTTTATTTTGAGACAGGGTCTTGCTAAGTTGCTTAGGGCCTCGATAAGTGGCTGAGGCTGATATTAAACTTGAGATTTTCCTTTCTCAGCTTTCCAAATCACCAGGATTACAGACATGTGCCACTGTACCCTGCTCCCAATACTTCTTAGTAGCCATCTCAGTTATCAGATTTACTGTTTCAGTATTGTAGTATTTTGTTCAAGTAACCCATATTTTGCTTATTAAAGGCTCTGAAGTGCAAGATGATAGATGCTGGCAGTCTATAGATGCCAAATAAAAACCATTAAGTGCTTTTTTTCAAGTGAAAAGGTAAAAGTTATGGATTTAAAAAAAAAATCTGATACTAATGCTGCTAGGATCTGAATAAAAGCAAATACTTGGGGTTGAAGATGGAACTCAAGACTTTTGAGGTCCTAGGTTCAATCCCCAACATCAATTAAAGAGAAAATAATCTGTGAAATTGTGATGGAAAGAGAAATCTGTGCTAGTTTTGTTGTTTCACCTCAAACTGCAAAAGTTATGCCCACAGTATGTGATACATAGTTAAGAAAAAAGGTCATTTGTTTCTGAGTCAAGGGGAAAAAAGATTGAAAAGGGATTAAAAATAAGAGTTCAATACTATCCAAGGTTTTAGGCATCTGCTGAAGGTCTTGGAATGTACTTTCCATAGACAAGAAGGAATTATTTGGTATAAAAAGTATACCATAATAGAAAAATATGCATTTACCCAAACTTTTCGGTGAAAGCTTTGGGAAAATCTGTTTAACTATCAATCCACTCCTAAGCATAACTCACCTGGAAGAAATTTGCCTAAATTGAAGCGTTACAACCTAATAGGTAGTGACTTTTCAAGTCTAACGATATTATTAACAGTGATGCTTAGCAGAAGGAACCTTGAAAAGTAGTACAATTTTTAAAAAGCAAAGAATGTTTAATTCAGATAAATCAAATATATTCCATACTTGTTTTGTCTATCATTTGAAAAAAAAAGTATTATTAACCTTACCTATTGCCATGAATATTTCATTTACATTCATTGATGTTTTTGCTGATGTCTCCATGAATAATAAACTGTTGTCATCTGCATAGGACTGTGCTTCCTGTTTACAGAAAAAGAAATGAGATACATTCCTTGGACATATACTATTAACTACTTTATTTCTGTTGCAGGAAAAATGAGGCTTCTTATCCACACTCCAACTTGGTTATCTATAATCAATAACTATGTAATATGCTATAACAAAGATAGAAGCACTATCTGGGGATAATTTTACCATGTAATATACATATATATTTCACCTTAACTTCTTATACTATCTTCCCTTAATCATCTGGTCTAATATTAAATCTGCTTTTTAATAATGAGTTTGGGGGAGGTGTGGGGGTAGGGGATTATTATCCTATTCTAAATATAATACTCTCTTTGATTTAAATGGTGATTTTTACTTATGCCTATATTAACTGTAATGAAGACTAAGAGAAATCAAATGTCTAAAACTGACTTCAATCACTGAATGACATCCTCATGTTTAATTTTTAATGACTTCTATAGTAACACAATTCTGAACATCTCATGAATCATTCCTTTCAAAATTACACTGCCGCCTCACATTTTTGTCATACTTTACAGTTTACATATATTATTGCTTTTTATCCTCATAGCTGTTCTGAGTAACAACCAATTATCTGTCCCATTTGACAAACAACTGAGGTTCCTTTGAACTTTAATATGACAGGGCCACTTTTGACTATAATTTAGTGCTCTCTATATTATTCTATAATGGGGAAGTAACTGTCTAGGAAAGAATAATAGATGTTACTACACCTCACACAGTTGGTACAAGAACTGAATGAAAACTATGCATGTAATATGCTCAGCTTAATACCTAATGGTGCAAGAAATAGTTTGCTTTTGATCAGTGCACGCATTCCATTTATCACCATCGAAAAACAAAGATAGAAAATAGGGAAGAGATAGTGGTTGGAGTGGGATCAGATAACAAATATACAGGAAAGATTAGTGGACTAGAAGGTGGAGAACAAGAGGGAGGGAGGGCAGGGGAGGAAATATTGAATTAATTTAACAAAACCATGTTATATGCATATATAAATACCAAAGGGAATTTCACCTTTATGTAATATGTAGAAAGTACTAATCAGACACAAATAAAGAGGAGCCGGGCATGGTGGTGCATATCTGTAATCCCAGTGGTTTGGGAGGCTGAGGCAAGAAGAATCATGAGTTCAAAGCCAGCCTTGACAAAAAGTGAGGTACTAAGCAACTCAGTAAGACCGTTCTCTATAAAAAATACAAAATAGGGCTGGGGATATGGCTCAGTGGTTGAGTGCCCCTGAGTACAATCCCCGCCATCAGAAATAAATAAAAAAATAGATAAATAAACAAATAAATAGGGCTGGGGATATAGCTCAGTTGGTGGAGTGCTTGCCTTGCATTCACAAAGCCCTGGGTTCAATCCCCAATACCACACACAAAAAAAGAAAGAATGAAGGAACCCAGGAACTTGTGCATATGAGGCGAGCATTCCACCAACAGGAAGGAAGGAAGGAAAGGAGGAAGGAAGAGAGGGAGGGGTAAAAGGAATATCAGTAGAGTAAAGACAATGGAGGAGGGGGGAATGAGAATTGAAATCAAATTCCTTGCATAAATGATTTGTCAAAATGAACCAAACCACTATGTATAACTATAATGCTCTAATAAAAAAATGAACATTATTCCATCCCTGATATTTGACCACAACCAGACCTTTCTGGTAGACAAGCTAAGGAGCAAAAAAAACCCCAATAATTTTAAAAGGTTTAATTAGAGGATTTCAAATGATTAACACTTGCTTTGTAAAAAAAATTGTGTATGTGTTGTGTGCCCGCACGTGCAATTCTGAGGACAAGATCCAGGGACTATGCACATGCTACGCAAATGCTCTACCACTGAGTTATACCTCCCATCCCCATCTAGAGTTATATTTTAATGAGCATTTTATACATCTAATTTATAAAACAGATTTTATAAATCTGTTACTTTCATGGTTTTAAAATCATTTGCCCCCCTCTTAAAAAAGTGCCTTCAAGTTAAATTCAACATACCTGGAAATCTACATAATAAAGCAAAAATTTATTTATAATTCTGGATTAGCTGTCACAAATAATATACAAACTAGATCTTAACTAGGCTCTATCCCTAGACCTTATTTTTGAGACAGCGTCTCATTAAATTACTCAGATTGGCCTTGAACTTCCAATCCTCCCACCTCAGCCTCCCAAGTAGCTGCGATTACAGGGCTGTATTATTGTATCAGGCAAGCAATCAGTTTTGCTTATGTATTTCTGCACTGTTCATGAAAAAAAATTTTTTTTGGCGGGGGGAGGCACTCAGGGATTGAACTCAGGAGCACCCAGCCACTAAGCCAAATCCCCAGCCCTGTTTTGTATTTTATTTAGAGACAGGGTCTCACTGAGTTGCTTAGTGCTCACTTTTGCTGAGGCTGACACAGAATTTACGATCCTCCTGCCTCAGCCTCCTGAGCCACTGGGATTACAGTCCATGGGACACCGTGCCAGGTTGTTAACAATTTTTTTAAATTGTTTAGGTTGACAAAATCTTTGAAACAGTGTATATATATCACAATAATATCTGGTTTAAAAATTCAGATTTATCAGGGGAAAAAAAACCCTGTGTGTTATGTGCACATGTGCAATTCTGGGGACAAGATCCAGGGATAATGTACATGTTAGGCAAATGTTCTACCACTAAGCTATATCCTTCAGCCCCATTTAGAGTTACATTTTAACATGCATAGCACATTTGTTTTATAAATCTTTTATTTTCTATTATTTGCATGATTTTAAAATAATTTGCCAAAAAAAAAAAAAAAAAAAAAAAAAAAGTGCCTTCAAGTAAAATTCAACATACCTGGAAATCTACAGCTCTTTTATTTGCTAGATCAGCCTTGTTTCCTGATAAAGCTATTACAATGTTGGGACTTGCTTGCCTCTGAAGTTCTTTAACCCAGTTTTTGGCTCTTGCAAAGGATTCCTGTTAAACAGAGGAACAGCTATTTGGCACAGCTCAAAAAATGGTAAGGAAGCATCTTTATGAGATAAGGCTTTAAAAGGTGACTCTATGGGAAGGAAATTTCTTTGGACTGTTTTATTATTTGAGACATTTTTTCTTTTTTAATCAAAAAGCTTTAGTAGAAAGGTTCTATTTGACTATCAAAGGATTTTCAAAATCTCTCTCATCAAAATTCTGAATACCCCAAATGGATATTCAATCTGGTTTCAATGTTTGAAGGTATTTGTACTTACCTCATTTGTGATATCATATACAACTATGGCTGCTTGTGCTCCTCTGTAGTACATTGGTGCTAAGCTGTGGTATCGTTCTTGACCAGCTGTATCCCATATTTCAAACTTTACTGTTGTGTCATCAAGACACACAGTTTGGGTCAGAAAAGCAGCTGAAAAAAAAAATGTCACTAAGTTTCTCATTTTCTTGCAAATGCCTTCATAATATAAAAAATACTTGGAAAATGTGATGATAGCATACCTGTAGTTAATACAAACTTAAAGTAGTTGCAAACTCTGTACTTCAAAACTAGATTTTATAGATGTCTACATGAGACCTCTGTAGTGAAATTACATACTGAAAAGGTTTAATAAAAATTTTATAAAAATTTTGTTGTGGGGTTGTAGGTGTAGCTCAGTGGGAGATCACCTGCTCAGCACACACCAGGCCTTAGGATTTATCTCCAGAACTGCAAAAATAAACATTTTGTTATAATTTTAAAAAGTTTAAGAATGTGTTTCTAAATTGCAAAGCAATTTAAGTATATGTAAATTAATATTCTTGACCAACGTGGAGAAAAAACAGCTGTCCTCTGCATCTATGAATTCAACCAAGTGTGGATTGAAAATATTCACAAAAAAGCATCTCTCTGCTGGATATGGTGGCACATGCCCATAATCCCAGTGGCTTGGGAGGCTGAGGCAGGAGGATCCCAAGTTTGAAGCCAGCTTCAGCAACTCAGTGAGGCCCTAAGCAACTTAGTGAGATCCTGTCTCAAAATAAAAAAAGGGGTTGGGGATATGGCTCAGTGATTAAGTGTCCCTGGATTCAATTCCTAGTACCAAAAAACCCTAAAACCTGAACACATACAGATTTTCTTTCTTGTCATTATTCCCTAAACATTACAGTATAGCAACTATACACACAATATTTACACTGTATTACATATTATAAGTAATCTAGATGATTTGAAGTATATGGGAGAACAGAGATAGGTTATATGTACTTTATAAAGAACCCGAGCAGTAGCAGATTTTGGTACCTGTGGGGATCGTTTTGGTATGTATGATCTAGAAACAATGCCCCACAGATACCTACAAACGACTGTGTGTTTATAAACAACATCTGCATTGGTAACAATATGCCTTGTTCCATTTTCCTGTTTTTTTATTGGCACATTATAGCACATCATTACTTCAGTGTAGATTTAATTTGTTACATATATTTAATATTCACTACTACCTCTTTTGTCCTTTGCTCTAAGAATTTTTGAATTTGTACTTTTTTGTCTGTGCTTTTCTGATTCCAACTTTACTAAGAAAGTACCATTATAAAATGATATTTTATTGTCTAATTAGAAGATCCACACATAAGGGCTGGGAATATAGTTGGGTGGCATGTCTGAAACCCATCAATCACCAGCAAAACTCCTCCCCCCCAAAAACCACACACACACAGTCTACTTCAGCAGCTTGCTGGTTAATAGCCATCATACCTTACAATTCCTCTCCTCCATTAACTTTTATACTTAGATCCCTACTCTGCCCTGTCACCCACTGTAAATTGTTGTGTTCCTCCCTCCCTTTCAGTTTCAGCTCATCAAATCTCTTCCTAAATTTGAATTACAAAATTTTCTAAAACTGCTATATCATCCAAAAGAATGTGATGCATCTGTATTTTAACAATAAGTCTATTTTTCATAAGATTGGCTAATTAATATTAAATGTGACAAGTCTAATTAAATGCATTTCTTTAATATTAGATTGACTATTTGTTTCTCATGGTGTTTTTTAGTAGGTCAACTGGTTGCTGGTTTTAGTACCAGCAACTATAATCTTATGAATTTTGCAAACTTAATTACAAATGTCTGGTGAACTAGATTCTAATGCACGGTTTTATGGGTTCTCAAATAGTCTTATTTAAGATATATTCTATTTTAGCTCAAACTTCTTTTGCCAAACATAAGTCTTTTCTCAAATCCTGTATTTGTTTCAAGGATACACAGACTGTCATGAAAACAACTCTTATAGAATAAAAAATATTTCTTAACAGCTGAAATCAAGAACAGTTTGATGAAAACTCAGTAGATTTTGTTTTCTCTTTTAGACATACATGACCACAAAACACATTAGTAATAAAAATATTCATTTAAAATTCTGTAAATCAACCCTAGGCTCAGGGAAATAAAAGTTTGCTGCTTCAAAGAAAATATAGTCTAGTACTCAAACCAGTTAAAACTACCACAAAGACCACCAATCTTCTTTAAAACATGTACAAAAATGCCACATAAAATACAGGCAAAGAAATATACATTAAAAGAACAATGGCCCATGAACAAACACAGACACTTTCAGAAATTCAAAGCTATTATACTAAGACTAAAAGAAAACTTAAAAGTATTTTTATTAAAAAAAATTTAAAATTATTTAAAATTTTTTAACATTAATAAGGCAACTGTGTTGATATCCAGTCCAAATACATACACAGGATTCTTCCTCAGAATTTAGCAAATGTCTTATCCTTCAAGCTAAAATTAGATTATATTTAACAGCAAAGCTCTTAGGCATTCTCTCTAAATCATAAAACAAGGACATCCAATATCACCATAATTTAATATTATTTCATATATTCTTATAAAAAATAAATTATTAAAAAGATATGTTCTTTGAGAGAAGCAGGATTGCCATGAAAACAAACGTTTCAGTTAAAACAGATGATTTCTTAAATTTGGCTGGAACAAATTGAAGTCAACACCATTACAATACACTGGCAAAAACCAAGTAAAAACATGTGAGAAAGGGAAAGGATCTCAGTTTAACAAAGAACATAAACAATCATTCCTTAAATCCACTTAGAAATGATTCTTCATCCCACCCTAGTTATTATCTCCTTTGTGCTCTTAGTTCCTTGCGTAATGACGTTTCACACTTTTTATAATTAGAGTTCCCTGAGAAACTCCTCTCTAGCATTTAATATAAATTCTCATTCATAGAGACATTGAAAACTTTGTTCAAAGAATAAAGTTCACGTCGATGGGGTTGTGGCTCAGGGGTAGAGCGCCTGCCTGGCATGTGTGAGGCACTGGGTTTCAATCCTTAGCATCACATAAAAATAAATAAAATAAAGGTATTGTGTCCATCCACAATATCAAAACAAAAAAAAAAAAGCAGTAGTTCAAAAACTGATATGTGGAACCATTTATGGGCTATTTTAGATAAGATCTAAATTAAAAGTTTCCAACTGGGAATAGATATTTCAAGTAATTATTATAAGGTTGAGTATCTCTAATTCCAAAATCTGAAATACTCCCAAAATTAAAAAATTGAGCACTGACGTGATACTACAGTAAAAAATTCCACACTATAGAACTCTGCTTTGTTTAAAAATTATTTATAATATTCTATCAAATTGTTTTATGCATAAAATTATTTAAAATATTCTATAAGATATGAATCTTGGGCTGCAGTTGTGGCTCAACAGAGCACTCCCCTACTTCAAACAAGGGGCTGGGTTCAATCCTCAGCACCACATAAAAATAAATGAAATAAAGGTACTGTGTCCAACTACAACTGAAAAAAAAAAAAAAAAATATATATATATATATATATATAAAAGATATGAATCTTATCTTATAGATAAGGTGATATCTATAAGACTTACAGAGTCTTGCTATAATTGCCCAGGCTGGTCTCAAACTTTCAGTCCTCCTGACCCAGCCTCCTGAGTAGAACGAATTACAGGTGTGTGTCACCATTCCTGGCTTGATCTGAAGCATTCTGGATAAGGAACACTTATAACCCATATAACTAAACATTATCTCAAACAAAAAACACCATCAAGATATTTTTAACTTGCTAACACTGTTCATATATGAAAAACATCATAATTTTGGGAAGGAGAAAAAGATTAATTAATATTAGAGGTCCAGGTAGTTATTACAATGTATCAAAAATAGTCAAGTGGGGCTGGGGATGTCGCTCAAGCGGTAGCGCGCTCGCCTGGCATGCATGCGGCCCGGGTTCGATCCTCAGCACCACATACCAACGAAGATGTTGTGTCTGCCGAGAACTAAAAATAAATAAATTAAAAAAAAAAAAAAAATAGTCAAGTGCTATGGCACGAACAGGACAGAAATATTACCGGAGCAGAATAGCCTAGAACACAAACTGTTGTATACACACACACACACACCAAGTGCTTAATGACACCCCAGAGTTCTCAAGTATTCAAATACAACTACAGTGTTCAGCTTCTCTAAAATTCAGTGCAGTATAACTAAAATTTAAGTGACATCTTCAAATCCTTATTGCTCCTAAAAAAAAAAAAAGCTTTACTAGTCATTTATAATTAAAAAAATAAATTCTGTCACTAGAAATATTAACTACTACATCAATACGTAGCAACATTAACCAACCATAAACTTACCTGAATCTGAAAAACCACTTTAATTTATCCAAAATGATTATTTTCTGGCTAAGAACCATCACTTTCTTAGACCTCTTCATTTTCTCTTGACTTCCATCACCAGCACTAGCAGTTGGTTTTCTTTTCAGGCCCATATTTCACAAAGAAACAGCTTTTATCACTTCGAGAGTTACTGCATACTCGATGACAAGTAGAGAAAAACAAAGCTGCGTTGAGATGCAGGTGCTGTCCTATCTAATAGACTCCCTCTTTGAGCTACATGATGAACTCCTATTAGCAAGCTTGGTAGGCAAGCCAAGTAACATTTCTTCCTCAGCAAAACTACAAATTACTACATCATAGAGCTTAAGGTCAATGGAGAATAGCTAAAACCATATATATAAATCTGCAAATACCAAAGGCCCATAGTATGTGAGACCCTATATAATGAGCAAGGAAGAGACACTAAAATACTCTGGGCAAATGAAAAAATATTTGAATTGCTATTGTTAACCCAAAGATTGGTGAAACCTAAAGATAAGCTCCCCTACATCTAATATGATCCTATAAAAACTGAAAAACATACCATTCCCACCCCAGGTCACAATTATTATTTACAGTGCCAGGAATCAAACCCATGGCCTTATTTACACCAGGAAAGCACTCTACCACTGACCTACATCCCCAGCTCTCCAAGTTATTATGTATCAACTTTGATAGAAAAGAATTATTTTTTGGAATTGTGAAAAAATGTCAGATATGACAATCAGGTTTGATTACACAAAAATTTGAGACTTCAAGTTTGCAAAGGTGAGTCATACATCCAAAACACAGGGATTTAATATTTTAATATGTAGAAAGCTCTAATGAATCTAAAATGCCTCAATAATAATTGTGTAAAGACAATTCACAAAAAGAATACACCAGAAAAGTAGTCAACATTACTAGTAATGAACAAAACTATCCATACAGCAAAAACAATTCTTATCTTCTGAACCAGCAAAATGAAACAAAGATATGGCAAAAACCCATGCTTTGTATTTGAGACAGGGTCTTGCTCAATTGCCCAGCCTGGCCTCAAACTTGTGATCCTCCTGCCTCAGCTTTCAGAGGAGCTAGGATGAAGGCAAAATCCATGGCACCTGGCTGTTTTTGAAGTAATTCTTTTTGGGGAGGTTACTGGGAATTGAACTCATGGACACTTGACCACTGAACTACACCCTCAGTCCTATTTTGTATTTTATTTAGACAGGGTCTGAGTTGCTCAGTACCTTGCTTTTGCTTTGAACTCATGATCCTACTGCCTCAGCCTCCTGTCCTGAGCCACAGGGATTATGGAAGCCCAGCTTGGAAAGAATTATGCCATAAAATGCTAATATTTGTTAATCTAATAATTTCATGGAATCTATAAAAGATTATATAGGGATAAAAAGTACAGAAATAAACCTTTATGCAGAAAGAATTTAATATTTAACAAAATCAACATAAACATATAAATGAAAATCACTAGTGATTGGTAAGTATTAAATAGCAATTAAATTATGTTAAAACTAGTTTTAAGATGATCTATCTGAGGAAGAAATACACATATTACACATGTGTATATGTACATATATCTAAATTTCTGGCAGGAATAGGGAGGGTATACTTATAAAAATATAAACAGAAAAGCATTTAAAAAAACCAAAAAACTAAAACAGTAGTGTCCCCACAAGGTAGATCACAATGGATTATCCTCTGTAGAACTTTTAGAAATTATATTTAGGGTTCTGTTAAAACTCTAGGATATATTAACTAAAAAGAGGGAAGAGCCCTGTTCAAGATCTCAGAAGTAGAAAGGAAGACTGTGATCATAAAATCGAAGTTTTTTTTTTTTTTTAAATGAAATTGATGTGTAAGGAAAGCAAAGGTTTTTAGAATCAACCAAAGAATTAAATAAATGAGTTCAATGGATCTGGATCAAACATTTAGATGAATATCCAATAAGCGGGATGGATAATAAGAAGTAAACCAAGTTGCACCAAGACCCAGGTACCAAATTGTAAAAACAAACTGATTTGCTGGAGAAATGAGTACTAATAGCAATACTCTTAACAGAGTTTCTCAGACATATGCACTTACTTCAGAAGATTAAAACTATACACAGAGAAGAAGGTCTAGAGAAGATTATAAGCAAAATAAAATTGAGATCATTTTTATTTTCTGTAAAACTGCATGTGTGTAGAGAAAAGCACCTGGTAGGGGATGACAGGAGAGATGCTCATGTATAGCCAGGGAAAAGTCACCTTTCAGCTAATGTAGGGAAGAAAAGAAAGGGGTCAAAAATAGAGCAGGGCAGAAATAAAGCATACACACTGACTAAATTCAAACAGAAAATACTGCAGCTAGGCACAGATTACAGTGGTACACACCTGTAATCCCAGCTAATAGGAAGAATAAGGCAGGAGGATTGCCAAGTTTGAGGCCAGCCTCAACAACTTATCAAGACACTGTCTGAAAAGAAAAAGGACTGGGGATATAGCTTAATCATAAAGTACCCTGGATTTAATTCCTTGTTCCAAAAAGAAAAAAGCAAAACAAAAAACTCCCAAACTTTCAGGGCTGACAGCCTGTGGTTATATCTACAAGAAGCCTTTGCTCACAGGACTGAACAATTTTTCAACAGGAACATAAACATAGTATAAATTAATTTAATACAAACGTATTTAATAGGAATATAAATCTAGACTGGACTATATTCCAAAATATGGAACTGGAAAGTAGAATAAATATACACATTACAAAGAGGAAAGTAAAAAAAAAAAAATTAAGGAGGGGAAGATGTTACTACAATTTATTACAAGTATTAGGCAAAGGCTCCCAAACAAATAGCACAGAAAAAGTTAATGACGTTAACTTAGTTTTAAAGAATATAGATAGCTATAAATGAAAATGTCTATGAAAGAGACTTTATCTATAGAGAATAGACACTTTATTAAATAGTTCAACAATACTTCAAAATCCATTAAAAACTCCTTTAAGGTAGGAAGCCAGCATCCCGATATTTTGCAAAGGAGGATTCTTTTCCTCATCTCCTGGTCATCTTTCATGTTTCCTGCCTTCAAAGGAATCTTCCAGAACTTTAAAGACCTAACTAGACTTCAAAGTGATTCGTTTATGCTTAGCAATAAATCTACCTGCAAAGTGAATTTAAAAGTTCTGATAGTTGAAAATTTTACAACATAGGAATAGAAAAGGTTCCTGGAGGGAGAGGAGAAAGGGGAAGACTTTAAACCTCAGATTAATAGTTACTGGGGGGAGTGGGGAAGAGAGGGAAACCAAACAGTTACAAGAAACCTGTAATCCTAGAACCTAATTATCTGTGACAGGCAACTCTTCAAAGAAATTGAGAGTGCTCTAAGGGAAAAAAGTGATGAATAATGCTCAGTGGTAAAACACCCTTGGGTTCAATCCACAGTACAAAAGTAAGTTTCTGAGTTTTGGGGTCATTTGTTTCTCAACAATGAATAACAGTATTAAAGTAAAAAAATATAAACTACATATATCTGATGTGTTTCAAAATTTGTAAAACAAGAACAACAATCTATGAGTAATATAAATCTTGAATGATATGCTACAAAGTGACATCTCTGGTGAAAATAATTAAATGGGCAAGCAGATGAGGAAGACATCACAGTAAACCTATACAAATTTTTTTTTTTTTTGTTATTAGGGATTGAACCCAGAGTAGTGTACATGCTAGGCAAATGCTCTCCTGCTGAGCTATATCCCCCAGTCCTTTATGTGGATGCATTATACGAAAACAGTGATATTAATTTAGGAACATGATAATATCCTAATATTCTTTATCTAAAGTTCTCTACTTTCATATTATTTTCCTTAAGTGACACATAAATAAAAAGGATCCCTGGAAAACAAACACACACACAAAAAAGAAAATACACGGGCTGGGGATGTGGCTCAAACGGTAACGCGCTCGCCTGGCATGCATGGGGCGCTGGGTTCGATCCTCAGCACCACATAAAAATAAAATAAAGATGTTGTGTTCACCAAAAACTGAAAAATAAATAGATAAGGAAAATACTCACATATTCTCTCTCTCTCTCAGAATTACAGAACAAGGGTTGCACTGAAGATCCATCTTGAATCTCATTTGTCAGTTGCAAAACATTAGACAAACTACTTAAACTACTGTCTCAGTTTTCTTATCTATAAAATTAGTATTTACTTATAGCCATGGTAAACTACAGATGATACTCGTGAAAATATTGTGAGTTTTACAAATGCATCTAGCCATTTTAAGTATACTATTTTATTTCCCGATATTTTTTTAAAGTCATATTTTTCTAAAACTTGCAAATTATTTATGAATGCAAGAGAGCAAGAAAAAGAATTCTATTCATGTTCGAATGGTAACATGAACTCATTCCTACAAAGGGGAACAAATTCTGGCTTTAGTTTTACACAGAGATAAAGACCTATTTTTTGACTGAGAAAAGTTGAAAAGTGTCAGTAATTATGCAGTAACTACAAATGAGATCACCCTCGAGTGGAGTTCAAAGAGTATCTGCTATCTTCAACTATCCAAACAGAGGTTAAAAATTCAAAGTGACTGATTCCTCATCCTGTTTCTTTTCACTTATGTTATCTTAAAAAGAAGGTAAATGCTGTTGAGCAACACTTTGAATATTTTGTTTTGCAATATTTGTAAAGCACTAAAGATTTACTTATTTTCACAAAACACCCAGTGCACATTGGGAGGCTGAGGCAGGAGGACTGCAAGTTCCAAGTCAGTCTTGTCAACCAAGCAAGGCCCTAAGCAACTTTAGCAAGACCCTGTCTCAAAATAAAAAATAAAGAGCTTGGGATGTGGCTCAAGGGGTAAATGCCCCTGGGTTCACCCTGCCCTCATAAAAAAGATGTCAATGATTTAAAAAACTTACTCTTGATGCTTCTTTTCTTTATCTTAGATACTTATGTTTTCTACAAAGAGGCCTTTTGACAAGGCTCTCAATGATGATCCCAAATGATGAAATTATTCTATTATAAAGTCACTCAGAATGCCTCATAAGTAAGTTAGGTACATGCAAAATCAGATTATTATGATACACCACCTAAAAGCGGGAAGATAACCACTTATCAAAATTTCTCATGGTTTTATCAAGTCAGAATTTTGTCCCCCTTGTGGTGCTGGGGATGGAACCCAAGCCTTCCCATAGGTCAGACAAGTGCTCTCCCACTGAACTACACTTGCAGCCCAGAATTCTTATTTACTCCACTAAAAAGCAAATTTTTAAAAAGCTTCCCTCTCTCCACAGCATTCACCATTAATCCAAACCAACTGTCTTTTCTGTTTCTCTCACTGCATCTACAAAGTCATTCATCCAGAAACCATAAATACTCAGAACAGAGAACCACAAAGCTAGCAAAATTGGACTGAATATAGCCAGAATAGATCAGACCAAGTCCATGCACTAAAGGTTATGCAAATTTACGTTTCTTCAGAATGTAACTGACAGTACACTTTCTTTTTAAGTATATCCTCTTTTGAATATATATGCACACATACATCTATCATAACATCAGTTGGAGATTTAGGCTTAATATAAAAAGTGATAACAAAATGTCACTTTTTATATAGACTTGCTTTAACATACACACACATTCATATATAGTACTAATTAAAACATTTATTCAATATAGTACTAATTAAAACATTTATTCAATCAGTCACTCGTATGAATCTAAAAGGTCATCTTTAATTTCTAATATTCAGTAAATCTGAATAAAATATATTTTAGACAACCTAATATTATTTTCCAGGATTCAACAAAATAAAAACAGTAAATTGGTGAATCAATAGAGGCAGTTCACTTAAGTTAGAGCTATTTGGTAAAAAGCAGTCTACCAAATTGCTTTGAATAATTCAACTGCACTAGAAAGCACCAACAAAATTAACAAAGGGCAAAAACTGATGCTTATAAATAATTCATGAGGGCTGGGGATGTGGCTCAAGTGGTAGCACACTCGCATGGCATGCATGAGGCACTGGGTTCAATCCTCAGCACCACATAAAAATAAAGATATTGTGTCCACCTAAAAATAAAAAAAATTCCTGATTTCCAGAAATAAATTTTAAGAGGAAAAAAGGTTAAAATATATTGATGGTATTATTTAATATGGAGGAAAAATAACAATTTAGAAGAATATCTGTTCTACCCCTGAGCCACATTTCAAACCTTTTATTTTTGAAACAGTCTGGCCTTGAACTTTTAAGTGGTAGCGCTCTCGCCTGGCATGCATGGGGCGCTGGGTTCAATCCTCAGCACCATATAAAAAATAAAAATGTTGTGTCCACCGACAAACTAAAAAATAAATATTAAAAAATTATCTTTTCAAAAAATTTTAAAAGGCCATTTTTAGGAGATTAAGTAGTACAAATTGATATGAAACACCAACTCTGCCAATTTCTCTAAGTAACACGATCTATCAAATCCCAGCTATACACTTTCTAGAAGAAAATATCATGCAATCAAGACATTATTCTTTTACTTGGGGACAAATGACTTTCTTAAATTTTAACTCAGTGTATAAGGCACAGTACGTATTTCTAAAAACATTTTTCTCATGATCAAAAACCCATGATGGCAATTGGTTTATGGGTCTTCTGTCCTTTTTCAAAATGTACTCCCCCTTTTTTCCTTCCCTAGATCAAACACAGAACCTCATGATAGCAAGTACTTTACCACTGAGCCATATCCCAATCATTTTCAGTTTTAAGGAAGGGTCTCGCGGGGCTGTGGCTGGGGCTCAGCAGTATCGCACTGGCATGTGTGAGACCACAGGTTCGATTCTCAGCACCACGTATGAATACATAAAATAAAGGTCTATCAACAACTACAAAAATAATTAAAAAAAAAAAAAGGAAAAAGAAAAAGAAAGGGTCTTGTTAAGTTACTGAGGCTGGCTTCAAACTTGTAATCCTCTTGCTTTAGCCTCTCAAGAGCTGGCATTATAGGCGTGCACCACTGTGCCTAGCTTCAAAAATATTTAACAATGTGCAGATGCAAAAAGATACCATATACACATGAAGTCTTTCTGAATACTAACAAGGGAAGGCAACAGAAAGCTTTCTGTTATTGGAAAAAAAATGACTTACTAAAATTTAAATTTCTGGCTGGCTTTTATTTCTGTTTAGAAAGAAACTTTACTTCCCAGCTTTATTAAGATATAATTGACAAAAACCATACTTACTTGACATATAATGGGATGTTTTGATATGTGCATATATTATGTATGAAATGCTCAAATCAAGCTAATTACATTGCATTGTGTACCAGTTAAAAATAAATTTAATTAAGTGAATTAACATATTTACTACCTCATATACTTACCATTTGGTGCTGGGGATTGAACCCAGGGCCTTGTGCATATGAGGCAAGTACTCTATCAACTGGGCTATATCCCCAGCCCAAGACCCCATTTCTTAATAAAATATTTTTTAAAAAGGGCTGGAAGCCGGACACTGTGGTGCATGCCTGTAATCCTAGTGGCTAAGAAGGCTGAGGAAGAGGGATCTCGAGTTCAAAGCCAGCCTCAGCAAAAGTGAGATGATAAGCAACTCAGTGAGACCTTGTCTCTAAAATAAGGCTGGGGATGTGAGTTGGTGGTCGAGTGCCCCTGAGTTCAATCCCCAGTACCCCAACCCTCAAAAAAGAAGAGGACTAAGGCTGTTGCTCAGTGGTTAAGTACCCTTGTGTTCAATCTCTGGTATCAATAATAAAAAAGAAAGAAAAATAACTTGGGGAAGTGCAGGAACATATGCTTGAAATCCCAGCTACTCAGAAGGCTAAGGAAGATGGCTAAATTCAAGGCCAGTCTGGGGAACTTAGTAAGAAAGATCCTGTGGCAAAATAAAATAGAAAGGGCTGGGGATGTAGCTCATTGGAGAGTGCTAACCTATTATGCCAATCCCTATGCCACAAAACACAAACACAAAATATGTCATGCTGACCTTAGGAAATTAGATGGATATTAAATGTAGAAATTGCAGCACTCTACCCAGGGGTTGTAACTCTCACTGAATCCTCATGGCAATAAAGAAAAAGCATCATTGGTACAGATTACTGAAAATGATGCAATTCCCTAAACAGAGCAAAAGAATATCCTGAATGGGACAAAGAATGGATGACTAGTGAAAATAGGTAAGAAGGAAGGAGTTTTCACAGAAAATGATATTGGATAATGGGAAGTGAGCAGAATATAATACTTGTAATTCACAAAATAGAGTATTTGCATGGACAGAATTTTTAAAAATCCTGTAAAAATCGCAGTTTAACAGAAACAGGAAAGGCAGAAGGCAGGCAGGAAGGCCAGTCAATTATTCCATTTGTGGAAGAACCAACTTTAGTATAAACGTAAAGCTGATTACCCAGAACACATAAAGCAAAATTTCTCAAACTTCAGCATGCATCACAATCATCTGGAGGACTTGTTAAAACCTGGATTGCTGACCCCCTTCAGTATTTGGGAATTTATACTCAGTAATTTCCTAGGTAATGCTGATGCTTGTGAAATAGGGAACATTAATATTATTTACTAACCTCTGGGCTAGTTTTAGACAGACAGTAAGGACATATATATCATGCAGATTTTAAACTCTTATGAACTTCCTAAATTGCAATATATAGTAAATACCTACCTAACCTTATCAAAAGTGTTACAAGATCAGGGGAGTGTAGGGTATGGTGAGGCAACAAGAATTCAGGTTATTTTTAAGGAGAACCTTAAAATTTACAGAAGGATCTGAAAACCACAAATTCAAGGGTGCAGCATAGAACACAACAGAGATAAAAATTTCAGCACTTGAGAACTAGCATTACGAGAGATAAGTAGTCAGTCAAGTAACAAAATAAATATATAAATAAAAATCAGTTAAATTCAAAACAGTTGACCAGGCTCTTTGTTAAGTATTTGTAAGTAATTTCCCCATACATTAGCCCAAACAAAAATATACACTACTTATAAGTCTGGAACCTTTGGGGTTGATTATAAAATAGTTCAAACCTTTGATTACTTAAATGCTTAGGATCTTCCACAGTTCCTAAGGACAAAGAGTGTTAACAAAAGCATAAAAACTAGTGTCCATAGTTGTAATCATAAGGATACTATCTCAAATCCTGAAGAAATTAATATGTAATCAGAATACTGAAACAGAATACAATAACCAATAATAGACATTTGGATGCAAATTCCTTTTGAGGTTGTTTTTAAATACCCAGACTTGATCCATATAGTAGAAAACATTAAGGAAACTTTATACATAGAAATTAATCTTTATGAAAAATTCATTAACAAAATATACACAATATAATTGGTATTAAATAGAAATTTAATATAGATACATAAGAGAATGCATACTAATGATGCACTGATATGGGGTTAAATTTTCCTTTTAAACAGTCTTCTTGAATCTTTCTCTATTAGGAAAAAAAAAAAACTTAGAAGATTATTTGATTAAAACAAAAACAAAAACAAAAACTCACCTTGGGCCCTTCAACTTCCCAGGTATTCAATTATATATTTCGGTATGTACATTAAAGTCTTTATTTTTTCATGTGCACTGTGAAAGGTGGGGAGAATAGTTTATAAAAAAGTCCCAACCTTTCTGAAGCCAGGGTGTTAACCCAGAACACCTATGTATTCTGGGAAACCACTGAACATCAAATGGTTTAGGGTGAGTGGACATGACACAGCAGTCCTTAAAATTTAAAAGTCTTTTATTAGATGGGTCAGGTTCCTCTGGCTATAGTTGTATCTGCTAAACCTTCACAAGAGATAATATTTCATTATTAAGACAGAGATACTGCAAAGGATATGTAATATATATCAAAATTCTTTAAAAGCCAAAGTTTTCAAACTCAAAAACATTACAACAACATATACAAATGTATATCACAGGATATACAGAAGAGGCTGACAATAACCATTATACTAAATCTCTTAAACCGGATATACAATTTACCTAGTATGTTTCCTTTGTGTAATAAAGTTTTCGAGGTAAATTCTATAATTTATCTCACTACAAGGGTCTGATATTATGAATAAAATTCTCAAGTGTATTTGCTCATGAACATCCACTAAAAGTACCATATAAAGTTCTAAGAATTTACTTCACATCACTGGGCATATGTGTTTTGTGTATTTCTAAAAGACTTTCTTAAATGGGGTTAAACTATTTTCACAAACAAGTTTAAAAAATACAGGATGGTAAAACATTTTGAATCTCATAGCCATATGATTTCCTCTGACATCATCTGATTCTAAAGCTTTGTTTCACAGATGAAACAGGTCTTAAAGAGGCTGTTTTATTTCACTGATATACAATTATGGGTTTGATTAACTTCCGTTCTCTACTGGTCTCCTTTTGGTCCTGCATCTTGCCTTTCCCTCATTTCCATCCTACCACAATCACTATAATTATTCTACCTTTTCCTCCTCTCCCATCTTTTTCTCCAGGTCCCATTTTCCTCTCATGTCCCTGTCCACTAATACTCACCTTCTTCTATTCTCACTTTAAAGAGAATTCTTACATGCATATCCTAGCAGCTTTTAAACTTAATTAATTTTATAAATTAGTGTAAATAAAAAATACTTGTTACATAGAATTCAAGGTTAATTCTTTTACTATTCATTCTAAAAACAATGTAATTGAGCATGCATTAGTACTAGTTTGAAAAACCTTCCAATCATATAACTTGGGATTTGATTCTATTCATTTTTATACCTGTATTTTAGCTACAATACAACCATGTTGGTAATTAACCAGGAACCCAAAATATAAAAAGATGCTATCTTAGCAAAAATCAAGATTGGTTTTAAAGCACTGAGTCTGCTGGAACAGCTCTTTTCTTTCCTGAATAATCTATTTAGGTATTCATAATCACCCATTTGGAACACAAAATACTTTTTGTCAATGCAGGATTAAATTAAATGATGCAAGGAAAAAAGAGGCTCTCACCCCCAATAGTACTCTCTTGAAATTCATGAAACTGGCCTTTCACGAAACGAAGGACTAGACTTGATTTGCCAACAGCAGACTCTCCCAGAAGTACTAGTTTGAACTGGCATATTTTATTTCCAGTGTTTGGCCCATTTGGTCTTGTTGCTCCTCGATTAGCCATGTCCAAATTTGAAAGAAGTTTCTAATTTCAGACTTCTAAATGCACTTCCAGGATGCAAAGTGTTAATTTGTTTTCTTTCTGGAGGTCAAGAAACCTGTGAAGAAACAAATATAAATTAAATATATGAATCAGTGAAACCAAGCAAGCCTAGTACTCATGACTTTAATAAGTTTTACCCATAGCACACTGTTATATAATTACAACTTCAACTGGACATTCAATGCCATTTACTTTATTTTACTACTTTTTAAATAAATAATTTAAAGGCATAAGATTCAAGTACCTTGATCACTTTGTAATTTGTAAAATCACTTTGTAATTTTCAGGGCTTTATTTTTTCTAAAGTTAACTTTCCTAGAAGAACATATCCACTGAACAATATACAGTACAATACTTACAAATGAGGAAACTAAGGCACAGAAAAGTTAAGTAACTTGGCTGAGGTCATACAGTAACTATGACAGAAGTGAGACATAGCTGAGTTTCAAACCCAGGCAACCTGACAGGTAACTCAAGAGTCTTTTCAGTTTCTAAAGCTAGACTACATGGGTTAAAATTATAAATGGAAAACTTCTGCAACACAACTTAGAATTCAGTACTGGAAGGTCTCCGTTAAATATCTTAAGTTGATGATAATTTTAGGGCAACAAATATTTTAAAGCTCCCAAGTTTGTGTGCCTAGTTGATAAAACTAGCCTGAATAACAGATTCTATCTAATAATGCTAATTTTCAAGCTCAAAGAAATCAGTGAATATTTGAAGTATTCTCTTTCAGTTTACCCACAAATCAATAGTTCACTCCCACCTTTAACAAAAATCTAAATATAGCCGGGCACGTGGCACAAGCCCAGCAACTCTCAAGTTATTTGGGAGGCTAAAATAGGAGGATCCCAAGCTCACAGCCAGTCTCAGCACCTTAGCAAGACCCTGTCTCAAAATTAAAGAAAGGACTGGGGATTGTGGCTCAGGGATAAGCACCCCTGGGTTCAATCCCCAGTGTGTGTGTGCACATAAACATATCTAATTATATTCTTACTAATAAAATACATTAAGTTAATGATTCCCTCCTAAAATCCTTGCTATATTTCATTTAGCCACCTAATAAATTTGCATTCCCCACAAAATAATTTATATAAGAAACACCCTCAATATGAATTCATCATTAAAATATCCATGAGATCTCGGTTCTTAAGACAGCAAAATCACCTTTACTCAAATGTTAGCACTGAAGAATCCTTACCTTTTACCATATATGCTGACATATTTACAGTTGAAATGATATGATGCTTAAGTTGCTCCCAACCAATAGGATATTAATAAAACTACCAATACACTTCACCCTCAAAAATATAACAGATTTGGGGGTCTAATCTTGGCTATACCAATTTTTACTTCTTTAAATTTCCAAGGCTCTATTTCCATAATACCCAACTTGCAAGGCTGTTATGAGAACTGAAGGAGACAATATATGTAAATAACCTCTAATATACCACTGCCTACTATATAGCAGTTTATGAAATTGGCAATTAAAAGTAGCCCTTTGATAAAACAATGCCCATACAATCAATATTGTCATGCAGAGCAAAAATGTACCCAGCTCTCAAGACACACATATTATCAATTTAAACACTTGCAAATTTTATCTACAAAACAGTAAAAAACTTATCAAGGACAACATGCTCCAAATTTCTATGACACTTCCAAAATTCAGGGAAAATAGGAGATTCCCAGAGAAAAATCAAAGAAGATTCTCATTTAGCTTTGCTTTTTAAAATAAAATGCTATCAAATCACGAGTACTCCTAAGGATCTCAAGCAGAAAATAAACTATATTTTAATTATATAGTTACTGTAACATTAAGGTCAAAAATTACATTCAAGGGCTGTGGTTGTTAACTCCATGGAGTGCCTACTTAGCACACAGGAGGCCCTGGCTTCAATCCCCAGCATCACACACACAAAATTATGTGCAATCAATCAAATCACTTGTACTCACTACTGAAACTTTTGTTCTTCAAAAGGAGGATTCTGCATAATATGTATTTCAAATTTTTAAAAACCAACGTGCATTCTGTACTTAAAAGTCCTTTTAGGTGTTCTTCAATCCAATACTTTGTGGGCATTTAATTTGTGCAGAGACAGTTCTATGTATGTCTCTTGCAACAATCCTGCCAGTTCAAATTATCTCTATTTTACGTTAAGAATAAAGATTCTGGACGGTCCTGAGTATTCCCAAATACACTTGGGTAGCTTTTTCGTATTAGGTAAAAGGCAAGCTGATTCCATTTCAGCGAGACAAAAACTAAGTATGTGAACTATGACGTTCAGAGTTTAAAAGGTCTGGAAATCTCAGGGAGGTAACCTGCTTCCAGAGAAGAGAATATTAGAGCAAGTTTCATGGTCTCTGCCCGCGGAGGGAGTTCAGAGGCCCAATTATCTTGAATTTCCTTAAAGCCGCGGTTCACCACCTCCCCTAAGATACGAAAAAAGTCTCGGACCAGTTTATTTTGACCAGCCTCCCATCGCTTCCATTACCCGTCTTTGGAAGTCGCAGGTAGGCGGAGTTCCCCAAATCCACACCTGCTGTAGGCCCCGGCTCCCGTCTGGAGACCACCTGAGTAGCTGAGAGCCAAGCCCGGCTGGCTGGCGCGAACGACACGCACCAGCCTCTTCGGTGGCCTTTCTATCCTCCCCTGACCTAGCTTTCACTGCGAACCTTCGGACTGCCAAGGCAGGGGCCCGGCGGAACCGCGGCCTCCAGGACTCTTTCCACGGCGCCATCTTGAGAAGGGAAGAGGGTGACACCCGTCGCTCCCTGAGCTAGTCCCCAAATCTCTGTCTCTGGAGCTCCTTGAGGGATGAGTCACCAGAACTGGCAGGACAAGGCGCCGGGTTCAATAGCTCTCCGGTCCAGAGGGAGGATGCGCGAGAGGGAGGAGGGGCGGGAGGCTCAGAGCGCGCAGGGCCACGGACAAGCTGGGGACCGCGGATAACCTGGGGTCCCGGGCCGCTCTGCGCAGGGGGAGGGGCGGCTTGGTTACCTGAGACCGCGCCACGCGGAGCCGCGGGGCCGCAGCTTCCTGGTGGTAAGGCCCAGGCGTGGCCCGAAGGACGAATTAGGCTGTGGCTGCGGCGGCGTCTCCTCCTCGCGCCGCTCCCCTCACACTGGACGGTGAGGAGCTGGAGCCGTGGTGCCGCCCCTGTCGGGCTCCGTCTCCGCCTCTCTCCGCTCCGCCTTCCTCCTTCCTTTCTCCTCCTCCTCCGCCACCGCTGCCGGCGCTCGAGTTCCGACTGATTCTTCCTCCTCCTCCCTCCTCCGCCTCCTCCCCTCAGGCCGGCCGCCGGCTCCTTCACAAACCAAAACACAAACACTCAGGTCCCGGCGCTGGAGCCACTTCCGCCGCCCAGCACCGACCCCGCCGCCACGTCGCTGCACGCAGCGAGCTACGCCGCTTCGTCACTTCCGCCGTCGCTTAGCTGCCCGCACCGCCGCCCTTTCCGATCCCTCTCCGCCAGGGCCTGGGGGCGGGGCAGGGCGGGGCAGGGCGGGGCGACTGTCACGTGAAGCCTCCGAGCCGCCCGGGAGGGATCGGCTGTCTGTCTCCGCCTCCGCCTCCGACACCCGGGCGCGCGTCCCCGCCCTCGCCAGCGCCATTGTTATCTGGGCGGGGATCGCTGAGTTTGGATCCCGGCGGCAGGACGGAGTATCTCCCACGTTGTTCTGCTTTTGGAGAAGACCCAAAGCCTTTGTGTTTGTTGCGCTCAGCCTCTGTGGGGCGGCGAGATGAGCCCTGAATATTCGCTCACAGACCCACCCCACCTCACCCCGCCTCCATAACATCTCTGTCCTAGCAACTCAGCAAAGGGGCTTTTTTGAGGATCTTATCTAGTAGGAGAGGTACCTCTCCGCAATACGTCCTAGGGGATCAGTGGATCTGGGAAAGAGCAGTGAATTGTGTTAACTATTCTGGGGAGAATAAGACCCTCCCCATCCCAAAAACTATATGTAGAGATGGTGAAATATGAGAATAATAACGAGCTTTTTGGG
Organism: Callospermophilus lateralis; assembly: GCF_048772815.1. Classification (NCBI taxonomy): domain Eukaryota; kingdom Metazoa; phylum Chordata; class Mammalia; order Rodentia; family Sciuridae; genus Callospermophilus; species Callospermophilus lateralis. Next base: position 185,259,675 of record NC_135305.1, on the reverse strand, counting down.
GGGGAGGGTATTTATTTTGGTAGGGAGTAGGAAGGGGCAAATCCTAAACCAATAGCTCGCTTTTATTAAGTTTCCCTTAGAGAGTTACTGTACCAAAAGCTCTACAAAAATTATCCCATTTGATTCTTAGCACTTCGAGTCTTTCATTCGGAAACCAGCTCCTCGCCTATCTCCCTGCATTTGGATGTTAACCTCAAAAGTCATCCTCACCGCTGTAAACCCATGTTTTTAGCACAGTACCTGGCAGCCGGGAAACCTGGGTCATGGTTGTGGAATTAATGAATAAGGCGTGCCTGCTTTACAGGTAAAAGAATTTGAGGTAGAAGAGATTGAGTAACTTGTCCAAGATCCCTGCCTATTTGTGATGAAGCTGGATTCCAACCTGGGGGCTGGCTCCAGAATGTGAGTTCTTAAACAGAATTCTAGTGAAAGACAGCCCAAGGTGTTCATTACCTTCAACAGCAGACCTACTTAAAATAGGTTTTTTGGGTTAATTTTCACACCATAGTCAGTCTCTAGTGGGGTGTTTGAAACACAAACAAAAGCAATTTGATAGAAGAATGTTAAATTGATTTTTCCTCAGAATAAAGGCTACTTTTCAGTTTGCAGTTCATAATTTGTAGCCCTCTTGTGAGGACATAAATATTATTGAAGTACACCTCAGCTATGGTATCCTGTGGGTGCTCATTCAACATTGTGCAATCAAGATGATTTGAACCTTTCAACAGTCTCAAAAATCAGCTCTCCAATCACCAGAGGAACAGAATGCGTCATATGGAAATGGTATCTGTGGCACTCTATCCCCAAGGGGTTATTCCAATGTGATATACTAGTCATGGTAATAGCTTATGGACAGTCCCAGGAAGAATCAGGAAATAGGTTATGTCACATCAGTTTTGTCATGTCAACAGCATGTCCCAAACCAAACCTATTCTGATTCACACCTGCTTCTGCTTAGTGACTAACATGAACTGCTTCCCAGTCACTCAGACTTGGAATTGCAGCATCATTTTCAACTCCTCTTTGTTACACTCATACATCATCATTCATTCTTATCACTAAAAATTCTCTAATCCCCGAATTTGAGGTCTAATCCCAATGTGTGGGCCATGAGAAGGATTCATATGAACTGAAATTAATGTATATTCCTGCTTCCTCAATCCTTTCTTTACACTTAAGCCTGTCACTTTCCTACTCAGAAATGTTCAATGTCATTTCCTTATTTGATAACTCTTCTATTTCTTTAGCTTCACTCTCCCCAAATTGTGGCATTGTCTTCTGACCACCAGTATGGATCCTGTGTCCTCTGAATATTGCTTATGTGTTCCCATCTTGGCATCTTTGGTCACTATTTTCTTTACCTGAAACACCATTACTGTCCATAATGGCTGGACTTACTTTGGCCAGAATACCAGTTCCTCTAGACTTACTTTGGCCAGAATACCAATTCCTCTAAACTCTAGACAGCATTTAAGTATTCTTGTATTGGATTTAATTACCTTATTTCTGTAGTTTCACACTATGGAAGAGTTTTACTCTCTATAATGCTTCCAAAATTGGCCTTATTTTACATTTAGCTTTTTATTTCTTTAGGATTATAAATTTTTAAGGATCAGGACCATCAGCTATTCATCATTTCCTCACAGAACTCTGGTTGATTTATTAGGGTCCTCTAAAGTGTTTGTGAACTTAATTACATTTAGAATGATAAATATTGAACTTCAGAAAACCTCACAATGTCAGATACTGAAATTCATGAATTGCTAGAAACTCCCTATCTGAACATGCTAGAATATTGCTTCCGCATTCATTTCTGTCTACTGATTTTGTCTTTTAATTCACTTCTTCATAAATAGATTCCAAACCAGATATAGTGGCACAAACCTGTAATTCCAGTGACTCAGGAGGCTAAGGCAAGAGGATCTCAATAGAAGCCAGCCTCAGCAACTCAGCAAGGCCCTAAGCAACTTAGCGAGACCCTTTTTCAAAATAAATAAAAAGGGCTAGGGAAGTGGCTTAGTGGTTAGGCCCCTGGATTCAATCCCTGGTACCAAAATAAATAAATAAATAAAATACATTCTACATTATTTTACAGTTTAATTATGTTTGGGTGGTGCTGACCCAGTGGCTAGCACCTCTAAAGATCTAGCAATAGTTTTGTTTTATTGATTGGTTGGTTATTCCCAAGCCTACTTTCCATGTGCTGTGGTAATTTTGGAGAATTTAAAATGCCACATAGAAAGAGGCTTGGTTATTATGGCCACTCACAATATGCCTGTGTATTTCTTTTTCCTAACCTGAGAAGATTGAGGAGGACTGATAATTGTGTACATTTAATGTCAAATGTGAGCTCTTACAGATGATAGAATTTGTTAAGCAAGCTACAAAATGGATGGACCTAAATCAAGTCATATAAATTTGAACACTGCCTCTTCTCACCCTCAAATCTCCAAACACTAAATCACAAATTCCCAGTACCTGTCTTTTCTTACTGCGTAACACCACATAGCTTCTACCTTCTCTTCAGGAAATCTTTCTTCCCTTGTGTACCTGAAGAACAAATTTTTGTATAAATGGTAATAAATACTTATATTCATATTCCTTTTTTTTTTCTTTTTTTATTTGTAGTACTAGGGATTGAACTCACGGCTTCCTGCATGCTAGGCAGATGATCTACTACTGAGCCACATCCCCAGCTCTTTTTATTTTGTAAGAGAGGGTCAAGTTGAGTTTGAGGTCAGGTTGGCCTCAAATTTGCAATCCTCCTGCCTCAGCCTCCAGAGTAGCTGGGATTACAGGTGTGCCACTGAGCCTGGCTTTATATTTACTCTTTTTTTTTTTTTTTTTTTTGCAGGTCTGGGGACTGAACCTAGGGCTTCAGGCATGCTAGGCAGTTCCTTTACCACTGAATTACATTTACCCTTTACATTTACTTTTTTTTTTTTTGCTACTGGGGATTGAACTCAGGGTTCCCACTCCCCACACACGCTTTTTAAAATTTTGACATAGTCTCATTAGGCTTATGGCTTTTCTAAGTTGCTGAGACTGGCCTCAAACTTTCAGTCCTCCTGCCTCAGTTTCCCTAGTCACTGGGATTACATACGTGCACCACTGCACCTGGTCCTTTACATTTACATTAATTGAGACTATTTAAAATTTTTTTTCTGGGGACAAACCAAATGGTAGTTCTAATATAAGTCATGATGTTAAGACAGGGAGAAAAAGGCTGTGGAAACCTGAACTGGTCATGTTTAAAATGCTTGTGTATGAGGCTTGAGGGTGTAGTTCAGTGGTACAGCATCTGCTTCCTTAGCGTGTGGCTCTGGGATCAATCACCAATATAAAAAAAATAAGTAAAAAAGTCTGAGCCAGGAGCAGTGGGTCATGCCTGTAATCCCAACAGCTCAGAGGCTGGGGCAGGAGGATTTCGAGTTCAAAGCCAGCCTCAGCAAAATAGCGGGGCACCGAGTAACTCTGTGAGAGCCTGTCTCTAAAAAAATACAAAGTAGGGCTGGGGATATGGCTTAATGATCAACTTCCCCTCAGTTTAATCCTCCATATTCCCCCCCACCCCCACACATACACCAAAGAGTCTGATATGGGCATGATTTCAAACATTTATAAACTCAACTACTTGGGAGACTGATGCAGGAAAATCCTAGGTTCAAAGTTTGCCTGAACAACTTAGGAAGACCCTGTCTCAAAATTAAAAAGGGGATGAGGATCTAAGTAGTACTTGCCAGGTATTCTTGAGGAACTAGGTTTATTTCCCAGTACTGGGGGGGAAAAGGTCCATGTCTTTGGAGGACATTGTTCAGGCCCCAGCTCAAATTCTGAAGTGCTTTCCTCCATGTCAAAGCATCCTGTTTTCTTCATAATCCGTATCATTATCTGAAATGAAATAATTTTATTTATGCATTCACTTGATGATTATCCATTTCTACTGGAATATAAATTCTATGAGACAGGGATTGGTTAATATTCCACTTTATTTCCGTACTGACAAAATTGGGACTCAATACTTATTTGTAGAATGAATGAATTAGATAAGCCCTTGTACAAATACACCTTAATTTACACACTATCAAATCATTTAAAGATCTCAGGGGGAGATGAACATTCATATTAATGATCTAGAAAGTGATAGCAGTTAAAAAATATGAAATAGTATTCCCTATTCACTTTTTTTTAAAATTTTGGATTTTACAAGTTTTTTATGCAGACTGGAATCCTACAAATTCTGCTCAAATTATATGCTAGGTGTTCTATAGCCCCATATATGTAGAAAATGACAAATATTCACCAAATACACTTGCATTAAAACCTGACAAAAGGGCTGGGGATATAGCTTAGTTGGTAGAGTGCTTACCTTGCATGCACAAGACTCTGGGTTCAATCCCCAGCACCACAAAAACAAAAAAATGTCAAAAAATATAACCCCCAATTTAAAGAAAATTCTATATATACTTAAAAACAATAAAATTTGAACTTGACATAGTATTTTAAAAATACAATCTGTTTTGTTATGTAATATCTCAAACTCATTTATTTATTTTTTGGTTCTGGGGATCACACCCAGGGACTTGAACATGTTACAACTGAATTACACTCCCAGCCCCCTATCTCAAATTTTAATATATTCAGTTTAAATATGACTTAAAGCTTAGTTATTAAAGTTTAAGTGTACTTAAAGACCACAATTGTCAAATATAATAACATTCCAGAGTTTGAAGTAGTTCCTTAAGTCTGGGGATGTAGCTCAGTGGCTGGGCTCTTGCCTAGCATGCAGTGAGCTCCCTGTGTGGAGATACTTGGGCAAGGAAGGATCTCAAAAAAAGTGGCCGTCACCAGGAAAATTATTTGTTTCCAGATCAGTAGGAGAATTAAAGGGTCAATGCCCAGGAAAAAGGCAATGGCTGAAACCATCTTATTAGGACCATGTTGCTTTGAAAACCAAAGGGAAGTTAGTGAACATTTGCTTTGTGCCCAAAGCCACAACACTCAAGTTTTCTTGCCTTCCAAATCGAGTAAGGAAAGAAAGGGACCCAGAGAAAGAAAGGAAGGGCGAGAAAGAGAGGTGGGAGGGAGACCTGCAGAGGAGAATTGCGCGCTAAGCCCCGCCCAGTGCCGTCTGTTTCCCAGGTAACTGGGTAAACAGACTCCTTTTCTTTTTTTCCCCCTGTGAACTCCGCTAAGTGTTTAGAACACCCCGAAGTGTTAAGAGGCAGGCAGGAAACTGTGGGCAGGGAGTGAGGATGTGCTCTTTCGTGAGAGTGGGGTCCCCCAAGGTATTGGAAACTTCCCTCGATCCAGGTACAGCTTTCCCTTCTGAGCTGAGTGCTCCTAGTGGAATGAAGGTGTCTGGGAAGAAATTTCCCCCGAACCCAGAAGTCAGATTCACCCAAGAAAGAAAGGATGATTTAGGAGACAGGAGGATGTTTACCGGAACAACACCTTCCATGGAGTTGGGGCTTCGAGTAGGATTAGGAAAAGAAGAGTCCCTGTGGAAGAAGAGCCCCTTGGATAATAAATATAAGGAAATGCTGGCATTCCCTGTGGGCAAGGGGCTTGAGATGGGATTAGGAAGTCATATCATCTCTAAGACCCCCATGGAGAGAGGTACTTTAGGAGTCAACAGAGTCTCTGCTTCAATGGGAAAACCTGGTCAGTGTATGTTACCAGTAAGAGTGGGATTAGAAAAAGAGTGTTTTCCAGCAAGATGTTCTCATGGAAGGACAATGCAGCCTCCCTTGGGCATGGTGTGTCCAAGTTCACAACCTATAGGGAGCCAGAGAGGTCCTGCGGCTAGAGGCTCTGAAGGAATAGAGGCTCTAGTGGGAAAACAGCCCACTTTAGGTATCCAAGCCACACAGGAACAGGATGAAGAGTCTACCTGTGTTGTGATGAAACCCAGCACGGAGATGCAGCCGCCTGTGGAGGTGGACATTGGGTTACCACTCACAAAGGAGCCAGATGAAACTAAGAATATAGTGCCCCAGATGGGTTTGGTGATAGAACCTCACCAGGACCAGTTTATCCAACAACCTGAAGAGAAGAAGGAGACTAGAAACCTCGAACCAGGAGTGGAATCTCCAGATCACATCAGACCTATATATGCTGGGAAATTTTTTGATCGGATGCCTTGCTGGCCAAGTGTAAGTTTTTTTTTTTTTTTTTTCTTTACTAATACTTTCCCTAGGAACTGTATATAACCATGACTTTATTGAGATGCTAAAGTGGTGAGACTTGTTGGGGGTTTTGATGACAAATCACAAAGATTTCTAATGTCCCATATCCCACTGGACTCCTTTCACATGTTACTTTGTCTAATTTCCTCTGATTCTCTGCCTCCCTTCCTAGGTGTCAGCTTTTTCTGTACACACTGTTGATTCTTCCTCTTTCCTAATTTGACCTTCATTTCATTCCCCACTCTTTATTTTCTTGACCCTCTCTCATTTTGAGACTCATGTTGTGTCCTAATATTCATATTATGAATGAAAAAAGAATGCTTTTCTTTTTCCACTCATTATTTACTTTCTGAGTTATTTATTCTTTCAGCAAAGAGTTGTAATCGTCATTGTGCTGGATACAAGGCAATATAAAAAGTATGGACTCTCTGTCCTCTAGGTTTACGCTCACTCCAGTAATGGAGAACAGATAACTAAATGAATATATACGTGTCTAAATAAATAGACAACAATTATGATTTTTCCTTCATAGAAATGTTTTCTTAAGCATGGAACTCAAAAAGAAAAATTTAAAATTCTGTTTGGAGGAGATCTTCAAATTGAAGAAAGTTGCTGTGATTTTTTTTTTTTTCTTAAGAAGTATGATAGTAGAGAGAAGGGAGTAAAGAATGCAGTTTAGAAATCTTTATTTAGTAAAATCAGTAAAGGAGTTTTGGTTACTTGGATTTATTTATTTATTTATTTATTGGTACCAGAGACTAAACCCAGGGGTGCTACACCACTGAGCTACATCCCCAGTCCTTTTTGTTTTGTGACACATGGTCTCATCAAGTTGCTGAGACTGACCTGGGACTAGAGATTCTCCTACCTCAGCCTCTCAGGTGGCTGGGATTATAGGTGTGCACCGCCACATCCAGGTCACCAGGGGTGCTTAACCACTGAACTACATCTCCAGTCCTTTTTATTTTTTTAAATTTTGAGACGGGGTCTCACAAAGTTACTTAGGGCCTAAGTTTCTGAGTTTGGCTTCAAACTTATGATCCCCTTGCCTCAGTCTCTTGAGTTACTAGGATTACAGGTATGCAGCATCCCACCTGGCAGGAAATTTATTTTTTGATAAGTAAAAGGAGGGCTGGATGATTAAATGGGAGAGGTAAAAGAGAAGAGGCAGGTCTGAAAGTATAGTATTGAGGAACATAAAGGAATCTAAGGTATTGAAGTGCCATTAATGAAGCATCTTTGAGGCACTCTGGGAATGAAAGATTCCCACACTGAGATTTAAAGACTACAACTCTGCTAAGGAGGTCATGTGGCTTCTGCAGAATTTTGTCTGGGTCTGCGGACTTTTGTTTCCCTTGGGACTCAGGGTGTTCTTTTGTCTTTGACCCACTTTGCTTTCTGGTTTCTTCACTGAATTTCCCTAGCCACACTGCCTTTTTACTCAACCATGCCTGCTTCCTGTTTCTGGACAGATTCTGTAGTTGGTGGCTTCTGCTCTGATTTTATGGACATACAGACTCCTGCTTCTGGTTTCCAACGCAAGCAATTCTAAAAACCTCTGCTTCTTCCCACTTGTCACACCTTCCTTTCTAAATGTGGCAGGACAGGAAAGAGAGTGTCGAAGAGAGAGTGACTAGCAGTGTTAAAACATCTCCCATATAGCAAATAGAATTAAGATTAATTTTGGACATTAAGAAAATCAGCAGCATTATTAGAATGGTGTCATAGAGCGAAAATTCCAATTGTAATATACAGAATAGCAAATTCAGATCTTAGAATTGGAGAAAGAAAGCTATTGTGAGGTTCTTTTGTTTTTTTTTCCTTAAAAAGTGTTATAGTAAAGAGAAGGGTGTAAAGAATGCAGTTTAGAAATCCTTTTTTATTTATTTAGTGAATTAGTAAAGGAGTTTTGAGATAAAGGAGAAAATGGATGGAACCAGATTCTAGATAAGTAGAGGGAATGAAATTAGAATCATAGCCAGGAGGATGCATTACCCTCAATTAGGAAAAAAAGCTTCTTTTAATAATATTTTTTGGGTCCTAGGAATTGAGCCCAGGACTTTGCACATGCTAACCATGCATTCTACCACTAAGTCACACCCTCAGACCCTAAATAATTTTTTAAATGTTAAAATATTTATTTTCAATATAAAACAAAAACAAGATCTGGGGATATAGATATAGTTCAGTGGAAAAGTAAATACTTTGAATGTTTGAGGTCCCTCTAGGAAGATAACTGTTGGTATCAAACCAGTTCAGCAGAGAAAAGTTTCCAAGAAATAGTAACCTGAGGAAAGGTTTTTGGATTTTCAAGAACCAGAAAGCTTCTGGTGAAAAGAAATCTTCTCAGCTAAGTCGGGTAGCCCATATCTGTAATCCCAGCTACTCAGGAGGCCATGGCAGGAGGATCACAAGTTCAAAGTCAGACTAGGCAATTTTATTGAGACAGTATCTCAAAATAATTTAAAATTATTAATTTTAAAATTATAATTTAAAAGGAACTAAGGACGTAACTCATTGATGAAGTGCTTTCCTAGCATGTACAAGGTCCTGGGTTCAATGTCCAATGATAATGAAAACTCAGTTCTTCTCCCTGGTACCAATCTAATAAAGAGGAAAAAGTTTTGAGAAAAGGAAAAAAAAAAGTTGTATTGATTTGCTAGTAAATGAGAAAATTAGTGAACTAAGGTCTCAAAGGCTGCAATTCTAACTACTAGTGGGAACAGAGGGCTTTTAAATGGGGAATATAAGGGATAGGCTCTGGGTGTGCCTATGAGGAGACATAATTCACATCCAGATGGTAGCCTTGGGAGCCATGTCTTAGATATGCTGGTACCAGCTCCCAAGTTTGGATTTCTTCATTTCTGTGTTCAATGATCCAAAGGACACAATAAACCCAGCCTAAGGCAAGAAGAAGGTTAATCTTGCTTCCTCTGTGTTTCTGGAGGGAAGAGAGAGAGAGAGAGAGAGAGAGAGAGAGAGAGAGAGAGAGAGAGAGAGAGAGAGAAAGAAGAAGGAGGAGGAGGAGGAGGAGGAGGAGGAGGAGGAGGAGAGGAGGAGGAGGAGAGTGAGAGAGAAACATGACAGTTTTAAAATGAGCCACCAGTTGTCAATCAGCAAGGTTTATATTTAAAGCATGCAGTAAACCCCTGTTATATAAAAGGGATTCTTCTTTCACCAGTACTGAAAAAGGAAAGAAAAAGAAAAAAAGAGGAAGCATTCTCTGTTTGGAGCTCAGTAGCCCTTGAAAGGACTCTTGGATGTTGGAATGTACTCTAGCAGATATCAAAATCTGAATGTACTCTAGCAGATATCAAAATCTTAATATCCATTAGTGCACTGACTATTGCAAACACCCTGGGTTATTAAAACAAAGCAAGTGAACTGTATGAAGTGCATTGATAGTTATACTGGCCCTGGAGTAGAAAGAGGAAGAAGGAAATGTCCAAAGGAAGTTGTTGTTGTTGTTTTTTTTTTTTTTTTTTTAATGATAGTATTTTGTGAGTGTGGTGGCACACACCTGTAATATTAATGACTGAGGAAGAAGGATCTCAAGTTTGAGAGCATATTGAATACAAAGATATAAAAAATTGTGCTCTATATGTATAATAAGAATTGTAATGCATTTCACTGCATGTATTTAAAAAAATCAATTAAATTAAAAAAGAATTTATAAAATTTTCAAATGAAAAACAAAAACAAAAACCAAGAACCAGAAAGTTTCTGGTGGAAAAGAAGTCTTCTCAGCTAGGTGAGGTAGCTCACACCTGCAATCCCAGGTACTCAGAAGGCCATGGCAGGAGGACCACAAGTTCAAAGTCAGACTGGGCAATCTTATTGAGACAGTATCTCAATAAGCAACTTAGTGAGACCCTGTCTCAAAATAAAAAATAAAAAAGGGTTGGGTATGTAGCTCAGTGATAAATTACCCTGGGTTCAATCCCTAGCACTGAAAAAAAATATCATTGTAATATCTATAATAATTGGACAGTATTTTATCCAATGGGGCTACATAGATAGAAAATTATACAGTACCTACTTTAAAGGAACTTAGAATTTAGAGATTTGAGACCAGTAGGCAAATTATTTAATTTTTGAAACCTATTTTTTTTTTGTGTGTGTGTGTGTGTGTGTGTGTATGGTTCTAGGTATTGAAACCAGGGCCTTGTACATGCCGGGAAAGTGCTCTAATGCTGAGCTGTATCCCCTGTCCTCTTTATTTTATTTTGGGACAGGGTCTCACTAACAGGGTCTAGGCTGGCCTCAAATTTGCAATTCTCCTGCCTTAGTCCTACTGAGTAGCTGGGGTTACAGGTGTGGGCTGCTGTGCCTGGTTGAGAAAGCTTCTTCTTCTCCTTCTCCTTCTCCTTCTCCTTCTCCTTCTCCTTCTCCTTCTCCTCCTCCTCCTCCTCCTCCTCCTCCTCCTCCTCCTCCTCCTCCTCTTCTTCACCAGAATCTTTCTTCTTCTTGAAGGATACTCTAAAAATCTCTCCACTATGTGACAAATTATTTTATAATAATGATAATTGTCATGCAAGGAGTGCCTTATTTTTTTCCTGTTCTATACTAAGAGAACTTGGTAACTGTTTTAAGAATGGGTAGAAATAAGTAAATCTAATAAATATGTGGGAACTTTCGGTCATGCAAGCCCTGAGACTGAAGAAAAGGGTGCAAAGATTCTTTGTGTCTGAATTTGCAAATCCGTTTTCTGCAGGATTTTGGGAAGTAAGTGGTTTCATTTGCATAATGTGTGCTGTCTTCTGAGCAGAAAGAAATTGAGACTATCACTCCTAACTCTCTCAGAAATATTCAGAATTGGGAATCCCTGATTAAAAAAGAGATAGGAGTAAAGGAAGGAGAAGGGCTCGGGGGAGGGGGAAGGATGGGAGGGAAAAGGGAGTAACATGAACTGAGATCAATTTTCATGCATGTATGAGTTTGTTAGGATAACCCAAACTCTTAGGTATAACCATAAAGACCTAATAAAAAAATAAAAAGAGTAACAACAACAACAACAAACAAACAAAGCCCCAGAGATTGGACAGTTAGTCCATACTGAGTTTGTAGAGTGGAGAGTAGCATAATGATTGTAGGTCTGTGGCTTCAGTAGCTGAAGGTAAGCTCTTGTCAATCTTTCTGGGTTGACCAGCATCTTGGGAACCAATTGTTTGAGAAATAAAAAGGTATTTGGACATTAAAAACTGTAGCACTGGGGCCTGAGCAAGAAACTTACCAAGCCAGGTAACATGGGATGTGGTTAGAGACTGAGAAAGCAGGTGATTGGTATGGTTGGGAGTTTTGTTACAGAAAACCTGAGATGATAAGTAATATAGGATAGTAGGTGCAATGTTTCTCACTGATGGAGAAAAGCATTATAAGCATGGAGAGGAGAAGAAGAGAAGCTATCTTATTTTGTTGGATTGTAATTGTCTATATAGGTAGAAACTCATGATATATCTATATCTGTATCCAAATCAGATCTGTGTTTATGGACTCCATCCACGATCGTTTAACTACACAGAATATTACAGAATTAATATAGATTCAATCATGTGGGAGTATGGGTACATACACACATTTCCTGATTCTATCCTCTTAGAAGACCTAGAAGCATTGTTTCTGTAGTGGCAATGAGTGTATAAAAAAAAAAATTATTTTTCCCCTATGAGGGCTCTCCCTGTGCTTCCCATACTTGCTTAGAACTTGTGCACTAGCACAACCTACCTCAGCCTCCCAAGTAGTTGGGACTATAGGTGTGTGCTATCACACCTAGTCTTATCTTTTTTTTAAAAAAATTTGGACTTGTAGATGGACAGCATGCCTTTATTTTTATTTATTTTTATGTGGTGCTAAGGACCAAACCTAGTGCCTCACACAAGCACTCTGCCACTGAGCTACAGCCCCAGTCCCTAATAAATGGGCAAATGAATCAAACAGACATTTCTCAAAAGAAGAAATACAAATTATCAACAAATATATAAAAAAGTTCAACATCATTAGCAAAAGAAATACAAATCAAAACTACTCTGAGATTTCCCTCAGTCAGAATAGCAATCATTAAGAATATAAATCATAATAAATGCTGGAGAGGATGTGAAGAAAAGGAACACTTTTACAGTAATGGTGGGATTGTAAATTAGTACAACCACAATGAAAATAGGCATAGAAGTTCCACAATGTACTAGGCATGGAACCACCATGTGACCCAGCTATACCACTCCTCAGTATTTATCCTGAAAAATTAAAGCCATCATAGTACAGTGATACACGCATACACATGTTCATAGTAGCACAATTCACAATAGCCAAACTATGGAGCCAGCCTAGGTGTCCATCAAGGCATGAATGGATAAAGAAAATGTGGTATATATACATAATGTAGTTTTATTCGGCCATAATGAAAAATGAAATTATGTCATTCGCAGGAAAATGGATGGAACTTGAGAACATTATGTTAAGTGAAATCAGTCAGACTCAGAAGGTCAAGGCTCATATATTTTCTCTCATTTGTGGAAGCTAGAGAGGAAAAAGGAAAAGAAAGGTGTGGGTGTGGGGCAGCAGGGATCTCATGAAAATTCATGAGAAATCATTAGACCAGAGGACAGGGACCAAGGACAGGGAGAAGGGAAAGGAAAGGGGAAATACTGGGGAAATATTGGCCAAATTATATTATTATGTTATATGCATGTACAAATGCATAACAATGAATCCCACATAGTGTACAGCAATAAAAAATGTGGAAAAAAAAGAATCTTCAGTAGAGGGTCCTGGGTGTAGCTCAGTGGTAGAAGACACACTCAGCATGCATAACTTGCTGGGTTCAGCCCCCAGTAAGTTCCCCCCCCCCCCACCACCTACCCAAAGAATCATCAGTAGATATTAAACCAGTAGGTGAAAGTTTGGTGAGGAACTAGATATTTACCCAGAATAATTGTTAATTATAAAGAAAAAAAAATAACTTTGTGATGGAGAAATCTAGCAGTCATTGCCTTAATTTAGAGATTAAAATGAACACTAATATTAATGGTACAAATTGAGAGTGTATGCTCCCTGATAGAACATAAACTTGCTGTGATATCTCTTCTAAGAACATATAACTTGAATCTAATCATGAGGATATATCAGCCAAACCCAAGTTGAGGGACAGTTAATTTACAAAATAAATTAACTGTCTCTACTCTTCCAAGAATGTCAAGGTCACAAAAGACAAGGAAAGATTTAAAACTTTTAGATGAAAGGGGGGAAAAAAAAGCAACAGGAAAAAATGCTGTGTATGAGGTGAAGGTGGAGGTGCCTAGCTCAGATCTGCCTGTCCCAAAGCAAAAAATAAAAAGGGCTGGGAGTGTGGCTCCATGGGAAAGTGCCTCTGAGTTCAATCCTCAGTACAAAACAAAAACAAAACCAAAAAACAAACAAACAAACAAACAAACAAACAAAAACCCAGAAGATAGGAATATAAAAATCAAAGAGAGATCCATGATTTAGGTAGGGGTGGGAGACTTATCAAGCATATTAATTCACTGACAAGTGAAAACAGACACAAATGACTTTTTTGTGTCCCCAATCAAAAGGCACAAAAGCATAGAAACCTAATCACAATTTCTGATTTGAAATCAAACCACTTTTCAGGTGGACAACTCTATACTGGCTGATAGAATGCTTGCAATGGTGGAAATGTAGAATAATAATAATAATAAAGTGTAAATAGAATGCTTGCAATGGTGGATATGTAGAATAATAATAATAGTAAGTGTAGTCAAACACTTCATAGGAAGCAGATCAAGGGTGAATAAAATGATGTATCAGGCCAAGGATTTGTTTATCTACCCATCAATCCAGGCTTTTTCTCTCTCTTACCAGATTATAGCTGCCTGGGTATGTTCATGTTCTTTAGCTTTATGGTATTATGTTTTTATTGAACTGTTGGAGAGGAAAAGTTTTCCCTTTACCCTCTATAGTTGATTAACTTGGGGCTTTTGAATTAAACTAGCAAAAGACAGATCACCAGGAAAAAAGGCACACTATTTTTTTAATTAGTATTTGCATGCACCTAGGTTCATAGAAAATAAGTGAATTTGAATGAAGTGGTTAGGCTTAGGGTCTCTTACATACTCCTTTTACAAAAGAAAGAGAACTTGGGCTTCCGGGGGGTAATAAATTGTGGAGAAATGATTAGGAAACACTAGGGTAACTATAGAAGCTAAGAGCTATTTTAGTAAGATCTGTTTATGCAGAATCATCTTGGTTGACTATCCTTCCCAGGTGAGTGATAAAAGTTGCTTTTCCTAGGTTTTATGTAACTTTGTAGCAAAGACCAACTTCAAAATAATTTCCTTTCTTCAAAATATTCTCTTCCATGCTGACAAATGATCAATTTTTGTCTCCACATCACCCCACTTAGGCAGGGAAAGTTATTCCAATTGGATACAGAGTTGCAACCTCCTTGACTGAAAAACTTCCTAGGGTGAGTACTTTGAATATGTCTTTTTGTGTCTATTTTTACCTTGCAAATGAGTATTAATGTAACAAGGATTTAGAGGTGGCTTATACTTAGAATTTTTCACTTGGGCCTGCATATGTAAAAAACCTTGGCATTTCTGCCTCCATCTTACATCTGTCTCTTTGTTCTGAGTCAGTCATTCTGGATTCCAGGAACAGCAGGTCTGATTGAAAAATATCTGTGATGAGTCAAAGTCAACTCCCAGGTAACAGCAACTTTCTTATCATGGCTGACATGACCCTGCCTGACCATCTGAGATAATGACCAATCAGACCACAGTTTGACCAAGACTGCTTGCCTGTGCATACACATCTGACCCCCCTTATCTATATAATCTGGGAGCTTTGGTCAGTACATGGAGGATAGTGCTGCAAACACTGGTCCTGCTTGTCTTCCCAGTATAGCTATACTGATGAAACTTCCTTTCCTGCTTTTAATATTACTTTTCTTTTTTGGATAAATGGCCAGGACTGACTTGTTGGGATCCCCAGAGTTGGGCCTCTGGCCTAGGACTCTGGTAACATTAAAAATTAGACAATTCTCAACATTCCTTATGAAAGTTGTATAAATGTAATGTGGTCAATTTGAAAGTTTTACTATATTTTTGAGGCTTTCCTCTTGATTTTGCCCAATAGAGTAAAAATTGCAAGTTTATATTTTTTAGCTTTATAAAAACCAAAAGAGATTCAATTTATTTCATAGGAATAATGGTATAATTTCTAATCTGGACAATTTCTGATGGTTTTCTAAACATAACTTTTAAAATATGCTATTTCCATGCATAAGTGAATAAATTTTAGGGGAAAATTTTATTATTTGGACTGTAGTCTCCCATGTACTTATTCATGCAATTTAGAGTGTTTATTGATTAGTATAGATGAATTCTGTTAATATTTTTAAAGTTGTGCTTAATAATTCTATTTTCTTGTGTTTTTTAGCCAATTACTCCACCTGAGACAAAAAAGTTTTTCAACTACAGATATCCACCCCCTGGAACAGAAAGAGTCTTTTATGGCAGAGCAAATGATCCTGCAATTGCACCTTATTTGACACATGGAATAAGAACTAAAACTTCAGGAACGGTAACTTTTTTTTTTTTTTTTTTTTTTTTTTGCCTTTTACTACCTGAATCAAACATTTGGGCTACCCACTGCTTGAAGTACTTGTATTCAGGAGACAAGAGTTGATAGGAAGAAATCAGGTTTATTCAAGGGTGGACCTGAAGAAAACAGAGGGGGATAACTCCTCAAAACCCTATTTTCCTGGGCTCAGGGGCAAAGGGTGTTTATGGGAAGGGGAGGAGGTAGTGGGTTGTACACTTGGTGGGTTCTTCTTCATTGGTGTGTGTCTTCTCCAAAGAGTCAAAATTGTTTGGCACCTCCTGAGGCCAGTTACTAAGGAAGGCCTTCTGTTTTCAGAAACGTATAGCATTTAACACCAAGTTTGGGCTTCACTTCAGCCAAAGGATTAAGGAGGGGTGGAAGGGCCAAAGGGACAGGGAGGTGAAGGACAATTTCAAGAAAGACCCTGTTAAGCTTGTACATTATTAATTAGCCAAGATGAAAATGCACAAATGAGGATTTCAGTCTTCTTTCTACCTGCGTTTTTACGAGCTCTTATTCTGTCTTCTAGACGCATTAATCTCAGGCAATGAAAAACATCCAAGCAGCAGCCAAGAATGTGAAAAAATTAATGGTTCAGGCCACAAGCTATTTATTCTCCCCTCGGATGATAAAAGGCAGATTGTACTCCATTTTCTCCCAGGAAAGAAAAATGCCACCAGGCTTTGTTAGAGAATGGAGAGGACAGCCTTGTTGACTCTTGCCTAGAGATGTTTATAGAGGGTTTACACAGATATTGAGGGGAGATGGTCAGAATGTTATCTGCTATTGATTGAATGGGTAGTCTAGATTCAGAAGACCTCCGCTACATACACCTTGAGAGAACTTTGCGGAAATCACATGGTTCTTGTGCTTGTCTTCCCTATTTTTCTTGAATATATGAGTCAAGTAACCTTCGTGAGCCTTTTAGTCCCTTTAGAATCTTTTAACTCCTTTGAATCAGATTCATTGACACATCTCTATGTTGTATTATTTCTTTAGGCAAAATCATTGATAAACCCACAGCCTATGACCACATTTCAGCAGAAAATGAAAGATAAAAAAGAGTCTATATATTTTAGCAACCAACGAGCACCATTAGGAAAATCCCATGATCAAACACTAGGATTGCCTGAAGGACTGGATTTGATGAATAGAACATTTGGGACAGCAGTCATCAGAGGTAGTAGAAAATAAGGGGTGAAAGGGGGTGATAAAAAAATCTTGGAAATTGGATTAGCTATAAAACTGGTATTGTGTTGGTAGTAATATAAATGATTACTCAAGAATGGAAGATGATATCGTAGTGAGGAAGTTATTCTCTAAACCCAAATCCTTAGAGTTTATATGTGTGTGTGCCAAGGTGTTAAGAATTCAGATTTTGGAGTGGAGATGTAATGAGCATGGTAGATATGACACAATAATAGGAAAAAGGCTCAGAAAAGTTGGCATTCTGCAGCACCAGAAAATTGTGTAACTCTACCCTGACTCCTCCACTAGTCCACCTCTAGTTATCGTCCCTCTACAAATGTTAAGTGCCAGATTAATAGGTTGCTGTCTCTCTCAGTAGAGAAGTTCCACATTCTCTCTCGAATGTGTATTTTCTTGCTTTATCCCAAGAGCTTCTCACTATCAGGATGGCCCATAGTCTCCTTTGAATGCATATTTATTATTTGACCCCCAAAGAAGTTTTTCCCTTGAGATTGCCCACACAGCCCCCCGCCCCTTGAATGTGTACCTGTTTTCCTTAATGAATCTATATCATGTAAGAAAAAAAAAAAAAAGAAAGAAAGAAAGAAAGAAAGAAAGAAAAGTTAGCTCTGGGACTGCAATCTTCTCCCTGGACATGCATTTGTGTACTTTATTTTCACTAATGCCTCAGTGTGTTCATGAATTTTAACAATCTATGAAGCAGTTTCATGAAACAAATAAGTTTGGTGAGTGCTTCATACTGTACTCGATTAGTGCAGATTCATGACTTATACCAGCATGTTAACCAAACCTAGGGCAGAGTGTGTAGTCAACTTTCACTCTAATTTTGAGAGGAAGTAAAGCATATCTTTCCAACAAATAACAGTTTCTATTGGAATTGGTCACAGGCACTTCTTTCTAAAGAGCCCTGCTTCGTGCCATTTTATTGAGTGTCTTTTTTCTTAAATACCTTTCTCACATTTTTTTCCTACAATCCTTCTCTGATCTCTTGCCCTCTCCTTCCTAATGTTGCTCATTGGTTGCTAAAATATATAGACTCTTTTTTATTTATATATTTTACAACCAACAGGTCTGACCAGAAAACCTCTAATTCTATCTTTATACTACAGAGAAATTCAGTTTCTCATTGTTTTTCTGTACCCATTTTGGCTCTGCTTCAGCAAACTTATCTTTGTTCACCAAAAGGCCAATTAAAGTATTTTTCTTATTAAGGCAGTGAAATCCACATTACAAATAAATTATGCTTTTGAATGCAATATTTGAAATTGAAATTTATTGCATCAGATCTAAAGTTAAAATCTATTAAAGTTTGAAACATGAAAAAATGTATTTTGGAACAGATAAAATATCTTCTCTTTTTCTTTTTAATAAGTTTTAAAAATCCTACTTATATGAACAGTTAGTAGACATGGCATTGCAGTAATTATATAACAATTGCTATCTAAGAGTAGTTCATTTAATGTGGAAAGTTCTCCCTTGATGTACCTCATTTAACTATATAAAACAAGGAATGTTTCAAAAACACTATGTGTGTATTAACTGGTGTAATGATTCATATATCAAAAAATTTGCTATTTTATAGGATTATTTTGAGTGAGATCACCTTACAGTATCCTTAACTATATTAGTTATCAGAGCTTAATTTTTGGCAGAAAAGCCAAAATAAAAGAAACATCTTGATTTATGTTGTTAGGTTGAAAGAGAACAATGAAATAATAAAAATGAAGTAATGTTTAAAAATCATCACACAAAATAATGAAAACAGAATAATTCATGTCACACAAAACTGGGAATGACCAGTCATAAGAAAGCAGCTATTAAACATCTTATCTAGATTTGAGACCAGTAGGAAAGGAATTTCTATCTGATGTTAGTGATTTTCCTGACACTTCTGGATACATTGTGGATAGATTCAGACTAGAGCAGACTCAGGCAGGGTGTATGCTTCAGTCTACAGCTGTCAATATATGTGTCACAGCTATGTCACACAGGTCATGAGGATTTCTAACTTGTAATTCAGATTTGCTGAGATCACTTTAAGGAGCCAGGAACAAACTGAAATCAAAGTTGTCTAGAGCATCTTAGAATCAGGAATTTAACTGAGCTTGGAATATGGCTCAGGACAACCTCAATGGTTAACTGATACAGGGTTCTAATATTCTTCAGAATTCTAGGGAATAAGCCAAGTCAAGTAGGTTCTCTAGCAAAGTGACACCTAGGCAATGTTGTATCTTTATTGATCAGTCTTCATTTTATTTTGGCTTTGTAATCTCCTGGGATGTCTAAGTAGCTTATGCAACAGCATATGCCTCAATTGTCACGTATTATATTATAAATAGATGAAAAAATACCTTTAAATTGATTTCATTGATTCTTCTTTCAGAATTCTGTGGTAGAGATGTAGTGAATCCACCAAAATCATTTGAAGAAGTATTTAAAGAAGGAGAAAAAGGACATGATTTGTACATTGTGTCTCACAATGATTACTATCCGGGTAAGTCTCCTCCAGTGCAAAATGGCCTGAGGATATGGGACCCTCAAGTTTGTGAAGAGGCATAAAGGAGATAATGTTTATAAAATTAAATGTATGGTATATAACAGATATTCAATGAATGATACTTTTAAAAATTGTTTTCTGCCTTGCTCCTGCTTTCTTATATTTTATTTTTTTAAATTTTAATTAAAGATGGACACAATACCTTAATTTTATTTATTTATTTTTTATGTGGTGCTGAGGATTGAACTCAGTGCCTCACACATGCTAGGTGAGTGCTTTACCACTGAGCATCAACCCTCGCCCCTTATTTCTTATTTATTTTACTTTCTTTCCTCCACTGCTCCCTAACACTATACTGCTTTTCTGTGTTTTCTCTCAAAAGTTTTCTTCATAGCTGCCAGTCTCTTCTTTCATAGCTAATCTCTGTTGGTTCCCTGCACTCCTTAATGTGTTCTTAGACCCAAGATAGTCTCCACCTCCCATTCAAATGGCCATTGTTCCTACCCACTTGGACACCATATTCCTTCTCATGCCCTGATTCCTCTCTATATCTCTACCCCTTCTGCTTCCTTGTCCCTCTTTCCTCCCTTCTTTCCCTCCCTCCATCTCTTGTGAAAATGCTTGATTCCTGTTTTGAAAAATCTTAGCATCTATTGTACAGTCTAATACAATGTCTTGTTTCAAAAAGAACTATGTCAGTGAATAAGTGCATTAGTACATACGTACATACATACATGCATACATACATACACAATCTATAATGAGAAATCTATTTTTTTTTCTTCTTGCAGTATTGGGATTAAACCAAGGAGTGCTCTACCACTGAGCTACATTCCCAGTTCTTATTTTGTATTATGAGGCAGGTCTCAATCAATGGTTGAGGCTGTCCTTGAACTTGTATTCCTTCTGCTTCATACTCCTATAATGAGACATCTTATTAGCATTTAACAGTCTGAGGAAAATTACAGTAGGATTTTTATATTTAGAATAGCTCTAATGGACCATAACAGAACTGAAATGGGATAGAATGGACACAGGAGCACTTTGCCACTGAGCTATATTCTCAACCCTTTTTTATTTTGAGATGGTCTCACTTGCTAATTTGTCCAGACTGGCCCTGAACTTGTGATTCTCCTTCCTCAGCCTCCTGAGTTTCTGGTACTGCAGGAATATGCTACCACACCTGGCCCAGTTGCTGATTTTTATGAAAGTTTTATTAGCCTCTTAAAAGTTAGAGTTTGATTTTTTTTAAGCACTGTCCTTATTTTTTCTCATATAGAAAGTGCATTTACTTTTTATTATACAAATACACAATAATTGTAGAGAATTTAAATATTTAAAAGTGAAGAAAAAGCAAATGTAATCTTGAATTCCCATTAGCCAGAGATAAATACAACTGATAATCGAATATTTTGTAACCCCATTCATTGAACGATCTATTTTTAGATATATGGGATAATACTCTCTACTTTTGGGGAATCTGCTATTTGCATTTTAATTTTTTTAACTTAAAATAAGTCAGGGACACCATTAAATAGCAATAGATATATATATCTTTAAAATAACACTTAATTTTAATGATTACGGAAGTGATAGATATTTCTTTTATAAAATGCAAGCTATATAGAAATACATGATATATAAAGAACATCTCCCCCAATTTCCAATCTTCCACATGATTCTTTTGTAAATGTTTTTTTGTATATTTATATATATGTATATGTCTATATTTTAATCTACAATACATATGCATTTTTCTCCCACACCCACTTTACAATTTGCTGCTTTCTTTTCTTTTCTAGAATGGGTGATTAAACCTAGGGGTGCTCTTCCACTGAGCTACATCCTCAGATCTTTTTTTTATTTTTTATTTTGAGATAGTCTTGCTATGTTGCCAAGACTGTCCTCAAACTTGCAATTTTCCTGCCTCAGCCTCATGATTAGCTGGTGTAACAGATATGTGTAACCCCACCTGGATCCTTTGTTTTTCTTATCTAATGAAATACTTTGGAATATCTTTTCATGTTGTTTTCTTTACTATTATAAAAATATATTGTTCATATACCTTAGTGAATATGATATGCTGTTTCCTCAGGTCATGTTCCTTGATATCTGGGCTTTTGAAGTTTCACTCTTCAGAGCCAACCATTCATCTTGAGTAACTGCTCAAGTTTGTCCTTACATGCATGAGAATTTCCAAGCTGGGTGTGGTGGTGATTCCTGTAATCCCAGCTGTTTGGGAGGTTGAGGCAGGAGGATCGTAAATTTGAAGATAGCCTGAGCAAATTAGCAAAGCCCTAAGCAACTCAGAAAGACTCCGTCTCTAAATAAAAAATAAAAAGGGCTGGGGATATGGCTCTGTGGTTAAGGGCCCCAGGTTCAATCCTGAGTATCCCTCAGTCCCCCCCCCCAAAAAAAAAATTCTTCATTGCCCCGAAGTTTATTCTTGTTTAACTAGAGACAATTATGATTTCTTGTTACTGTTTTTATTTACATTATTTGGTTCACTAACAAGGCGGAATATATTTTTCTAACATTTCTTACCCTTTTTGTTGTTCTCTAGTTCCAGTTCTACTTTCTTATTTACAATTAGAAAACTATCAAGACTTGAAAAGGAAAAAAGTACAGTGATAAATCTTTTTTTAAAAAATTTATTTCTTATATACATGATAATAGTGGAGTGCATTACATTCATAATTATCCATTCACAGCACAATTTTTCATAACTCTGAATATAGAGTATGTTCATGCCATTATACATGAGCTTTCTTATTTTTTTTGCATTACAATTCTTAATACACCTTTATACCACAATTTATCATATCTCTGTTTGTATATAAGTCATGTTGACACCAAATTCACATCTTCATACATGTATTTTGTATAATGATGACCGTCTCCTTCCACTATCCTTGCTCTTCCCCTTCTCCCTCCCTTTCCCTTTCACCCCTATTCTCTATCTAGAAGTAATTTTCCACCCATGCTCTCCCTCCCTACCCCACTTTGAGTCACCCCCCTTATATCAGAGAAAACATTCAGGGTGATAAATCTTTTAAAAACATCTTCCTATTGTGTTCTTAGGTTCAATCTATGAATGTTTCTAATGTAAGATAAAGATTACAATGAAATATGAGGGTTGCAGTGTTCTGATAATCTCACTAAATCTCAGTGAGAACAAATACAAAACATCAACCTCTCAAATCAGCACGGGGAAAGTCTTGCTGATCCCCAAAACATTGTAGTACCTCCCCAGTTCAGGATTTGTGTAACAGTGGTGGGGCCTGTGTGTTTTAATCATTAAAACCTGTCCGTCTCACATCATTTCTCTACTCACTTCCCAAATAACTTCTATAACATATATAAGTAACTTCTTATATATGTTATTTGTAAATATTTTTTTAAAGGTTTATTTATTTCTGCTATCAAAGAACAGAATTATGACAGCATAATTTAACAATCCTAATTGGCTTCATTTTTAATTTTAAAATCAGGTAACACTTCATTCCATAAAACAGAATCAGTTTTCCTATGAACCAAGCACTCATCAAAAAAAATTTGATGAGTTAACATCAGATTATTTATTTTGCTTACACAAAATAAGGACAAGGCAACTTCACTATTTTGCCAGTTGAGAATGGCTGTTCTCCCTCTAATCCAGATTTCTTTTGGAGGACCAGATGTGTCAGCTTGGTTTGATTGACTCCATGTTGTGTCCGCCCAGCCCCAGAATATTGTCTCTGTTGAAAATATGATTTCACAAAGAAGGTGACAGCAGGAAAATTACAGAATCCAAAGCTTAAAAATAAGTCTTGGGCAGTGTGGGGTTATTTTCTGTCTCTGGGAGGGATCATCCGGTGTCTGAGGCCTGGGGATAGAGGCAAAGTCCTCAGCCACCCATCCAGGAGATGTCACTCTCAGTAGGGTCTGGTGTCCTGACCTTTGCTTGCCCAGGATGACTGTGGGTAAGGAGCAGCAGGTCACAGGGGCCCCATGACCCTCTGGGAGACAGAACTCTCCCTGGGCAGACCCCGGGGCTGACGGTTAATGGCCAGGGGAGAATCATGTCAACACCTCCCCACCTGTGGTCCCTGAGGTCCTGGGGCAGGGATGCAGGAGGCGGCTAGTGTCATAAGACGTCCCCATCCCCAGCCAGGTTGGGCGCTTGACTAAGCAAGGAGAAAGACAGTGTCCCTCCTCAGGGCCTGGCCCCTGTGCCTGGTCTCTCTTCCTCCCCAGCACCGCCTGGAAGGGGAGGAAGTGACACCCAGGGGAAGGCTGGGAAGTGAGGCCACCGTCACATTCAAGTTCAGGGTGCGACAGCTCAGTCTGCCCCCAACAGGCCCCATACTCAGCTCCCCTTCAGGGGTCACATCCCTTCTGAGTGTCACGCCCTGCCCTTTATAGGCACAAGGACCCAGAAGTTCCAGGAACAGAAGTTCCTGGATCCGGAAGTTCCTCAGACATCCGTGTTTAGGCCCCCGGATCCGGATCCAGAAGTTTCAAGGGTGCATGTCCATGTTTAGGTGCCCGGATCTGGAAGTTCCTCGGGTGCACATCCATGTTTAGGCTGTAGCATCCAGAAGTGCCTCAGGTATACATCCATGTTTAGGCTCTAGGATCTGGAAGTTCCTCAGGTGTCCATGTTTAGGCCCTCAGATCCGGAAGTTCCACAGTCCTCCATGTTTAGGCCATAGCATCCGGAAGTTTCTCAGGTGCATGTCCATTTTTAGGCCCCTGGGTCCAGAAGTTCCTCAGCATCCATGTTTAGGCTCTAGGATCCAGAAGTGCTTCAGGCGTCCATGTTTAAGACCCTGGATCCGGAAGTTCATCAGTTCTCCATGTTTAGGCCATAGCAACCAGAAGTTCCTCAGGCACACATCCATGTTTAGGCCCCCAGATACGGAAGTTCCTCAGACATTCATGTTTAGGCCCCCAGATCCAGATCCAGAAGTTTCAAAGGTGCACGTCCATGTTTAGGCACCTGGATCCAGAAGTTCCTCAGTGCACATCCATGTTTAGGCCATAGCATCCAGAAGTGCCTCAGGTGCACGTCCATGTTTAGGTTCTAGGATCCGGAAGTTCCTCAGGTATCCATGTTTAAGCCCCCGGGTCCGGAAGTCTGTAAATATTTTTTCCAACATGTAGGTTAGCTTTTTATTTTGTTGATTGTTTCCTTTGCTGTGCTTACGTTAGTTTTTTTTTTTCCCCCTTTAGTACTGGGGACTGAACCCTGAACCACATCCCCAATTCTTTTTATAATTTGTTTGGAGACAGGGTCTCACTGAGTTGCTTAAGACTTCCCTAAGCTTTGAACTCACTATCCTCCTGCCTCAGCCTCCCAAGATGCTGGGATTACAGGCATGTGTTTAAGTTTTTAATTTGATGTTGTTCCATTTATTTATTTATTTATGTTTTTGTAGCCTGAATTTTTGATGTGATATCTAAAAAATCAAATACCAAGGCCAATGTAAAGGAGCTTTTCCTGTTTGTTTTCTATTAGGAGTTTTATGGTTTCAGGTCTTAAGTTTAAGTCTTTTTTCAATTTTGAATTGAGTTAATTTTTGGGTATGGTATAGGATAAGGGTTCAATTTAATTTAATTTTTTTTTTTTTTTTTGCAGTTGGAAATTTGGTTTTCCAGCACCATTTATTGTTGAGACTACCTTTCCCCCATTTTATCTTTTTCTGGGTGTCGTTGTTAAAAATTAGTTGAATATATATGTTTGGATTTATTTCTGGATTCTCTATTCTGTGCCACTAGTTTACATGTCTGTTTTTATCCTGGTGCCATCCTTTTTTTTGTTTATTTTTTAGTTTTAGATGGACACAATATCTTTATTTTATTTTTATGTGGTGCTGAGGATTGAACCCAGTGCCCCACACATGCCAGGTGAGCGCGTTACCACTTGAGCCACATTCCGAGCCCCATGCCATTCTTTTTTTCTATCAGTATAGCTTTGTAATATAATTTTATTTTGTTTTATTTTTATTATTTTTTGGGGGCTGAGGATTGAGCCCAGAAGTTTGTGAGTGCTAAGCATATGCTCTACCATTGATCTATCTCTCCAGTGATACAATTTTAGATAAGAAAGTGTGATTCCCCTAAATTTTCTTTTTCAAGATTGCTTTGGCTGTTTGGGTTCTTTTGTGAATTTTCTATTTCTGTGAAACTTGCTCTTGGAATTTTGAAAGGAATTGAGTTGAATCTGTATACTACCTTGAGTAGTATGGACATTTTATCATTTATTTATTTATATGTTTATCTATCTATCTATTTCTTAGGTTTCATTCACTTTATTTTTCTTATATAAAAACACTGCATTGTAGCCACAGCTGAAGCCTGGGTCCTCTGCACAGAGACTGTGGTGTGGGTTTTCACAAGATGGTTGGTGAATTCCTGATAGGGAACCTTGGTGAACACAATGGTTTTCTAGAAATTGAGGGTCAGGTAGCTGTATGTCTTGGCAATGGCATCAAAGGTGGCCTTGATGAAATTGCCCAAGATGGCAGTGCAGCCCCTGGTAGAGTATAACAGTCATCAATACCAGCCTTCATGTGAAGCTTCGTGGGCACTGATGTGGTGGGGAACAAGACCATGGCAGTGCCTCTGGGGGCAAGGATGAGGCACACCAGCACAGAATCACAGTGTCCTGTCACCTTGCAAGGGATAGCGTGGGGCTTGCCAATCTTGTTCCCACTGTAGCCTTTCTGCACAGGCACATTGGAGAGCTTGGCCAGAAGGATGGCTCCTCTAATAGCAGTGGCTACCTCCTTGGGGCCTTTAACTCTAAGACCCACCTAAGCATTGTAGTCCCTTGAACCAGTCTGCTGGACGGACCAACCTGGTCTGAGTGTTTCTGGGCAGGCATGCTCTTCAAAATTTTATCCTTGAGTGATGCCCCCAGGTGAAAGTCAGTGTTCTCAGACTCCTTGGTGGGCAGGGAGAAGAAAGAGATATATTCCAGAGACTTGGTTTTCAAGTCCTTGTCCAGACGGCCCAGCTTGGTGTTGGGGATCCATGCTTTGTCCTGAGCTTTACCTCTGGGAGCCACATGGCCACAGTCCTGGTCCTGACTGTGGCCTCAGAGGCTGCTGTCCAGGCCTCTGTGGAAGCCACCACTGGCTTCCCTTTTTGGGGGCCTTCAGGGCTTCCTGCTGTACCTATATCATCCACCATTTGGTTTCCCAGAGAAGAAACAGTATGGACATGTTAGCCATAGAAATTCTTCCAATCCATGAATATGAAATACCTTTTCATTTAGCTGTGCCCTATTTCATCAGTGTTTTATAGTTTTCAGTATACAGATTTTTACTTTCTATATCAAATTTATTCCTTAGTGCCAGGCATGGTGGTGTGCACCCAGCAACTCAGAAGACTGAGGTAGGAGGATTGCTTGAGTCTAGCTGTTTGAGACCAGCCTGGGAAACATAGCGAGACCCTGTGTCAAAAACAAAACAATAACAACAAAAGAAATCACTAAAATTTATTCCTAAGTATTTGATTGACTGATGCAGTTGTTATAAAACTGCTTTCTTGATCTGGCTTTTAGATAAGTAGTTTTTTTTCTTTTAGGAATTGAACCCAGTGGTGCTTTACTATGGAGCTATATTCTCAGTCCTTTTTTTTTAAAAAAATTTTTTTAGTTGTCCATAGACCTTTATTTATTTATATGTGGTGCCAAGAATCAAACCCAGTGCCTCACCCATGCTGTGCAAGCACTCTACCACTGAGCCACAACCCCAGCTGACCCCAGTCCTTTTTTTAAAACAAAAAGTTTTATTTTGAGATAGGGTCTTGATGGTCTCCATCTTGCCATCCTCTAGCCTTAGCCTCCAAAAATTACAGGTATGTGTTTAAACAGGTAGTTTATTTTTATTTTTGCAGTGCTGGGTATTAAACTTGGGGCTTTGTTTATTTTAGGCAAGTGATTTGCCACTGAGCTGCATCCCCAGCCCTAGATAATTTTATATAGAAATTCCATGGATTTTTTTATGTTGATTTTTGTATCCTGCAACATTTCTGAATTTGTTAATTAGTTCTAACAGTTTTTTGGTGAAATCTTTGGAGTTTTCTACATACAGCTTTCTAAACATAAGAACTCTTGTATATAGCATTTCACCAGTCCCCCAAGTCATGTGGGGGAATGCTTCTATTGTCTATATCAAATCTGCATAATTCCCTGTACTGTTAACAGTTTCATTCTTTGTCCCACTCTCATTTTCAATGTTAATAAGAACATAATGTGCTTCTTGGAAGATAAGGTTATTATATTTGTTGTTTAAGTCAAAAGTCTTCCTCCCACCCACTCACCCTTGTCCTCCTCCCCTCCAACAGGAGAAGTAAAGAACCGAAAGTATAACCCGAATTTCCATAGGTTTAATTTGTATGGAGTTCCAACACCACATTTTACTGATGGACGAAACATGGCAAAAAGTTTATATTGGCTCCATGAACTACAAATGTAAGTTTGATTGTGTCGTGTTCAGGAACAAATGTTAGATATTTGACATTTAGACTTAATTTTCATTTTTAATATTTTTTAAAAGAGAGAATACATTGACAAAATTCAAACATAAAATTAGAAAAAATTATGCGGTGAAATAATTTTGGCACCCATTCTTCCCAGTTCATCCAGAGGCAAATATGATACCGTTTGTTGTTCATACCATTCATTTTTTCCCTGGCCTTTGGGTATTAGGGGTTGAACCCAGAGGTACTTTATCACTTTGAGTTACATCTGCAGCTTTTTTTTTTTTTTTAGTTTTTATTGTGAGTCAGGGTCTTGCTAAATTGCTGGCCTTGAATTTATAATCTCCTGCTTCAGCCTCTGGAGTAGCTGGGACTAAAGGTGTGCCTTGTTTGCATCATTCTAAAATTATTTCATGACTTCACAAGCAAATATAAATACATGTATGCATGTTATAAACTTAAAGGGTCAATTATATTTATTATTCTTAAAGATAATGGACTTTTACATCTCTTCCAGGATGTAATTATGTCACATAGAGTTGATCTCATATTTATTATTCAACTTTAAGTTATTTGGTTACCTGAACATCTATCTATCAACTTTTGCAAATTTTGACCTTTTTATGTCTTCATTTATATGTGACTACTTTCCCGGAATGCTAAAATACAGTACTTAGTTTTTCATTTCCTGTTTTATATTTTATACATGACCACACATAAATGTTTTATGTTCTTAAAAATATATATTTCCTGTTATGATTAAAAAATAATATTGGTATAGTGCGTTGAAGATTGTAAATACAGGTACCCCTTTTCCCAAATAAGATATGCTGTGTCCTAATTCCTAGAACTATGAATGTTACCTTATGTAGAAAAAGGATCTTTGTAGATGTAATTAACTTAAAAATCTGGATATGAAAGAGATTATTCTGGATTATCTGGGTGGGTCCTACCTCTAATGATAAGTGTTCTTAGAAGGTCAGAGGGAGAGTTGAGGCAGAAGAGGAAAACATAGAGAAGGTGATAGAAGAAAGAGGCAGAAATTGGAGTGATGTGGCTGTAAACCAAGAACACCATCAATGCTGACAGCTATCAGATTTTGAGAGAAGTAAAAAATGTATTCTCCCCTTTGGAGGAAATGTGACCTTGCTGACACCTTGATTTCAGACTTTGGGCCTCCAGAACTGTGAGAGAACATTACTGTTGTTTTAAGCCCATTTGTGGTAATTTGTTATAGCAACCGCATAATAAAATGAAATATATCAACTTTATAAAAAAAAAAAAACTAATATAAGGGGTCTAGTTGTGTCAGGAATCCATTCCACTTCTGCCCTCTTTAAAGGAAACATTGGCCCTCTAGGTTTTCATGGGTCATACCTGCAAAGTTTATGTTTCCATAGATCTCAACTTCCTCACTTTTTAAAATCTTTGCCTGCTCTGATAACAACAGCTCTCAACTATAGAGTCAAAATTCTAAACACTTTATATATTTTTAGTTTCATCCTACCAAGAACTCCATGTTGTAGGTATACTTTAGATTTATCCTTCCCATTTTATAGATGAAGAACCCAAGGAACATAGGGGTTAAATAATTTGCCTAAGATCATGCAGTTAAGGAGTACTGGCAGTAGGATCCACACCTAGGAAGTATGGGTCCAGTGACTGCCCTTACCACTACACCAGGTTTATAGGCACTTGATACTGTTATCACATGTTTATGATTTATATTCCTTTTTTACTCCTTCCTTATGTGAGTTTCTGATACTTGAATTATGAAAAACAAGGAATATACCAGACATAAAATATAAATATAATATAATATAAATGAAATATAAATATAAATAATAAAATATAAATTCTTCTAATATTAAACTTGTATTAGATATTTTTTCTTTAGGATATAGAAAAAGCACTCATGTAACATACCTATTACTTTATCATTATTAAAATGATTAAACCATGCAATAAAGGAAAGCATGAAGATATGATTTAGGTATTTAAGAACTTAATCGGGTGTCGTGGTGCATTCCATAATCCTAGCTGCACTGAAGGGTGAGGCAGGAGGATCACAAATTTGAGGCCAGCCTGGGCAGTTTAGCGAGACCCTATCTCAGAATAAAAAAATAAAGAGTAGTGGAGCTGTGTGTAGTTCAGTGTTATAGTGCCCCTATTTTTAATCCCAGGTACCAAGTTGCAGAAGAAGGGCATAAGAAGTTATAATAAAATATAATGTAGAAATTGGTACTTGAAGGAAGATGACAAACATAGTTTATCATATACATATGTATATATATATGCGTATGTGTGTGTGTGTGTGTGTGTGTGTGTGTGTGTGTGTGTATATATATATATATATATATATATATATATATATATATATATATATTTGTGATAGAGCAGCAATAGCAATATGCAGGACATCTATCCTTCCAACTTATCTTCATTCCCAAGGGAACATGTTTTGCAAAACATCGTTTTATTAGATCATACTTTTTATATTTTGAAACTGAATTGGAATATTATTGCTAAAGCTGTAGAGGAATTCCTAATTCCTTTGGCTTGTCAGATTTCAAGAAAAGCTCACTACTTCATTCTTCAGTGTGATTAGGTTATAAACTTGATGTCAAACATACTTGTTTACATTTTAAGGCATCTAATTTTAAATGCACTATTTTAGTGGGAAATTGGTTTACTCTCAACTTCTAAGAGGTATATTTACACTGTAAAATGATCTCTATATTCTTTTTATGACCTCTGTTTGATCATCAGATGGTAGGGGTGTGTGTGTGTGTGTGTGTGTGTGTAAGTTCACCAGCAGTGTACAAAAACCTTTTCTGAATTCATTAGTGAATACTGTGAGGTTGAGTAGTTCTTGATATTCTGACATGCCTGGCTACTCACAGACACTTCCTGATTCTCCCAGGAGTGTAATCCAGGCACCTTTAGACTAGAAAGAGTAGGCTCTGTGCCTCACAATTCTTATTCTTATTGTCCCTCATGTTCCTAATTAAGCCCCTTGGAACTGATTTTTAGATTGTCCACTCTATTTGTTCAAATTATGGCCCTTAAACTGACATTGATTTATTCAGACTTTACTCATGTGCTTCTCCCCCCCCCCAACAAATAGGAAGGAAATGAAGAAATGAGATGAATTACTTTCCATTTCTTCTTTTGTTTCTCCACAGAGTGTCACTCTTCTCCAGAAATTTATTCAGCTCGGAATTTCAATAGTATAGAAAATATTTTTAAAAGCAAATGGAATTTAAGAACTTAACATTCATTGTTTTTAGTCTTAGCACAACAATAGAGAATTTATTAATTTTAATGTCATTAAATAGTAGCATTGTAATTCTAGTTTTCAAAAGAAATTTTATTCATTTAATCACAACAGTGAAAGTAACAAAATTATATTACATAGAATGGCAAAATAAAATCACCCATAATCCTGTCACTTTAATTAAACTATTATTATTTTAATGTGTGTATTTCTTTCTAGTGTGGCTTTTTACATAGATTTTTTGCATAGTTTTCACCAGAACGTAATGTTGTTTTATATTCTGATTTTTCATTTAACAATTTTATATTGCTGTGTATGGTTCATAATCAGAGCTTAAAATTCATGCAGAGTGTATTCTTTTTTAAAAATTTTTTTGGTTATAGGTGGACACAATATCTTTTATTTATTTTTATGTGGTACTGAGGATTAAACCTAGCGCTCACATGTGCTAGGTGAAAGCTCTAACCCCAGCCCCAGCCCCAGACTGTATATTTGTTCAATATTCTCTCCTTCTTTTTTACTAGGTTAAAAAAGGTCATTTGTTATTTTTTTATCTCACATTTATTTTATTACAAGAGGATTATAATTTTGCTCTGTTTGCTTACTAGGTGAGTTATCTGTTTATATCCTGCTTATATTTATTTGATAATTAATTTTCTTTTGGAAATTTAAAAGTTACACTTAGAGATAATTAATACTTTGTTGTAATTTGTTGAAAATATTTTTAATTTTGCTTGTTTCATTTTTAATCAAGGGTTGGGGATATAGCTCAGTTGGTAGAGTGCTTGCCTCACATGCACAAGACCCTGGTTCAATCCCCAGCACCACAAAGAAAAAAATGTTCATTTTTAATCAAAATGTATTTTTAAAATACAGTGTAACTTAGTGATAGAAAAGTGAATACTTAAAGCTTTTTCTTAGGATAGAATTTCTTTTGAAACTAAGTCTGTTCATTGGTACATGGAATTCCTTACTACATATGTATTTGGCAGCCTAGAATCCTTAGGTAATTTCTATTACCTGAAATATCTGACAATATTTGACAAAATATCTGACAATTTTCCAATTTTGTAGGAAAAGAGGAGCTAAGGTTGTATCCAAGAGAGTGGATGATTTCAAAGAAAAATTTCAACATAAACTTGGAAAAGTGTTAGATCCGTAAGTTAACAGTTAACTTTATATCATTAGTGTCTCTGACTCGAATTTGAAAAGAACTTTTTTGGAAAATGCTGGCTTGTGTTCCATTAGATTCTGTCTATTAAATAAGAAAATCATTACCTTGTTGTTTATAAAGGGAAATCTTAGTGTTTCTCCAAGGTGGAAGGAAGGATAATTTTTCATTAAGCTTCATTTCTGTGATATGTGATATCAGGAATTTAACTTGTATTCTTGTCTGTCTCTCTTTCTCTCTCTCTCTCTCTCTCTCTCTCTCTCTCTCTCTATATATATATATATATATATATATATGAATAATTTTGCTTTGAATGTGTGTGTGTGTGTTTTAAGTTTGTGCTAGTCAAAAGACAGTGAAAGCCTTCAGTCATTGTTAATGTAAATGGATGTTAAAAAATAGATCTTTTGGAGAACTTTTGTTTTATCTTCACAGTTTACCTAGAAGAGAAAAAATAGGCTACTATGAACATATGATAAACATACTCAAAATTCCGGGTGTGCTGTATGGTGGGTACTTGAACTAAAGGATGTGTTTTCTTTGGTAGCATTGCAGAAACAATGAACGTTCCCCCAGGCTACACATTTGGAGCTTGTCTCCATCCTGAGGAATATGGTAAATATACAAATTTTCTCTTTAACAAAAAAATGAAACAAACATCTCAAAATCCCCATAAAGTTATTCAGCAAAGCTTAATGTCTTCTAAAAGCTTCTAGTTTTAGAGCCAGGTGAGGTGTTGCACACCAGTAATCCCAGCTATTTGGGAAGCTGAAGAGGAAGGATGAAGAGTTCAAGTCCAGCCCTGGGAACATACAAAGACCCCATCTCAAAAAAATAAAACAAACAAAAAAAGCTTCTACTTGTAAAGGCTTAAAATTTTGCATTAAAATTAGAGAAAAAATATGTAATATAAGAAAAAAATGTTCATATTCTTTGAAATAGGAACAGTTTAAAGCCTTTGAAACAAATACCATAGGTATAGTTAAGGCTTTGAAAAAAACTTTTTTTTTTTTGATAGTTGTAGATGAACATCTTGCCTTTATTTTATCTATTTTTGTATGCGGTGCTAAGGCCCGAACCCAGTGCCTCACACATGCTATGTGAGTGCTCTGCACTGAGCCACAACCCCAGCCCCCTGTAGTTTTTTATTCCTTTTGTTTTTGTTTTTAGTATCAGGAATTGAACCCGGGGACACTTTACACATGAGCCATGTCCCCAGCCTTTTTATGTTTCAAATTTTGAAACAGGTTCTCACTAAGTTGCTTAGGACCTCATTTTGTTGCTGACGCTGGCCTTGAACTTGTGATTCTCCTGCCTCAGCCTCCCCAGTTGCTGGGATTACCGGTTTGTGCCACTATGCCTGGCATTCCCAGGCCTTTTTAAAATTTTGTTTTGAGAAGGGTCTTGCTAAGTTTCCTAGGCTGACCTTGCACATGTGATCCTGCTGCCTCAGTCTCCAGTGTTGCTGGGATTACAGGTGTGCCTCACCACAACCAGTTATATGCTTAAATTTAAAAACTGCTATTGAAAATACTTTAGTGAAGGTTTGCTCACTGAGAATTAAAACAAGTAATTATTGAGTTTATTTAAAACAGTATTTTGGAGCATCATTAATCATCACATTAAGAAATTGTATTTTGGTTCTTTTTTTAGATGAACTCTTATATATTTAATGGATGCCTATCTGTGTTAGCTTTCTGTTGCTGTGGTGGAATACCTGGGATAAATCAACTTAACAGGAGGAAAGGTTTAGTTTTGGCTCATTGTTTCAGAGATTTCAGTCTATAGTCACTTTTTCCTGTCTCTCTGGGCCTAATGTGGGGCAGAACATCAGAGAGGGGAACATATGACAGAAGGAGATCTATTCAGCTCATGGTGACCAGGAAGAATAAAAAGAGAGTAAGGAGTAAGG
This sequence comes from Callospermophilus lateralis, assembly GCF_048772815.1. Taxonomy (NCBI): domain Eukaryota; kingdom Metazoa; phylum Chordata; class Mammalia; order Rodentia; family Sciuridae; genus Callospermophilus; species Callospermophilus lateralis. Next base: position 185,225,349 of record NC_135305.1, on the reverse strand, counting down.
GTCCCAATATCCCCTTCAAAGGTATGTCTTCAATGAGCTAACTTTCCACTAGGCTCTACCTCCTAAGGGTTCTACCACTTACAACAGTGCCACAGGCTCTCAAGGCAGACTTCATCTGGCATTTGGGGGACATTTCAGATCTAAACCATAAGACTGTCTGTCTCAGAGATTCTTAACGTCTTTTGGAGTGTGTAAGGGAAAATTGAGAAATCCATCAATTAGCCTAAAAACAAGTAAATTTAATCATGGTAAATTCTGCCTATTTGAGGGCAAGTTTCATGTTGCTGGGTGGTTGGTCTTACTATCTGTTAGAACCATAGGGTCCAGACATGGGTACATCTTTGACCAATATTTATAGCATGAATTGATGTATTTAGCACACAGTTTACCATTTTACATCAACAATTTTTTTTTTTATATTTGGTGGTGGGGGGTTTGAACCCAGACCTCACTTATTTGTCTCACATATGTGAGACAAATGCTCTACCACTGAGCTACACTCACAGTCCAACAAATTTCTTGATTGATTAATGCTATTATTACACATTTAATGATAAAATCTTTTAAAATGAAAAATTAATAATTTAAAAATGTGTAAGTATAAATACCAGCCATGGTGTTATATTGTATTACTTTGAAAGAGTGCAAAAAATCCTTCTGAATTTTTTTTTTTTTTTTTTTTTTTAAACTCACAAATGGATACAGATTACTCTAGCTCTGGCCTTTTGTAACTATTATTGGTGTTAACTAGTAACATCTCTTCTGTGGCAAGCTCCAGGGTTTGCCTGCTACTAGGGACATATTGGGGACTGGCTTTACCCTTTATCTTTACTGAGGAAAATAAAGTCAATCTTATTTTAACAAAGAATGCTTCAGTCCCTAGGGTGAAGTTATTCTTCGTGTTATTGGAGTTACTGTTTATATTAAAATGACTCTAGGAACCCAGCATGGTGGTGTTCTCCTGTAATGTCTGGTACTTGGGAGGTTGAGGCAGGAGGATTGAAGTTTGAGGCCAGCCTGGGTAATTTAGCAAGACCCTGTCTTAAAATAAAACAAATAAATAAAAAGGGCTGGGGATGTAGCTCAGTGGTAGAGTGCTTGCCTTGCATTGGAAAAAGAAAAGAAACAAAGCAACAATAACAAAAAACGATGACTTTAGGAAATGTGCAAGGTCTCCCTGGCTCCCAGAATGTACCAGGGCAGAGACACGCTGAAGGAGAATCAAGGCAGGTGAGCAGTGGTGCATCATGGGAATTGGTTGTGGGCCAAGTAGTAAAGGAGCCGGTTTAGCTTTTCTGACTGCATGGTGTGGTAGATAGGTCATGGGTCTCTCTCTTAGGGTCAGGTCTTGTACTTCCGGTTTCAGTTCTTTGGAAATGATTTGATGTCAGCTTCATAAATGTTATTTCAGGACCAGACCAAAAGAAGGTAATCATATAGGTCTTACCCACCAGGCAGTTAAATCTAGTGAGTGTGGTGGGGAAACAACTGGAGTTGAAAAATAACTATTTAAATTATTATCCTTGGGTGGTAATGGAGGCAAAGGCTTCTGAAGATAAAAAATACTCAACTTGGAGCCATTTTATAGAAGGAAACTTTTCATCCCACAAAGTAGCCACTGAAAGGGTTTATATCCGAGGAAGGGGTGTGAAGGAGAGAAAGGTCAGACTACCTGAAAAATCAATAAGTTTCAAAAGTTAGTTTGTTCTCTTTTCTTTCTGCTTCTTCTGTCCCTTCTCTTCTTCCTCCTCCTTTTTTATTTTTTGTTTGTTTTTTGAGATGCTGTGTTGCCCAGGCTGATCTCAAACTTTTAAGCTCAAGGGATTCTCCTGCCTCAGTCGCTTGAGTAGCTGGGGCTATAAGAGTGAGCCACTGCACCTGGCTTTCCTAGAAGTCTTGAATTTCATTCCAAGAGCATTTCTTGTGTGTGTGTGTTTTCCCCCCACTTTAGGATGATCTGATGGTAGCTGACCTCTGTCAGATGTCCTTGGTCTGAGGCACTTGCCCTTCCTGGAGCCAGCATTAGTTGTGGGATTTTTTACCTATACTCAGGGCCTTTCCAGAGGGGAAAAAAGTCTTTTAGAGAAGACTTTTACCAGAATGTGCATAATCAATTTCCAATTTGATAATAAATAAGTAATTCACAGGTGCTATGAGTACCTATTAAGAGTGACCCTGACAGAGCCTAGATTTATGACTTACATGGAGTAGGTGTAGATATTAATTACTCGTAACTGCAACAAATGTTGTAATTTTAATTAATTCACTCAGGGCATCTCAATCAACTGCCAGCATGACCTTGCTTCAAAAAAAAAAAAAAAAATCTGTCTTGGCAGGAATCGGAGAAAGGTGTAGGCCAGGCAGAAATTCTTTTCTGGTGACACTTACCAAGGTCAACTCTAGTCGATGTTGTGGGTCAGGATTTTTAGTTAATGGAGCTGTTACCATCTAGGGGTGCTAGGTTCACTGTCTTTGTTCAGCAAAGAATTGAAGAACTAGACAGAGATAGTAAGCAAGAAGGAGGTTTATTGCAAAAGCAACAGAGATAGACTTCTCCAGAGAGAAGGGGCTCCAAAGCTGGGTATCCAGTGGAGGACTTTTGGCCTGTTCTTTTTATGGTCTGTGGGATTTCCTCCTTTCCTTATCTTCTCTTCTGTCCACACTCTCCCCACTATTATTGATTGGTGCCCCCTCTGTCCAAGCGTCTGTTTTAGTTTTTCTATTGGGTCTCCTGCTTAGGAACATGAGTACAGAAGTTTCTGTCTGATTGGGTCCCCTGCTTGTGTCCATGAGGACTTTCCTCAAGCAGGAAGTTGATCTCTCCAGAAGACTGTCTCATGATCCTTTGTTTTGGCCCTACCCCCAACCTCCTCACTTGCCATCTTGCCCTGACTGTCAAAGTCTTTCTACATCTTTCTTGAACAATGGGTGGGGACAGGCCTCTAGTGACACTAGTGGTACAGGGGGAAGCAGAACTGAGAATTGGGAACATGGAATGCAGATCATAGATCACCTGGAAACTAGGAGGGAATAGTGATATTCATTCTCTCTCTCTCTCACTGAAGACTTAACCCAGGCCCTTGTGCATAGTAGGCAAATGCTATACCGATAAAGTATATCTCTAGTCATTTAATTTTTTTTTTTTTTTTTTTTTTTTTTGAGGCCAGGACTCACTAAGTTGCCCAGGCTGGCCTTGAACTTGTGATTCTTCTGCCTCAGCCTCTTTAGTAGCTGGGATCATAGGCATGCACCACTGCATTTGGCTGGCAATAGGGAATTTGGGTTTAATTTTCATAAGGGTCCAAACCCAGATACACTGAGTGGCTCCTACTTAAAATCATTCAAAGTTTTCAGATCTTCAACATTGTAGACAAATGTTGCCCAAGAGGTAGTCAAGCAAGGGCTTCAATATCTTAGTAAAGGACTTGATAGCTGAATGGGGCTGATAATGCCCCCACAAACTTCATGTTTTTTGATTTTTTTTTTTTTGAAGAGAGAAGTGACATACAACAGAAATATTTACTAATTACTTTATGTGCTTTTTTTCACATACAAGGATTTTCTGGCATGCTGCATTTAATAGTATCAATATTGAATATGAGTTTTTCATTCACAGAGGTTGTTAGATCTCTCTCTGTTTAAATATGAAAATAATATTCACAGGCTTTAAATTCACATAAAAGGCTTTTTCTTTTTTTTCTTCAATAGGAGTTGGTGATCTGATCCATAACAGATCTCCGGGCGAATATCTTCGAGGGAAGGACAGAGTTCGAGCCCTGATAGCTGCAGTTCGACATCGCTTGAAGAAATTTAATTACCAAAACTTTGACAGTTTGCTGGAAGCCTTCAGGCACTATGACAAGGCTAGTAGTAGAGCAGAGCTTTTGGTACTCGCATGGGCTGACAAATCCCAGTGGTTTGTGTAGATGGGGGTCAGCACACTACGCCAATTCCACCCCTTGTTTTTGTAAAGAAAGTTTATTTGAAACACAGCTGTATCTGTGTTATTGTAAGTATCATCAGTGGCTTATTTTGTCTTACATATGCAGAACTGAATACTAACAACAGAGATTAATATTTATTACTTGGCTTTTAACAACAGAGATTAATATTTATTACTTGGCTTTTACAAAAAATGTTGCTGATCCCTGGTGTAATTATTTGGTGGTTAAAATGAGGTTCTTTGCCACTATCAGCATTCTTGGGAACTTGTTAGAAATGTGCATTCCAAGGCCGACCCCAGATCAACTGAATTAGGAACTCTGGGATGGAGCTCAGCAATGTTAACAAGCATTCCAGGTGATTCTGTTGCACATTCAAGTTTGAGAACCATTTTTTTTTTTTTTTTTGTAGATAACTAAACTGCAGTGTGTTAGGATCAAGGAGGAGGGTACAGCTCCGGATTCCTGGGGAAGATCTGACAGTCTACACCTTAATCTGAACATGTTCACATTGTGCCTTCATCTAGGTCCAACTCATGCTTAGAATGTCTTTCCCTAGAGGAGCAGGGTGTGCTTTCCATTTTATTTATTTAATTTAATTTATTTATTTTGGATCCAGGAGTGCTCTACAACTGAGCTACATCCTTAGTCTTTTTATTTTTTATTGTGAGACAGGGTCTCACTAAGTTGCCCATGCTGGACTTAAACATGTGATCCTTCTGCCTCAGCCTCCCCAGTAGCTGGGATTACAGGTGTGTGTTGTTGTGCTCAGCAGAGGCCTTGTTTTTGATTCCCAGCACTGTCCTTTTCCCCCCAAATTGTACTAATCATTTAAGAATAAACACCTACAAACAAGTTCTCACCTTCATTTCCAAAATATTTCTACAAGATTGTGTTCAAAGAAAGCACAAGTATACAACTGTTTAACTTTTGATAGAAACCAATTACTATTTATAGATAATGTCAAAAATTTTTTTAAAAAGTAAGCTAAAATAAGCACCTTTCAAATTCTAATCTGTTATAACTTTTCCCCCTTTCTGTGGCACTGGAGATTAAGCCTAGGGCTCCCACATGTATTCCAATACCGAGTTGTGGCCCAGCTCCTTTTCACTCAAATGTAGATATCTCATAAATATCATGGTAGAGGAAATTTACCTAGTAGTGACATGAATAAGAGAACCTGCATTCATACCTAGTACTTTGCTTTTAAAAATTCTTCATTTTCAATGCAATTATAGGAAATACGATCTTCTTAATAGCTGTTGATTATCTGAGTAAACCACCAGGCATATTCCTTGTGATAAAATTAAATTAAGCAGGGAGGAAATTACTGAGAATTATTTAATGCTGGTATACCTTTTAAACAGTTAACTTTTAATATGCACAGTGTAGTGCTCAGTGTCCTTAAGGAGCTTTTTACTGAGAGGGTAATAAGCTGTGGTTCTGGTACAGCTGTAGGATAATTTTTGATTATTTGAATCTGATATTGTTGGATGCCCAGATTTAATTTAGTAGGAAAAAAAAAGTAGAACAGTGCAAATAAACTATGATTTCCTAGGTGAATCTTCTTGGCGTATAAAATTAATTCTATTATTTATTGAACACCCATAATACATCAAGCTTTATTCTGGATAATGTATAGACTTTCCACTTGGGGAACTTCACATCTCGAGGAGTTAATCATAAATTAGAGTACCAGTGGAATGCTAGAGCTGGCTTTGAGAGAGCATATTGTTAAATTTTCAGGAAGTTTGCAAGCCATGTGACATCCCAACGGTAGTTAGAAATTAGCCCTGATGAAAGTATTTATACCACGGACAGCAGCAACTGCTACAAATTAAGGCTTCTTTTCACCACAGCCTCCAAACAGCCAGTTGTTAAACAAATAGAGCACACCACTAGAGTAGAATCAGCGCCAAGCACTATGATAAATTCAAAATTACAAGCAGGAATATTGGCTCTTGGCTATTACAGACAATGTAATTCATGATGGAAATCAGTTGATGATTTTTCTCTTTCAATTAATTGTCTAATTAAGCATGTGTAGAATTCAGTAATTTGTGCTTACTTAAGGAAGACATTCTTTGCCAATATGTAAACATCATTAACTTAAAACTAAAATAATCTCCTAAAATAAATTTCACTAGTAGGCCTTAGGGTTCTCAGCTAAATTCAATAATTGCATCCAGTTCTTGTTTCTGGAGGGGCTGCTTGTAGACCGTCCATTTAACTTCCTACTTGTCTGTGCCACCAGCCAATGGTATTTGCTAGTTGATGACATTGATTCACCCTGTGGAATGATGGTATTCAGTCACTCCATGCAATGAAAGAAAATGGGGTTGAGAAAGATCTCCAAAGGTGTTCCATGAGCGGGGGAACAGTCACTAAGGTTATTCTCTGTTGTTTCCAATAGAATTCTCAGTAAGATTGAGGAGAATGGCATTCAAATTATGGATAGAAATTCTTGGTTGTCAATTAAACTTATGATGCTTCTAACAGTTTGAGAGAGCTACTCCATAGCATTTTTCTTCACATGAAGCCTCCCTGGGGTGGTCTGAAAGATTAAATAATGTCTTTCACTCCCCTGAACATTCCAGGTCTAAGGCATTCTTTCTTTAAGGGCCCGATTGCTATTTTCCTTCCATCACCATAAGGTCCATGTGTCTCATTGCAGCAACTGTAAACTTCACATTTCTCCATTCATTCCCTATTTCCACCTAGACCTTTGGTCTGGAAAGGTCAGTTATAAGAAGGATAAGGAGATTTTGGAAAAGTTCCAGACACCCATTTCATTCCCTGTTTTGGCCTCTATAGAAAGACTGGGTGAGTAGTGCGCTCAGTCAAGGCATTATTACTCTTTTTGACTAGGACTCTGTTAACCCAACAAAGTATCAGGTGACTGAAATTCTGAGATGAAATTAAGTTTGTATCTCCAGAATATTTTTTTTGTGAGTGTGTGTGTGTGTGTGTGTGTGTGGTGCTGAGGATTTAACCCAGACCCTTGTGCTTGCTAAGCATACTCTACCACTGAACTGTGTCTCCAACCGTTAGAATCCTTTTTATGCCTGGTTGCTACAAAGAGGGGGATCGACAAGATTGGCCTGAGGTTGCTAATGGGGGAAAAAAGATGTACAATGACAAGCAATGGTCATGACAGAACCCTGCACTTTCAAAATAGGCCTTTATAACCCACACCCCTTTTATTGTGAAAGCAGTTAAGATGATTCCTTTCTGGGAACAGCTAAACTATTTTTTTTACTAAAGTAAAAGTTACCAAGAGCTGATAAAAAATAATACTAGATGGCAGTGGATGGTAAAGAGGAAGAAAGGTTTATTGAATACCTTGATTAACAGCTTTTGTGCTATGAGATGGACCATTGTTGTATTAAAAATGGTCCAGAAAGCAAAAAAAAAAAAAAAAAAAAAAGCCTCAGATTAATTTCAATGGCCTCACTATTGTGACTGGAGCCAGCTGATTATACTGGAACAGCATTACCATAACCTGAAAAAGTGTCAACTTTGGTAGACACACCACTGATATTCTAAGAGGAGGTCAAAGTTCAATATTGTCGCTTGTAAGCATGGGGGTGTGTGGTGTGTTCTCTCTGACCATGAGACAGATAGGGCATTTTTTGGGCAGGAGTCTTTTTTTTTTGCTTGTAGTGGAAGTTTCTGCATTCACAATATACAGTCCTTTATCTTGTGTTCTATTGTAATAACATGTGTGATGTCAGGACTGGCACAACTATGGGTCCAAGCAACAGTGGTAGCAATCTGAATGGTTCAGGCTTGATTAACAATTTAATTCCAATCATTTCCTCAGAGAGGGTTGGGGATGTGGCTCAAGAGGTAGCGCGCTCGCCTGGCATGCGTGCGGCCCGGGTTCGATCCTCAGCACCACATACAAACAAAGATGTTGTGTCCACCGAGAACTAAAAAATAAATATTAAAAAATTCTCTCTCTCTCATTTCCTCAGAGAATAAATTCTTATTGTGGATATCAACTTGAATTATTCAGATGGTTCAGTTAGCAACTAAAAGAAGTGTGTCTTGAATCTGGGAGTATGTAGCTTTCAAGTAGCAAACCAAACAGGAGGACCTCTGGCAATGGCCCAACTCAGTAATAATGTAACATATTTTATTATGGCCCAAGCTATGAGAAATGGCTTTTAGATCTTCCTGCTGAGTTGTGCCTACATCCAATTTTGGTCCTTTGTATGTTAACTTTGGTTTTGAAAGCCACAGAAGCCCAGTGAAGGCCACCAAGTTTCAGCTTAAGCAAATAATCAGTCAAGCTCAGGCATTCAGAGGAGCATCTGTGAATTCAAGTCCTCCCACTCCCCCATTTTTTTGGGGGGAGACTAGGGGACAATCAATTACTGAGCCATATCCCCAGACCTATTTTGTATTTTATTTAGAGACAGGGTCTCGCTAAGTTGCTTAGCACCTTGCTTTTGATGAGGCTGGCTTTGAATTTGTGATCTTCCTGCCTCAGTCTCCCGAGCTACTGGGATTATAGGCATGTGCCACTATGTCCAGCTCAAGGCCCTTTTGAACCAGTGGCTTTTCTTTAGTGGCAGAATGGCAAATAAAAAATTTCCTAAATATTACTATCCTTTTTCATATAAAGCTCATGTGTTATTGGGGCAAGGATGTCTGCATTTTTTTTCCTTTTTTTTTTTTTTGCTGGGCAGGGGATTGAATCAAGGGTCTCAACATGCTTTCGGGCAAATGCTGTACCACTGAGTTCCATCCCCAGCTCCTATATCATTCTTGAACATGCCACTTCCACCTGACAAATGAGGCTTGTTGGATCCTTTCCACTTTGTACGTCATTGAGTCCAAGTTGACCCACTTCAAAATGATTACCAGGCTGGAGACTCACAAGGCTGCCAGGGGTCTAGTGTCAGTTCCAACAAGAGCCCAGTAATAGGCTTAGCTGCTTTTCAAAAAGTAGCAGGAGACAGTGTGTCTTAAACCTTGAGGTGCACCTCTAAGTGAAGATTGTCTTTCCTTTCCAGAGCCTCTAATAGGCAAAATGACCTGTAACAGAGATTTATAGCTTAAAGGGTCAGTAGAGTTATGGGGCTTTAAATGTACTGAAGTTTTCTACATGCAACTTTTCTTAGGGCAATCTCTGGCACTTATGAGACATCACAATCCAGGCATGGAGAACATCAATACCAATTACATATTCAGCCATTGAACTATATCAATAATAATTCACTGTTGGCTTAATTTGAGTGTGTGCACTGGGGATTGAAATCAGGGCGAGCACTCTAACACTGAACTACACCCTCATCCCTGTAGTTGGCTTTTGTTCTTTTCTGTGAACCCTGTCCAATTCCACTAGCTAAATCCAGTATCACTTTCTCCCGACCTGGGACGAAGTATTGAATTGAATACAGACTTTGGTGCTTGTATTTAAAGGCATAAAAATTTGAGTCCTCACTACCCCTACCCAACTTTGAGGTTCTACAGCATACTTGGACAGATGCATGTGGCATCTTGGTGACCAGAAGACCTTGGTCCCACTCCCCTAGTCACTTTTCTCCATAAAGGAGCTGTAGTTAGGGTACAGGAAAGGAGGGGATCAAGGCTGCACAGAGATAGACTGTCTCTGAACTAGGAAATAAGAAATATTTATCTTGAGTTTTGAGTGTTATTGTGGTTGTACACAACTCAATGAAACAAACCAACATTTTTTTTTTCAGTCTAGACAAATTCCTGTATTAGTCAGCAAAGTTATCATTATTAGTGCATCTATTTTATTTTTGTGGACTTCTTGATTCAGCAGCACTCCCTCCCCCATTACTTTTCAGCCACAGATATAGGGTTTATATTTTTGGTTAACTTGGGCTTGCAGTAGAAATTTTTATAAAGTAGTCTACATTAATCTAGGGCATTTATAACTCCATTGTCAAGATAATGTGTTTTAAGTTCACATTTTGTTTCAACATAAGACTTAGGGATCTTTTCCAGGGCTGCAGGTCTGACTGCAATAATTATCTGGAATTTATTGGGTCTGTCTCATTGAGTCATTTCTTTTTCTTCAGGGGATCACCTCTATCAGCATGGTAAATCCAAGCCTGGGCAGTTTGAACCTGAATACTACTACTCAGTGATTCATTCATGATTTCCCTTGGGAGTTTTTCCCTTTCAGGGAAATCTCTCTGAAGGAGCCAAAACTCTATTATAGCAGCCAAAATCCACTGCCAAACACACACACACACACCCCACAAAAATGAAGAGCTCAGATCTTTACCATCATCTTTGAATGGCTTTAAGATGGGCTTGATAGACTGCAGGAGGGGCCAAGTGGTAAGATGCCCTGGCTGTTGTCATTCTTCCTTAACAGGCATTATATTCTCTGCTTCTTTTCCCAAGAAATCATCCAAAATTTTTGCTCAGAGCCCTCATAAAGCCCCCTCCCTTCATACTTACGCAGGTACTTTTGTCTTTAACTCTTATCTGAAAGGAGACATTCCTCCCCTTTCCCTGCCAGAAGGAAATTTAATGGTCATTGTTACAATAGGGGCTGACTTGATGGATGGGTAGCATCTCCTCTGCCCATCAGAGTTTTAGCCAAGAAAACCAAGTCTTTGAATCCATCTCCGAGTTCTTTGTCTTGCAACTACCTTATCAATTTCTCATTAATAAGCAATGCAATGAAGGACTATTTATTACCCAATTGAAACAGGGAAGGTGTTAAAAACCTTGTAAGCAAGGAAAATTGTCTAGATGTTGTACACAACATTGGTCAAATGAAATGTCAAGCATATATCATGGTTATTCCAGCTCAGTCCTAGTGTAAACAGCATGATTTAAAGAACATGATTAAAATAGAATGGGGACTGGGAGTGTATATAGCTTAGTGAAAGAGCATACGATGAACACTTGGGAGGCTCTGGTTTCAATCCCCAGCACCTAAAAATCAAACAAACGGAAAAAAAAAAACCCCAAAACCAAAACAACAACAACAAAAAACTAAGGTTCTGAGCCATACCCTGCTTGTTCCAACCAAGGTTTGAAGTTACTGAATGTGTATATGACATTGTCTCAATGAGGATCAATCTTGCTTAGTATTTACCACCTCTTATGTTAAAGTTAAGACAGTCTTGAATTTATGGGATAGAGCTATTTATTTTTTATTAAGCTAAATAATTGCTATTGTTTAGATACAAGTATCCCCCCAAAGCTCATGTGTGAGACAATGAGAGAAAGTTTGGAGGTGAAATGATGGGGTTATGAGAGCCTTAATGTAATCAGCTCATTAATTCTCTGATACGGATTAAGTGGGGTAACTATAGGCAGGTAGGATATGGCTGGAGGACGTGGGTTGATGGGGGTGTGCCCTTAGGGTAGATTTTGTCTGTGTTGAGGGGACTTCTTTCTACTTCCTGGTGGCCATGCCATGAGCCACTCCGCCCCCCCCCCCCCGCCCCCCGACTTCTCCACCATAATGTTCTGCTTCACTTTAGGCCCAGAGCAACAGAATCAGCCATCTATGGATTGAGATTTCTGAGAGCCAAATAAACTTTTGAGCCCCCAAATAAACTTTTCCTCCCCTAATTGTTCTTATCAGGTCTTTTAGTCCCAGCCGTGAAAAAGCTGACTGAAACAATAATGGATATTGCTTATTCTGCTCTTGAAGACAGTGCTCATCTTGTTATTATTACTTTTTCTTTTTGTCTAACAGAAGAGAGATGGGATGATAGATAAAGCAGAGCTTCAGGAAGCTTGTAACCAGGCCAACTTGCATTTAGATGAGAATCTCCTGGACCAACTGTTTGACTACTGTGATGTGGATAATGACGGCCTGATTAACTTCCTAGAATTTGCAAATTTTCTTAACTGGAAAGACACAATGGTTCTCAAAGATTATGAAGAGAGGGTCATCATTAAAGGTATTTAAGTTGTGAAGATTCGCTGAATTTTTAACTGGAATTTTACATTTTCATTTTTTAGGTGCTCAGACCTTACCGACTTGAATATTATATAAAAGGGAAAAATACACACATATTTGTATTTATTTGCTTGTTTACACATAGAATGTCTGTGGAAGAATAGGAAAGAATTTGAAAATGTGTATTATTTCCAGGAAGAAGGAACTGGGTGGCTGATGGACAAGATAGCAATGAGATTCCCCCCCCCCTTTTTTTTATGTGATGCTGAGCTTTGAACTTGGACTTCAGTGTGTATTATAGCAGTGTTCTACTGCTGAGCCATATATCCAACTTGAGACTCCAACCCCCATACTTTTTTTTTGTATGAGGACTTGAACCCAGGGTGTTTTACCATTGAACTACATATATATATATGACTTTTATTTTGAGACAGGGTCTCGCTAATTGCGGAGGCCAGCCTCTGAGTTACAATGCTCCTGCCTCAGCAGCTCCAGTTGCTGAAATTGTGCTATCATCTGAGACAAACTTTTAAAAAATGTATGTTTTGTATGTTTTGAGTTTGGAACCAGGTATTATTCATCAAGAAAAATTAAAAGCAAAAAAAAAAAAAAAAGTTTTGTAGGAACTCAAAATTTGATAGTTCCTCACAAAGCTGTTTGAAAACCATTGTCTTAAGAGTAATTAGCTCTCCTTAACCAGGAAAACTCAGTAGTGATATAGGATTTCACATAAGAAGATTAAGTTTTAAAATTATACACAAAAAGGAAAAAAACTCACCATAATTATTACTTTTTGATTCAAATATTTTCAAGTTTACATGTTATCTTCTTATATCACTAACCATATACATAGATATGCAAATATATTTTAAACATTTCTGTAATAACAATGAACATACCATTTTTATTTGGCTTTTAAAATTTAGCTTTCAAATTTCTGTGGAGTGAAGAGCTACTTTTATGGTTTCTGCAAGCTCCATTTTCAGTTCCCTCATGCTTATGTGTTATGATTTACTAAACCATTTCTTCACTCTAATTTAAGTTGTTTCCAGATATTTTAAAAGCAATATGGGTAATGCTATGATTATCATCTCTGGAAAAGCTTTCTGTTTCTAATTATATCTAATTTCTTATGAATGTTATTATTGTCTGTCCCAGAAGTAACTTATCTTTATTTTCATTCTGCTTTTCTAAATGATTCTACCAATTTGCAATTTTATCAGGCAAGGCTGTGAGAAGGTTTTACTCCAACCTTCAAACATTATTATAATTTAGTTGGTATATATAATGATACTTCATTTGCTTTAATTTTTGTAACTTGATTATTAGTAGAGAAGATTAACTTTTTAAAAAGGTTGTTTACAATTTTATTTCCCCTTGGAATGTCTGTCTGTTCTCTAAAAAGTGACCATACCAGCATTTGGGGACAAGAAACAAAAAGAACTAAGGTTCTGAGCCACACCCTGCTCTACCTTTATACCTTTCTGCAAGGTCAAAACCAAATTTTGGTTTCTACTGAGGATATGAGTGAGCCCTTATGCAGTGTGTCTGGTACAGCCTTTCTTTCTATCTATTCAGAAAGCAGCAGAATCTTCTTTACCCAATTACGTTTTTATTTTGTAGAAAACAACTCTACCCCATCCTCTCAGAAATAACGAGGCGGGTGACATTTTTTTCCCTTCTTGGCACAACTCAGGAAGTAGTGGGGGAGAGCAAAAGCCTATTCTCAAACCAGATGGTTCTTCAAATTGTTCCTGTTTTTGGATTCCAACTTCATTAGCTATTGTCAATGATGTTCTTGAGGATTTTATCTTCTAAAATTTTAGGGGGGAACCTGCAAGTTAGGGGCCAGTAGGCCCAGAAGGATCCCAGAAATGTTTTGCCAGAAATTTTCGTATGTTAAATTCTGTCTTACTGCTGACTTTTCAAGGAAAGGGGTGGGTACCTACCCTAAGGCAGTTCTGAGGAACAAATTTTCACACTGTCCAGATTTCTGCTTTTTGTTAGGTATAGGAATGGATTAGAGAATCTGGAACTCTGTACCTGAATGCTTTGATGGCATGGATTAGGCACACTTTAAGGGGATGTGTTCTTTCTGTCTTTCTCCAGTTTCTACCTGACTTTGATAATGGTGCACCACTCACCTCTGCAACTCTTGTGTGTCCCTGAACCTGTTGAGTCCTTTGGTGATTGAAACACCACAGTACCCTCTAGTGGTATGTGTGGAATAACCGGACCTTTGGAAAGGATATCTCATAAATTTACTCCTTAAATTTGAGAATTGACTTACCAAAGCAAATCTGTAAAAGAGCATATTGTCTTACAACTTCAGTTCTACAGTTTTTTCCTTTGGTGCTGGGGATTTAACTCAGGGCATTGCACATGCTAAGCATACAGGCTACCACTAAATTACACACTCATCTGGCTTTTCTTTTATACACTGATTTGTAGAGACTAGTTATATAATCAGTTCCTGAGCTCACAGTGGGTTCTCACTACCTCTCTGGATGTTGTAATATGTATTTCCTTATCCTTCAACCAAGTATGCATGGAATATTCAACCCCAAATATGTCTTCTACCTCTCCCTAGGACACAGTTCTAGAAACAACTCCAGTAGACTAGAACAACCCAAGTTAATATGAGAACAAATGCTTACTTGTGTGTTCTCTCTCTCTCTCATTTTCTTTCCTACCCTCTCTTTCTCTATTTTTTTTTCAGTGGTGGGGATCAAACTTAGGGCCTCTCCCATCTAGGCAAATGCTCTGACACTGAGCTATGCCCCACTCCTAAGCTCTAATAATAAATAAGAGAAAAATTACTTTTGATCTATCAGATTTGAAAGCTTTATTCTAGAATAAAGTAAATGGAGTTGTGAGAGGAAACACTGAGCCATGTTCAGATTATCTGGTGTAGGACATTGGGTGTTGGCATCAGTACTGGGTTCACATCTGCTTACTTTCCATTACCAGGAAGAAACTGAACAAGAAACTCATCTTGTTGCAGAGCAGCAAGAACCAAGCAGTAACATATTCCTGTATTCCTGTACTTTTTCCCCCTTGTTTTTCTTAAAGGTAAAAAACCAGATTGTGCAAATCCTGCTGAGGCTAACTTGAAAGAATCTGAACCAACTCTCCTGATAAAACCTGAGGATATTGTCTTAAAAGAACCAGGGAGCTCAAAAAAGATTGTCCGGACACTTCTGAGACCAAGTGATAAAGTTTCTAGCTACTATAAGACAACTTCTTCTGAGATCAATGCAGTTGTAGGAGCTGTCCCATCTGTCTGTAAGTATGTCAGATTATTTGGCAAGTTTCATGAGGATCAGAAGTATTCTTTTGTGTCTTTGCGTTGTCCCCAGACTCCCTCTGTATTAGACTATAAATTTCTTGAAGCCTTGGACCTTACATTTGGCTCCATATTCTAAACCCTTAGGAACTCTCACATATAGATGTTGGCTGAATTGCTAATGATGACTCAAGTGAAAAGATTCTTTATATATTAATGAAATTGAAACCCTCGTAGATCAGAACATTGAATGTTATACATTGTAGTAATTCAGGCTTAACCCATTTTAACACTTGATTCTTTGCCTTAAAATAGTTAAAAAGTTTTTTCAAGACATTTCTCTACATATTAAAACCCTATGTATTAGTTTGCTAGGGCTGCTGTAACAAAACACCACAAACTGGGTGGCTTAAGTAGCAGATTTTTATTTTCTCACAGTTCCAAACACTAAAAGTCTGAGATCAAGATATTGGCAAGTTTGGCTACTTCTGCAGGAGAATCTGTCCCGTGCCTCTCCTCTAGCTTCTGGTGGTTTGCTGGCAGTCTTAGGCATATCTTGGCTTTTGCTACATCATCTTGATTTCTGCCTTCCTCTTCACAAGGTGTTCTTCCTGTATGTATGTCTCTTTCCAAGCTTTTCCTTTGTATAATGACTCCAGTCATATTGAATTAGGGACCTGTCACACTCCAGTACAAACTCAACTTAGTTACATCTGAAATGATTTTATTTCCAAATATGGTTATTATATTCTAAGGTTCTGGGGGTTGGAACTTTGACACATGAATTTTGGGAGAGAAAGATTCAAACCATGACACCCATATTTCAATTGAGCATGAATATTGATTTTTTAGAAAGTCTATTGGTCCAGATCACTTTCTTGAATGAAGGACAAGATGAAGGATTTATATATTTTTCTCATTTGTTTTTGTAGATGTGATTTATATTTTAGTGTACAAAATCATGCCACATCCTTTATAATAGTGCTTTCCAATAGAAATATAAGTGATACCTGTAATCCTAGTGGCTCTGGAGGCTGAGGCAGGAGGATTGCAAGTTCAAAGTTAGCTTCAGCAACTTGGTGAGACCCTGTCTCAAAATAAAATAAAATAAATGACTGGGGAAGTGGCTCAGTGGTTGAGCACCCCTGGGTTCAACCACTGGTACCAAAAAAAAAAAAAAAAAAGTAATTGGAGTCATGTATGCCTTTAAAATTTTCTAGTACATTAAAAAAAAAAGCCACATTAAGAAAGAAAATAGACAGGGGTGTGGTGGTAGACACTGGTAATCCTAGCTACTCAGGAGGATGAGTAGGAGGTCAAAAAGTTCAAGTCAAGCTTAGGCAGTATAGTGAGACCCTGTCTCAGAATAAAATAAAATAAAATAAAGGACTGGGGAATGTAGTTCCGTCATAGAGTGCTTTCCTAGTATGCATTAGGCTCTGGGTTCAATCTCCAGTACTCCTCCCAAATGAAAACCAACTCCCTAAATTATTAAATTAACCAAACTATTAAATATTTTGCATTTTTTCTTTTCTTTTTTGAGGCAGGGTCTTACTATGTTGCCCAGGCTGGTCTTGAATTCCTGGACTCAAGGTCCCCTTCCACCTCAGCTTCCTCAGTTCTGGGACTATAGGTGTGCACCACCATACCTGGCTGCCTTTTTTCTTTTTGTATTAGAGTGTTTGAATTTTACTTTTATGACACCCTGCAATTCAGAATAGTCACATTTCAAGTGCTCAGTAGCCACATACGGCTGTGCCTAATGCCCGTTTTCCTCCCTCATGGATTACCTAGGTTACCCCATCTTTGGTGTTCCAACTGTTCGATGTGATATTCCTGCCCCCCGAATTCGTCGTATCAGTGATAGAACTAATTATGGAGAAGAGGGCAATGCTTATTCGTTACTATATCCTACCATCTTTTCCCAGAAAGGAGTGTTTGAGAGAGACTTCTTCAAGACCAGATCAAAAGAAGAGGTACAGCAATCACTTTGAAAGAAATGACGATTTCATAGATAACAAATATGGAAATGTTTGCTTATCAGTGACTATTATTTTCAAAAGTATAGCTTTTATATCATAAAAGTCTAGAGTATCCCTGATTATAGGATTTTTGATGAATAATGTTCAATTTGGTTTTGACATTCTAGTACAATTCAGATACCATTCAGTAGTTAAATACTGTTCTTAGCTGGGAAAAGGAAAGATCTGTCTCTTCTTGTGGAAGTATCCTTATGACCTTGGGCTTCTAAAACCAAAAAGTAGTCACAAGAAGGGCCACTCTTCCACCCTTCCTGTCTACTGCTATCATAGGTCCCAGATGATCTGAGGTAAGCACTGATTTAAAATATTCTGTACTGTTGCCACACCATATATCAGACCATGTATCTTCCCCCCCCCCCCCCCGCCTCAGAAAATATGGCCCCTGTAGCACAGGTGATCCTTTGCCTAGAGGAGTTATAAACTGAGAGCCACCAGTTGGGTCACAATAGCCACTTAGGCACCAATGCCAGGCATGGACAGGGTGGAATCCAGGGAGTAACTGCCCCTTTTCATTATGTTCAGAGCTAGAATTGATAGGAAGAGACAGAGGATGTCTTTTTGGGATTTCAGATGAAGTGTTGACCTCTTAAAAATTTACAAAACATACACACACACACACACACACACACACACACACACTTTTTTTCGGTACAAATATCCATAGTCTAAGATGTTATAAAAGATATTTTAAATACGAAATTTAAAACACATAAATCTTGGTGTGGTCTTAAAATACTTTTTTTTTCTAGATTGCAAAGATATTATGTAACATTGGTGTGAATCTTTCTGAAGAAGAATTTGAAAATGTATGGACTCTTGCATCAAAAAAACATCACAGAGGTGAAGTGTGTGTGGAGAACATCAGAAATGTTCTGGATGAGCTACAGCATGCAGACCGGAGCAAGTGTAAAACAACCTCATGATAATTTTGGAGTTTATGAATTTAAACAAAAGAATAGTTAAATCTGAGTTCATCTAAAATGTTTGACTCATGCTGATTTTTGAGAGAATTCAGCAATCACTCTGCTAGGGCTCATATTCCTTCATGTGTCTTACTAATAAATGAGATTTGGGAATTTAAAATTTGTTGCTTTCTATAAAGCATCCAAGAACTTTACAACTTGACAAGTGCTTAAAGAGTTAACCTTCAGCTTCACCAAAGGCATAGTTCAAAATGATATTAGACATTACATAATATTTAGGAGGCCTAAAAATTCCATACATTAAGTAAAGGTTGAAATTTGGTCTGTTTTTTGATACTATGTTCATAAAATTTTGCCTCCAACATTTCATTATTCTCATTAAGATTATTATGAAAAGAATCTTAGCAGACTTTTAGTCTTTATTAGCATCTGAGGAAAACAAACTTGTAAGGAGCAGAATTTAGATAGCACAAACTCAGGTTCCAAACAATTACATAATGGCTTTTTGTTCTTGATATCTTTCTGTGAGGAGAGAAACATGTTGTCCTTGATGTATCTAAAGAGGGCATAGCTCACCAACCATTAGATATAGCTTTAGAGGGTTTTAGTAGCAAACTGTGCTGAACCATTCCCTCATGTCTAGGCTTTTGGTCATACAGATTTGATGCCCAAGCCAAGATGGGGTAGAGATGGTGATGTTGTGATATCATGTCAAATAGGTACCAGTGTGGGCTGAATCCACAATTGAAGCTTTATCAGTAATAACTTAATTGATCAACTGGTCAGTAATGTGTGTTCTATCAGAATTTTTTTCAGAAAAACAGGATCTTGACTTTTTAACATTTCTTCTTTTTTATTAAAAAGTTATTTATCATTTAAATTTATTTATATGAAGGAATAAATGAGAATTATAGCTAATGGAACTCTTTTTTTCCCTCATTTTAGAAAATTATCCATTATAGTTGTACTTAATGGTGGGATTTATTGTTACATATTTGTACATGCACACAATATAACAATGTAACTCTGCATTAATTCCCCTTTCCCTTCCCTTCTTCCTCCCCCTGGTCCCTTTCTCTCTTCTACTGACCTCCCTTCAATTTTCATGAGCATCCCTCCCATCTTTCTTTTCCTCTTAGTGGAGTTTTTTTTTTTTTTTATATATGTAAGAAAACATTAGGATTGGAGAGTAAGCCTTACCTCACAAATGTTTTCCAAATTTATGTTCTCTTGACCCAACTAGGCTTACACAATCAGCCTATAGCCAAGCAACCATGTGGTCTTGGCCTTTGAGGAAAGGGATAAGCCATCTTTCATGATGGTCCTAACCCACTTAAAAAAAAAAATCAACTCCCCCCAGTCTCAATCTCTGTTCCTTTGTGTTTCCTCCTTGTATCACTGGTAGGCCATCTAGATTTTGTCCCTGGTTGGATGTAAGATGGGTCAGAACTCTACATTTTCAACTTGAAGGTAACTGCTTACAAACCCGAAAATTAGGGCTGGAGGGTGTAGTTTGGTGTTAGCCTGCTTGCCAGCATGTGTGAGGCCGCAAGTTCAATCCCCCGTAGCAGAATAAAAGCAAAACCCAAATAAATGAAAAATAATTAATTTTCTATTCTATTTCTCATCCTAAATTATGCCTAGTCACATTGTTCAACAGTGTATTAAGGACTCTGCAGTGAGAATAAGTGATAGCATTAAGGATATTCTAGTAATAAAACATCAATATAAAGATGCTCAAAATTTGAATAAACTTCCTGACATCAAATTCACAGGGAGATATTAATGCCCACATATAAATCTTCTCGCCCATTTAGATCTGAAGATTGAACTCAAAGGAATTTGAAAATAAAATAAAATTCAATGCCCAGTGAACTAGGACATTCAAAGAAACAATCTTCCCCTTTCTGCATCTCAAGTCTCTATCCAGGAGCTTTGAGAACCTGGGGAGAGGTGTGGTCTCTGTAGCAGCTGCATCCTGGCTGACTTCTTACTGGGATGACCTTTGTTCCATCCAACTTCCAAAGTCATATTCCCTTAACTCTAGGCCTCTGATGACCTTCCATTTTAGAAGGCCAAGTTATAATATGACATAAAAGACTTCACACCACCCACCATATTTAGGAAATAAGTCAATCCTCAACGCTGAGAGCAGTTACCCAGTGAAAACTGTTTTCAGAACCCAGTGCGTATGTCACCAAAGTCTTAGGATAGACTCTATATCTGATTGAAGGAGGGAGATAGAGAAAATCACTCAGCCTCCCCAGGATGCTCATCAGCATGTTTGAGTTAGTCAGAGTTCATGACATATGGATTTAAATGAATGTGGAAAAAATGAGGTTAATCTTGGCATTATGCATTTACTATATATCTGGGCTAAAAATAAGTTTATGTAGATTGATTCCTTTTTTTTTTTTTTTTTTTGAGAATGGCCTTTGAGGCATTATTTCCTTCTTACAGTGTTTAGAAATTTGCAATAGCAATGTGGTCATAACTGTCTATTCTGAAATGCCTGTCTTTCCCACTCAGCCTATTTAATGTCTCTAAATTTTCATTTTCCTTTAAATTTCTGTCGAGTGCCTATCTATCTAGAAGCCTGCTGTCAATATTCTCTTGTGAGTTGGCACCTTCAATCCTGTGTCCAGGGGCTATTTTCATTACTTCTTGCTTTGAAATTGCCTAGGATTCAGAAACCTACTTCTTCTGAAGCTTGCTTTCTCCTCTGAATTTCTAAAGTGGCATGAGTGATGGCGGACAATCCTTGAACCACATAAATTAAGCTAAATGACAGTTTGTTCCATGATCTGAATGCGGGATGACTTTGGGGTAATAGACTTCATGGGCAAGCCCTGTTTAAAAGTTTCAGCCTCGCTGTGTGCTCTGTAGCATCAGGGTATTTGAATTAACTTGTCATTTCAAAATTTCATCTTCTAGTATCTAGGTTTATGTACATGGAAATACTCTTTTTTCAAGAACTGGATTTTTGTCTCTGATGCTTCTTTTTAGATCTCTGCAACCTGCAGTCACTGCCATCATAAGGCACACCTAGTGTTTTTTTTTTTTTATTGCTCAAAACATTACAATGATCTTGACATATCATACATTTGATTCAAAGTGTTTTAACAAAAAATTTACAGTTTATTTGCAGCAGGCAGAATCCAGAGGCCTTCTCTTCCTGTGGTAGGCTAGTAGTTAGTGATAGCTGCCAAATGTCTGGCCCATAATTTCACAAGGGCTTTCTTAGGACACAAAGGTTTTGCTTACTGTCTAGTCAGCTGGAGCCTTTATAGTTTATTTATTTAAAAAATATTTTTAGTTGTAGATAGACACAATACCTTTATTTATTTATTTATATTTGGTGTTGAGAATTGAACCCAGTGCTTCATACATGTGAGGCAAATGCTCCACTACTAAACTACAACCCTAGCCCTATCTATAGTTTATTTTTAAATTTTATTTATTTATTTATTTTTTCTCCCTTTGATTTTCTTTTTTTTTTTTCATTTTTTTTCTTTAATTTTTATTGTTGGTTGTTCAAAACATTACATAGTTCTTGACATATCATATTTCACACTTTGATTCAAGTGGGTTATGAACTCCCATTTTTACCCCGTATACAGATTGCAGCATCACATCGGTTACACACCCACTGTTTTACATATTGCTATACTAGTGTCTGTTGTATTCTGCTGCCTTTCCTATCCTCTAATATCCCCCATCCCCTCCCCTCCCATCTTCTCTCTCTACCCCATCTACTGTAATTCATTTCTTGCCCTTGTTTTTTTTTTATTCCCCTTTCCCCTCACTTCCTCTTGTATGTAATTTTGTATACCCCTGAGGGTCTCCTTCCATTTCCATGCAATTTCCCTTCTCTTTCCTTTTCCCTCCCACCTCTCATCCCTGTTTAATGTTAATCTTCTTCTCATGCTCTTCCTCCCAACTCTGTTCCTAGTTACTCTCCTTATATCAAAGAAAACATTTGGCATTTGTTTTTTAGGGATTGGCTAGCTTCATTTAGCATAATCTGTTCTAATGCCATCCATTTCCCTGCAAATTCTATGATTTTTGTCATTTTTTAATGCAGAGTAATACTCCATTCGTCTATTGAAGGGCATCTAGGTTGGTTCCACAGTCTTGCTATTGTGAATTGATCTGCTATGAACATCAATGTAGCAGTGTCCCTGTAGCATGCTCTTTTTAGGTCTTTAGGGAATAGAACGAGAAGGGGAATAGCTGGGTCAAATGGTGGTTCCATTCCCAGCTTTCCAAGAAATCTCCATACTGCTTTCCAAATTGGCTGCACCAATTTGCAGTCCCACCAGCAATGTACAAGTGTACCCTTTTCCCCACATCCTCACCAGCACTTGTTGTTGTTTGACTTCCTAATGGCTGCCAATCTTACTGGAGTGTGATGGTATCTTAGGGTGGTTTTGGTTTGCATTTCTCTGACTGCTAGAGATGGTGAGCATTTTTTCATGTACTTATTTATTGATTGTATGTCCTCCTCTGCGAAGTGTCTGGTCAGGTCCTTGGCCCATTTGTTGATTGGGTTATTTGTTTTCTTATTGTTTAATTTTTTGAGTTCTTTGTATACTCTGGATATTAGGGCTCTATCTTAAGTGTGAGGAGTAAAGATTTGTTCCCAGGATGTAGGCTCCCTATTTACCTCTCTTATTATTTCTTTTGCTGAGAAAAAACTTTTTAGTTTGAGTAAGTCCCATTTGTTGATTCTAGTTATTAACTCTTGTGCTATGGGTGTCCTATTGAGGAATTTGAAGCCCGACCCCACAGTATGTAGATCGTAGCCAACTTTTTCTTGTATCAGACGCCGTGTCTCTGATTTGATATCAAACTCCTTGATCCATTTTGAGTTAACTTTTGTGCATGGAGAGAGAAAGGGATTCAGTTTCATTTTGTTGCATATGGATTTCCAGTTTTCCCAGCACCATTTGTTGAAGATGCTATCCTTCCTCCATTGCATGCTTTTAGCCCCTTTATCAAATATAAGATAGTTGTAGTTTTGTGGATTGGTTTCTGTGTCCTCTATTCTGTACCATTAGTCCACCCACCTGTTTTGGTACCAGTACCATGCTGTTTTTGTTACTATTGCTCTGTAGTATAGTTTGAGGTCTGGTATCGCTATACCGCCTGATTCACACTTCCTGCTTAGAGTTGTTTTTGCTATTCTGGGTCTTTTATTTTTCCATATGAATTTCATAATTGCTTTATCTATTTCTACAAGAAATGGCATTGGGATTTTGATTGGCATTGCATTAAACCTATAGAGAACTTTTGGTAATATCACCATTTTGATGATGTTAGTTCTGCCTATCCATGAACAGGGTATATTTTTCCATCTTCTAAGATCTTCTTCTATTTTTCTCTTTAGGGTTCTGTAGTTTTCATTGTATAAGTCTTTCACCTCTTTTGTTAGGTTGATTCCCAAGTATTTTATTTTTTTTTTGAGGATATTGTGAATGGGGTGGTTGTCCTCATTTCCATTTCAGAGGATTTGTCGCTGATATACAGGAATGCCTTTGATTAATGCGTGTTGATTTTATATCCTGCCACTTTGCTGAATTCATTTATTAGCTCTAATAGTTTCTTTGTAGACCCTTTTGGGTCTGCTAGGTATAGAATCATGTCATCTGCAAATAGTGATAATTTAAGTTCTTCTTTTCCTATTTTTATGCCTTTAATTTCTTTCGTCTGTCTAATTGCTCTGGCCAGTGATTCGAGAACTATGTTGAACAGAAGTGGTGAGAGAGGGCATCCCTGTCTTGTTCCAGATTTTAGAGGGAAGGCCTTCAATTTTTCTCCATTCAGAATGATGCTAGCCTGAGGCTTAGCATAGATAGCTTTTACAATATTGAGGTATGTTCCTGTTATCCCTAGTTTTTCTAGAGTTTTGAACATAAAGGGATGCTGTACTTTGTCGAATGCTTTTTCTGCATCTATCGAGATGATCATATGGTTCTTATTTTTAAGTCTATTGATGTGGTGAATAACATTTATTGATTTCCATATATTGAACCAGCCTTGCATCCCAGGGATAAATCCTACCTGATCGTGGTGCACAATTTTTTTGATATGTTTTTGTATCCGATTCACCAGAACTTTATTGAGGATTTTTGCATCTAGGTTCATTAGAGATATTGGTCTGTAGTTTTCTTTCTTTGAAGTGTCTTTGTCTGGTTTAGGAATCAGAGTGATGTTGGCCTCGTAGAATGAATTTGGAAGTTCTCCCTCTTTTTCTATTTCCTGAAATAGCTTGAAAAGTATTGGTATTAGTTCCTCTTTAAAGGTTTTGTAAAACTCTGCTGTATACCCATCTGGTCCTGGGCTTTTCTTAGTTGGTAGTCTTTTGATGGTTTCTTCCATTTCCTCAATTGATATTGGTCTGTTTAGGTTGTCTATATCCTCCTGACTCAATCTGGGCAGATCATATGACTTAAGAAATTTATCGATGCCTTCACTATCTTCTATTTTATTGGAGTATAAGGATTCAAAATAATTTCTGATTATCTTCTGTATTTCTGAAGTGTATGTTGTGATATTGCCTTTTTCATCCCGTATGCTAGTAATTTGAGTTCTCTCTCTTCTTCTCTTCTTTAGCATGGCTAAGGGTCTGTCGATTTTATTTATTTTTTCAAAGAACCAACTTTTAGTTTTGTCAATTTTTTCAATTGTTTCTTTTGTTTCGATTTCATTAATTTCAGCTCTGATTTTAATTATTTCTTGCTTTCTACTTCTTTTGCTGTTGTTTTGCTCTTCTTTTTCTAGGATTTTGAGATGAAGTATGAGATCATTTATTTGTTGGTTTTTTCTTTTTTTAAGGAATGAACTCCAAGCAATGAATTTTCCTCTTAGAACTGCTTTCAATGTGTCCCATAGATTCCGATATGTTGTGTCTGTGTTTTCATTTATCTCTAAGACTTTTTTAATTTCCTCCTTGATGTCTTCTATAACCCATTGATCATTTAGTAACCTATTGTTCATTCTCCAAGTGATGCATGATTTTTCCTTCCTTCTTTTATCGTTGATTTTCAGTTTCATTCCATTATGATCAGATAAGATGCATGGTATTATCTCTACTCCTTTATATTGTCTAAGAGTTGCCCTGTGACATAATATATGATCTATTTTTGAGAAGGATCCATGTGCTGCAGAGAAAAAAGTGTAACTGCTTGATGTTGGGTGGTATATTCTATATATGTCAATTAAGTCTAGGTTATTAATTGTGTTATTGAGTTCTGTAGTTTCCTTATTCAACTTTTGTTTGGAATATCTGTCCAGTGGTGAGAGAGGTGTGTTGAAGTCTCCCATGATTATTGTATGGTGGTCTATTAGACTCTTGAACTTGAGAAGAGTTTGTTTGATGAACATAGCTGCACCATTGTTTGGGGCATATATATTTATGATTGTTATGTCTTGTTGGTGTATGGTTCCCTTGAGCAGTATGTAGTGTCCCTCTTTATCCCTTTTGATTAACTTTGGCTTGAAATCTATTTTATTTGATAAGTGTATGGATACTCCTGCTTGTTTCCAAAGTCCATATGAGTGATATGATTTTTCCCAACCTTTCACCTTCAGTCTATATATGTCTTTTCCTATCAAATGCTTCTCCTGAGGGCAGCATATTGTTGGGTCTTGTTTTGTGATCCATCCTACTAGCCTGTGTCTCTTAATTGGTGAGTTTAAGCCATTAACATTTAGGGTTATTATTGAGATATGGGTTGTTCTTCCAGCCATATTTGTTTATTTATGTTACTAAACATGGTTTGTTTTCCTCTTTGATTATTTCCCCCCCCCCTTTACTGTACTTACCTACCACTGTTGGTTTTCATTGTTATTTTCCATTTCCTCTTCCTGTAATGTTTTGCCGAGGATTTTTTGGAGAGATGGTTTTCTAGCTGCAAATTCTTTTAACTTTTGTTTATCGTGGAAGGTTTTAATTTCATCTTCCATCCTGAAGCTTAATTTCACTGGATACACAATTCTTGGTTGGAACCCGTTTTCTTTCAGTGTATGAAATATGTTATTCCAGGATCTTCTAGCTTTCAGAGTCTGTGTTGAAAGATCAGCTGTTATCCTGACTGGTTTACCCCTAAATGTAATCTGCTTCTTTTCTCTTGTAGCTTTTAAAATTCTCTCCTGATTCTGTATGTTGGGCATCTTCATTATAATGTGTCTGGGTGTGGATCTCTTATGATTTTGCACATTTGGCGTCCTGTCGGCTTCTAGGATTTGGGATTCTGTCTCATTCTTCAAGTCTGGGAAGTTTTCTCGTATTATTTCATTGAATAGGTTGCTCATTCCTTTGGTTTGGACCTCTATACCTTCCTGTATCCCAATGACTCTTAAGTTTGGTCTCTTTATGTTATCCCATATTTCTTGGATGTTCTGCTCATGGTTTCTTAACAGTCTTGCTGAGCTGTCTATGTTCTTTTCAAGTTGAAATACTTTGTCTTCATTGTCTGATGTTCTATCTTCTAAGTGTTCTACTCTGCTGGTAGTATTCTCAATTGAGTTTTTAAGTTGGTTTATTGCTTCCTGCATTTCTAGGATTTCTGTTTGTTTGTTTTTTATAACCTCTATCTCCCTGTATAATTGATCTTTTGCTTCTTGGATTTGTTTATGTAATTCATTGTTGAAGTGGTTGAAGTGGTCTTTCATTGTCTGATTTTGCTGTCTAATGTCTTCCTTGAGACTCCAGATCATCTGAAGCATGTATATCCTGAATTCTTTATCTGACATTCCATCTGCTGCAGATATTACCTCTTCTAACGTTGAGTTGACCTGCATTGCTTGTGGTCCTTTCTTTCCTTGTCTTTTCATACTGTTCGCATTTCTTTCTGCTTTGTGAAACTGTTGTGTTATTGAATTTTCCCCCTATTTATTTATATTGCTCTTGTATAGTTGCAAAGTCTCCCTCGCAGGCGCGGGCGGCGGCTCTGCCCCCCCCCCCAACTGGGGTGATGTGTCTACCACGCTGGCCTGGGCCTGTTCTGCTGGTGGGTCGCAGGTCCGCCTACCTTGCAGGCGTGTGGGGTGGGGTGGGGGTGCGGCTCTACCCCTACGCAGGCCACTGGGCCTGTTCTGCCGTGGGCCGCAGGTCCGCCTACCTTGCAGGCACGGTGGCTCTGCACCTCTGCAGGCTGCTGGGCCTTTTCTGCCGGTGGGTCACAGGTCCACCTACCTTGCATGCGGGGGGGGGGAGGGGGCGGCTCTGCCCCTCCGCAGGCCGCTGGGCCTCTTATTCCCTTTGATTTTCTTTGAATGCTTCCTATTGTCCTGATCCAATTTGAAGTGAATTGTCAATGCACTCCATGTGGGCTGACTTCTGTCTCACACAAAATATGGGATTTCTTGGAGGAATTTGATCTTGTGTAATTGTGCGATCTAGGTAAACAGTCTTTGTAGGTTGCTGTCTTCATCTGAAACTGATGCTTGACAACTGCAGGCCAGGCAACAGATGATGTGAAGAACGTGTGTGTCCACGTGCTCGGGGCGCAAGGAGCCACTGGCACTGCTGCTCTGGTCCACCAGTGCTTGGCTTGATCTATTTTTTTAATTAAAAATGTTTTTCAGTACTGAGGATTGAACCCAGAGGTGCTATACCACTGAGCTACACCTTCAACCCTTGTTATTTCTTATTTTGAAGGAAGTTCTCCTATATTGTCCATGCTGGCTTCAAACTTGCGATCCTCCTGCCTCAGCTTCCTGAGCAGCTGAAATTACAGCTATGCACACCCTGTGCCCAGCTCAAGTTGACCTTTAGTTAAGACCAGCATCACTGTTGTTTGCCTTTTGTCTTTTCTATGCAATCTTTTCACTGAAGCAGTTTTTAACTTGTGAACCCAACCAACATGAACTGCAGGCATCTTTGACCAGGTTTTAGCAAAAAACCAATGGCTCTACTATGAAACCAGCCCAATTCCATCTCATGGACTACTGGAATAAAGCAGTCATACATGGCTATACATTATGTTTAGGAGGCTGTAAGGTACCTAAGCTAGGAATTTTCTTTTCACACAGAATATGAACATCTTGTGACACTTTTCTTACCTTTGGCTATATTAATAAAGCATGAACTGTAATTTCAATCAAGCTTCATGCCTTCCATGTTTTCTAACTCATCATTTAGTTTTTTCTCTACTATTTGTTACAAGACCACCCCTTTCCCAAATTGTATCGCATCAGAAACCAAATTGCTGATTTCTTGATTTTCATTTGTTGCAAATCATAGTCCCCAGCATGACACCGTCTCCCAGCCTACTGCTCTATGCATCTGAACCACAAGGTGTTATTATGCTTAGCAATCTTGGTTTACCAATCAGACTCCTCCTGAGCAGCAAACTGGTAGTGATAGGTGTGAATAACAAATCTGTCATTCACTGGATTGATGACCTTGTGAAACATCTAAACTTATAAAGCTGTGGCTTCTTAATTTATAAGATGGAGATAACAATGGCTGCCTTCTCAATTTGTAAGCTAATTGTGTTGGTTATAGAGAGAAAGCCTATGTAAGCACTTAGCACAGTTTTAGCTCAATAAATATTAATCAAAAGGCCTAATTCAGATCTTAGCTCATCTCATTTGTAAGAATCATTGTGTTCTCTGTTTATTAATATAACCAGTATATTTATATCTTCTAGGTTCTTCATCTTTGTGATTCTTATTTTATTAACTGGATGTCTGCTGTTGACTTGAATAAATTTGACCAGTTCCTACTGGTTTACTGCTCTTGGTAATTTAGAAATACTTATTATCTATTACTTGTTCTATGCTTTAAGCACAGATCCTCATTCCATTTTTTTTAAAAAAACATGCATACACACAATCAGCTTGGATTTTTACTGTGATTGCTTTAAATCTAAAGATACTTTTGGGGGAGTTGAAATTTTTTGACTTCTGAACAAAAGTATGGCATAGCCATGCATTTATTTAGCTTTTATTTATCTTAGTAATGGATTTTTGTTTTCCATGTTGAGATATTATACATTTTCCATTAATTTTTTTCAAATATTTCTAGGTATTGTTTTTAGTGTTGTGGAAAATGGTATCAATAGGATTCTTGAGGTAACATCTATGTACAGTAAAAGGCAGCCTTGTCAGTGTGTCTCTCTGCATGTTGACAAACACAATCATTGTGTAACTACCCTTACAAACACAATACTAAACTATTCTGGTCCTCCTCAAAATTACCTTGTGTCTCTTTATAGGAAACATCTTTCCTGTCCCATTCCTACCCTTCGTAGCCACTCATCTCTTTTCTGTCCCTACACTTTTCCCATTTTCAAAATATCATACAACTAGAATCATGGAATAGGTAGCTTTTTGAGACTGGCTTCTTCCCCTTAGTTCAATATTTTTGAGATCCATTCATGTTATCGCATGGATCAGTACTACCTTCTTTTTATTGCTCAGTACTATGTTTATCTATTTACCGGGTAAAGACACTTGAGTTGTTTCTAGTTTTTAAAAACATTCTGAATAAAGCTGCTATAAATGTTCATGTATGGGTTTTGTGTGAACATATTTTTTTCATTTCTGTTGAGAAAATATCTATGGGTAGGATTGCTGGCTATGTTTATGTTTATGTATATGCATATATAAATGTAAAGAAATTTCACTTTGTAAGAAACCGAAAGTCTGTTTTCCAAAATGGCTGCATCATTTTACATTGTCACCAGTAATTCAGGAATCTTTGCTGGCATATGGTGTCATCAATTTAAATTTTTTTTTTTAGCCATTCTAACAAGTGTGCAGTAACAGCACAGTGTGGTTATGATCTGCACTTCTGTAATGACTAATTTTGTTGAGCATTTTTACATGGAATGTGCCATGCAGGCATGGGTCTGTCTTCTTCTGTGTAAATTTCAGTTCCAATATTTTGCCTTCTTTTAAATTGGCTTATTGGTTTTCCTATTTTTAAGTTTTAAAAAAATACATTCCAGATACAATTCTTTTATCAGACATGTATTTTGCAAATATTCTTCTCCTGTGTTTAACTCATCTTTTTATTCAACAGTGTCTTTCTAAAAACAGAAGTCTTAAATTTTGATGAAGTCTAACATCAATATTTTCATTTATGGATTGTGCTTTTGGTGTCTTTTTTTTGTGAAAGATTAACCTAATTCACAGTTTCAAAGATTTTTCTATGGATATTGAATTGTTTCAGCATTATATTTTAAAAAAGCCTATGTTGAAAGTGAATTAATTATCTTGGCACCTCAGCCACAACTCATGGCTTTATTTGAATATTTTGTATTAGGTCTATCTATAGACTCTCTATTCTAATCTATTGACTTGGGTGTATATCCTTTCACCTGTACCAGACTTTTAAAATTAATGTAGCTGTATACTAAGTCTTAGAATCAGTGGGCATCCTACAACTTTGTCCTAAATTCAGAATTCACTGGACACTTCTAGTTATTTTGCTTACCCCCCTCCATTTTAGAATCAGTTTATCAATTTCTACAAAAATTCTGCTTGGATTTTGGTTGGGATCATATCAAATTTATCAGTCGGGGAACTGACATTCTATAATAAGCTTTGCTCTAACCCCAGCCTCAAACCACTAATTCTGTGTTCCTTCCTTTATATGGTATATGTTCAATTTCTGGAATATCTGTAATCTAACAATACCTCTTCATTCACTGGCATTCTCCTTATAGGATTTCAACTGTCCTTTTGATTATTATTCCAGCTTCTAGTCTTTTCTCCTTTTATTCTATTCTATACAACCTTCCATTAGTATACCTAAAGACTTTCATTAGTTTGCTCATTTTGTAGCTAGTGAAGTGTACATTATTAGATTAGCATTTGAGGCCCTATATATTCTTCAACTACTGTTCCTTTTCTTACCACATTTCATAACACTCCTTTTATTTTATTCTTTGCTTCTGAAAACAACTGAACTACATGAACTACATGGTGTTCCCATGACTGCTACCCACTGTACTCTTAACTTTGATTTTTTTTTTTTTCCTGGAAATCCTCCATCCTCCCTACGCCACTGTCTACATTTATAGATGCTATATATCCCTTCAGGAGTAGTTCAAGATCTAATTCTACCACACCATTTCCAGAATTATTTTCTAGTTGAAAATAATCTGGAGGTCAGGTGTGATGGCACATGCCCATAATTCCAGCTACTCAGGAGGCTGAGGCAGGAAGATCACAAGTTTGAAGTCAGCCTCAGCAACCTAGTGAAACTTTGTCCTAAAATAAAGTAAGAAATAGGGCCTAAGTGACTAAAGAAGGTGAGGTAGAGAACAGGATTATTGAAAAAGAGGAATTCAAGAAGTGAAACATCCGGTGTTAAGTAGATGGATCACCTACACACACACACACACACACACACACACACAGAAGAAAGGTGTAGACCCCCGTTAATTATTCCTTTGAAATATGATGAAAGCAACACACACTAACATTTTAGAAAATGTATATACATATATGCTTTTGATCATATAGTATTATCTACATGATCATGTAGTATTATCTTTTATTATTTATTATTTTATTTTATTATTTTTTATTTATCTTTTATTTATTTATTATTTATTTATCTTTTATTATTATTATTATTGATCATGTAGTATTATCTACCTTTATTATCACCTCATGGAGGGACCTCTAGACCCTTAAAGTAGCATTAGTTACAAAATTTAAATTTTTTTACAGGAAGTTTTGCTCTATATCCTTATCTCCTATCCATGCCTGCAGGCATCAATGTGACTAATCATCACTAATCTGTGCTTTGGTTAAATATCCTTTTTGAAAGAATCTTCTGTGAATGGAGCGACAAAGAAAGGTGTTTCCCCATTTTCAACGGTAGGGGGCACCCTAGCATTTCCAAACTTAATGATGGAACTTGGCTGTGCTGAATAGCTGCAGCCAGCTCAGTAATACTTTTTGATATAAAGAGAATACTAAACTGGAGGAAGGAGACTATTTACCCTTTACTTTGCAAAATCCAGGGCTATCCAGGTAGTTTCTACTTTTTTTACTTTGTGGCAGTAATTAGAAACATTTCAAATAGTAAGATAGAGGGGAAGTTTGGATCATGAAGTGGCATCTCTTAGTAAAGCAAGTAAAGCAGTATGAAATAGTCTAGTGAGAGATAAATAAATATCCAAACATCATCACCTAGATTATGTTTCTACAGTGTTCAGGAGAGCCTATTAAACTGATAAAACTTTAAAAAATCAGTTTCCTAGCCCAGGCAAATAAATTTAATACATTTTATTCACAACATAGCTAACAAACCAAGAAACTTCTTGGAAATGTTATGTGAGCCAATAAAGGGTAATTTTATTTTATGTAATAACCACTTATGAAGACTCTCTGTGGCTTGACATGAAGAGCTGGGCTAGTTAGAGGTTAACACCCCAATCATAAACTAACAACGAGGATAGACTAGAAGGGCATTTCTTCTATGATGAAACATTTACAATAATAACCTTGTAAAAAAATAATGGGATCTATTTAAAGCTCATTTATTTCCCAGCTAAGTGGCAATTTCCCATCATTCAAAATGCTAATACTTCCTACTGAAACCCTAGGGATAATCCAATTCATGTGTGTTCATTAAAAAAACCTGGTTAAAATAAGCAGGTGATTCTGTTTTAATAATATCTGTCCTGCTAGCAATAAGACAGTCTCAGTTGCAAATAAATATATCAACAAACAGATTTTCTTTAAAGCACACAGGGTCTCATATCATTCCCAAATTAGCCAATTAGCATGATGCTATTGGAAGAGCTAATTAAAAAGTGCATTTAGACTAAGAAATGTTTCCTGAGAGTAATCTGGAGCTTATAGCTCTTATTCCACCTGTAATTACACTGCTTGATTTCCCCCTCCACAGACAGAGGTGAAGGCACTTCCACCTGGGCAGAGGAAAAGACTTTTCATTCTGTTTTGGTGCAACTCAAAGACTGTATCAATACCTTGAACTCATCAACATACTTTTTTTTTTTTTTTAAGGCATTCCCTATACTTATTCTCTAGGTTAGAGGATGTTTTAGATTAAGACCAAGAATGCCATCTTTGTGTAGAGACCTAGCCTATAGTTTTTCCTGTTAGAAATATTTTCATGATTAGAATTTTTGGCTGATGGTAAGTTCATCAGCTCTTGCAGTAAACTTGTCTCTCAGAAAAACAGATGGACAGATAAAATTTTGCTGGGAGGAGGTAGGTGTTGGAGGTAGGTTTTGATGAATAGGCATTTCATGTTGGATATTTTCCATGCTAGCGTCTTTTCCATTTTCATGTTGTTTTCATTAGCTTTTTTGCTGCTGCAACTAAAAGACCTGACCAGAACAACAGTGGGGGAGGAAAGGTTTATTTAGGGGTTCATGGTTTTAGAAGTCTCAATCCAGAGAGAGCAGGCTCCATTCCTTGGGGCTTAAGGTGAGGCAGGACATCATGGTAGAACAGTGTGGCAAAGGGAAACAGCTCACATGGTGATCAGAAAGCAGAGACCGACTCTACTCTCCACATACAAATATATACCCCTAGCCATGTCCCTAATGAATCACTTCCCCCAGACACACCCCACCTGCCTCCAGCCACCTCTCAGTTAATCCCATCATGGATGGATTTGCTGATTAGGTTAAGGTTATGACTCAGTCATTTCTCCTCCAGACCTTCTTTCATTGTTTCACACGTGAGCTTTTGGGGGACACCACATGTAAACCATAACACAAGTGCCTATACATTACCTGTACATCTTGTTAACATGCAGATTCTGATCCAATAGGTACAGTGTGGGGCCTGAGATTATGCATTTCAAAAGCTTCCAGGTGGTGTGTTGCAGGTTAGCAATCTCACTTTGAAACACAAAGCTTTAAGCTTTCTCTATTTCATGAAGATCAACTCACAGTTATTCATGCTTATAACACATATAGATCGTTTACTCATTTTTATTGTTGTGCATGCGCGCAGTCTTTTAGGTAGTGTTTCTGTTTAAAAATAACCTTTTTAAGGGCCAGGGATGTATCTTAGTGGCATAGTACTTGTCTAGCATGCAAATGATCTAGGGTTTAATCCTGTGTACTTCAAACAAAACAAAAACAACAACAACAAAAACCTTTTTATTCTAAAATGGTTTCAGATTTACAGAAAAATGATGAAGATAATCCTCCCAACCCAGGTTCCCCTAAGTTGAGCTTATATGTTAGTCAGATTCATTGGTTACAATTAGTGAAACAAGGTTGATATATTATTAGCTGAAGTTCATATTTTATTCACATTTTCTTCATTTTTACCTGGTGTCCTTTTTTTCTGTTCCAAATTCCTACCATAACATATTACATTTTGTTGTCTTGTCCTCTTGGGCTTCTCTCAGATATGACAGACACTCAGGCTTTCCTTATTTTTGATGACCTTGACAGTTTTGGAGAGTACTGGTTAAGCATTTTGTAGAACTGCTCTCAACTGGGATTTGTCTCATGTCTTTCTTATGATGGATTTTTTCCCCATTTTATTTTATTTTATTTTATTTTATTATTTATTTCTAACATACATGACAATAGTGGAGTGCATTACATTCATAATTATCTATTCACAGCCCAATTTTTTGTAACTCTGTATATAAAATATGTTCACACCAAATTATGCCATTTATACATGAGCTCTCCTATTT
The DNA here is from genome assembly GCF_048772815.1 of Callospermophilus lateralis. Lineage (NCBI taxonomy): Eukaryota > Metazoa > Chordata > Mammalia > Rodentia > Sciuridae > Callospermophilus > Callospermophilus lateralis. The sequence continues at coordinate 185,190,594 of NC_135305.1, read as the reverse complement.
TTTTGCATATAATTCTTAATATACCTTTATACCACCATTTATCATATCTCTGCTTGTATATAAGGTATGTTGACACCAATTTTTTTTTTTGTGTGTGGGAAGATTATGAGATGAATTGCCATTTTCAACACATTCTATCAGAGACATGGTCCCTGACTAATAATGGTTTGCTTAGATCTTTTGACTTTACAATGGTGCCAAAGTGATACACATTCAGTAGAAACTGTGCTTTCGTGTTTGAATTTTGATCTTTCCCAGGATAGTGATAGGTAGTAAGATATTCTCTCATGAGACATTGGTCAGCAGTAGCAAGCTGCAACTCTCAGTCAGCCTATTGTATGCTGCATTGCTAAGCTATGATGTTCTATGGATTGGTTGTATTAATTGCATTTCTCTCTCTCTCTCTTTTTTTTTTTCTTGTGCTGGGGATTGAACTCAGGGCCTTGTGCATGCGAGGCAAGCACTCTATCAACTGAACTATATCCCCAGCCCTTAACTGCAGTTTTTAAAAATTTTTTTTTAGTTGTTGATGGACCTTTATTTTATTCATTTATTTATATGCAGTACTGAGAATTGAACCCAGTGCCTCACACATGCTAGGCAAGTGCTCTACCAGTGAGCTACAACCCCAGTCCTCTTAGCTGCATTTTGACTTAAAACATTTTCAACGTATTATGGGTTTACAAGAATGTAATCCCATTGTAGGTTAAGGAACATCTGTACCATAACCTGACTATTGCTGATGGTGCTTACCTTGATCACCTGGCTGAGGTAGTGTTTGTTAGTTTTCTCCACTGTACAGCTGTTTTTCAGATTACACTTAAGAAGTGGTTCTATGGTCAAAAATATTTGCTTTCCCCCCATATTCACATGTTGAAATTCTAACCCCCAAGGTTAGAATCAGGAGGTGGGACTATTGGGGAGTTATTAGGTCATTAAGATAGACCCTTCCTGAGTGGGATTAGTGCTCCTATAAAAAAGACCCCAGACCTGCCTTGCCCTTCCACCATGCGGGAATCAGCAGGAAGGCAGCATCTATGAAGTCCAGGTAACAGGCCTTCCCTAGACATTGGACCCATTGGTATCTTGGTCTTGAATTCTCAGCTTCCAGAACTATGAGAAATGTTTTTGTTGTTTCTAAGGCACCCAGTTTATTGTATTTTGTTATCAGCCTGAATGGATTAAGGAGGAGAAGCTGGAAGTCATGGTCCCTTTCCTTGAGGGTAGAATAACTTCACACATTATCTGCAGTTCTTTTGTGTAGAAGACTTGTCTTTTCTACCCCCCCTTCTCCATTTTAATCATATATCCATAACAGGTATTTATTTTATATTTTGGATTATAATCTCATACTACTTAATTTTGTTGCTCAAAATTTTTCAGCTTTGGCCATCAGGTGCTTTTTAAGTTGGTTATTATGTGCCTTTCATATATCCAATCATTGTGTGTCTCCCCTCCCAACTTCCTTCCTTTCTATGAGATGCTTCAGACTGGGAAAGGTAGCGCACACCTGGGCAAGGTAGTGCACGCTCGGGAGGCTGAGGCAGGAGGATTGTGAGTTCAAAGCCAGCCTCAGCAACTTATCAAGGCCATAGCAACTCAGAGAGACCCTACCTCTAAATAAAATATAAAAAGGGCTGGGTTATTATCTGAAGCACATGTATGAAGACATGAATTGTTGTGAATATACTTTTTATACAACCAGAGATATGAAGAATTGTGCTCTATGTGTGAATAAGAATTGTAATGCATTCCACTATCATATATGAATAAAAAAATTAATCAAAAAATAAAAATAAAAAGACTTTTAAAAACAAACAAACAACCAACAACAACAAAAAGGGCTGGGGATGTGGCACAGTGGTTAAGAGTCCCTGGGTTCTATCCCTGGTATGTGTGTGTGTGTGTGTGTGTATATATATATATATAAAGCTTCAGGTTCATTTTGCTTACCTCTCTCCATTTCTCATATTAGTCATTTCCCCAAGGTAGTCCTTTTATTGGAGAATGATATAAGAAACCATTTTGTAGGCATTAAATTGTGTCAATTGCTCACTGTGATATCATTGGATCTAGGCTCACTCAGTTGACAGAACAAAGAAATGTATGTGTCTATTAACTTGTATAAATACAAATATCTACAAATTTCTATGTGCCAACATACATATCTACATTAAGCAAAGCATGAATTTATATTGATGTCCCTGAATCTAATTTATTACCACATGGATCATTCTGACCTTCTCCCTTTGCTTATCTATAAACTCTTACTGAATAATGTGAATTCTGACTCCTTCTATCTGCCATCCATTTATTTAATTGTTTAATTCCAATATACAAGTATACTGGTATTGAACTGATAGTGTAATCTCTGTGGAAAATAAATTTATCAACTATAGTGCAATGCATATATATATAGGGGTTTTTCTTGCCTTATATATTCCAATCATCTTTAAATTTCTTAGGGAGCACTTTTCCTACCACCCACTTCAATGAGCTTGTTTCATTGATTTGTAATTTGTTCAGATTCTCTATTACAGTTTGAATTTATCCCTGAGTTACCCTGACATCCAAAATGTTTTTTTTTTTCAAATTTGCCTAGATCAAAATTTACTCTTAGTGTTGCAAAGTTCTATGAATTTTGAAAAATGCATAGTATAATGTATCTACTTCTATGGTATCATTAGAATAGGATTAGCATCCTAAAATTCCCCTGTGTTTCAACCATTTAATCCTTATCCTTCCAACCCCAAGCAACAACTGATATTTTATTGTTTATACTTTTGATTTTTCCATAATGGAATTTTACAGTATATAGTGTAGCTATGTATCACTTAACCACTGGGGTATGTTTTGAGAAATGCACCCTAGTGTTTTTGCCATTGTGTGAATATTCTAGAATAGACCTCCTGCACAAACATAACCTAGGCTATGTGGTGCAGCCTTTTGCTCCTAGGCCACAGACCTGTACAGCATGTTAATGTACTGATATTGTAGGCAATTGTAGCACAGTGGTTAAGTATTTGTGTATTTAAATATATGTGGACATAGAGGTGTTACAGTAAAAATACGGTATAAAAGATAAAAACGAAATGGTGCGCCATGAACAGAGCTTGCGCAGGTGAACCAGTGAGTTAGCTGCAGGGGAATGTGGAGGCCTAAGGCACCACCGTACCCTACTGCTCAGTTTTAAACATTGCACACTTGGACTACACTAAATTTATAAAAATATTTTTCTTTCTCCAATAATGAACTAACCCCATCTTTTTTTAAAAAATTTTTTTATTGTTGGTTGCTCAAAACATTACATAGTTCTTGATATATCATATTTCACACTTTGATTCAAGTGGGTTATGAACTCCCATTTTTAACGCGTATACAAATTGCAGAATCACATCAGTTACACTTCCATTGATTTATATATTGCCATACTAGTGTCTGTTGTATTCTGCTGCCTTTCCTATCCTTTACTATCCCCCCTCCCCTCCCCTTCCCTCCCCTCTTCTCTCTCTACCCCCTCTACTGTAATTCATTTCTCCCCCTTATATTTTTCCTCCTTTCCCCTCACTTCCTCTTGTATGTAATTTTGTATACCCCTGAGGGTCTCCTTCCATTTCCATGCAATTTTCCTTCTCCCTCCCTTTCCCTCCCACCTCTCATCCCTGTTTAATGTTAATCTTCTTCTCATGCTCTTCGTCCCTACTCTGTTCTTAGTTACTCTCCTTATATCAAAGAAGACATTTGGCATTTGTTTTTTAGGGATTGGCTGGCTTCACTTAGCATAATATGCTCTAATGCCATCCATTTCCCTCCAAATTCTATGATTTTGTCATTTTTTAATGCAGAGTAATACTCCATTGTGTATAAATGCCACATTTTTTTTATCCATTCGTCTATTGAAGGGCATCTAGGTTGGTTCCACAGTCTTGCTATTGTGAATTGTGCTGCTATGAACATCGATGTAGCAGTGTCCCTGTAGCATGCTCTATTTAGGTCTTTAGGGAATGGACCGAGAAGGGGAATAGCTGGGTCAAATGGTGGTTCCATTCCCAGCTTTCCAAGAAATCTCCATACTGCTTTCCAGATTGGCTGCACCAATTTGCAGTCCCACCAACAATGAACAAGTGTACCCTTTTCCCCACATCCTTGCCAGCACTTGTTGTTGTTTGACTTCCTAATGGCTGCCAATCTTACTGGAGTGTGATGGTATCTTAGGGTGGTTTTGATTTGCATTTCTCTGACTGCTAGGGATAGTGAGCATTTTTTCATGTACTTGTTGATTGATTGTATGTCCTGCTCTGAGAAGTGTCTGTTCAGGTCTTTGGCCCATTTGTTGATTGGGTTATTTGTTATCTTGTTGTCTAATTTTTTGAGTTCTTTGTATACTCTGGATATTAGGGCTCTATCTTAAGTGTGAGGAGTAAGATTTGTTCCCATGATGTAGGCTCCCTATTTACCTCTCTTATTGTTTCTTTTGCTGAGAAAAAACTTTTTAGTTTGAGTAAGTCCCATTTGTTGATTCTAGTTATTAACTCTTGTGCTATGGGTGTCCTATTGAGGAATTTGGAGCCCGACCCCACAGTATGTAGATCGTAGCCAACTTTTTCTTGTATCAGTCGCCGTGTCTCTGATTTGATATCAAGCTCCTTGATTCATTTTGAGTTAACTTTTGTGCATGGCGAGAGAAAGGGATTCAGTTTCATTTTGTTGCATATGGATTTCCAGTTTTCCCAGCACCATTTGTTGAAGATGCTATCCTTCCTCCATTTCATGCTTTTAGCCCCTTTATCAAATATAAGATAGTTGTAGTTTTGTGGATTGGTTTCTGTGTCCTCTATTCTGTACCATTGGTTCACCCGCCTGTTTTGGTACCAGTACCATGCTGTTTTTGTTACTATTGCTCTGTAGTATAGTTTGAAGTCTGGTATCGCTATACCGCCTGATTCACCCTTCCTGCTTAGCATTGTTTTTGCTATTCTGGGTCTTTTATTTTTTCATATGAATTTCATGATTGCTTTCTCTATTTCTATAAGAAATGCCATTGAGATTTTGATTGGCATTGCATTAAACCTATAGAGAACTTTTGGTAATATCGCCATTTTGATGATGTTAGTTCTGCCTATCCATGAACAGGGTATATTTTTCCATCTTCTAAGATCTTCTTCTATTTCTCTCTTTAGGGTTCTGTAGTTTTCATTGTATAAGTCTTTCACCTCTTTTGTTAGGTTGATTCCTAAGTATTTTATTTTTTGGGGGGATATTGTGAATGGAGTGGTTGTCCTCATTTCCATTTCAGAGGATTTGTTGCTGATATACAGGAATGCCTTTGATTAATGCGTGTTGATTTTATATCCTGCAACTTTGCTGAATTCATTTATTAGCTCTAATAGTTTCTTTGTAGACCCTTTTGGGTCTGCTAGGTATAGAATCATGTCATCTGCAAATAGTAATAATTTAAGTTCTTCTTTTCCTATTTTTATGCCTTTAATATCTTTCGTCTGTCTAATTGCTCTGGCCAGTGTTTTGAGAACTATATTGAATAGAAGTGGTGAGAGAGGGCATCCCTGTCTTGTTCCAGATTTTAGAGGGAATGCCTTCAATTTTTCTCCATTCAGAATGATGCTAGCCTGAGGCTTAGCATAGATTGCTTTTACAATGTTGAGGTAAGTTCCTGTTATCCCTAGTTTTTCTAGCGTTTTGAACATAAAGGGATGCTGTACTTTGTCGAATGCTTTTTCTGCATCTATCGAGATGATCATATGGTTCTTATTTTTAAGTCTATTGATGTGGTGAATAACATTTATTGATTTCCGTATATTGAACCAGCCTTGCATCCCAGGGATGAATCCTACTTGATCATGGTGCACAATTTTTTTGATATGTTTTTGAATACGATTCGCCAGAATTTTATTGAGGATTTTTGCATCTAAGTTCATTAGAGATATTGGTCTGTAGTTTTCTTTCTTTGAAGTGTCTTTGTCTGGTTTAGAAATCAGGGTGATGTTGGCGTCGTAGAATGAATTTGGAAGTTCTCCCTCTTTTTCTATTTCCTGAAATAGCTTGAAAAGTATTGGTATTAGTTCCTCTTTAAAGGTTTTGTAAAACCTGCTGTATACCCATCTGGTCCTGGGTTTTTCTTAGTTGGTAGTCTTTTGATGGTTTCTTCTATTTCCTCAATTGATATTGGTCTGTTTAGGTTGTCTATATCCTCCTGCCTCAATCTGGGCAGGTCATATGACTTAAGAAATTTATCGATGCCTTCACTATCTTCTATTTTATTGGAGTATAAGGATTCAAAATAATTTCTGATTATCTTCTGTATTTCTGAAGTGTCTGTTGTGATATTGCCTTTTTCATCCCGTATGCTAGTAATTTGAGTTCTCTCTCTTCTTCTCTTCTTTAGCATGGCTAAGGGTCTGTCGATTTTATTTATTTTTTCAAAGAACCAACTTTTAGTTTTGTCAATCTTTTCAATTGTTTCTTTTGTTTCGAGTTCATTAATTTCAGGTCTGATTTTAATTATTTCTTGCCTTCTACTCTTTTGCTGTTGTTTTGCTCTTCTTTTTCTAGGATTTTGAGATGAAGTATGAGATCATTTATTTGTTGGTTTTTCTTTTTTTAATGAATGAACTCCAAGCAATGAATTTTCCTCTTAGAACTGCTTTCAATGTGTCCCATAGATTCCGATATGTTGTGTCTGTGTTTTCATTTATCTCTAAGACTTTTTTAATTTCCTCCTTGATGTCTTCTATAACCCATTGATCATTTAGTAACCTATTGTTCATTCTCCAAGTGATGCATGTTTTTTCCTTCCTTCTTTTATCGTTGATTTTCAGTTTCATTCCATTATGATCAGATAAGATGCATGGTATTATCTCTACTCCTTTATATTGTCTAAGAGTTGCCCTGTGACATAATATATGATCTATTTTTGAGAAGGATCCATGTGCTGCAGAGAAAAAAGTGTAACTGCTTGATGTTGGGTGGTATATTCTATATATGTCAATTAAGTCTAGGTTATTAATTGTGTTATTGAGTTCTATAGTTTCCTTATTCAACTTTTGTTTGGAAGATCTGTCCAGTGGTGAGAGAGGTGTGTTGAAGTCTCCCATGATTATTGTATGGTGGTCTATTAGACTCTTAAACTTGAGAAGAGTTTGTTTGATGAACATAGCTGCACCATTGTTTGGGGCATATATATTTATGATTGTTATGTCTTGTTGGTGTATGGTTCCCTTGAGCAGTATGTAGTGTCCCTCTTTATCCCTTTTGATTAACTTTGGCTTGAAATCTATTTTATTTGATATGAGTATGGACACTCCTGCTTGTTTCCGAAATTCATGAGTGATATGATTTTTCCCAACCTTTCACCTTCAGTCTATGTATGTCTTTTCCTATCAAATGCGTCTCCTGAGGGCAGCATATTGTTGGGTCTTGTTTTGTGATCCATTCTACTAGCCTGTGTCTCTTAATTGGTGAGTTTAATCCATTAACATTTAGGGTTATTATTGAGATATGGGTTGTTCTTCCAGCCATATTTGTTTATTTATGTTACTAAACATGGTTTGTTTTCCTTTTTGATTATTTTCCCCCCTTTACTGTCCTACCCCCCACTGTTGGTTTTCATTGTTATTTTCCATTTCCTCTTCCTGTAATGTTTTGCCAAGGATGTTTTGAAGAGATGGTTTTCTAGCTGCAAATTCTTTTAACTTTTGTTTATCGTGAAAGGTTTTAATTTCATCTTCCATCCTGAAGCTTAATTTCGCTGGATACACAATTCTCGGTTGGAACCCATTTTCTTTCAGTGTTTGAAATATGTTATTCCAGGATCTTCTAGCTTTCAGAGTCTGTGTTGAAAGATCAGCTGTTATCCTGACTGGTTTACCCCTAAATGTAATCTGCTTCCTTTTCTTGTAGCTTTTAAAATTCTCTCCTTATTCTGTATGTTGTGCATCTTCATTATAATGTGTCTAGGTGTGGATCTCTTATGATTTTGCACATTCGGCGTCCTGTAGGCTTCTAGGATTTGGGATTCTGTCTCATTCTTCAAGTCTGGGAAGTTTTCTCGTATTATTTCATTGAATAGGTTGCTCATTCCTTTGGTTTGGACCTCTATACCTTCCTGTATCCCAATGACTCTTAAGTTTGGTCTCTTTATATTATCCCATATTTCTTGGATGTTCTGCTCATGGTTTCTTAACAGTCTTGCTGAGCTGTCTATGTTCTTTTCAAGTTGAAATACTTTGTCTTCATTGTCTGATGTTCTATCTTCTAAGTGTTCTACTCTGCTGGTAGTATTCTCAATTGAGTTTTTAAGTTGGTTTATTGCTTCCTGCATTTCTAGGATTTCTGTTTGTTTGTTTTTTATAACCTCTATCTCCCTGTATAGTTGATCTTTTGCTTCTTGGATTTGTTTATGTAATACATTGTCGAAGTGGTGGAAGTGATCTTTCATTGTCTGATTTTGCTGTCTAATGTCTTCCTTGAGACTCCAGATCATCTGAATCATGTATATCCTGAATTCTTTATCTGACATTCCATCTGCTGCAGCTATTACCTCTTCTAAAATTGAGTTGACCTGCATTGCTTGTGGTCCTTTCTTTCCTTGTCTTTTCATATTGCTCGTGTTTCTTTCTGCTTGGTGAATCTGTTGTGTTTTTGAAATTTTCCCCGTATATATTTATATTGCTCTTGTATAGTTGAAAAGTCTCCCTTGCAGGGGCGGGCGGTGGCTCTGCTCCTCCTCCAATTGGGGTGATCTGTCTACCATGCTGGCTGGCCGCTGGGACTGTTCTGCCGGTCGGTCGCAGGTCTGCCTACCTTGGAGGCGCGGGTAGCGGCTCTGCTCTACCCCTCCTCCATTTGGTGTGACGTGTCTACCACGTCCGTGAACCCCTGGGCCTGTTCTGCCGGTCAGTCGCAGATCTGCCTACCTTGCAGGCGCGGGCGGCGGCTCTGCTCTGCCCCTACTCCAATTGGGGTGTCGTGACTACCATGCCTGCGGGTCGCTGGGCCTGTTCCGGGCACGGGAGGCGGCTCTGCTCTGCCCCTTCTCCAATTGGGGTGTCGTGACTACCACGCCGGCGGGTTGCTGAGCCTGTTCCAGGCGCGGGAGGCGGCTCTGCTCTGCCCCTTCTCCAATTGGGGTGACGTAACTACCACGCCGGCGGGCCTCTGGGCCTGTTCCGGGTGCAGGCAGCGGCTCTGCTCTGCCCCTAGTTCAGTCAGGGTGACGTGTCTGCCACGCCGACAGGCCGCTGGGCCTGGTCCGCCGGTCGGTCACAGGCCTGCCTACCTTACGGGTGCAGGTGGCGGCTCTGCTCTCCTCCTACTCCAATTGGGGTGTCGTGACTACCACGCCGGCAGGTCGCTGGGCCTGTTCTGGGCACAGGCTGCGGCTCTGCTCTGCCCCTACTCCAAATGGGGTGATGTGACTGCCATGCTGGCGGGCCGCTGGGCCTGATCCGGGCTCGGGAAGCGGCTCTGCTCTGCCCCTCCCCCAAGTGGTGTGACGTGTCTACCACGCCGGCAGGCCACTGGGCCTGTTCCACCAGTCTGTCACAGGCCTGCCTACCTTGCGGGCGCGGGTGGAGGATCTACTCTGCCCCTACTCCAATTGGGGTGTCGTGACTACCACGCCGGCAGGTCGCTGGACCTGTTCTGGGCTCCGGCGGCAGCTCTGTTCGGCCCCCACTCTAGCCGGGGCGACGCGACACCACGTCGGCGGGTTGCTGGGCCTGTTCCGGGCTCCAGCGGCGGCGGCTCTGCTCCGCCCCTCTGGCCTCCACAGTATTCAGCAGGACCCGGACCAAGAAGCAGTTTCCGCGGGTTCTTTATCCCTGGACCAGAGCAGTTCCAGGCGCCAGAATTCGGCCTCTCTGGGCTTGGTGCATGCTCCGACAGGAGCAGGCTCCAAGAAGCAGATTCCGCGGGTTCTATAACCCTGGGCCAGAGCAGCTCCGGGAGCCGGAACTCGGATGCTTCGGGCTCAGTGCGTGTTCTGATAGGAGCAGACTCCAAGAAGCAGTTTCCGCGGGTTATTTAGCACTAAGTCTGAGCAATTTGCCTGCGAGACGCAGACAATTGTCAGCCTGAAATTACCTGTTCTATAGCTGAAAGAGCTAACCCCATCTTATTGAAACATTTTTACCTTATTAACTTTTAATTTTTTTAGCTTTTTGAACTTTTTTTGGTAATAACCCTTAGCTTAAAACATAAACACAATGCACAGCTATCCATAAATATTTTCTTTATATCCTTATTCTATAAACTTTTTTTTTGCACTTTTAACACTCACACATATATATTTTAACTTCTAAAACTGTTTTGTTAAAACTCTGGCACAAAACCACATACATTAAAGCTGGACATGATGACACAAACCCATAATCCAGTGACTTGCGAGGCTGAGGATCACAAGATGCAGGTCAAGCTGGGCAACTTAGACTCTGCCTCAAAGAGGGGGTGGGGGGAAGACAGGGAGCAGGGAGATGGGATGGTATTGGGATAAAAATAGAAATGAAGACAATGCAATAGACTAGAAGATACAAACATATATAAATACATTCAAAACAGTCATTCGATCCCTGACAAAGGTGCCAAAGACATATATTGGAGAAAAGTCAGCCTTTTAAACAAATGGTGCTGGGAAAACTGAATATCTATATGTAAATAAATGAAACTAAATCCCTGCCTCGAAACCTGCACAAAAATCAAATCATAGTGGATCAAAGACCTAGAAGAAACAGTGAAAATACTAGAAGAAAACAAAGGCCACACTCTAATACATTGGCTCAGATACTGCATTCCTCAATAAGACCCCGAAAGCTCAGGAAATATAATCAAGAATTAATAAATGGGATGGTATTAAAAGCTACACAACAAAAGAAACAAGAACATTAAGAGGGAGCCTCCAGAATGGGAGAAAATCTTTGCCAGCGACTCTTCTGACATCAGAATAACCAGAATATATAAAAACTAAAAACTAAAAAAACAAAAAAAAAAAAACAAAAACTAGCAGCAAAAAAATGAATACCCCCTCAATAAATGGGTAAAAGATATAGTTATTTCTCAAAGGAAATACAAATGGCCAACAAAATGTGAAAAAATGTTCAACATTCTTTGCAAAATCAGGGAGTTGCAATCAAAACTACCTTGTAATTCTATCTCATTCCAGTTAGATCATCTATCATTAAGAATACAAAGAATGATAATTGCTTGTGAGGATGTGGGGAAAAAGAGACACTTATATATTGTTGGTGGGACTGTAAATTTGTACAGCCACTTTGGAATCAGTCTGGAGATTCTTCAAAAGACTATAACACTCTCAGTATTTATCCTTAAGAAATAAATTCGTTATGCTATAGTAATACATGCATACTCATGTTCATAGTAGCACAATACACAATAGCCAAGTTATGGAACCAACCTTGGTGCCCATCGATAAATAGATAGATAAAAGGAAATGTGGTATATACACAATGGAGTTCTATTCAGCCATGATGACGAATAACATTGTCATTTGCTGATAAATGGATGGAACTGGAGAACATCATACCAAGTGAAATAAGCCAGAGTTAGACGATCAAGGTTTATACAGAAGCTAAAGAGAAAAAGGCAATAAAAAAGATGAATCTGGTGAGAATATAAGGACTATCAGTGGAATAGTACCAAGGGGGTGGGAGAAGGGGAGGGAAAAGTGAAGTACTAATGAAATACTAAGTGCATTTATGAACATGCTGCTAGGCATCCCAATTTTATATACAACTATCATGTATCAATTAAAAAAAACAAATAAAAGGAAGACTAGTAAAGTGCAGCAAGGGGATCTGGAGGAGGGAGAGAGAAGCGGGTAAACTGGGGATTGAAATGGAGAACACTATGTTGTATGCATTTATGAACATGTCAGAATGAATCCCACTATTATTTATAATGATAATGTACTAAAAAATAAGAAAAAGGAATGGGGATATAGTTCAAGTATTTTGTACCATACATAATTGTTTGTGCTATACTTACATTGGCAGTGTAGTAGCTTTGTTTGCTACTACAAATAATACATGAATAATATTTTGCACTACAATATTATGATGTCTTTTTCACCAGGGGATAGGCATTTTTCAGTTCCATTATAATTTTATGCAACTGCCCATCGTTGATCCAAATATCATTATGAAGCCCATGACTGACTATAGTATTCTCAGACTGGCTTCTTCCTCAGAACTATATGCATTTAAAATTCATCCATGACTTTTTCTGGCTATCAGCTCATTTCTTTTTATTGATGAATAATATTCCACTGTAGCTGGACATGGTGGCACACACCTGTAATCCCAGTGACTTGAGAGGCTGAGATAGGAAGATTGAAATTTCAAAGTCAGCCTCATCAATTTAGCAAAAGTCTGTCTCAAAATAAAAAATGAAAAGGGATGGGGATGTGGCCCAGTGTTTGAATGCTCCTGGGTTCAATCTTCAGTACCCACTCCCCCCCCCCTCCAAAAAAAAATTCCATTGTATGGATATACCACATTTGTTTATCCATTCATCGATTGAAGGCTATCTTGGTTACTTCCCATTTTTAGTGATTGTGAATAAAGCTGTTAAATCATTTATGTGTAGGTTTTTGTGGTTATGTTTTTTAATCAATTGAATAAAAGCCTAGGAATGTGATTACTGGGTTTTATGTTGACTATTTGAATGATGCACAGCTATGGGTCACCTCTGCAAATGTCAGGGCTTTTATGTACCATCATCCAATGGATTAGATAAAAATGTCAAGAGGATGTATCAGGGATGTGTTTTGACCATTTTTTTTCCAGTTTGCTCTTCAAACGACTTGAAAGTATTTCTCAATGTACAGATTTATGCTTCAGTTGTTTGCAATTTCTATGTCTGCCTCTACTTTCCATCTGGATTTGAATTTCTTCCCATTGAAGTACATCCTTTAGTAGTTCTTTCTGTAATGACTTATGATTCTTATGAATAACTCAATCTGTCTGCAGTTGTCTTTCCTTTTCATTTTCAATCACATATTTTAGCTGGATATGAAATTTTAGTTGATTATTTTTGTTGCTCAGCAAGTTGATTATATCCATTGTATTTTAGTTTACATTATTATTTTTGAAATAACTGCTTCTTGCTAATTTGTAGTTTCTCTGTAGGTCATATTTATTTTCTCTCTGCTTGTTTTTAAGAATTTGCTTTTCATGTTCTATAATTTCACTGCCACATAGGTGTGAGTCTATTTTGCTTGACTACTGAACTCCTTATCTTCATTCATCTTTGGCAAGAGAACTTGAAATAAAAGCTAAAGTTTCATGTGCTTCATTCTTCCAAATTAAAATGATTTAAATTGTGTTGGAGATTTTACCCAATGGAGATCAGAAACAGTGAAAATTCCAGTTTTGGACATGTGGAATGGATAATACGTTTTCTCTTCCCACTACAACACATGGCCCTGATGGATAAAATACAAAAACAGCAACAAGACTAAAGCATATCTTTAAAAAAAAAAAAGAGGTGAAAAATTTTTGGGTGCTTGAGACAAAGAGGACATTTAAAGTCAGAGAACTATGTTTATAGCATGGTCTCATGAGAGCCTGGGCCTACGCAAGCTGCACATTAGATCTGAATTCCTTCCTTCAGTGAGTCTTGGTTTGGAATACTACCAGATAAGTCTTTGCATTTTGGGGTTTGTCCACTTGGAAAGCTTCTTCCTGGAACCCAACTACTATGCCGGGTAGAAGTACAGCATGCTCGGGGCAAAGAGAGAGGCCATGTAGAGAGTTTCTAGAGGATAAGGTATGGCTCAGAAAGAAAAGCTACATGGAGGAACTCCAAAGTACTTCAGCTGGGCACAGAGCTGAATAAAGCATGTGAGTGACACAGCCAACACCAGATGGGCAGAAAAATTGACAAGTGGAGCTCAGTCAACTCACAGAAGCATCAGAAATAGTGAATTAGTTTCCCAAAACTAAGTTTTGGGGAAATTTGTTAGGTAGCAAAAGGTAATCAAAATAGCCAAGGGTCAAAACACCCAGTCCAAATAGATCTTCAACAGTTTCCCAAGATTGAGTGTCAGTGATATTCATTGATTTATTCATTTATTCATTCAGTGCAGCATTAAATGAATGCTGGTCAAAAAAAAAATTGTCAAGGACCTAGGGGAAAATGTGGCAGGAAAATGTGTGCTATTTAAATGTGAGCTATTGAAATGAGACTTCACTTTAGAATTGGTTGTTTATTTCTTTCAGAAGATTTAAAATGGTCTTGACTGTGAAGAAAATGACTTTTGACTAATCAAGAATGACAACTACATTTTCCAGCATTTAAATGGAGCTAGAAGTTATGTATGAAGGCTACATCCTTCCAGGGTCTAGCACAATTACCTATACTTAAAGACAGATATGCTATTTCAAAATCTGAATGTATTTTATTTACATTGCAATAAGAAACCAGTCATAATTTTCTGCTTTGAAATTTCTTCCTTCACTACATGCATCTGACTACCTGAGTTCGAATTTAATATTCATCATGACTTTCAGGGCAATTATTAGCATTCCAGGTTATGATTTCCCCATTTGTTAAAGTGGATAATAGAAGCATCTACATTCTGTAATAAACCCTAAACAAATATCAACTGATGCTAGCCTAGATGGTTCCTGGATCACCAATTCTGCTTTAGCAATTTTTATTTTTTAGTATTTCAAATGAATTAGTGCTTATCTTTACTTCCTCAGAAGCAAAAACCAATCATCCTTCTGTTTTACTTTGTGCTTTAGAAAATTAAAGATGTGGGGTTGGGTTGTGGCTCAGTGGTAGAACACTTGCCTAGAACGTGTGAGGCACTGGGTTTGATTCTCAGCACCACATAAAAATAAATAAAGGTCCATTAACAACTAAAAAATATTAAAAAAATAAATTTAAATGTTAGCAATACTAACTTTAAGACATTGTATTATGTATTAAATAAGTTTTATATACTTGTATTACCTCATTGCAAGACATCTGAAGGAGGTGGTGAAACATCTGCATATGCTTAGTTGTACAGAGGAATGGGAAAGCAGCGAGAAAGAAACTGACTTTTGGTTTCCTTTTTGGAAGAATGTGTAGAGATGTAGGAATTCATAAAAAGATAATTTGGCTTTCAAGGGATTCCATTGTGTAGTGAGCTGTGAGATCTAGCCTAGGTGGGAAATTTTGGAGCTTCTAATTTGCATGAAGTAGAAAACTCCAATTAGCAAGAACATGGAAATCATGGCTTCAATTTGGGTTATGATTTTTGCCTCAGATTTGCTATGACTCAATTTCCAATCTGGCCACTTCTTACTCTCATGTCTGGGTATCTGGTAGACATGTATTTTCCAGACAGGTCTGGAAAACCTTGTGCATTCAGTTATTTTCTTCTTTATTGGAGATGGGGTCTTACTATGTTGCTCAGTGTGACCTTAAACTCCTGGCTGGGCTCATGGGATTCTCCTGCTTCAGCCTCCTGATAGCTGGGACTTGAGGCATGTGTCACCACACCCAGCTTACCTTGTGCATTCAAATTACACTCTTGCTCTTTAGAGAAATAATAATCACAAAACTGCACAAGGTAGGTCAAAGGGAAATTGAGCTGGAAAAATATTTAGGAGACTTTTAATATCATCTTATCCCTTATCTATGCAATTTTGAAAACTTGACATTGGCCAGGTGTTTAAAGGAGGGCTTAGGAGCTTCAGATCTGAGACCTTATCCTGAGTTCCTCACATATTCTCTGCTTTAAGGTACAGATGAGAGTAAAGCAAAGGAAACTGGTTGACATGATTGTTCTGTGAGCTATCCTATAGATATTCCTATAGCAATTCATGACGTTCTGTCCTAAGCAGAAACTGGGCTTTTTGCCTTGAGAATGAGATTTGTGAATCTCATTAAGATGCTTCACCCATAATGCTTCCTGTCTCACTTCTCTTGAGTTATGGCATTAAAGGTACTGGGACCTGAACCACTGCTGGGTAGTAGTTGTAACCAAGTGAACTATGGATTGTAAGAAGAGGAGGTGATATAGATGGCACCTATAGATGTCACCTCACCTATAGAGACTGATAACCATGTAAGGTAGATTGAATCTCAGGGAAAGAGCTGCAGGAGTCTCCTCCTCTGACTCTCTCTTCTTTATCTTTCATATATTTACTTAGCCCCTTCTCTGTTTCTGGAACTGCCCTTAGGACTGGGGATATAAGGGCATAGGTGAGGTGCTCTAGTAAGAAAATTGCATGTTAAAATAAGCAATTCCAATAAAGTGTGATAACAACTATGATAGGGGAGATAAAGGGATGCATCTCCTCCACAGGATTAGAACATTTGTGACTTCTGCTGCACTGGCATCTGCCATGTATTGGACACTTCCATCTCCCTCACCGGTTGTGGTTTATAAGAGGGGCCCATTGACTACTGTGTCCCTAGCATCTAGCTCAATCCCTTGTATGTGGAAATAACTTTTATTCCCAATAAGAATTTATTGGAATGCTCATAAAAAATTTGAACAGACAAATTATACATCTCTTATAATACTGAACATATCACTGGTGCACAATAAATATTAGTATATGAAATGAATGAAAAGCCATTGAATTGTGAGACACCATTGTCGTGGAGAAAGAAACATGGACTTAGGATGGAAGCGGGTGTTGGGGACCAAGATCTATTTCTGCCACATATTAGATGTAGTTATTGGAGCCAGAGACCCCCTGGCTCAGGTTGTGATTCCTCATTTGTAAGGTCAATGGAATAGTGCCCGTCCCTGTCTTCTTTGCAGATCTGTTGCTGGCCTCCAGTGGCAATGTAGATGGGGCACTCTGTCCAGCTCTCTATCCCTTTGGCAATTCAGCACCTGCTTGGAGAAGAGAGGGAAGGAGCTCTAGAGTGAACCAGGCACTCAGTATTTCTTTTCTTTGAGAAGCTCCTGGAGCTGAGTTATAAATCCTTTCTCAGCTCCTGCTTTCCCAAATGTCCAAAGAAACAATGTCATCCTTTTGTTATTTTTTCCTTAACATTTTTTAAAAAAATATTTTTAGTTGTAGATGGACACAATACCTTTATTTATTTAGTTTTACGTGGTGGTCAGAATGAAACCCAGGGCCTCACACATGCTTAGGCAAGTGCTCTACCACTGAGCTACACCCCCCCAGCCCATCCTTAACTTTTTATATTGAAAAATATTCATCCTACAGTGAATTTTAAAACACATCATAATACACATACTTTATACCTTTTATTGAGATCACCAGTTCACCAGCAAAGTTTTTGCCACATTTGTATGTTCTCACCTTTAATTTTACCTGTACGTCTTTCTGTGTTTCTTTCTGTCTCTATTTATATATGTATGTGGATACATGAGGGTAAGTTTCACACAGCATACTTTAGCCTACGTACTTCAGCAACCTACATAACAACAATACAATGATAACACACATGAGAAAGTAATTTATCAAAATTAATTAGATATTATTATTATTTAATATAGAGTCTATATTAAAATTTCTCTAATAATTACAATGTGCACATTACAACTTTTTTTTTTGGGGGGGGGGAGATTGAGCCCAGGGCTTCAGGCATGCTAATCAAGAGCTTTACCACTGAACTATAATTTCAATCCAATGGGTTTCAAACTTCTTCCCCCCTCCCTTAGTTCTTGGCATCAAACTCAGGGTCTCAGCCATGCTAGGAAGCACTCCACCTCACAGCTACATCCCCAGCCCTTTTTATTTTGTATTTTGAGACAGCGTCTTGCTAAGTTGCCCAGGCTGGCCTCAAACTTGGGATCCTCCTGCCTCAGCCTCCCTGGTAGCTCAGATTATAGGTGTGTGCCACTGTGCCTGGCACTTTCAAACTTTTTTTTTTTGGTACCAGGGATTGAACCCAGGTGCACTTAACCACTAAGCCACATACCCAGTGCTTTTTATTTTTCATTTTGAGACAGGGTCTCACTAAGTTGCTTAGGGCCTCTGTAAGTTGCTGAGACTGGCTCTGAACTCTTGATCCTTCCTCCTCAGCTACACAAGCAGCTGGGATTACAGGTGTGTGCCACCTCATTTGGCTCAAAGTGTTTTGATAGCAAAGACCAAGAAAAAACACATTTGACATTGAGAGTCACTATGCATACATTTATCCAAATGAAAAGATTTCATGAAACAATACTTACCCACCTTTAGCATGTGGAACACATGGATATTTTCTACTTCAGTTTATTTTATTCCATTTCTTTTTTCTATTTATGTCAATTACTTCATATAGTCAAGATTCCTACTTTGTTCCAAAAGGCTTCTATTAAAATGCAAGGGGGCTATAGCTAAGTTGGTAGGGTACTTGCCTTATATACACAAGGCCCTGGGTTCAATCCCCAGCATCACCAAAAAAAAAAAAAAAAAAAAAAAAAGGAAAGTGATTTCAGGGACCATTGACCAACTAAATTTTTTTCTAGGGACATTTTAGAGTAGTGATTTTCAAATTCAGGACTGGGAAATTAATATAAGTTGAACAGAAATCTGTATGCAAACTTGAATTTATTTAACATATATTTATTTTATGTTCCATATATATATATATGTGTGGATTTATGTATGCATATACTCACTCATGCACACACACATGCACTTTTTTTTTTTTTGTGGTGCTGGGGATTGAACCCAGGGACTTGTGCATGCAAGACAAGCACTCTACCAACTGAGCTATATCCCCAGCCCCTGCTTTCTTTTTAATGTGAATCTCAGTCAAGAATTGAAAGCCACTAAGACTATAATTATAGAACTTTTCTAGTCATTTAGAAGCAAAAATAGTAAAAATGTAGCTCTAAGTTTTCCTCACATCTCCAGCAGGCTGGCATTTTAGCCTGTACCCTCCAACCCTGTCTTGACTGGGTTGTCCTTTACTCCTCCTGGTATCTTTTCTCTTTTCAACCACTGTCCTTTCCCTCTCTTTTAGAAAGCCTCACCTGTAATACGTGACCCCATTTCATTGCTGCCTAGGTGGTTGTGACAGTATTCCTCAATAGCTCTTAGATAATGAAAGCCACAGCAACTCTGGGTGCCCTTTCCTGTCTAAGGAAAAGGTCTTGGGACCATCTAGGTTTAGGCAATCCTGTGCTTGTAACAGAAGGCAGGCTGAAAAGGGGTGTGTGGGCCATAGGTCTCAAAACCCTTGTTCAGTCCTCACAAAATACCAGTAAACCCAAGTCAACAGCACATTACAAAGATCATTCATAAAGCCAGACATGATGGCGCATGGAAGGCTGAGGTGGGCAGATCACAAGTTCAAGACCAGCCTGGGTAATTTAGCAAGAACGTGTATCAGAATAAAAAGTAAAAGGGCTGTGGATATAGCTCAGTGGTAGAGAGCTTGCCTAGCAAGTGCAAGGTCCCAAGTTCAATCCCTAGTACCACGAAACAACAAACAAGTAAAATAAACCATAAGCATTCACTATGATTAAGTGGGATTCATCCCAGGATGCAAGGATTGTTCAGAATGTGGTAATCAATAAATGTGACATACCACATTAGGCATAGAAGGTATATACCTCAATACAATAAGGACCATATTCAGCAAAGCCACAGCTAACATCATATTGAATGAAGAAATGCTGAAAGCTTTTCCTTCTAAGATCCAGAAAGAGAAGAATGACCACTTTTACCACTTCTGTACTTGAATACAATACTGGAATTTCTAACTAGACCCATTAGGGAAAAGAAAAACTAAATCCAAATTGGAAAGCAGGAAGTAAAATTATCCCTGTTTGCACTGATGCAATCTTACACATAAAAAGTCTAGCAATACTACCAAACTTCTTTCTGTTAGAACTGATAAAAGAATTCAGTGAAGTAGCAGGATACAAAATCAACATACAAAAAGATATTCTGATAACTTGGTTGAGCAAAAATAAAGGAATGAAAGAACCACAGGGGTATTTAAAATATCTATCTAAACGTTAACTAAACATAAGTGTATATTTCAGCAGAGAGAAATGAGCCAAACGATGCTTCAGCTACAGAGGTCAGACTGCCAGGAGTACCACATTACAGAGAAGTGTGCTTAAGCCATGAAGGAAACTTCCTTCTGCTAAAACTTGAAAGTGTTCCAGCTGCCTACAAGTCCCAAAGGCACCTGCTTCTTCCCTGGGTCTATTTCCTAAAGGTAGGGGATGACTTTTTATTTTTTCATTTTTTTGCTAAGTTTCCCAGGCTGGCCTCAAACTTGCAATTCTCCTGCTTCAGCCTCTGAAGTATCTGGGACTACTAGCAAGTGCCACTGTGCCCAGTTAAGGGATACCATGTTCGCTGAAAAGGCTTCATTTGAGAATGGCTTAATATAGAATAAGAAGACAATAAAGCAAGAATTTTATGACAGTCTTTTGGTACATAGGCCAATCTCTCTAACAGAACACTTTCTACCCAAGTAAAAACAAAAGAGAGAGAAAATTAAGGCTGCAAAGCTTCTTAGGAGAAAATCTGGGCTCATTGCTTTTTTCACATCATCCATCTTCTTGTAATCATGCTTTTAAGACAATATCTTTACTGGAACTATTCTTCTGGAAGTTACTAAAACTTTACAAATGACTAAATTTAATTTCTTATTTTTTATTATGGAAAACTTTAAATATGTACAAAAGTAGTGAGAATAGTACTAATAACTCTCCTATATCCATCAACAATTCCTACAATGATCAACATACTGACATTCTTGTTTTATCCATCCTCCTCACTGTGAATTCTTTCTTAATTCACCCCCTTTATAATTTCTTTGAAATATTTGATCCAAACATTCCTTCTTTCTTGAAATGCCTTCTTAACTTCTGAATCTTTACAGTCCCAGAAACTTTTCTTAAATTTTGAATTATTTCTTCTTAAGTGGGAAAAAATAGAGAGGGAGAGAGATACTTCCTTTTGTTTTTCATTCTTTGTTTTTTTTTAAAATTTATTCTAATTTGTTATACATGATGGCAGAATGCAATTCATTTTGTATTACACATATAGAGCACAACAGATACCTTCTCTTATGGATATGTATATAATTAAGAAGTGTGAGTGACCCATACCTCCCAGGCCAATTTCTGGAATAAAAGTTGGATCCCTCTGACCAGGTACAGCTGTTAGGAAAACAGAGAATAGCATGTTAGGGAAGGGAGAGATCAGTATGGATTGTTGGCACCTGGCTTGGAAGGAAGAGCGCCTTTTCCTTCGAAGTAAAGCATACTTTAAGTTTTGCGAACTTTCCTAAAGAGTTTATTCCATTGGTCATATGTATTAACACTAAACAAACGTTATACCATGACCTATTCATTCCAGTTCCACCTAACTATTTAGTCAGCTTTTGCATCACTGTGATTAGAATATCGGACAAGAGCAACTCAAAGGAGGGGAAGTTTATTTGGGGCTCACAGTTTCAGAGGCCTTGTTCGATAGACGGTCAGCTCTATTGCCCTGGGCCTGAGGTGAGGCAGCATATCATGGGGGAAGTCCCTAGTGGAGGAATGCCGCTCAGCTCTTGGTGTGGTCAGGAAGCAAAGAGAAAGAGAAAAGGGGAAAGGACACAGGGAAGATGCACCTTTCCTAGGCATGTCCCCAGTGACCCACCTCTTCCAGCCATGCCCCACCTCCCCACAGTTACCATGCACTCAGTCCATTCAAACTAGGATGACTAATTAGGTGACTGGTCTCATAATAATCTCACCTCTGAATATTCTTGAATTAACTGGAGCTTTGAGGGGACACCTCATATCCAAACTATAAAAATAATAGAAAAATTAGTACATATTTCTGCAAAAAGACATACACAAAAATTGGCCATAGAAACTTTATTCAAAATTGCTACAAATGGTAGCTGGACCTGGTGGTGCATGCCTGTATTCCCAGCGGCTTGGGAGGCTCAGGCAGGAGGATCACGAGTTCAAGGCCAGTTTCAGCAAAAGTGAAGTACTAAGCATCTCAGTGAGACCCTGTCTCTAAATAAAATACAAAAAGGACTGAAGATGTGGCTCAGTTGTTGAGTGCTCTGAAGTTTAATCCCCAGTACTGCCTGCCCCCTTCCCCCCAAATTGCTACAAATGTAAATAGCCTAAATGTCTGTTAACAGGAGAATGTTGAAGCAAAATGAAGTGAATTCATATAGTGGAATTCTATACAACATAAGAAATTATTAATATGTGCAACAACGTGGACAAATAATATACACCAAAGTCCATACTATATAATTCCATTTATATGAATTTTAATAATAGGCAAAAGTTATCTACAGTATTAGAATCATCATTACCTCTGGGAAAGACAGTATGAATTGGGAAGGGGAAGAAGATGTTGAGAAATGTTTCTTAACTTGATCCGAGTTATATCAGTGTATGAATTTGGCATATTTCCCCATATCATTTAAATGGAATCAAGCAATGTATATTCTTTGTCCATAGAAGTCATGCACCATAACTGTAACTGTGGGGAGGTGGGGCATGGCTGGAAGAGGTGGGTCACTGGGGACATGCCTAGGAAAGGTGCATGACTTGACCTGGTTCATGGTTATACAAATGGATATGTATGTAAAAATTATTAGATTGTACACTTAAAATCAGTACACTTTATATATCTATAATTTTATCTTTTGAAAGATATGTATCTCATAATTTTATTTTTTTAAAAGAGTCCATTGTCGGGGAAGATTTGGGTAGGTGATTAATGTTATAGTCGACTTCTAAGGATAAGGCCTCATAAAAAATACTGGTCATTGAGTTATAATCACAAAATTGAAAGAACATAGTTAGTTCTTTTTCTTTTTTTTTTTGGTGTGGGTATAATCAAAGCCAGGGCTTTGTGCATGTTAGTTGCATGCTCTATTACTCAACTAAATCCTTAGTCCCATGATGAATTCTTAAAACAGAACTGAGTATCATATAATATGATTTTTAGTAATCACTCATTAAATATTAGGGAGTGAAGAGAAGAAACTGTGACCTTTGCAGCAGTTGTCAGTGAGGCTGGAGAGGCTGGGATTCACAGAATGGGTCCCAGGTGAGAAGAGGGCACTGGTGTTACAGAACTAGTTCTTTATTGGAAGTCCTGACATTGCTGTTCATTTGGAAAGTCTTTCTTGATGGCCTCTGTGATGACCTTTTTGAGACATCTCATCTAGACTTTAATCACCACCTTCGCAAAAGCCATAAGTACAGAGGCTCAGACAGAACAGCACACAGATAGTCATTGCCCACTTAATGGCCTCCCAAAGGCAAACACTCTTTTACCACTGCAGGAAGCCAATTTCAGTGCTTGACCTTCTATCTTTATTCTGCTAGTTTCACATTTAGTGGCATTACCATGAGGGGTTTCACTTATTTCCACTTACAAACTGGCATTTGAATGAAATGCACCCATCTCTTTGCACTGCAGAGCCTCATTTTGCCTTAAAGTGGTTGGTTTGTAAGTTGGCATCTTCTCACATACGTATGACAAAAAGGCTATTGCAGAAACATATTGTGAGTACGAGTCCGGGTGTTCTGTTCATCCAGCTTGTTATACTAGGTAAGATTTTAAAAAGCCATGTTTATGTAAGTATGAACTGGAATTCTTCCCTTAGAGGTCATGTTATTAAGCAATTATTCCTTCTTCCTCTGCAGTGGCTGTGCACCTGCCTAGCTGCTTTACACGGACTCATTAATGTTTATGGAGACATTTTTATTTCCTTCAAGTTTTACAATTATCAATGTGTTTAAACAGGTTACCAGTAACCAACCCCAAAGAAATGGCCATCTAAGAACTGACAAAGAAGTTTAAATAATTTTAAAAAAGAAACTCAGTGGTTTACAAGTGCACACAGAGAGAAAACTCAATGAAATCAGGACAATAATGCAGGAAGGAATTGAGAAGTAAGTAGTGCTGGAGCTACCTCAATACACTACTAGCCCTGGTCATACCATGTGCATCTTCTACAAGGAACTGGCACCTATCATCAAATGTGCTCCGGTACACTGGTCTCAGCACTCACTGATGCCACCATGTTTGTTCACACAGGCTCACTGGACCATGGGTCCAGGTAACCTTCTGAAGCTGATTATACATACCTAAGGGATCAAACTCCTGCCACAGTTGGAACTGCTGCCCACTACACTGGACCCTTGTGCTTCTACCATATCATACTGTATACACCTGGATGCCCCCTAGACCAGGCTCTTGTCATAACTATATTTGTGCTCATGAGCCCACTAGTTCCAACCTCTGTGTGACCTTGGAACTAGTGTTTCTTGACATGGATCAGAACCTGGAGCTGCCATGCTCTGCCATGTGGCACCCTTATCCTCACCTATGGGAGGAGGACTCTCCCTTCCTAGGCCAGTCCTTTAAGTTAGGAAGGGGTGGTTCCTTCTTCAAATATGAAGGTAACAATATAAGACTGTCTGTTAACAAGAATATGAAACAAGAATACTATACAAGAATATGAAACACCAGGGAAATTAATATAATAACATGTGTAAGTGCCGTATTATGAGCTTATGGACCGGCCTAGGAAGAGAAAGGCCTCCTGCAATGGGTGGGGCTGAGAGTGCCATCTGGGTCCCACTAATCGCTCATAATAACTTACCAGTAACCAATCCCAAAGAACTTAAGATCTATGAATTGCTAAAAAAAAAGAAAAGAAAAAGAAAAAAAGCTCAGTAGGTGACAAGAGCACACAGACAGAAAACTCAATGAAATCAGGATAATGATATATGAACAAAGTGAGAAGTTCAACATAGAGGTAGAAATCATAAAAACAATGAAACAAATTCTGAAGCTGAAGAATGCAAAGACTGAAATAAATAATGCAATGGGGAATTTCAACAGCCGACTTGATCAAGTGGAGGAAATAACAGAGCAAACTTAGAAAGATCATATGAAATTGCCCAGATAGAAGATAAAAAGTGAAAGAGTGAGGAAAATCTGTGGGATTATGAGGCATTATAAAGTCTTAAAAAGGAAAAATATTTCTGTCATTTGTAGCAACATGGCTTGAGAATATTATGCCAAGTAAAATAAGCCAGACACAGAAAAAAAAAATACTTTGTGATTTTCCTTATATGTAGAATCTAAAAAAGTTGAATTCATACAAATAGAGAATATAATGGTGGTAACTAGGGCAGAGGGTGGGGTGTTGGGGAAACAGGGAGTTGTTGATGAAAGGGTACAAAGGGGGCTGGGGATGTGGCTCAAGCGGTAGCGGGCTCGCCTGGCATGCGTGCGGCCCGGGTTCGATCCTCAGCACCACATACAAACAAAGATGTTGCGCCTGCCGAAAAACTAAAAAATAAATATTAAAAAAAATTCTCTCTCTCTCTCTCTCTCTCTCTCTCTCTCTACTCTCTCTTAAGAAAAAAAAAAAGAAAGGGTACAAAGTTTCAGTTATGTAGGATGAAAAAGTTCTAAAGATCTAATGACTTATCGCTAATAATGCTGCATAATATATACTTAAAATTCGTGGAGATAGTACAACTTTAATGTTTCCTCTGCAAACAGTAGTCCCCCAAACAAGGCAACTATCTGAGGTGATGGATATGTTAATTAGTTTAACTGTAAAAATAATTTCACACTGAATATTATGTGTGAATTGTGTATCAAAATATTATACATTTTAAACATATACAATTTTATTTTAAAAAAATAGTTAAGCGAGTTCCTTCTGCCCTTCATTGAAGTTCTTCTATTGTTAACATGCTATATAACCATAGTGTCATGATTTAAATCAGGAAAACAACGTAGACACAAATCTAAGCTAATCTCCAGCCTTACTTGAAATTCCCACCAATGTCCTTTTCCTGGTTCAGGGTCCAGACCAGGATGCCACACTTCATTTGGTTTGTCTCCTTGGTCTCGCCAATCTGTAACAATTCCTCAGCCTCTTTTTGTCTTTTATGGCATTGACACTTTTGGGGATTCCTGGTGAGGTTATTTCACAGAAATCCCCCTCAATTGGTTTATGTCTTATGTTTTCTCATGATTTGATTGAAATTATACATTATTTTTGTAGAATTGAATCACAAGTGAATCACAAAAGTGATGTTAATTTTTTTTTTAGTATATAATATCAGGAAGTATCTGATATTATTGTTGTATATATTTTTTTATATTTTATTTTTGTGGGACTGGAGATTAAAACCCAGAGGCACTCTACCACTGAGCTACATTATTAGCCATTTTTATTTTTTCTTTTGAGATGGGGATCTCACTAAGTTGTAGAGACTGGCCTGGAACTTGTGATCTTCCTGCCTCTACTTTTCCCGAGTAGCTGGGATTACAGATGTGTGCCATTGTACCTGGCTTGATGTTTTATTTTGGGGATTTTAACTTTGACCACTTGGTTAACGTGATGCAAGTTATGATTTTTTTTCTTGGGGGTGGGGAGTACTGGAGATTGAACTTAGGGACACCCAACCACTGAGCCACATTCCCAGCCATATTTTGTATTTTATTTAGAGACAGGGTCTCACTGAGTTGTTTAGTACCTCGCTTTTGCCGAGGCTGGCTTTGAACTCACAATCCACATGCCTCAGCCTTCCAAGCTGTTGGGATTACAGGCATGCACTGCCGTGCATGGTTTGCAAGTTGTTTCTTTTTTTTTTTAATTGGTTGTTCAAAACATTACAAAGCTCTTGACATATCATATTTCATACATTAGATTCAAGTGGGTTATAAACTCCCATTTTTACCCCAAATATAGATTGCAGAATCACATCGGTTACACATCCACATTTTTACATAATGCCATATTAATAACTGTTGTATTCTGCTACCTTTCCTATCCTCTACTATCCCCCCTCCACTCCCCTCCCATCTTCTCTCTCTACCCCATCTACTGTAATTCATTTCTCTCCTTGTTTTTTTCCCATTCCCCTCACAGCCTCTTATATGTAATTTTGTATAACAATGAGGGTCTCCTTCCATTTCCATGCAATTTCACTTTTCTCTCCCTTTCCCTCCCACCTCATGTCTCTGTTAAATGTTAATCTTTTCCTCCTGCTCTTCCTCCCTGTTCTGTTCTTAGTTGCTCTCATTATATCAAAGAAGACATTTGGCATTTATTTTTTAAGGATTGGCTAGCTTCACTTAGCATAATCTGCTCTAGTGCCATCCATTTCCCTGCAAATTTCATGATTTTGTCATTTTTTAGTGCTGCGTAATACTCCATGGTGTATAAATGCCACATTTTTTTTATCCATTCATCTATTGAAGGGCATTTGGGTTGGTTCCACAGTCTAGCTATTGTGAATTGTGCTGCTATGAACATCGATGTGGCAGTATCCTTGTAGTACGCTCTTTTAAGGTCTTCAGGAAATAGTCCGAGAAGGGCAATAGCTGGGTCAAATGGTGGTTCCATTCCCAGCTTTCCCAGGAATCTCCATACCGCTTTCTAAATTGGCTGCACCAATTTGCAGTCCCACCAGCAATGTACAAGTGTACCCTTTTCCCCACATCCTCGCCAGCACTTGTTGTTGTTTGACTTCATAATGGCTGCCAATCTTACTGGAGTGAGATGGTATCTTAGGGTGGTTTTGATTTGCATTTCTCTGACTGCTAGAGATGGTGAGCATTTTTCCATGTACTTGTTGATTGATTGTATGTCCTCCTCTGAGAAGTGCCTGTTCAGGTCGTTGGCCCATTTGTTGATGGGGTTATTTGTTATCTTATTGTCTAATTTTTTGAGTTCTTTGTATACTCTGGATATTAGGGCTTTATCTTAAGTGTGAGGAGTAAAGATTTGTTCCCAGGATGTAGGCTCCCTATTTACCACTCTTATTGTTTCTCTTGCTGAGAAAAAACTTTTTAGTTTAAGTAAGTCCCATTTGTTGATTCTTGTTATTAACTCTTGTGCTATGGGTGTCCTATTAAGGAATTTGGAGCCCGACCCCACAATATGTAGATCGAAGCCAACTTTTTCTTCTATCAGACGCAGAGTCTCTGATTTGATATCAAGCTCCTTGATCCACTTTGAGTTAACTTTTGTGCATGGCAAGAGAAAGGGATTCAGTTTCATTTTGTTGCATATGGATTTCCAGTTTTCCCAGCACCATTTGTTGAAATGCTATCCTTCCTCCATTTCATGCTTTTAGCCCCTTTATCAAATATAAGATAGTTGTAACTTTGTGGATTAGTCTCTGTGTCCTTTATTCTGTACCATTGGTCCACCTGCTTGTTTTGGTACCAGTACCATGCTGTTTTTGTTACTATTGCTCTGTAATATAGTTTGAAATCTGGTATCGCTATACTGCCTGATTCACACTTCCTGCTTAGAGTAAGGCTACTCTAACACGATTCTTCGCATTCCATTTTGCTTTTGCTATTCTGGATCTTTTATTTTTCCATATGAATTTCATGATTGCTTTCTCTATTTCTACAAGAAATGCCGTTGGGATTTTGATTGGCATTGCATTAAACCTATAGAGAACTTTTGGTAATATCGCCATTTTGATGATGTTAGTTCTGCCTATCCATGAACAGGGTATATTTTTCCATCTTCTAAGATCTTCTTCTATTTCTCTCTTTAGGGTTCCATAGTTTTCATTGTATAAATCTTTCACCTCTTTTGTTAGGTTGATTCCCAAGTATTTTATTTTATTTTTTTGAGGATATTGTGAATGGAGTGTTTTTCCTCATTTCCGTTTCAGAAGTTTTGTCGCTGATGTACAGAAATGCCTTTGATTTATGCACGTTGATTTTATATCCTGCCACTTTGCTGAATTCATTTATTAGTTCTAGTAGTTTTTTTGTAGACCCTTTTGGGTCTTCTAGGTATAGAATCATGTCATCCGCAAATAGTGATAATTTAAGTTCTTCTTTTCCTATTTTTATACCTTTAATTTCTTTCATCTGTCTAATTGCTCTGGCCAGTGTTTTGAGAACTATATTGAATAGAAGTGGTGATAGAGGGCATCCCTGTCTTGTTTCAGATTTTAGGGGGAATGCCTTCAATTTTTCTCCATTCAGAATGATGCTAGCCTGAGGCTTAGCATAGATAGCTTTTACAATATTGAGGTAAGTTCCTGTTATCCCTAGTTTTTCTAATGTTTTGAACATAAAGGGATGCTGTACTTTGTCGAATGCTTTTTCTGCATCTATCGAGATGATCATATGGTTCTTATCTTTGAGTCTATTGTTGTGTTGAATAACATTTATTGATTTCCGTATATTGAACCAGCCTTGCATCCCAGGGATGAATCCTACTTGATCATGGTGCACAATTTTTTTGATGTGTTTTTGTATCTGATTTGCCAGAATTTTATTGAGGATTTTTGCATCTAGGTTCATTAGAGATATTGGTCTGTAGTTTTCTTTCTTTGAAGTGTCTTTGTCTGGTTTCGGAATCAGGGTGATGTTGGCCTCGTAGAATGAATTTGGAAGAGCTCCCTCTTTTTCTATTTCCTGAAATAACTTGAAAAGTATTGGTATTAATTCTTCTTTAAAGGTTTTGTAAAACTCTGCTGTATACCCATCCGGTCCTGGGCTTTTCTTGGTTGGTAGTCTTTTGATTGCTTCTTCTATTTCATCCATTGATATTGGTCTGTTCAAATTGTGTGTATCCTCCTGACTCAGTCTGGGCAAATCATATGACTTAAGAAATTCATCGATGTCTTCAGTATCTTCTATTTTATTGGAATATAGTTTTTCAAAATAATTTCTAATTGTCTTTCGTATTTCTGTAGCATCTGTTGTGATATTACTTTTTTCATCCCGTATGTTAGTAATTTGAGTTTCCTCTCTTCTTCTCTTCGTTAGCATGGCTAAGGGCCTGTCTATCTTATTTATTTTTTCAAAGAACCAACTTTTAGTTTTATCAATTTTTTCAATAGTTTCTTTTGTTTCAATTTCATTGATTTCCGCTCTGATTTTAATTATTTCTTGCCTTCTACTTCTTTTGCTGTTGTTTTGCTCGTCCTTTTCTGGGGCTTTGAGATGAAGTTTGAGCTCATTTATTTGTTGGTTTTTTTCTTTTTTTGAGGAATGATCTCCAGGCGATGAATTTCCCTCTTAAAACTGCCTTCATTGTGTCCCATAGATTCCGATATGTTGTGTCTGTATTTTCATTTATCTCTAAGAATTCTTTGATTTCCTCCTTTATGTCTTCTGTAACCCATTGATCATTCAGTAAAATATTGTTCATTTTCCATGTGATGTAGGATTTTTCCTTCCTTGTTTTATCATTGATTTCCAGTTTGATTCCATTATGATCAGATAAAATGCATGGTATTATCTCTACCCCTTTATATTTACTGAGGTTTGCCCTATGGCATAATATATGGTCTATTTTTGAGAAGGACCCATGTGCTACTGAGAAAAAAGTATATCCACTTGATGATGATTGATATATTCTATATATGTCAGTTAAGTCTAGTTTAGGGTTCTATAGTGATTGTGATATTGTGATATTGAGTTCTATAGTTTCTTTATTCAACTTTTGTTTGGAGGATCTGTCCAATGGTTAGAGAGGTGTGCTGAAGTCACCCATAATTATTGTGTTGTGGTCTATTTGATTCTTGAACTTGAGGAGAATTTGTTTTATGAACGTCAAAGCACCATTATTTGGTGCATAAATATTCATAATTGTTATGTCTTGTTGGTGAATGGTTCCCTTTAACAGTATATAATGTCCTTCCTTATTCCTTTTGATTAACTTAGTCTTGAAGTCGATTTTATTCGATATGAGGATGGCCACCCCTGCTTGCTTATGAGGACCGTGTGCATGGTATATTTTTTCCCAACCTTTCACCTTCAGCCTGTGTATGTCTTTTCCAGTCAGATGTGTCTCCTGGAGGCAGCATATTGTTGGATTTGTTTTTTTAATCCATGTTACCAGCTTATGCCGCTTTATTGGAGAGTTTAAGCCATTAACATTTAGAGTTACTATTGATATATGGTTTGTACTTCCAGCCATGTTTGATTATTTATCATTTTTTAAAAATTTTGTTTGTTGCTCCATGATTAGCTTTCCCCCGCCCTCTGTCTTTACTGAGGCACTTCCCACTGATGGTTTTGGTTATTGTTTTTCATTTCTTCCATGTGTAATGTTTTGCTCAAGATGCTTTGCAATGATGGTTTTCTGGCTGCAAATTCTTTTAACTTTTGTTTATCATGAAAGATTTTTATTTCATTGTCATACCTGAAGCTTAATTTTGCTGGATACAGAATTCTTGGTTGGCATCCATTGTCTTTCAGTGTTTGAAATACGTTGTTCCAGAATCTTTTCGCTTTCAGCCACTGTGATGAAAAATCCATTGTTAACCTTATTGGTTTACCCCTGAATGTAATCTGCCTCCTTTCTCTTGTAGCTTTTAATATTTTCTCTTTGTTCTCTATATTGGATATCTTCATAACAATGTGTCTTGGCATTGGTCTACTGTGATTTTGTATGCTCGGTGTCCTGTATGCATCTACAATTTGTATATCCGTTTCCTTTTTTATTTCTGGAAAGCTTTCTGTAATTATTTCATTCAGCAGGTTACTCATTCCCTTGGTTTGAACCTCTATACCTTC
Organism: Callospermophilus lateralis; assembly: GCF_048772815.1. Lineage (NCBI taxonomy): Eukaryota > Metazoa > Chordata > Mammalia > Rodentia > Sciuridae > Callospermophilus > Callospermophilus lateralis. Next base: position 185,159,080 of record NC_135305.1, on the reverse strand, counting down.
CTCTGTCCCGATGACTCTTAAGTTTTTTTTTTTTTTATGTTATCCCATATCTCTTGGATGTTTTACTCGTGATTGTTTACCAGCCTTTCTGAGTTGGCTAGACTCTTTTTAAGATGATATATTTTGTCTTCATTATCTGACGTTCTGGCTTCTACTTGCTCCACTCTGTTAGTGATACTCTCATTTGAGTTTTTAATTTGGTTTATAGTTTCCTTCATTTCTAGAATTATTGTTTGATTTGTTTAATAATCTCTATCTCCTGATAAAGATGCTTATTTGCTTCTTTTATTTGTTTATGTAATTTATTTTCAATGTGTTCTTTCACTGTTTGAATTTGCTGTCTCATATCCTCTTTAAGGTTCCATTCCATCTGTCTAAGGTATTCCTTGAATTCTTTATTTGACCATTTTTCTGATGCCTCTAGGTCCTCCTGAATATTTAGGCTGTCCTGCATTGTTTGTACTCCTTTTCTTCCTTGCTTTTTCATGCTGTTCATGTTATTTCTTGTTCTGTTTGACTGCTGAGTTACTGTTTACTCCTATAAATTTATTTGATGCTTGGGAGGAAAGGTATTAGAAGTGAAGGGAAGAGGTCACTAAAGAGAATGAGAGGAAGCAGGTAGAATTCAAGGATGGGGGAATAAGAAAATTGAAAAGAAATGAAAACAAAAGATAAAATTAGAAAAAAAGAAAAAATAATAATAAAAAAATAAAAATTAAAAAAATTAAAAAACAACAACAATAAAAAAATGTAAATGAAAAAAAAACCCAAATTAAAAAAAATAATAATAAATGCAGTCTTAAGGTTTGATTAACTTCTCTTCCAGTAGGTGGAGCTGTGCCCTCTGGGCCAAGCTTCTCCTCTCAAAAGGCAGGAACCAATCACTGTGCAGCAGCTCCTCCTCCCAGACTGGTCGGGTCTCCAATCCTGGGTGCCTAGCGCCTTCTCTTGTGACTAGTCACTTCCCCACTTTTCCTCAAGTCAGGCCCCGCTCACTGGTGACGCTCACCACAATACTGGCTACATGCCAGGTCTGGTGCTCCCGGGAGCCCTGTTTTCATGAACGACTGGGCACACTCTCCCTGTTTGCCGTTAGCTCAGATCCTAAGTTTGTATATCTTGGGGCTGAGAACCCTCAGCGAATTTTGCTTGCCCTCTGGTAGCCACGCCCCCGGTAGCTGGTGCAAGAGACCTCAGTTGTCAGCACTGGTGGGAGCGGTAGCCGGGAGTTCCGCTCCACGGGTCCCGCGCCACTCCTGATTCCCTGGGTCTGGCTATCACGCTCATGGGAGAGATGGGAGGGGCCCTTAAGGTTTTCCCGCTGTGTGGAGAGGGAAGGCTAGGGGATTACACACCTGTTGCCCCTGGTTTCAATGAAGTTATGTCCTCTGCCGCATTCTGGTGACATCAGTTCTCTGCCATGGTGGTATCCATGCAAATGGCGACAGTTTGTTCCCTTTGCCGGGTGACCAATGCAGCGGGTGGGTCCTGACTGGCTCTCCCAAGCCCCGTTTCAATCCTGTGGCCACTGCCTATGAAGGCTCGATTGGCATTAACCTCCGTAGGATCAGAAGGGCCGACCAGTTGTTTCAGTGGGATCGTTTAGTGCTGAGTCACAGCAGTTTGTCTGGGAGAAGCAGGTGAACAGGAGCTTGAATTCCTGCAAGTTACGTTTCTACATTGAAAATTCGTACTTTTTTCTTTGTACTTAATAAATATCTTGTGAAGAGTCATATTGAGATGATGGGCTCAGTCAGCTCTCATTTTAGAATCATGGTTGCCTTCCAGCTTAAATCAAAATAGTCCTGCATGGTCTGTTGGCTAAGAACAGTCATTTGTTGTCCTTTGTGGATTTTGTCAGATACTTTGTTGGAGGGAAGTAGTTGGCGTAAGACAGGATTTGAGTTTTTCTAAATCCCATGGTCTAACACTGTTTTTTTTATCACTCCTTTCAATTCCCATGAGACCTTTAAGATTTTATCAAAATAATCAACAATTAGAAAGTCACCTTAATTTTGTGCACTTTATTTGCCCATTTGGATAGGTAGAACAAAAACAAAACAAAACAAAAAGAAAAACAGAACCACTAAACTTTTGCGTCCCTTTTCTTGACTCTGACTCATTTCTTTTGCCAGTGAGAAAGAATTCCGTGGAAGAATAAATGGAATAAAGCATGTACATGGAGAAATGAAATTCCCAGAATAGGGGGCAGATGGAAAGGTCCCATTGAGCAATATAAATATGTATTTTAAGTCCATATTTAGACATAGCAATTAAAATTAAGAATAGCAAAGATGGTGCAAAAATATTATGTGTCAAACAGTTTTTCTCACTGGGCAATGTGTAGTAAGGGCTGTGTGTTCATTCAACAGACTTTGGAGTATTTCCTATGTACCAAGCATTGTGTCAGGTGGTTAGGGATTTAGAAGCCCATGAGAGATGCTTGCTGCAATCACCTTGGGCTTCTTTAGCAATATACCAAAGACAAGAGGAACTTATTTCTCATCGTTCTGGAGGCTAAGAAGTCCAAGATCAAGGTACTGGCAAGGTAGGTTTATTCTCTGGTCTCTTCTCTCGGTTTTTCTGTAGCTGCCGGCTTGCTGTGGGTGCACATGCCCTCTTCCTTGTGCATTGGGGAGTGGGGAGAACAAGATGAGTCTTACAAGGGTACTAAGTCCATGAGAGCATCTCACCCCCCACAACCTCATCTACCACATTGACCTCCCAAAGCCTCCTCTTTGAACTTGAGATTCTCCTGCCTCAGCCTCCCAAGTTGCTGGGAGTACAGGTGTGCACCACCAAGCACATACTTTCTTCTCCTTCTCCTTCTTTTTCTCCTTCATCACTCTGCAGCTAGAGCTTCAATACATGAATTATGGAGGGATACAATTTAGTCCATAGTAATGATCCATGCCTTCAAGAAACTGTCTGGGCAGAGCAATAGACATGACAGTGAATGGCTGCATCCACAGGCTAATGAATGGAATAACAGAGTATACACGTTGTCAGTTGGGGCTGCCAGAGGAGGCAACCAGCTGGGTCAAGTGTTGTAACCCATTGAAGTGAGAAATCCAGAAGTGAAAAAGTAACATATGAAGAATTGTTTTTCTCTTTTCAGAATACAGTTTTAAAAATTTTCTTTAAATAAGATGTGAACACGAAAGACTGGTAGTGGGAAAAACAGGTGTGAGGTGTGTTAGCTGAAGTCCGGCTCCCGAGGTTAACAAGAGGTTGCTGGAGTGAGGCCCAAAGGACCACATGATTTCTGGAATACTTTCAATTATAAGCAAGTCACGAAATCACAGACTAGAGAAATATTTCTAAATATCTCTGTATTTCACCTATATCTGCAAGGGAGAAAAAAAAGAAGCACCAAAGAAAGTATGTAGACTTGAGGGAACAGACTTTCTTTTCTTTTTTTTCCCCCTTCCTTCTTATACTGGGGATTGAACTAGGTGAGTTAACTACTGAGCCACATTCCCAATCCTTTTCATTTCTCATTTTGAAACAGGGTCTTACTAAGTTCCTTAGGGCCTTGCTAAATTGCCAAGGCTGGCTTTGAACTTGAGATTCTCCTGCCTCAGCCTCCCAAGTTGCTGGGATTACAGGTGTGCACCGCCAAGCACATACTTTCTTCTCCGTCTTCTCCTTCTCCTTCTTTTTCTCCTTCACCTTCTCCTTCTCCTTCTCTTCTTACCAGGGATTGAACTCAGGGGCATTTGACCACTGAGCCACATCCCCAGCCCTGTTTTGCATTTTATTTAGAGACAAGGTCTCACTAGGTTGCTTAGCACCTCACTTTTGCTGAGGCTGGCTTTGAACTTGTGATCCTCCTGCCTCAGCCTCCTGAGCCACTGGGTTTACAGGCATGTGCCACTGCCCGCTCACATTATTTCTTAATAGAGTGGTTTGAGTTGTCCTTATATAACCTTTATTTACAAAAGCAACAGGAATTAATTGGTTTGAATTGTTAATAAATGCAGCAAACTCTTTTGTGACTAAAATCTGTAAGGTGATATTTAGATAAAACCTTTTTAAAAATATTTATGTTTTAGTTATAGGTGGACACAATATTTTATTTTTATGTGGTGCTGGGGATCAAAACCTGTGCCTCACACATGGTAGGTGATCACTCTACCTCTGAGCCACAACACCAGCCCTAGATAAAAGTTTTGTTTTTTTTGTTATTTAGCTTTTGATTTTTGAAGAAAGATATCACTAATACTAAAGATAATTTAAAGTTCCATAAAACAATGTAGGTGGAGGCAAATATCCTCAACCAACTCATACAAGGGGCATAATTGTATAAATAGCAGACTTCAGACGAAACTGAAATAACAAGAATATTCTACAACCTGTAGCTCACTGCATAGGTCCTAAAATACTGGTCTTATTTCCACTCATGATACTAAAGGGAACTGGACATATTAGATTTCACATTGTTAAAGTGGATTCCCATGATAGTCATGTAGTGACAAGTTGACACAGTGGAAATGAAGAGGAAAAATTCTCTGGTGAGGTATTGTGCCTTCACAGTCCAATCTAATTTCAGGAAAAAACTGCACAAATGTTTTTTAAATAGCATAAACAAAATCCTAACATCACATCATGTGGCACTTATGAATAAATGAGAGGACAATTTGTTATCATCTTCTGTTAGGTTTTTTTGATTCTAAGGTGGGTGTATACATGTATATATGTTCATATACTTACTTGATACCTTGCATGTCTCCTCTCTGGTGATCATACTGGGACATAATACTATTTTAGCTATTTTCACCTTATCAAGGATAAGTTGATCATGTTATCTAGCTTAAAAAACAGAGCTATTGTGCTTATATTTTGAACAATGAAAAGGTAAGTTTTTTTTTTGTACTGGGGATTGAACCCAGCGGTGCTTTACTACTGAGTTATATCCAGGGTCTTGCTAAGTTGCTGAGGCTGGACTCAAAATTGCTATCCTCCTGCTTTAGCCTGCTAGTTGTTGGGATTACAGGCATGTGTCACTATGTCCTGGGGAAAGGTAAGTCTTGCAAAGAATAAATGAGGAATATGGACAAGATTTTTTTTTTTTTTTTTTTTTTTTTTTTTTTTTTTTTTAGGAAACATAGTAAAGCAAAATTGCAAAATTTGCTTTTATCTCCTCTTTCTGAAGACACTTTCCTTTCCACAGTCATTATAGGCTGGAATGTCATGTTGCTTAATTATGATCACTTAATTTATGCAAATATATAACAATGTGCTTTACTTCCTAAAAGCATGTGTATTTTTAACAATAATAATAACAATGATGATGAGCTAATTTAACACTAAGAGGCATTACTATCATTACCCTCAAGACTTTGGGGAAAGATTCTTGAACAGGAAATCTTCAGGAGATCCAGGGCAGGCCATATACAGTTACTTCAACTGGAATCCCTTCGTAGGCAGAAGTTCAAAGGACAGGGAAGCTGAATGTGTTGGGAGAAGAGACTAATAGTAGCAATAATAATATTGAGAAGACAGACATGGCAGACTCTAAACACAAATACAAATGGAGAAAAGGAAAAGTAGGGTGATGTTGTTGGAAAAATAATTTTTGTTGTGGAGACTGGTAATGCTTATTTTCAGATCTTTGAAAGATAAGGTTTTTTTTTTTCCTTTCAGATTTTATGATGCATTGCTTAGATTCAAGAGTGTTCATTACAGATCCAGAGCACATCCCTGAGGCCTTCTGAGATGAGGCCAGGCGAACTGGAACTTAGTCTTCTCTACTTATCCCTTAGCTATGGTATTTTTCCAACCAACATATGTGTCCTTTGGATACTCTAACTGTGAATATTTAAAAAAAATTATTGTATGAAACTTGAAAATTCAGACAAGAAAACTGTAAAATGAAACTCTTGTACCAGCTTCACCCAGTTTCAACAATCATCAACATTTGTTGGTCCTCTTTCATTCACACATAATCCTCTCTTCACTCTCCTTAAACTAAAGTACTTTGAAGCAAATCCCAAATAGTATGTCATTTCTCTTTAAGTATCTCAGTTAAACAACGGCCATCTTAATAAACATAGGAATGAGTATAAAGTATGATATAGCTTACACTTACTGAATTCTGTATTCAGAACTCTATCTGAAGCACTTTGTATTGTGCTCTTTCAGGGCACTCTTTGCCATCCCATGAGCTAGGCAGGATCCTGCTCACTTTCTGATGAGGAAACTGGAAGCAGTAAACAGGAGCAGTAAATTGCCAAAGGTCACACAGCCAGGAGGCGATTCAAATGTTCTTTGCCTCTCCAGAGCTTGTGTCCTTAACCATTGTATAAAAATACTTCATTCATATTGTCTTCTGAAGGCAGACCCCCAAAGGAACACTCTTGCATGTATGGAAGAAATGTTTGGAGGAAAGAAAGAAAGAAAGAAAGAAAGAAAGGAAGAAAGGAAGGAAGGAAGGAAGGAAGGAAGGAAGGAAGAAAGAAAGAAAGAAATGTTTTACATAAAACAATTTATTCTATTGCTTAGTGGCTTTGGAGTCATATGGCTTTAGTTTGGGCACATTGTCCTATTTACAAAATTTACAAAACCCTAGATGTAACTCAGCATATTGTCCTTTCTGGTTAGAATTCGAGCTAGTTGCTCTTGCTCTGAATCTCAGTTTTCTCATCAATTACTGTCAACATTCAATGACAAGCTTGACAGAGAAGAGTTCACCTTCTGCAGACTTGAATGGAGTGTATGTTGGTGTTCTCCCTTCCCTGTTTGTGTCCCTTCTCCCTGTACATTTCACTGAGTATGCTTTTTGCTCCCCTCATACCCCCATTCTCCATGCTCTATAGTGAAGGCTGTGTTTATGTATATATCCCAAGTTTCCTCATTTAACACTCAAACTGTTTTTTTTTTTTTTTTTTTTTAGCCAGTGGGGATTGAACCCACGGGTGCTTGATATTAAGTCACGTCCACAGCCCATTTTAACTTTTTATTTTGATAAATAAACTCGCTAAGTTTTTGAGACTGGTCTCAAACTTGCAATCCTACTGCCTTAGCCTCCTGAGCTGCTGGGATTATAGGCCTGCACCACAGTGCCTGGCCAAACTGTTTTAATTTCCACTTTTTTTTTTTTTTTTTTACCATGTCCCCTATACCTTTTGAAACAGCTGAGGCTGGCTGATCCCTGTGTTACTTTTGTGTACGAGGCTAACTATATTTTCTTGTAAGTTGCCTATAGTACTTTCTGGGAGTTGGCAGGGTATCAATAATCTATCTATTTAGTGACACATTCTCTACAGAATTATGAAGTAGTACGTGCTTCCTGAGCCATGGCACATTTTTTTTGTCATCATTGTGTTGTCAATTTCAGTTAAGGCCAAGAACATCTGATGAATAGATGGAGATGGCCAGAGAAGGGTTGGGTCAGATAGGCGGATGGGCGTTTTGACAGCCTGGCATATTCTTCAAAGCAATTTGTAAGGCTGTTTTAATTACCTTGGCAGCTCTCCTTGAAAGCCTCTCCAAGTTCCTCACATTAAAAAGTCTTCTCATCAGCACAACCAAAATTATCAATGATTAAAATGTCATAAACCTCTCAGCTCTCTGCTGGGCTCATCATATGGATGGACTGGAAGGTTTTTATAGTCTGGGATGTCAAGCTGATTCTCTGGTTGCCATTGGAAACAGTTTAGACCTCTTAAAAACACTGATTAAGCTCTTCAGGTCAATGTAGTTTATTCATGTTGTGACTACTGAATGAATCAAATTGGATTAAAGAATCTTTTATTCAGAATTAGAAGGGGTTTCTTGCCAGAAATTGGCACATTATTAGTTGGTACTGGTAAATTTGCCTAAAGAGATTAAATATCCACGTATGTTGTATAACTCAACCACGTATAGAATTAAATGTAATTCTGACTTTGTCAAGACTTAAGGGAAAAGGAAGAAAAATTACTATGCATTCATGAATACGCATGCACACACACACATGCACACACTTACAGATCTCCCTCGTACTAAAGGATGGCCATATGAAAACTGTGGTTTTCGGGTTTTCCGAGGAAAGATCTTCTAAAACTGGTTATGGCAACAGCCACAGAATTACAAGGCATAGGTGTTGTTAAAATAATGCAGGAATGGGGAAATACCTAGAATTTCACCTGAGGCAAAACAGCAAGACTGGCTGGAGATATAACCACAAGAATGGCATCCTAATTAGAATAAGTTATACTCCATGTATGTATATGTCAAAATATACTCTACTGTCAGGTATATCTACCCCCCCCCCCCCCGCCCCAAAAACAAAAAAACAAAACAAAAAACCAAAAAAACAAAACAAGACTGGCTGGGGAGATGCCAGCAGCAGGAACAAGCCTTGTAGCCCAATTTGTCTCTAGGGCAGGCTTTTCTATATTATTTCCTAACCTGCTGAAAGATCCAGACAGCTGAGATCCGGGGTATGGTTGAGAGATAGAGACAAGAAAGAATAGGTCAGTTATCTATTGCTGCACTATCAACCTGTCCCAAACCCAACACCTTAAAGCAATACTCACTGACTGCTCACAACTCTGTGGGTCAGGAAATTCTGGCAGGACTCAGCAGAGGCAGCTTATCTCTCTGCTCCATATGTTGTTGGCTGAGCTCACTCAAGTACCACTGTTGATCTGAAAGCTGGGGGAGGCTGCGTTGTCTAAGAAGGCCTCATTCACATGCTGTGCTTCCTGTCCTCTAGGTTGCTTCAGTTCTTCTCCATCTGGTCTTTCCTTCCATGCGGTCTCTGTTTCCAACAGGACAGCCTAGAGTGCTTTATAGGGTGGCTCAAGGAAGTTAGAAAGCAGACGTAGAAGCAAGTAAGTTTCTTAAGGGCTGGGCCTGGAACTGACTCAATGTCACTTTTGATACCATCCCAATGGTCAGAACCAGTCATAGCACCAGTCCAGACTGAAGGGAAGGGTAATAGGAGGTGGGAAGGGGAATAGAAAAAATTGGGGCGGTCATCTTTGTGGATCATTTCCAACAGATGGTCATCACATTGATACTACAACAAATCTCCCAGGTGCCTTTGTCTTCTGATAGGGAGCACTGACAAATCTCGTAGGGCTGGGTGGATCCATTTTTTCCTTTCACTGAGAAGGTGGTACCAGAGGAAGGTCCTTACTTAGCCATTCATAATCGGTGCAGCCTTGGGCCCACTTCATAATCTGTGAACATTGCTTTCCTCAACTCTAGTTGGTAATAAATATGACCTACCTCCTGTGGTGGTGCTGAGATGTAACAGAAATTACTTACACAATGTCCAGCAACGTGTTCCGTGAAAACAAGCATTCAATAATATTGATCTCCTGGGAGATTTCTGGGAGAGGCATAACTGTGTACTCATAAGGAGGGCTGTCATGCAATTTATTGTCCATGCTGGGACACTTATGAGTGTAGAAAGAGGTTTGTTAATAATTATGGCAGATAAGAGGTGTAAACAGGAGTATACCAGGCGAACTGGGTTACCCTGGTTATAAGGAACTTATGGATAGGGGCAAGAACAGGAAGGGCAGTGGCTGTTGCTTTCAATGTAAACTTTGCTGTGTTATTTATATTAAATATTTCCTAAATTAGAGGTATCATAAAGCATGAAAAAGCTCGCAAGAGAAAGTCAGAATTAGAACAACTGCAGGATAGGACTGCCTTCTACTAAACTGAATTTCTTTGTTGGTGATGATGTACCTCATGGCAAATTTATCTCCTGTGAATTCACTGGAAAATACCCCACTCCCATTTGCTCCCCAACTGTTTTTGTCTCTACATCTCTTTTCAATCTCTGCTAAGGCATAATTCCAGGAACGAATAATTGGGAGTAAAGCCGGGGGAATACATGTTATCAAGAGTCTGGTTCAGAGGCAATTACATCCTCGTGTATCTTGAATGGGAGTGACGCAGCCATGACAAAAATTCCCACCTTGTACACAGTCAGTTCACATGTGGTTAATGAAAAAAAAAATCAGACCCATAATGTGAATTGAGAACTATTTTGCTTATAGAGGTCTGTAGGAGTGATAGGATCTTATGAATCCATAATAGAGATGGAGACATGGTGGAGGAATAGAATAAGTTGAAACTGAATTAAAATAATCATGATTGCATGTTATCATAATTTCATGCCCAGATGGTTAATGATGTTAAATATCAGGTCCATATCTCTCTTGACCATAATGACTAGCAAGTGTTAATGTCATTTTGTGCTTATACAAAATATGTGTTCAATTTTGTGTTATTTTCTACCATACTCTCCAAGTTTAAGAAAAACAGGAAAGATTTAATTTCTTTGGCAATGCAGGCAACAAATGTATATTGAGGACCTATTATATGTTAGCTACCTCCAATGTATCCTCTAGCATATTAAATTATATTTTTATTGCAAAGTGTAAAAATTAATTTCCTTATCCCTTTCCTTAACAGTATAGATTTTTTTTTGCATATTGAACATCTGTTCCACTTTCCTTCTTGATTTTTTCTCATATTATTTTAAAATATAAATTATTTATGTTTTTGTTATATCTCAAAACAATTTGTATTTAAGAATACAGTTTGTTGGTTTGGGGTTGTAGCTCAGTGGTGGAGCATTTGCCTTGCACATATGAGGTACTGGGTTTGATCTTCAGCACCACATAAAAATAAGTAAGTAAAATAAAGGTATTGTGTCTATCTAAAACTAAAAAATAAAAATATTTATAAAAGGATACAGTTTGCTAATTTATTTACTCCTTATTGCTGGGTTAATTTTTCTTATATAACTTTCAGTATTTATTTCTGCATGCATTTGTATATAAAAAAATCTTTTTAGTTTCAGTTAGGCTGGGGGTGTTTTTTATTTTTCCCCTCAGTCTGAAATGATGGTTTGATGTGGTATAAAATTCTGGGTTGAGAGCTAATTTCCATTAGTGTTCTAGAGGTTTTCATCATCCCTGGCATTTATTCAGTGATGTGCTGGTAAATGTTTTCCAGAGACCAGGGAAAGAACTCTGATTGACAACATTTATCAGTTTTTATGGTATAAATGCTCCCACCATGAATGGTTTCAAGCTACTGACATTTGAATGACAGACTCACAAGACTCCTGGAAATTTAACAGTCAGTTCTGGTGAGTTGATGCAAAGAGTAGGTCCAGCTTACCATGCCATTTACCATTGCTGATTAATCCCCATCAGCATGATTACCTTTTTATTTTAGGTGATTTTATTTTTTGGTAGTTTTCAGGGCTTTCTTTAACTTGATTTTTTAAAATTAGATCTTCATAGTTATACACAGAAGTTGGGTTCATCCCAATAAACTCATACATGCATGGAAATTGATTTAACTTTTGATGGTCTTCAGTTTTAAAGTGACGAGTAAGTGTGGATTTACTTTTATGTATACCATTTCCCACTCAGTGTGCTGTTTTCATCCCAGGACCCAAGTTTGTCTTCAGCTCTTCAAACATTTCAGCAAAATGAAACCATCATTGCTTCTTCCCCATTCCCTGGACTTCTGGTTTCATGTAATTTGGAGAACTCAAAATCTAGCCTCTGTGGTTTTTGTTTATGTTTTCTACATATTATTCTCTGTGTTTTATTTGTTTTCTTCTTCGGCCATATGTATATATTATAATATATGTTATAGTTCCAAGAACGAATAATTGGGAGTAAAGCGGGAGGAATACATGTTATTAAGAGTTTGGTTCAGAGGCATATACTTATATGTAGAATATGTATATGTAATTTTAAGACAATGTCTTCCTAAGTTGTCCAGATTGGTCTCAGAATTGCAATCCTCCTGCCTCAGCTTCCTGAGTAGCTGGAAGTACAGGTATACACCACTACTCCCACCTTCAGCTACTTCTTTATTACTGATTTTTAGACTGATCTTATAGATATATTCTGAGTGATGTCAATCCTTTGCAATTTGTTGAGACCTGCTTTATAAACCAGCCTAATATTTATTTAAATCCTTAGTTCATTTCACTAAAATATTTCTCTCATATTTGGTACAGATTTTATTCTAGTTATCTGTGGCTATATAATGAATCATCCCAAATCTTAGTGACTGAAAACACCATTATTTGTTTTGCACTCAAACCTGCAATTTGAACAGTATTCAGTAGGAGTGGTTTGTCTCTTCCATCTGGTATCAGCTGGAAGGCTTAAATACTGGAGATTGCTTTGTGTCATTCAAGGAATTCATCCATTTCATCTAAGAAGCTAAATATATTGGCAAAGATGTATCCACATATTTCTACTGTTAACAGTAAGGCCGTGGTGATGTACCCTTATTTAATTCCTGATATTTGTCTTTGCATTTCCTCTGCTTCTTGATCAAACTGGCTAGATCTTTGCCAATATTTTTGGACCTTTCAAAGAGACTTATTTTTGTTTTCATTGATTTTTCTCTACTGGTTTTATGTTTTCAACTTTGTTGATTTTGGTTTTCATCTTTTTATCATTTCTTTCTTTTCTGCCTCAAATTTTAAGGTTGAAAACTTAGATTGTTTGGGTTGAGAATGTCCTTCTTTTATACACAAAATTTTAATGCTATCAAGTTCTCTCTAAGCATCGATTTTGTTACATCTCACAAATTTTGATATCTTGTGTTCTCAATTTTACTCAATTGTAAGCATGTGCTAATTTCTGTTAGTAAGTTAAAACCATGGGTTTATTAGGTGTGTTTTTTTTTTAATTTCCAGGATTTCCAAACACTTTTAGTGATTTATTTCAATTTCATTGTGGTTAGAGATATTTTGTATAATTTCCTTTGCTATCGCCCAGTGTCTTAGCTGTAAAAGCTCGGTAGCTTATGAATCAACAGAAATTTATTTCTCACAGTTCTGGAAGTTGGGAAATCCAAGATCAAGCCACCTGCAGATTCAGTGTCTGGTGAGTGCTGCTTTCTAGTTTCTCAGAAGACTTTGTGTGTGTGTGTGTGTGTGTGTGTCCTCACATGGCGAAAGAGCAAAGGGGCTCCCTTGGACATGGTTTATAAGGACACACTTCCCAAAGTCCTGACCTCCTAATACCATTCATTATATTAGGAATAAGGTACCAATATGAAAATTTTGATGTGACCCGTTCATTCTGCAATACCTAGAAAATCTTGTTCCATGTGCACTTGAAAAGGAATGACATTTTGTTAACTTGGGTCTGCTCTCTAAACATCAATTATGTTACACTGGTTAGTAGTGCTATTCAGGTTTTCCTAAAAACTTGCTGAATTTTCAGTCCACATGTTCTGTTGACTTCTGAGAGAGGGTAACAGTGGTCCACCTTACGCTTTGAATATAGCCCTTGCTGCTCTGCTGCGGCAACTTATTTTAAAATGGATGTTTCTTTCTCTTCCTCTCTCCCTGCTTCTCCCTAATCTCTCCTCCTCCCTAATCTTAGGGGAAACATGATTACCTTTCTTCCCTATCTTTGGAAGATTTATCTGACCTTGAGTACACACCACCATAGTAATGAAGTAACCCAAACTTTGGGGATGTGTTATAGTTTGGATGTGAGGTGTCTCCCAAAAGCTCATGTTTGAGATAATGCAAGAAGGTTCAGAGAAGAAATGATTGGGTTGTGACAGCCTTAACCCAATTAGTGAATTAATTCCCTGATAGAGATTAACTGAATGGTAGTGAGAAACTGATGTGACTCCATTTTTAAAAATAAATAAATAACAGCAGCTTCTACCTCAAGGCCTGTCCTAAGGAAGGGGGCGTGACCCTTGTCCTTCGAAAAACCCACAGAGCCCTCCTAAGCACATACCCACCCTGCTGAGTTGTTTGTCTGTAAATAACTGGAGAGGTCTGCAGCGCCAGGTGTCCCTGACTCAGTTAGGCTAGGTGAGGACCCACAGCAACCCCCTAGCAACCTCCAATCAGCATAAGACAGGGAAAATACCTGGGATGCCAGATGACCCCCAAGTAGTTTATGGTAGTTGATAACATGTTGGGAAACCATGTAGTTTAGCATGTACACCCCTCGTGGCCTAAACCAATCAGTTCAAATGAATCCCCCTCTTGTACTAACCAATCACCCCTACCCAACTTGTTCCCGCCAGTGAATGTGCTAATCAATGTTAAGAGTTGTTGTTTGATTTTTCTGAGGTATGGAATGGTTTGCTGTGTGATGTTGTGATGCATGGAGTACCCCCCCAAAACCTATAAAAGCCCACGAACAAAGAACCGGGACTCACTCCCTGGGACCACTGCATCGGAATGGTTGTGAGTCCAGGCTCGAGCTTGCAATAAAGATTCTTGTGTGATTGCATCGGATTTGGCTCCTGGAGGTCTATTGGGGTGCCACGAATCTGGCATTACAGTAACTAAAGGCTGGAGGGTGTGGCTGGAGGAGGTGGGACACTGGGGACATGGCTTTGGGGTCTATATTTTGTATCTGGTGAGTGGAGTCTCTCTCTCTGCTTTCTAATCATCATGTGAGCTGCTTCCCTCTGCCACACTCTTCCTCCACGATGTTCAGTCTCAACTCAAGACTTGAGAAATGGAGACTGCTGTCCAGGGATTGAGATCTCTGAAACTGTGAGCCCTTAAATAAACTTATCTTCCTTTATCATTGTTCTGGTAGGATCTTTAAGTAACAGAAGTGAAAAATCTGACTAAAACCAGATGGCACCAGAAGATCTCAGAAATGACAGTCTCCAAAATTAACAAGTAAATTACCAAGAACTTGTGGAATGTAGCCTTTGAATCACCTCTTTAAAAGTCTCCTGTTCCTGCTGATGGGCAGAATCACAGCCTTTGGGACGGGAGTCCCCTGAGTTTCTCCTTTGCTAGCAAAACAATAAAACTTCTTTTTTCTTTTTCTCAAAACCATGTCCTCATTATTGGATTGGCATCAGGGTCCTGAACAGAGCTTTCAGTAACAAGAGTGGTGATAACATCTTCAAAATTCGGTGGATTTGTCACCTGTTTTATATTTCTCTTCTTTTTCTTCTTTTGCTTAATTCAGTACTTATACAGTCGCCTTCTTTTCTATTCTCTCTCTCTCTCTCTCTCTCTCTCTCTCTCTCTCTCTTTCTTCTTTCCTTTTCCTTTTTGTGGTGCTGAGGCTCCAACTCAGGGCTCATGCCTGTTAGGCAAGCACTCTAGCACTGAGCTACACCTTTAAGCCCTATGTGTCATTTTTTTTTTTGAACCTTATTTTTCTAACATTTCATTAGGTATCCTAGAAATTACAGTTTAGAGTCTCTATTTATTCAATTTAATATTATTTAATATGCTAGTAATTATTATTTATTTTATTGGTTAGTAATTATTATATTATTTAATATGCTAGTAATTTTACAACTAAGCTGACAATGCCAGGTCTTAAAAACACTGCAACTCAACTCATCTCAAAAATAGACTTTATTTGACTCCTGATTCAAAACAAAAAGAATGTTACACATATGCACACATAATGATGTTAAGAATGTTAAATATGGGGGCTGGGGATGTTGTGTCTGCCGAAAACTAAAAAATAAATATTAAAAAATTCTCTCTCCCTCTCTCTCTCTCTCTCTCTCTCTCTCTCTCTCTCTCTCTCATATCTCATCTCTCTCTCTCTAAAAAAAAAAAGAATGTTAAATATGGGGCTGGGGTTGTGGCCCAGTGGTAGAGCGTTTGCCTTGCACGTGTGAGACCCTGGGTTCAATCCTCAGCACCACATAAAAATAAATAAACAAAATAAAGATATTGTGTCCATGTATATCTAAAAAAAAATTAAAAAAGAATGTTATATATATGTTTTTCATATATACATATTTCCTATATTTCCAAAGAATTTGAACCACACTAGATACTTGATCATATTAAGGAATTGCTATTTTTTAGGCATGATAATAACAGTGTGGCTTTTTTTTTTAAATGAAAACTTCTTACCATTTAGAGACACACACTGAAATATGAAATTACAAGTTGATGTGGAATCATTTCAAAATAGTAAGAATGAGTGGGTGGAAATACAGAAAAAAGATTAAGTACAAGTTGATAATTGTTAGAGCTGAATGGTGAAGAAATAGGGGCCATTATAATCTGTGAAATTTTGTAGTAGTTTGAAATTTTCTACAATAAAAACTTTAAATAAAAGCAACCAGAAAAAGTTGGGCTTGGTGGCGCACGTGTGTAATCCCAGCAACTCAGGAGGTTGAGGCAGGAGGACTGTGAGTTCAAAGCCAGCCTTAGCAGATTAGCAAGGCACTTAGCAACTCAGTGAGACCCTGTCTCTAAATAAAATATTAAAAAGGGCTGGGGATGTGGCTCAGTGGTTAAGCAACATGGGTTCAATCCCTGGTACCAAAAAAAAAAAAAAAAAAAAACAACCAGAAAGAAGACATACTATCTTCTTTACTATAAATATGCTGTTTATTACTTCTTCGCCATTTGGATAAGGGCCAAGGTGATATAAAAATGCTGATGATAGTTTTTTTGTTTCTGATGGTTAGAAATAATTTCGTTTTTGAAGGATATTTCACTAGGTTGAGAATTCTGTATTGACAGTTACATTCTTTTAGCACATTAAAGATTTTATGATTGTCTTCTGGCTTCTAGTGTTATTTGCTCCTTTGAAGAAATGGTGACTTAAAGTAGTGGCTTACTTAAAGCCACTAAAATTCCTTTAGATGCAGCTCAACTCTAAAGTCCCTTCTTTTCTCTTTTATCAGTATACGTTGAGGGGAAACTGTGTACAAGGATGCAATATGATGACCAAAGTTCTTGACTTTATAAATGGATGAGATGCCCTTTTGGTTTTTTAAGAATTTATACCAGAAAGTTTTGAATTGTGAACCCAGGGGTGCTCAACCATTGAGCCACAATCCCAACCCACTTTATTTTCTATTTTGAGACAGTGTCTTGCTAAGTTGAAGCTAAGGCTTCACTAAGTTGCTGAGGTTGGCCTTGAACCTGTGATCCTTCCACCTCAGTCTCTGAGCCATTGGGATTACAGGCATGTGCCATTCCTGGCTTGGCCTCTCTTAAAGTACCTAGTTTCCTCTGCCATTGCCTGTCTCATTCTCTATGTAATAATTATTTTAGATGTCTGCCATCTACTCTGGACTATGATTTTGAGGGTTGTGGTTATAACAGACTAATATCCATTTTTGTATTCCTAGTGCTTAACATTGTGTGTGATGTACTAAGTGAATGAAGAAATGAACAGCTAGCAATTGCTAGATCCAGTGTTCAAAAGGAGATCTATCTTATAGCAAAACCTGTGCTGCTTTCCTTAATCAATGGGACCACGGAAAGAAGAAAATGTTCAAGGAGAACCTGCATCATGAAATGTGCCAATGATATGGTCTTTGGTATATGAGCTGAGTATCACCAGGGATTGGATGAATCATATGTCACAGTGATTTTGGAAAGATTTGGCTTTGATGACTTATTAAAATAATTTCTCCTTATACCTCATATCTTTTATAGAATAATGGGAATTAGAAATGACAAATGGTGATGTAAATGACCATATTCTTCATTTTCTTTTAAATTGTTTTGCCTTTGAATATACTTCTCTTAATATTTAAAGCACAATGATTTAACAGAGATATAAATGGCGAACTTCTCCAATCTCCTTTAAGTAGTTTTTGTCCTTAAATATATCTCTTTTATCATTTAAAACATAGTAAATCATAACAGATGGTTGGAATAGTGTCTCTAGGAAGGTCTGAAATTGTTTTATCAGATTAATTTAATGACTCCATTTTCAACAACTTCTTCAAAGGCCTATGGTAGCAGTTCACATATGAACAAAGCAATTATGACATAGGGCCGCCAAATATTGTGGTTTAAAAAAGACTGTTGTTTATTTAAGTCTCATACAGGAATTTTAAGGTGGTCCAGGCAAAGGCAGTCCAGCTCCATGCTGTCATTTAGGGATGTAAATTTCTTGTATCTATGGTCCCCCTAATCCTGGAGCTTTGTCTTTGTCTGTGTGGTTAGGCTGAGCCTCAGGCACAGCAGCATAGGAAGAAGTAGCACTTTCAGGTAATTTTCACTCATAAGAAGTGAAACATTAAGTTGGGCAATTTCCTTCTGTTCGTGTTAAATTGTGCTAAATGGGTGATGGCAGTCTTATGGTTACACTCAGCTTCAGAAGGTGGTCAGGAATACAGTATCAGCGGAGCAGATATTGATTGAATTCTCTTACTGTGGAAGAATAGGATAGTAGGCTTTCCTAAGAATTAGGAACTGATTATCAACTGATAATTGTAGAACTGGAATTGGCAGGACTGAAAGTGAGTTTTGGAGGTAGGTTCCAGAAAAATCTTTGTTGTTGGTTATTCATAAAAAAAAAAAAATGACAATGTGGCTGAGGATATTTTCAGGAAACTGAACATTTTTTCATTTTAATTTTCTGAGAAAAATTTGTTAGCCCTGAAAATCCATATCTATTCCAATTTGGGATAGCTGACACAGTGTAATCTCCAGTTTTGTTTTTGTCAGAGGCACATTCCTTGGCTATTGCCCATGACCATGTCTGGTTTGTTGGATGTGGACAGTTATAGGAGTTTTGCTGTGCTAACTGTTAAGTGATGAAGTCTGTGAATGGCTTTCTGAGCCATTCAGGCTGGGGTTTATTTAACAGGAATTTATTAAGTGTTAATGATTAAGGATGAATCTTTTGACACAAGGTGCTTTCAAGTATTTTTACTTGGTCTTCTTACACTCTTCCAAGTTTTGCATTAAATCTTTTTTTTTTTTTTTCAAAGAGAGAGAGAGTGTTTTTATTTATTTTTTGAGATATTTATTTTTTTTAATGTTTATTTTTTAGTTTTCGGTGGACACAACATCTTTATTTTATTTTTATGTGGCGCTGAGGATCGAACCGGTGCCCCGCGCATGCCAGGTGAGCACACTACCGCTTGAGCCACATCCCCAGCCCTGCATTAAATCTTTTAACATATGAATTGATGAAACAGAGCCCTTTTGGATCCCCTGGTGCATCTAAAGTGGTATTTGTGTTATGTGCTAAATTGGTTAAATTATCTTTATCATCATGGAAAACACTAACTTACAGGGGGTATATGGAAAATTTCTGTACCTTCTGCTTAATTTTGCTATGAACCTAAACTGCTCTAAAAAGGGTCTAATAAGAATAAATAAACACTAGTTTTTATGTGAAAAAAATACGAGAAATTGACTATTTAGCTAACCTGGCAAGTTAGCCTGAATAGAACATTTTATTCTTTTCGACCTCTTTTTTATTCTCTTTCTTTCTCAAACCCTATTTCTCCTTCACATAAACTTCAAAAGCAACTGTAGTTTCTAACTACTCCCAGTGTGTGGCATGATGTGGGTTAAGGTGTTTGGAACACATGGTGATACTGATTTGAGTAAGGCAGACTCAAGAATTTTATGATTAGTCCTGGGATATTTTGGTATAAATATGGGAATAAATCCGTTTTTGTTTATGAAACTCTTCTGGATCTACTAGAGCCTTGCTACTTGAAGTATGGCCTCTAGACAAGCAACATTAGCATTACCTGAGAGTATGTTAGAAATGCTAATTGGAGGCCCTGTTCCAGATTCTGAATCAGAATCTGATTACTAACCACATCTTCAGGTGTTTCCTTACATATAAGTTTAGAACACACTATTAGAAAATTGGACACACGAGGAAGCCTGTTTATCTACTTATAGGACTTTAATAAAATGCCTTCAGATTTTATTTTATTTTTTTTGCCCCATAGCTAAAATACTTCAATTGGCTGGGTCTCCTTAAGAATTTGGAAATATCAGGGAGCCCAATGGGCCACCAGATAATTGCTGTATTTCCTTAACTGATCCAACCATCTGGGCTGACAAAAATGGAAATACAAATAGGAGGCTTAGAGAAATGATTAACAACATAGGTATCTCTCAGAAGGATTCCATCCAGAACATATAATAAACTTTACAAGTCACTGAGAAGATAAATAGTCAAGTTAAAATGGGTAAAAAAGATGTTTGAGTGTCATTCACATGCAAAGATCCTAAACATCATTAATCAGCACAAAAATACAAATTAAACTCACAATAAAATTCCATTTGCATGCTTTCTAGAAGGGCTAAAATAAAAAGACTGTCAATACTAAGTGTTGGAAAGGATGTGGAGCACACATACATTGCCATTATGAGTGTAAAAATGGTTCAAACTTCTTTGAAACTGTTTAGTAGTTTCTTATAATGTTAAACACACGATTGAGAAATTCCACATTTGTAGGTGTTTAGCCAAGAGAAAAGAAAACATGCCCAAAGACTTGTACAAATGTGCATAGAAATTTTGTACTTATTATCCCCAAAATGAATACAACCAAAATGTCCATCAAGTAGTGAATACATAAAGAAATTGTGCTATACCCATGTGTCAGTCAGCTTTGTATCTGTTATGGCTTCCGTAGGAGGTGTCTCCCAAAAGCTCCTGTGTGAAACAGTGCAGGAAAGTTTAGATGTGAAATGATCGGGCCCTGAGAGCCTCAACTCAGTCAGTGCATTCATTGCCTTGTGGGGATTAACTGGGTGGTAATCCCCAGCTAGGGTGTGGGTGGGGCATGTGTATCCCTGGGAGCATAGCTTTGGGGTTTATATTTTGTTCTGTTAAGCAGAGCTTTTTCTGCTTCTTTGTGGGGAGCCACTCCAAATACACGTACCTTTAAGTCCTGATGCATCACGGGGATCTGAAAGATCACTGTGGTCTGGTACGGTGGTGCCATGACTTGTAACTTTTCCCTCACTGGGATAACAAAGCGTGTATCTAGGAGTAGGCGGCACCCAGAGGGGGTTTAGCTACACTCCTTCCTTCCTTTGTAATCCTTACCCCTTGCCTCATTTGAATGGCTTCTCCCCAACAAAAGGGCTCAGTTCAAGATCCTCTCTCTCTTTCCACGGACCCTTAAGGTTACAGGAACTGTCACAGGACCCAAAGAAAAAGGTATTTCTCTGTCTCTGTGTGATTATTTTGTGCCAGCCCAATTCACCTGGAGTGACCCTGATGTTTAGTTGTGGAATGTGACGCTTCTTGGCGTCAATGTCCTGACCTGTTTTCCCTGCACCACACTCTTCTGCCATGTTGTTCTGTCTCATGGTTGATGGAATTTGGGGTTCCTCTGTGTGAAGCAGGCTGGCTGCGAAATAAAGCTAAGAAAAGAAAGCAGCAAAAAAACCGCACAACACAGAAAGTAATTTTAGAAAGCGAGGGCAGGATGGATCTTCCACCTTAGGGGTCAATTTCCACACTGGAAAGAGATTTGAGAGCCCGCATTTGCTTTATTTATACGAGGGAACTTCAAAGGCTTTCTCCAGAATGTTCTTCGCTTAATAAGGTAAGCTTAATAAGGTAGGAGGTGGGCTGTCTAGTTCCCAGTGGGTCACGCCCAACTCGGGAGCTACTAGATCAGTCTTACTAGCCTAGTGAAGACAGAGGTCATGTGCATTGTGCAATCCGTTATGTGGCAGGAGTCACAAAATAGCTTACAATGCCAAACCCAAATCTCCTTGGCTCAAGGCTGAGTGAAGACTTCTCAAATAGCTCAGGGGTGGCTCACAGTTCTGCCTCACTTTGGGCCCAGAATAATGGAGCCGGCCAACTATGGACTAAGACCCCTGAAACTGTAAGCCCCCCAAAAAACTTTTCCTCCTCAAAATTGTTCTTGTCAAGTCTTTTGGTCCCAGCTGTGAAAAAGCTGACTAAAACAGTGTCATGAAAAATGCCTGAGAAAAGCCACTTAAAAGAGGAAAAGTTTTATTTTGGTTCATGGTTTCAGAAGTCCATGATCAGCTGACTCTGTTGGCTTGGGCCTGAGGCCAGGAAGAACATCATGGCCGTGAGAGAGTGTGGCAGAGGAGGCTGCTCACCTTTGGCAGTTGGGAAGCTGAGAAGGGGGCCCAGGGACAAGAATACCCTTCCTGTGAGACAGGTAAGGACAGGTGGTCAGAACAGATAGTAAGGGAAGTAGGGCCTCTAGACAAGCAGCATTAGCATTACCTGAGATCAGGACAGAGATGCGGGCTAATGGGCTAATTATCAAAGAAAAGAAAATGGGTTGCTAACACCTCTGGGGACTCACTCTTCCCTACACAAGGGGTTGCTAATGATTATCAATATCATGCCCTTAGGCAGTAGGCAGTTGGGGAAGGAGAGGAAACCTGGAATTTATAAAAAGGTAAGACACACCTACTCCCTCAAATACCCAGCTCTGGGTCCCCTTCTCTCCAAAGAAGTCTATCTCTGTTCTCGTAAATAAAACTTGCTTTTATTCTTGCCTAGGCATTTCTTGGGAGTTTAATGTTTAACACCAGAGTAACAAGGACCAGATCCTGACTGGTATCTCCGGGAAAGTCCCCCAGTGACCTCCTTCCTCCCACTAGGTCCCACAGCCTACAGTTTGCCACCACTTACCAATAATGCCACCAGCTACGAACTTGATCCACGGATGAGATCAGAACTCTTATGATCCAATTGCTTCCCCAAAGCCCCATCTTGGAACATTGCTGCATTGGAGATCAAGCCTTCAACACATGAGCCTTTGGGAGACTCTTCATATTCAAACCATAACAACCCATATGGTGGAATACCACTCAGCCATAAGAAAGAATGACCTGCTGATACACACAACACCACTGGCCAGTCTCCAACGCATTATGCAGAATAAAAGAAGTTTCATCCCCAATAGTTACAGGCTGCAAGAGTCCTTTTATCTACAGTGCTAGAAAAGAGAAATTCATCTACAGTGACAGAAAGCAGGCAAAGAGTTATCTGAGGCCGAGGAGTCAGAAGGCTCAGTTGCAAATGGGTACAAAGGAACTTTTGGGGGTAGTGGAAATATTCTATATCTTGATCATTGTAGTAGCTATAGATGTGTGCATACGTATAATTTGTTACAAGTCATTGAGCCATACTTTAAAAAATAGGTGGATTTTATTGTGTACAAATTATTAATCAATAAATTTGATTTTAAAAACCCCAAATAAATCTAAGCTCCTAATTGCCAGGATCTAAATCTATTCTCTAGGGAAGTCTAACATCAGAGCAAGCCCTTACTACTTTAATATTCAGCTTTTTTTTTCTTTTGTGGTACCTGGGGATATCCCCCTTTTCCTCCTGTGAACTCTAAAAGGAAAAAAAAAAAAAGAAGAAAGAAAGAAATGGAAGTAAAAAGAAAAAAGAAAATGCTCTTGGCCAAATTTTATCATTATATTGTGTGAACATATGAATATGTAACTATAATTCCATATACGTACAACTCTAATGCACCAATAAAAATAATAACAAAAAAGAGAGGAACCTTAAAAACAAGGTAAAAAGAAGAAGAAAAAAAATAATCCCAAGATGGTCATGTTTCATATAGCAGGCATTTTTTGACTAAAATATGTAGTTATTATATCTGCAGATGCAGAACACACAGACATGGAGGGCTGACTGGATTAAAAAACTGGAAAGTTGAATGTTGAAGTTTGAGTATTAGAAAATGGAATCTATGGGGAGAGAAAAAAGGGGTCTTGGATTGATAGATAAATGTAAGAAAAGAAAAAAAAAGAATGTTGACTTTCCATCATTGTTTTCACTAAAGAAAAAAAAAGTCATTCCCATCAAATCTTTTTTTTTTTTTGGGGTACCGGAGATTGAACTCAGGGGCACTCAACCACTGAGCCACATCCCCAGCCCTATTTTGTATCTTATTTAGAGACAGGTTCTCCCTTAGTTGCTTAGTGCCTCACTGTTGCTGTGGCTGGCTTTGAACTTGCAATCTCTTCCAGCCTCAGCCACTGGGATTACAGGTGTGCACCGCCGCATAGGCAAATCTTTTTTATTTTTTTTATTTTTAGTTATCAATGGATCTTTTATTTAATTAATTGATTTATTTATATGTGGTGCAGAGCGTTGAACCCTGGGCCTCACACATGCCAGGCAAGTGCCCCACCACTGAGCCACAACTCCAGCCCCTCCCATCAAGTCTTTATGCATTTTAAAAGAATTTCCTGCATTTTGTGGGAGGGACAGAAAAAGGGATCAGAGGCATCATATGTTCTTGCCATCTTGCTTACGATACCCTTTTCTTCTCTTTCTTCTTTCTCCCTGCCCGCTTCTGACTTAACCCCAAATCTTCTTCATGTCTCTTCCATAAACTCTCAGGTTCCCTGTGGTCTCAGTGTTTACCCAAGACTGGTGCATGGAGGAATTGTTTCCAAACAAAGATAGTGCTGCTCCTGAAAAGGAATTCTAGTGGACACAAATTTTCCACTTTATTTTAATGGGAACACAGTAGTTCTCCAGAGAGATTCAGCATAAGCTCAGTGCCTTCTCTGGGTGCAAATGGCTTTGCATTCCAGTACTCTTATGCTGGCTCAAGGATGGCTCATGCAGTCTGTTACACATGCACTCTATCTATGTATTCTTTCAGACATCCTACTCTGGATGGTCTGTCAATTTTAATCCTCTTGCCTGGATCAGTGAAAGAAAGGATCAGAGGCTGTTCTTTCAATGCTTCACCTACTTAAGCCCATCATTATAGCAGTCTGATTTTTATTGTACAATGCTTAGCAATTCAGCTTTTAATCAAAATAGCAAGCTCAGAACTTCAGTGAGAATGACGAGTTCCGTGATCTGTTGTTACACGCAAAGATTGCCTAGTGAGTAGCTGGGATTATCAAAATCTATGGTGGTGTCAGAAATTGTGGCTGGAATCCTGATTGAGAGTGATTAGAAGATGTTTGTGAAGCTCTTCTGAAGGCTGCGGTTTGTTCTCCTGGCCGTGGTTTAGAAGACAGTTCTTGAGAGCATAACTACGGATGGTAAAATATGTGTATAAAACCTGTAACATTTTATTTCTTTCAACATATAGAAGGGGAAAATATAGTACATACATTTACATGTTATCATATGATGATGGTCACCATAGAGTTATAAATTCTGTTCTAATTATGTGAAATGAGATAAAATATAAAAGAAATAGATGGGCTCAAACATTCAAAAGGATATCTTTTCAGGTAGAAAAATCAAAGGTTTGGCTGGGGTTCAAAAGTGTGGATTGGCTGAACTTTGGGTGAACAGGCATACAGGGACTGTAGGATGCCTACTGTTTAATGTCTCCTGCTCAGGAAATGAGACAGAAAGATGCCACTGTGACTCTGTGACTAATAGGAATCTGTGAGCCCAGGGAATTGGAATTTTGTCTCAAGAATAGGAACTGAGCAAGCCTCCCACTGGATCAGCAAGTGAGCCGGTTTTGCTATATTTCTACAGCATACTTTGGGCCAAGGACTTTGATTTATCAATTTGAGACTGGATGTCTGGGTTCATTCAATGAAGAGGAGTGAAGAGAGGGGGAGGGCAAAAAATGTCACTCAAAGTCTGAGACCAAGGGTGGTGATTGTCGCGATATACCTCTGGAATCCCAGCGACTAGGGAGGCTAAGACAGGAGGATTGCCAAATTCAAGCCCCTTCTGGGAAACTTAGTGAGACCCTGTCTGAAAATAAAAATAAAAAGGGCTAGGGATTATTTGCCTAGTTTGTGTGTGACCCTGGATTTAATCTCTGGTATACTCCCTGCACCCTGGTCACCTCCCGCTGAAGAGTCTGAGACTCAAAATTCTACAAAGGATGAAAAAGTATTTATATAAGAGTATTGGAATTTTATATAATTTGGGGAGGATTAAACTTGTTTTCATATACATATTTCAAATATTTAAAAAACATGTCCTGTTTCATTATCCCTACCCATTTTTTTCTCAGAATTTCTAAAATGCATTTCCAAACATATTTACAATATTAAGGTATTAAGCTTAATATTTGTCACACATATTTTCCCAAGATTTTTTCCTTGGCATTTTTGTCTATGAGTTAATGTGTTAATGAAAATACTCTTCGTGATAAAAGATATCAATTTTATTTTATCTCAAAAAAAAAGTCTTGGTATAATTAATCATCAAATTGAAAAAAAAATCAGTATAGACTTAAAAAAAGGACAACAAATTCCTAAGTCATAAAGCAAGTTTACCATTTTGACTTTATAAAGAGAAAGGGAAATTTGTATTACAAAGGCCACTGCACTGATGGTGGCAGTTGGGTAGGATTTGACTGCTAAAGGAGACTGAGAGGATTCACAATGACAATGCTTTCAAGTGTACAGTTTTGGCTGGAGAATGATCTAGTAGAGCAATGGCTTTAAAATAAGAATACGAATCACAGCTGAAAGTGGCTTGGCAGCAAGGGGTCTGAAATGGCCAGGTGCAAACCCCAACTGTCCCTTGTCTCATGAGTCATACTGGGATCTCTCTCAGATCAGGAACCACTGATGTGTATTAAAAAAAAAAAAAAAAAAAAAAAAAAAGATCTCAACTTGGGAGTCCCCACTGCAGTCTTAAATGGGGTTGCTTCCACTTTGTCACTTAGGCATATACAATTTTTCTATAAATATCAAGAATATAAATAGCACAATTTAAAGAAGTCAAAAGACATGAACAGACACGTTATACAAATGAAATCACTTGCATATATTAGATGATGTCCATCCTTATTTGTGGTCAGGAAAAGTAATATTGCAAATTCACTAAAATGTTATTTCTTATCTATCATATTTATTTATTTATTTATTTTTAAGTTTTGGTACTGTGGGATTGAACCCAGGGGTGCTTAAAGGTGTGTCAGAAATTTGGATACACATTGTGTTGGTAAGGCTAGCCACACTAACCACCATTAACCACATTGGGCCATGGATCTCTTCTTGAAAGTGGTGTGGTCTGAGCATCACATTTAATTGCCCACTACATCGAGTGACTTTCCTTTCCTGTCCTGTCCTTTTCTTTCTCCCTTCCCTTCCTCTCTCCTTCTTTCCCCTTCCTTTACTTTCCTTTTCTCCTTCCTTTTTTTTTGTGATGCTGAGGGATGGAACTCAGGGTCTTGCAAGTGATCTTCAAGTACTCTACCACTGAGCTATGTCTTCAGTCCAAGAATGATTTTCTTAGTAAATAAATCAGTTAATGTCCTCCTTTTGTACCTAGCCACCCATCCTAACATATCTACTCCTTGCATTCTAGGTATCATTCATTGCACATGCTAATCTCTTCTCTTGGAATACAAGAAATGAGATGCAAACAAAAACTGATGTAATAAGCTAGTGCATTTAAATTTTTTTAATTTATATATGACAGTGTAATGTATTACAATTCTTATTACACATACAGAGCACAAAATTTTTTATATCTCTGGTTGTATGAATAGTATATTCATACCAATTTGTGTCTTCATACCTGTACTTTGGATAATAATAATCATCACATCCCACCATCATTAATAACCCCGATTTTTTTTAGTTGTTTATTGAACTTTATTTATTTACTTATATGTGGTGCTAAGAATCGAACCCAGTGCCTCACACATGCTAGGCAAGCACTCTACCAACTGGGCCATGACCCCAGCCCAAGCTAGTGCATTTAATTGAACTACTGACTAATATAATCCTTTTATTTTTAAGAAGTTAAAAAAGATGACTATATATATGTGTGCATATATATATGTGTGTGAGTATATATATATATTCTAGATGAAAGTTGCAAGATGAGTGGTTTTAGAGTTGTGTGTATGTGTAAGACATATTCTATGTTCCTAGTACTGGTTGAGATAATGATAGAAATCCAAATACCTGAAATATTTTATTTAAATAATTCAGCAGTAAAAATCCTTAAAGAAGTATATGAGATTCATTCTTTCATTTCCTCTTCAAATATTTGTTGAGTGTTTTTTTCAATAAGTAGACCCATGAGGGAATATCAATGAAAATGAGATGACGATTCTTTCCTTGAGCAGCTTATACTGTTGTCTATAAGGAAAGTAAAATGAATATATAAATAATCTGGAACAGGTGTTGGAAAACTGTTTCTGTGAAGGGTCAAATATTACATGCTTTAGACTTTACCAGACATATGGGCTCTTTTGCACTATTCAACTCTGCTGTTACAGTGCAAAAACAACCACAGGATAACAGATAAACAAATGGTTGTGGCTGTGTTTACTAATAAAGTTTTACTTATTTATTTTATATTTATTTTTTGGTACTGTGGGATTGAACCCAGAGGCGCTTAACCACTGAGCTACATCCCTGGCCCTTTTTATTTTTTATTTTGAGACAGGGTCATGTTAAGTTGCTTAGGGCCTCATTAAGTGGCTGAGACTGGCTTTGAACTTGTGATCCTCCTGCCTCATTCTCTTTAGCTGCTGGGGTTACAGGTGTGCAGCACCACACTTGGCTATAAAGCTTTATAAACAGTTGACAGGCTGGATTTGACTCCTGGGGCCATAGTTTGTTCACACCTGAGGAAAGTTAGTCTGGTGTTCTGGGGGACTTGAAGCTTAAGCAATTGGTGGAGACTCTTTAAGAAAAAGAATATAATTTATGAATTTGACATTAGGTGCATGACTCTGGGAAGGGCACATGTAAGTGTCAGTCCCTGAAATCTAAGTTTCACTAACCTGCTAGAAAAACCACTTTTGTGGGTGATATTATGTGGGATGGCTACACAGCAGTCTCAGCAAGATGGAAATGTTGGGAATTGGGGAAAATGGACAGATCCCAGACTCTACAGAGGTAAAAATCTAGGGTTTGCAACTTATTGGATGCTGGTGGCAAATAAGAGAGAGGATAAAGATGGAATTGAGATTTACAGTCCAGAGATGACAAGGAATATGATGAGAACATAAAAAGAAATCAATAACACAAGAGGAGGGTCATGTTTTCAAAGAAAGAGGATATAATCAGTTTTGAACAGGAGTTTGTCTAGGTAAAAATTCTCAGCAGGTCATTCAAAATGTGAAATTAGAGTCTGTGAACAAGAACTGAATTTGGGAGTTACTTGCATCAACCTGAGTGTTGATATAGAATGAAATTTTCAGGGAGATGGTATTGCAGGAAGGTCTGAAAAGTCTTTGGATGGTGTACCCTCCTTGCTAATGGTTAAAATAAAAAATTGCATTAATATACTATCTACCACCTACATGTTCTTAATTGTTTTCTTAATGTAAAAATTTTCTGTGAATATCCCTCAATATTAGCAGATTAATTAAAATGAAACTAATTTTTTTGCTACTTTATCATCCACAGAAAGTCATAGATATTTACCCCAAAACTAACATTTAAATAAATTATTTATATTCATTTTGATTTTAAACACCTATTTCTTAAGATGACATTCACTATGTTTTTTAAAAAAATCTCCTTTCATGAAGATACAAAAATGTATGAAGAGTATCCCCCATCCTCTGACAGATAACCTTTAAATCTGTCGTCCTTCCCTGATATTTACAATTACTCTCAGAAGGGGTCAAACCGCTAGAACTAGAAGGAAAGAAGAACTCTTGAGAGGCATGTAATTATAAGTAATAGTTATGCTCTTTTACTGTAATTACTGTTCCATTTTAGAGTTTTTGTCTGCCCCTTCATGATTCCTTCTGACACTAGCAGGGTCTAAGAAGTTTGGTACAAGTGTCTAGAGAAAAATAGATACACTTCTTGAAAGCATTTGTTTAACTATCTGGTCTGAAATGACTGGTACAAGAAATTAGCATATTCAGGATGTTGATATCTCTGCAATTAGTGAACTTTTCTTCTCTAAAGTGCCTGGTCTTCATATACATCACATTTTTCCTTATTATGCTCTTCATCTTAATGATGTTTTTTATGTTCCCAATAATTATTTTTAATAAGAACTTTGAGAAGTAGATTCCCTTTTGCAACATTCTTGGGATTGATTGAAATATGGGAGAAGTATTTTTTACCAGAGATTTTTTTAGCGGGGGCGGGTACCAGGGATTGAACTCAGGGGCACTAGACCACTGAGACATATCCCTAGCCCTGTTTTGTATTTTTTTTTTTATTATTATTATTAGGATAGGGTCTCACTGAGTTGCTT
Organism: Callospermophilus lateralis; assembly: GCF_048772815.1. Classification (NCBI taxonomy): domain Eukaryota; kingdom Metazoa; phylum Chordata; class Mammalia; order Rodentia; family Sciuridae; genus Callospermophilus; species Callospermophilus lateralis. The sequence goes on along the minus strand of NC_135305.1, from coordinate 185,129,222 downwards.
AGTGCCTCGCTAAATTGGTGAGGCTGGCTTTGAACTCATGATCCTTCTGCCTCCGCCTCCTGAGCCGCTGGAATTACAGGCGTGGGCCACCGTTCCTGGCCTTAGCAGAGATTTTATTAGGAGAAATACCATAAAACTGTGGTTTCTGGTTTGGTTCATTAGTAGAATTACCTGGGAGATACAAAATATACAGATTTAAATAGTATGCATCATATTATTCCTTTTCCTGGGTTGGCATGTAGTACTTTTCCTTTTTCTTGCCCTACATTTTCATTGGGATATTTCATCCATTCTCATGGCTCAAAATATCATCTACATTTAGATGGTAACCACATTTATGTCTCTGGTTCCGTTCTTTTACATGAATCCAATTATGTGCTAGGCATTTCCACTTGGATGATTCTCTTATATCTAAAATGTAACACATCCTGAACTCTTTGTTCTCTATCCCTGCATCATAGTGATTAAGCACCCCAGGACCAAAATAAATAAATAAAAATAAAATAAAATAAATTTAAAAAATTAAAAAGAAGAGTAGTTACCAGAGCCTGGCAGAGAGTAGTTACCAGAGCCTGGCAAAGCCTGCAGGAAGAAGCAGTGGAAAGAAAATGATTAATGGGCACAGGGGTGCAGTTGGGTAGGAAAAATTGCTTCTAATGTTCTGTGGTATTATAGGATAAATATTACTGAAAAGAATTAATTGAATATTTAAAAATATCTAGTAGGGAGGATTTTGAATATTCCCAGTGCAAAGAAATAATGTATTCCTGAGGCAATAGATAATGCAAATTACTGTGATGATTTCACATTGTATACATGTGAAGAAGGAAAGATCTTCCATATTCATGGGTAAGGAGAGTTAATATTATTAAAATGATCTACAGATTCAGTGCAATCCCCATCTAAATATAAAAAAATGCAATGCCGGAGGCATGACAATAGATGCTTTCAAAATAAAATTCAGAGCCCTAGTAACAAAAACAGCACAGTATTGGCGTAAAAGCAGAAATATCCCAATGGACTATAATAGGTGACTCAGAAATAAACTCATTTAGCTACAGTCAACTGATTCTCAACAGGGGTGCCAAAAACAAATGGAGAAGTTGAGAATGAAATCATGTCATTTTCAGAAAAATGGGTGGAATTTAGAGATAATCATGTTAAGCAGAATATCCAGGTACAGAAAGGCAAGTATCACATTTTTTCCCTCTAATTTGTGAAATCTAGGTTTAAAAAAAAAAGGTGCCCTAAAAGTAGCAGAGAGAATAATAGGGAACTGGGAAAAGGAGTGTGAGGAGAGGGGAAGAGAGGCGAGAGGGAGGAAGGATAGTATCAAAACATGATTTGTACGAGTATGAAAAGGATCATCGTGAAACTCATTATTTTGTACAACTAACTAGTTATAATAATTTAAAAAGAAAAAATAAAATACATTTAAAAATAGAGCATGGGAAATAAATGAGATTTGCACACATGCACACACACACAAACGAGAGGAGACTTGAGATACAGGGTACTTTATATTATTTCATTTAATCTTCACATTAAAACATTAAATTATCTATTGGTATTTCATTTTATTCATGAGGAAAATGAACTTCAGGGAGATTAATGTGCCTACCTTTTATTATTTGGGTTAGGATACCATTTTAGATATAAGAAATATTACCTCGTGACAAAAATTAATTTCTGAAATACCTTTATAATATTAATTTTCTTCATCTAGTAATGTTTACTATGAATATCCACATCAGTGGGGAAAAAGCCATGTCTTGAGAATATGAATAGTTATTTATTAACACTGGTGAACATACAGGACACATATTTTGTATAAAATGTTACTGGCATGGTGGTGGTTGCTGGAAGATTTACTAAATGATTTTACATTGCTGTTGGCATGCTTGATTAAGGTTGATTAAGATTAGGACAAGTACTTCTCAAAATTTAAAGTGAAAGGAATTACCTGGAATATTGTTTCATTGCAGCTTATGATTCAATAGAACTAGGTTGAAATCTAGAAATTCTCCATTTCTAGCAATCTCCCAAGCAATGCCCGTATGTTCGTTCTGGGACCACTTGAAGCTAGAATATCAGTGATACAAGTTTTATTTATTGCACAAATATCCCTGTAGCCTTCTGAAAGATTATAGCCCAAATTGCAATCATATCCAGTAGGATGCCACACAAAAATCATCGATACACAAAAGAATTGGTGTCAATAGACCTACAATAGAATTGCTGTTCCTGTGAAACACAAGACACAAAAATCAGAAATAAATGACTCTTGCCATTCAAGTGTAGAACCATCCGTGGTACATAGAAGCTTATGATTTAAAATGGTAAGTTCTTTTTTCCCTACTCTTATTTTAAAGAGAGGGAAAATTTTTATTTCCCCTCCTTGTCTTATCTTTCAAGCTGATTTCTTAGGAAAAACAAGTCATTTTATTAGTCTGTTAATAAGGTTACTTGAGAGATGAGAAGAATTCAGATATCTGAACATTGAATACCCTGGAGTCCCTCTGCCAAAGATGTTATGAGAAAAAGGGCACTCAGTGCCAGTAGGTACATAGAAAAAATAATGAAGTTCAATGTTTCATGAAAATGTAATGAAATTGAAAAAATTTTAGAATAGTTTTACATTGTGAAATGTAAATATTGTGGTTTTTTGTTTTTGGAATGGAATCTCATTTCCATGTTGCCCAATCTGTTCTCTCCTGGGCTTTTTTGGACCCCCCCCACCACCTCAGCCTCCTGAGTAGTTGAAATTGCAGGTATACACAATTGTGCCTGGCAAAATTAGTAACATTTTTTTTTTTTTTTTGGTGGAGGGCAGTTGCATTATTAGTATGAGGCTCCGGGGTTGGGGAGAAGAAAGCTGTGCAGTGTAATTGTCTCGTTGTCTCTTGTGAAATATGAAGAGAATTTCTTTCTTTCTTTTTTTTCCCCATGAATAGGATTGAGGGCAATTTTGGAGATTGTTGCAGACATGTGAGCAAAAGGGATTAATTTAAATTGAGCTCAGAGAAGAAACTTGCTGGGCAGTCCTGAGTTATTTTCAATATTTCATAAAGCCTAAAAGAAATTCTTTGGTAATTAGACAATAGAGGCTTGTAATAACATCATGGCTCCTTAATTTTGGCTGGTATTACAGAATTTAAGGAGATAACTGGTTACCTGGAGCCAATTGCAAGTATTGATGGGGGTTATATGCCTTTGTTTAAAAATGAGATAAATTATTAATTATAATCAGACGGGTTAAGTCTCTTAAAATATAGGAGTGATATGGGATTGGAGGGATAATGAAAGGCTCTTTTGAAAGCTGAAAAGTTCGGGGGCTGTGATTAAAATTAGGTACATTACTTCTCAGGGGCTACGTCTTAACCAAGGAACTTATTTGTAGTCAGTCAACAAATATTTAATGAGCATCTTTCATGTGCTAGTCTCTGAATTGGACGTTTTTGAGATTCAGTAAAGAAAAAGTCATGGTTCGTGCCCTTGTGGAATTTGTAGAAGGAAAAAGGAACATTCAAGAAATAGTTACCTACATACAGGGTTAACATAAATTATTCTAGTAGCTCTTGATGCTAAATAAAATGTTATTGCATTTTCTTTACTAATATATTTTTTTTTTAATTTAAGGTTAAAGATTCTGAAGAGAACCTGACAAATAGTGTAGACTGACCATTGGTGCTCTCTGTCCCTTGGCTTGGTTGGTATCCTGCACATTGGTCCCCTGTAGATTTTTCTTGACTTGTGCCTCTTTTAAGCAAACCTCATGAAAGAAATGATGTCTCACCTAATTGTTGAAATGAATAACATCTACCAAATCACCATTTCTGGTGCTTATATTCTGATTTTTTCTTTCCTGTGCTGGGGATTGAACTCAGGACTTTAGAGGATGCTAGGCAAGTGCTGTACCAGTCTTAACCTTTGAATTCTTGACTCATATATTTTCAGTTTTATGGCTCAGTGTACAAGTTCATGCCCTTCTCCAGTGACCAGCTGTTGAGTATTTGCATTTGGTAACTTTGTTTTATGAATCCTACTTTGATTTGCTTTTATCATTTGTTTATCTTGGTCATCATAATCATAAATGATCTCTTAGTGTATTTACTCTGTATTCTTTTTCTTCTAGAATTATTCTAATGACTTAGATATTTTATCTTTTCACATTCTAGAATATTGATTATATAATTAAACTTTCAGAAACACAAATATTATTTAATTGAGTAAATTAGGGTCCAGAAAGTGGAAAATAGTCAACACCTATTCATTTCTTCTTCTTTTTAAAAAATTTTTATTAATGTGGTGCTGTAATTGAAACCAGGGCCTTGTACCTGCTAGGTAACCACTCTACCACTGAGCTACGTCCCCAGTCCTACTGAGTTCTTTTATATGTAGTATTGTAATCTCAGACTTGGTGTTTTAGTCAGCTTTTTCACTGCTGTGACTAAAAGACCCGACCAGCACAATTGGAGAGGAGGAAAAGTTTATTTGAGGGCTCACAAGTTTCAGAGGTCTCAGTCCTTAGCCAGCTCCATTTCTCAGGGCTCAGGTGAGGCTGAAAATCATGGTGGAAGAGTATGACAGAGGAAAGCAGCTCTCATGATGATCGGAAAGGAGAGAGAGAGAGAGAGAGAGAGAGAGAGAGAGAGAGAGAGAGAGAAGGATGGATATATATAGAGAGATATCTCCACTTGCCGAATACAAATATATACCCCAAAGCCACTCCCTCAATGCCCACATCCTCCAGCCACACCCCACTTGCCTTCAATTAACACTCAATCTCATCAGGTGACTAATTCACTGATTGAATTAAGGTTCTCAAAAACCAATCATTTCTCCTCTAAACCTTCTTGCATTATCTCACAGGTGAGCTTTTGGGGGACACCTCACATCCAAACCATAATACTTGGTGACACATGTTCGATGTTTTGTTGTGTAGAACTTTGGAGGTTAATTGGAGGTGTCCTGTTTCTTAAACTGTGAATTAATATTCCAGGGGGTTCTTCTATTGTTATTCTTTATGACTTACACATATTTTATTTATTTACCTTTTAAGTAACCTTTTAAAAAGATTTATTTTATTATAGTAAGAACAATCAACATGACATTTTCAGCGTTCAATATGGTATTGTTGATATAAGTACAATATCATACAGTGATTTTTCTACAACTTATTCATTTTTACTGAAACTTATGCCCATTGATTAACTCCTCATTTCTCCCCTCCCTCAAACCTTGGTAGCCACCATTTTACTCTTCGATTTTGTGAATTTGAGTATTTTACATACTTTGTAAGAGTAGAATCATTTAGTATTTTCTTTTTGTGTTCTTTCTTTTCTTTTTGTGACTGGCTTATTTTCACTTAGCATAATGTCTGTGTTGGTCTGCTTTCTGTTGCTGTGACAAAATACCAAGATAAACAACTTAAAAAGAGGAAAGATTTACCTTTGGTTCATGGTTTCAGAGATTTCAGTCCATGGTCATTTGGCTCTATTGTTCTAAGCCTGTGGTGAAGCAGAATTTCATGACAGGGAGGACTTGGTGAAACAAAGTTGCTCACCTCATGGTGGCTGGGAAGCGGGAAAAAGAGAGAGAAAGGGGCCAGAGACAAAAATATACCCTTAGAAGCCATACCCCTACTGATCTACTTCCTGCAAATAGGCCCCACCACCTAATGTTTCTGCCACCTTCCAATAACCCATTTAGCTATGAATCCATTGATGGATTAATCCATTGAATGGAGTCCTCATGATCCATTCACTTCTTCAAAGGACCCACCTCTGAACACATTGCCTTGAGGAGTAAGCTTTCATTGCACATCCAGACTACAAAAATATCCTCAAGGTTCACTTGTATTGTCACATATTGCAAAATTTTCATTTTTTTAAGGCTGAGGAGAATGCCATTGTCTGTATATACTGTATGTTTTTAAACCCATTCTTCTGTCCATGAACATTGAGCTTGTTTTCATATCATGGCTACTGTGAACAATGCTATCACAAACATGGAAGTGCTAATATTTTCTCAAGATTCTGATTTTAATTCTTCAGGATATATATCATGAAGGGGGACTGCTGAATTGTGTGGTCATTCTGTTGTTAAGTTTTTGAAGGACCTCCATACTGTTGCATAGCAGCTGTTCCATTTTATATCCCCATCAACAGTGTGAAAGAATTCCAATTTCTCCCCATTTGCACCAACATTTGTTACTTTTTTAAAAAATTATGGCCACTGTATCAGCTGTGAGGTGTTATTTCATTGTGGTTTTGATTTGTGTTTCCCTAATGGTAAGTGGCATTGAGGATTCTTCCTATACCTGTTGACCCTTTGTATGCCTTCTTCAGAGAAATGTGTATTCAGGTATGTTCATATTTTATTTGTGCAATTAGTTTTGTTTGTTTTGCTATTGAGTTGTAGAGGTGGTTCTTTATATATTTAGGAGATTAACCCCTGATCAGATATATGGCTTACACATATTTTCTTCCATTCTGTAGACTGCCTTTTTCTCTGTGCTGTTTGTTTCTTTTGTTGTACAGAAGCTTATTAGTTTGATGTTTATTTAATAAAATAATAAAAATTAAATTAAGATCAGGATCTTCTTTAGTTACACAGGAATCTGAGGAGAACTATGGATACTAGAGACTTTGAGAACTTACAGTCTACAGTTAGGTAGTACATTTTGTTTCCATTGACTGAAAACAACATCATCATCAACAAAAGTGAATATTTCCATACTGCTTACCATTATACTTGGATTAATTGAGCATTTATTTTTGTTGAATTTATGCCTGTTCCTAAAAGTGAGACCTAGATATTTCCTTTAAAGTTGAAAATTTTGTTGTGATAATTCTGGGACTGACTTGTAGGCCGAGATTGAGTATTTGTTAAGGGAAAATGCATTTGCTAGAATGTGGCAGGAAAAAATTTGTTTGTTCACATAAATTTTTAAGTTATGTTGGCCACAGCAGGTTGGTTTTTATGCATCAGCTTTGTGATAATTAGCTCATTGATCTTATTTAATAAACTTGAATGAGTTCAACTCTTTAAAGAGGCTCTGAGGATTTTTCTCTTCATCAGGAAAATATCCAAAGATCTCTGACTTTTAATACTTATTTCACAAGTACGTAAGTAATACTGTATTTTAAAAACATATGTAGAATCTTGAAACTTCTGAGAAACTACCGACAGTAATAAATTCAAGTGGAGTTTTAATGTGATCACTGAGTGCTTGGGGCATCTTTGGCTATTTATAGACACATAAACATTATCCCTAGCTAGACTGGGGAAATATTGCTGGTAAATTTTGTTTTTTTTTTACATATATATCTATCTATACCCTGCCCACTACAAGTGTGACTGATGATTTTTTTATAGACAAAATTAAAATGTGTAAAAGATTGCGCAATATGAGACATAATCTAGTTTCAGCACATAAAAATAAATTGTTTTGCTAGAAAGCAGGATGCTATGGCACTGAAACACAGTAAAAATTTAATTGGGAAAGAGGTTATTGAAGAGAGGCTGAGGCAGGAAGCCAGGATGGAGCGCCTGGGTTGTGAAAATGAGAAAGGGTGGTGGGGAGCATTCTGAGGTTAAATTGGCTTCTCCACAACCAGACGCATGCTGTGGGCTCTACTTGGAACATTCCTCCTCCTGTGGCTCCCATTCTTCTTGTGTGTGTGTGGCTGACTTTTTCTTATCCTTCAGGTCCGAAGTGGATTGTAGTCTAATCAGAAATACTATCTTACTTTGTAGTCACCTGGCCCCACCAAGGACCTCCCAGGACCTCCTTTGTTTCTGTCATGGCACTCACCACTTTTCCACCCACTGAGGCTGGCTTTTTGCTTTCCCATGCCTACCTCCATTCCATTTCTAGTCTCTGGCCATGGAAGGCTATCATTTGTCCCGGTGTCCGCTAGAAGTACCTGGTAGATACAATTGCTCAATGGAGATAATGGTACTCCTTATTACTTTCAGGCAGCCATGTGGGTGAGTAATCTCTGATAAAAGCGAATAAAGAGGATTTTTAAAGAATTTCCATATAGGAAAATCTAGGTATCTTTTTGTTCTTTCTCTCTCCACAGAATGCTCCTTGTCCCATTTCAGACTTGCTCTCACTTTAACGTAAGATATGTGTTTAGTAGGTAAGACATTTACTCATTAAAGAGATTTCAGGGGCTGGAAATGTGTCTCTATGGCAGAGTAATGTAATTTCACTCAGAATTACCTATCTCCCCCCGGGATAATACAATGAGCAGAAGGCAAAAAGCTCCCCATTTCTGTAGAATTTTATGAAAACATGGCATGCTTACATTCTGCCATTCTGGTGAGCCGTGTGTGGTCCGAGACAGTCTGTTTTCAAGTGTCCTCTGAGGACTTATAATTCTATAATTAATTTCTAATTTATCATTAGGATGTGTGTTTATTCATTCAGAAAGCATTCACTGAGTGTAGATGAGTAAGGAGCTTTGTGCAGGGGTTCACTCTTGGGACATACAGATTGAAAATGAGCTCGTTTCTGTATTTGAGTTGATCAAAAACTAATTAGAAAGACCAGCCCTTTATAAGTAGACAATGAAAATCGATCACAAAATGTTCAAAAAAGTGAAAAGATAGGAACAATGCATATGCCTACTAATGGGTGAAAAGTTGAGTAAACTAATATATCTACAAGATGAAATTTGACTTTAATCATGTTAATGACATATAAATCATTATAATGTTAAATGTAGAGATAATCAGGATATAAAACAAAAGCAATTTAAATTATAGCTCCTTTTTCTTGCTGTATTTTTCTCTGTTGCCTGAATACCATCTAACCATGCTATGTAGTTTGCTTGTTTGTTTGTCTATCATGTTTGTTTCTTTCCATTATATAGAAGCAGGGATTTTTAAATCACTTTCTGTAATTTTATTGCATCTATAATAGTACCTGATACATGGTAGGCACTCAATGGATATTGAATGAGTATCATTAGACTATAGAAGAGAATAATGAAAGAACAGAAAAGATACCTTATAAAGGATAGTTGTCTTTGGGAGTGAGATTATGGGGAATGATAATTTTCAATTTACATATGTAAATAAATATGTATTTTTTTTAAAGAAGACTCTCTTTGCACACACACACGTACTTACATAAGTATATGTTGTATAATGGCTAGATAGAAATTGAACAGAAAAACTAGCTCTTTTTTTGAATAAAAGGCTTTAAATCCTTAAACATTTTGTTTTATACATAAAATATAATTAGTTTTAAACTTCTTCAAAAAAAGGGAAAATTATTTGTGATTATAAGAGTTTGAATCAGAACTTTCTCTGTTTATTCATTTATTTATTCTTTCATTCTGGGAATTAAACCTAAGTTGCTTTCCCACTGAGCTACATCACCAGTCCTTTTTATTTTGAGACAGGGTTTTACTAAGTTGCTTAGGGCCTCACTAAGTTGCTGAGGCTGGTCTTGAACTTGTGATCCTCCTGTCTCAGGCTTCCCAGTCACTGGAAGATATGCACCACCATGCCCAGCTAACTTTGTCAACTTATAGAGAGAACATAAAAAGAATATAGGCTCCCTGTCACATTCATGTTACTTATATTCAGTGATGTAAACCTTCATCAAAAAAGCAGCTAACAATTAAACTGTATATATATATTTCAGAGGTGATGTGTACATTGAAACTTTTATACTGACGGGGTTTAAATAATTTAGACAGGACAAAAAGCAAAATATTTATTAGATTTCATTGAAATTCAAGAACTTGTGTTTTATTCTTTCTTTGACTCTTTGGTACATACATCCTTTGAAAGGCCAAATATCTTTAAAACGTTTGAAATAAATCCTTGAAAATTCAAGTTTTAACCCCAAACATCCTCTCTAGCAAGGAGTGATTTAAAAAAAGTTCCTCTGATAATAAGACAGGAAATCACAAAGAAAGGGGTGTCACAACATAATGCACAGAACCTTTTAATCAAGCCATCAACGTCCATTTTGAGATGCGTAATTAATAGACCTTCTGTTTAAAATTTCATGGAGAATTTGTCCTCCATCAGGATCATTTCAAATCTGATGGAATTTAGCTATGGCTTTGCATACCAATTTAGGTTAAAAAACAAAGAAAGGGCATTGATTATAGTTAACCACTTGGCAGTTGTTCTAACAAGTGTATTCCCTGCAAAGTATAGAAACTTTAAGCTGTTTTGCTTGGGTAACTGGCAAATAGCATTTTATTTCTTGCCTCTTCAGGAATAATTGCTTTAGATCTCTTAGGTATGCTATAATATTTCGATCAGGTTACTTTAGGAATCCATGAGCTAAGAAGAACTTTGCAGGGATATAGAAATTGCCTTTTGGGATATTCTTGTTATTGACAACCTGATGAAAAAAAAATCACAAAACATGTGCTGTGGGTGCTGGCATGTAATTCAGAATGGCTGTATAAGGAAGAGGATTTCATGTAGAGAAAGCTACTGAGAAATTAGTCACTAAGTGGGCTCTTTCTATGGGTCATTTTCAAGAGCTAAATGTGAAAATACTAATTCTCTGTAAAAATCCACATCTACATATTTTTAATTTAGAATTTAAATTAAAAATATCTATCTTTTTTTAAAGTGATGCAGCCTCAGAGAGAGGAATTTCCTAATCTATTAATCACAGTGCTTCTCCAACATTAGTTGGAGTATGTGATACCTTGGAATCTTGCTAAGCAGGTTCTTCGGACTTAAAATGACTTGCATCAAAAAATTACCACATTTGACATTTGAGTTTAGAGAGAAACCATAACTTTATCAATTAGACTAGAATATTTAGCCTATTTTACTTGGAGCTGAATTTTACTCTGCTTTAAGAATTACGGCAGAACCAAGTTTTGCCCAGTGATGAAAATCAAGCTGTATCAGTTTGATCTGTTGCATAACAATATTGCCACAAATTCCAAGGCTTTAAACAGTACTCATTTGTTATCTCACAATTTCTATGGGTCAGAAGTCCAGTCGTGGCTCAGCTGGTCCCTGGAAGAATGTAACCACAGCACGGGATTCTTGGCTGAATAGTCAAACACAAAACTGGTACTTAAGTGAGGAAGGGTTCCCTTCTGAGCTCATGAGGTTTTGGGCTGAATTCAATTCCTGGAGACCACAGAGTAGAGGGTTCTAGTTGTTTGTTTGCTGTTGGTTGGAGTCTGCTTTCAGTTCCCAGAGTCTGTCTTCAGTTTCTTGTTACCTGGGCCTCTTAATCTGGCCACTTGCTTCATCAGAGCTAGGAAGGGGCTTCTTGCTAGATGGAGATCTCCTATGTAACATAACCATGTGACACCCTAGTGACTAAAAGCAAGCCTCAGATCCTGCCCACATCCTGGGGAGGGGATTATGCAAGGATACGAACACCAGAAGACAGAGGTCATGCAAACAACTGTAGAGTCTGTCAACCACATAAACATATGTTTGAAAGTAAAATCAACATGAACATCCCAGAAAAAAGAATACAAACATATTTCTTTAGATTTCTGTCAAGCATCCAGTACAGAAAGTATCTACATTCATAAAACACACTGACAGAAAATAGGAGGAAAAGTGCCCTTATAAACTCACTTGATTTGGTTTGATCCTTCTGATTTTGTGAGTAATTTTACCAGAAATTTCCGCTTTGATGCTTTAGTTTATGATGTTCGCAGAGTATTGAAAACACAAGTGTCATCCACACAGATACAAATTTGTCTATTAATAACTGATTTAGATATTGCAAAAAGGTAGAAAAAATTCATTTTGCAAGTAGCAAGTCAGAATAAAAAAGAGGCCTTGTCATCATAGTCTGATAGAGAGGTTTGGGGGAAATCCTGGGCTACCTTTCCCAGTTCCAGGCCAGAAACTCATTTGCATCAGTAGCCTTTGATGGCCCTTTCCCAAATCAACCAATAAGTGTATGCCTTAATGTTCAATTTAGCAAATTTCTAAAATGGTGGGTTCTTTAGTGCATTTCTCTCTCTGAATCTCAAAACCAAAGTACATAAATCAGAATGAGTTTTCAGCTTATAATTATTTCTATTTCTTAATAAAATTGCTCCCTTTCTTCTGAACTTCAAATCAGACATGTTATTAGATGAAACATATCTGTTAAATGTGCTTATAATCTTGTCTCCAGAAGCAATCATAGCAGACAATTTCTAGTTTAGAATCCTTTCTTGCAGGGTTTTAGGAACAGCTGGAAACACTGTATGCTGAGTAGCAGTGAATGCACATCATATTTATATTCTGAAATTCTTAACCTAAAAAGTCCTGCTTTTGAAACAAATAGCATATGTAAATAAGTTAATAAAAGACAAAAAAGTACTTCATATAACATTCTTTCAGTTTCTCTTTCACAAGATTATTATTTACTTTATGTAACTATAAAAGTTTCTTTTTCCTCATTACGAAAGAAGAACAAAATAATCATGTGTCAAACTAGTACTGAGAGTTGATCAATAATATTTTGATCTATTTCTTTTTAGTTCTATCTTTATGTACAAGTGCATGCATATATATTTGTTATTGTGCAATGTAGTTTAACTTGTTATTATATTATTATATATAATATGTATATATTGTGTATGTGTTTAAGTGTATATATTTTCAAATCTGCTTTTATCTCTTGGCAATATATCAACATCTTTAATATAATTAAATGGTACTTTATAGCTTCATTTATGATCGCTTATTATAATTTATTGTAGGGACATATTATTTGTTTTAAAAATCATCTATTTGCTTTTGACTATAAAAGCAATTTGCATTTTTAACTTTTTACCTGGGAAGTTCCACATACATATGAAAGTAGAACCATGTGCTCATTGCACGACTTCACCCACCATAAGGATGTGATCCTGTCTTATTGTTCTATCCTCTAGTCTCCCAACCCTCCTTCCTACTATTTCTTCCCATTATTGGGAAGGAAATTCTAACATCATTCTATCTGCAAAAATTTAAGTATCTTTCTAAAATATAGCACTCATAACCACAATATGGTCATCCCATGTAATACATAGTCAGTCTTCAGATTTTGTTGACTATATAAGAAACATTAATTTGAACTGGTATCCAAGAGGCAATGCATTTTTTTTATTACAAAAAAAGTCAAGCACTACAGATGTTTTTGATGCAGAAAGTGAAAAATTCCTTCCCTACCTGAATCTGCTCCCAGAGAGAAACCCATGGACATTTATCTGTGTCTTCTTCCAGATCCCAGACAATGCCTTTTCTGTATTAAGCTAATGATTCCTAAGTGAAGGCTGTTCCTTCTTGCCTTCAAATGATTGCATGCTTTAGCATATAGTAATTCTAATTATATATATTTTCTTAGCATGTTTTATTTTTTATTTCTTATTAAAAATTTATATATGACAGTGGAATGCATTACAATTCTTATTACATATATAGAGCACAGTTTTTCATATCTCATATCACAGTATATTCACACCAATTCATGTCTTCATACCTATACTTTGGATAATAATGTCCATCATATTCCACCATCATTAATAACCCCATGCCCCTTCCCTTCCCCTCCAACCCCTCTGCCCTATCTAGAGTTCATCTATTCCTCCCATGCTCCCTCTCTCTATCCCACTATAAATCAGCCTCCTTATATCAAAGAAAACATTCAGCATTTGTTTTTTTGAGATTCACTAACTTCACTTAGCATCTTGAGATTCACTAACTTCACTTCTCTAACTCCATCCATTTACCTGCAAATGCCATGATTTTATTCTCTTTTATTTCTGAGTAGTATTCCATTGTGTATATATGCCACATATTTTTTATCCATTTATATATTGAAGGGCATCTAGGTTGGTTCCACAGTTTAGCTATAGTGAATTGTGCTGCTATAAACATTCATGTGGCTGTGTCCCTGAAGTATGCTGTTTTTAAGTCCTTTGGGTACAGACCAAGGAGAGGGATAGCTGGATCAAATGGTGGTTCTACTCCCAATTTCCCAAGAAATCTCTGTACTGCTTTCTATTTTGGCTGCACCAATTTTCAGTCCCACCAGCAGTGTATGAGTGTGCCTTTTCCCCCACATCCTTACCAACACTTATTGTTGTTTGTCTTCATAATAGCTGCCAATCTGACTGGAGTGAGGATGAAATCTTAGAGTAGTTTTGATTTGCATTTCTATAATTGCTAGTGATGATGAACATTTTTTCATATATTTGTTGATTGATTGTATATCATCTTCTGAGAAATGTCTGTTCAGGTCCTTGGCCCATTTATTGACTTGGTTATTTGGGTTTTTTTGGTGTTTAACTTTTTGAGATCTTTATATACCCTAGAGATTAGTGCTCCATCTGATATGTGAGGGGCTCTCTATTCACCTCACAGATTGTTTCTTTTGCTGAGAAGAAACTTTTTAGTTTGAGTTCATCCAATTTATTGATTCTTGATTTTAATTCTTGTGCCACGGGAGTCTTATTAAGGAAGTTGAGGCCTAATTCCTCATGATGAAAATTAGGGCCTACTTTTTCTTCTATTAGATACAGAATCTCTGGTTGTATTCCTAAGTCCTTGATCCACTTTGAGTTGAGTTTTGTGCATGATGAGAGATAGGAGTTTAATTTCATTTTGTTGCATATGGATTTCCAGTTTTCCCAGCACCATTTGTTGAAGAGGCTGTCTTTTCTCCAATGCATGTTCTTGGCACCTTTGTCTAACATGAGATAATTATAGTTTTGTGGGTTAGTCTCTGGGTCCTCTATTCTGTACCATTGGTCTACCAATCTGTTTTGGTGCCAATACCAAGCTGTTTTTGTTACTATTGCTCTGTAGTATAGTTTAAGTTCTGGTACAGTCATGCCACCTGCTTCACTCTTCCTGCTAAGGATTGTGTTAGCTATTCTGCATCTCTTATTTTTCCAGATGAATTTTATGATTGCTTTTTCTATTTCTATGAGGAATGTCATTGGGATTTTGATGAGAATTGCATTAAATCTGTATAGTGCTTTTGGAAGTATGGTCATTTTGATAATATTAATTCTGCCAATTCAAGAGAAAAGTAGCTCTTTCCATTTTCTAAGGTCTTCTCTGGCTTCTTTCTTTAGGGTTCTGTAATTTTCATTGTATAGATCTTTCACCTCTTTCAATAAGTTGACTCCCAAGTATTTTATTTATTTATTTTTTTGAGGCTATTGTAAATGGGGTAGTTTTCCTCATTTCTCTTTCTGAGGATTTGTCACTGATATACAGAAATGCCTTTGATTTATGGGTGTTGATTTTATATCCTGCTACTTTGCTGAATTCATTTACTAGTTCTAGAAGTTTTCTGGTGGAACTTTTAGGGTCTTTAGGTATAAAATCATATCATCAGCAAATAGGGTCAGTTTGAGTTCTTCTTTTCCTATATGTATCCCTTTAATTTCTTTTGTCTGTCTAATTGCTCTGGCCAGTGTTTCAAGAACTATGTTAAATAGAAGTGGTGAAAGATGGCATCCCTGTCTTGTTCCAGTTTTTAGAGGGAATGCCTTCAATATTTCTCCATTTAGAATGATGTTGGCTTGGGGCTTAGCATAGATAGCCTTGATGATGTTGAGATATGTTCCTGTTATCTCTAAATTTTCTAGTGTTTGAACAATAAGGGGGTGCTGTATTTTGTCAAATGCTTTTTCTGCGTTTATTGAGATGATCATGTAATTCTTATCTTTAAGTCTATTGATATAATGAATTACATTTATTGATTTCCGTATGTTGAACCAAACTTGTATCCCTGGGATGAATTCCACTTGATCATGGTACACAATCTTTTTGATATGTTTTTGTATTTAATTTGACAGAATTTTATTGAGAATCTTTGTGTCTGTGTTCATAAGAGATATTGGTCTTAGCAGGTTTTAAAGACAAAGCCTTTTGCATCCTTAAATTAAAGGTGTATACAGGGTATTAGAAATACATGAAATAGAACACAATATTATCAATTGGTAAACAAGGGAATTTATAATGGTGTTGTCAAATTTTTTTCTCTAGCATGTGTCTACCTAGTTCTTCCATAAACATGCATTTGCTAATACTACACATTTTTAACTTTAAATGACCATAAAAATATCTAATCAGATGCCATTGCAATAATTGATGGAACAGTTCTCTTTTTACTGCCACCCTCACAAAAGAGACTAATGAGTTTGGTGAGGGATCAGAAAGGCACACAGCCTTACCACATCCCCTAGGTGAGGAGAGAAGGGTCACCTTCTGGGTTCCACAGTGCTTCCTTCACTTCTGACCAACTTTAGCCTAAATGCAATGTCTTTTGGGATGAGCCTATAATCATGCTCTTGTTAATAACATGGCCGTGTCTGCTTGTCCCAGATGGTTGTCCCTGAAATTGTCGGTTTCAGAAGGAAAGATATGAATCTTTCATTGTCTTGATTTGTTTTAAAAAATCTCACCATAATTTTACTTATAGTGGTGACATAATATAAAGGTATATTCCTGTCATCTATGTATTACTCACATGCTTGCTTAAAATATTACTATTCTGGTTAAGTATTTCTGTAAAATAAACTACTACAAACTTTTACAGATAAAAAGGACCATTTTTTCCCCCAAGATTATAAAGGGCCAGGAATTCAGATGGGGCTTCATGGACATTAATTGTTTCTAGAATGCCTGGAGGAAATTTCGATCCTGCCCTCTTTAGTATCTAAAAATTGGAGCCATATTTTAACATCGTCATAGCTATCACACATAAAATTCTTTTTTTCTTTTCTAAACATGGAAAGATATACACTAGACAATCAAATCCTGTGTTCACAGACTCTTCTCATGAATAGTGTACATGATATTACATTAATTTATGTAGTAGATATTGATGAACCCTGCGTAATTCCATTTTAAGATCGGGAGCCATCTCATCACAAAGTCATGAAAAGTGAATTTCTGTTTTACTATAAATTACTGTGATTCCTAAACTTGTTTGGAATTCCTGCCCATGACTTGAACTCACCCCATCTGCCGCAGTCCGGCTGGCTGGGCAAACTAACCGGAGGGTGACGAGCAACTTGTGTACATTGATACAGCAGGAGTAGGAGCTGTTTATTGCAGGACAGGAGTGATATTTATACATTCCACACAGCTTATCTTAATTAGCATAAACTAGATACAGCAGTCAACCAATAAGGAATCTCCACACTTAATGGCTCGCTTTTGTTACTTCACAAACCTCTCCCTCTGGCATTTTGCCAGGCGCCATCCAGACTTGTTTACAGACTCTAACACCCATCCCTGGCTTTCCCTGACCAGATAACAACCCTCTCTGAAACCTCAGTGGCACCTCATAAATTCTGATGTTGGGATCTGAATTTATTCCCTACCTTGAAATATCATGCCATGTTAACCTTCTATCTGCCTTTGTATTATGCTTGTCAAAATCCTGTTATCTCTAAGTTCTAAGACAGCCCCCTTTGCAATGTTTTGTGCTATAAAACTATATTCCTGGAAAGCTGGGGTGCTGATCTCTAGGCTGGGACTTCAAGTGAGATAGTCACTGGCCAGCCTTTGTGTACACAAATACAAGCTTGCTTTAATTTGATTTAAAATTGGAGCGGGTGGTCTTTTCTTTGTGTCAGGGATCAATAATATGACCTCCTTGACCTGTAGATGCTGAAAAGACTTAAAACATGAAGTTGTATAAACAGAACATATTTAGTTTAATTCTAAAGTTCCACAAGATGGCTTAGGGTACTATAGGATCAAAATTAAGAACACCGAGTCTTTGGAAGCTGTGTTTAAGTGCCACTAAAAAACATTGGGCAATAAAATTTCAGTTTTATTTTAAATTGCTATTAAAATGAAGTCAAATGCAGAAGACAATTTCACATTCGAAGTGCACAGTTTAATAAACAAGAACCAAGAGTGTACAATGTAGTTTAAAATATTTTCCATTATACCTGCCCATGCCCTATGGCATTGTGTTTTTTTTTTTTTTTTTTTTTTTTTTTTTTACTTTATATTTATTGCATTTCCCTTGTTAGGAATGCTCTTTCCAACTGCCTCTCTGTATTCAAATCTCTCCCATTGAGCAAACTTTTGTCGGCATTCGTGTCTTGGTTAACTTCATAAGGATTCTACTTTTCAAGAGTTGGAAAAAAAAAAAAAAGGAATATCAACATAAAAGCAATCAGGTAGTTGGGTGTGGAGGTGCACACCTCCAAACCTAGTGACTTGGGAGGCTGAGCAGCAGGATTTGAAGCCATCCTCTGCAACTTAGAAAGACTCTGTCTCAAAATAAAAAAGGGCTGGGGATGTGGCTCCGTGGTGGAGCATCCTGGGTTCCATTCCCAGTGTACCTCCCACCTCCACATCATTGAAGTGGATTTCCAAATTCAAATGCCCTGCCGTGTTTCTCTAGAATTTATATGTCCTCTTCAGGTCTCTTCCTCTTTCTTTCCCTCTCTTTTAGATGATGTCCTCAGCTCATATTTCAATGAAAAATAGCAATCATTAAATAGAGAGCCCCCAAACAACTTCCACCAGCTCTATAAATATACCTGCGTCCTGTCTATCACATCTATCTCTGCTTCTGTTTTACCCAAGGAAAGCTGAAGTTCTCAGGGACTTTATTCTTTCTTTCACCACTCTCTCTCTCTCTTTGGGATCATCATTCCTTCCTTTCTACTCAATCATTTTCACCTGCCAACACCCCCAAAAGCCTTTGGATTCTTTTTTTAAAAAAATATTTTATGGTTGGTAGAGGCAGAAGGAGGTCGGCTCTCAGACGTAGGGTGGTCAGCAGCCAGCTCGTCGGCGCGCGTGGGCTTTGTTCGATCCTTGCCTCATATCTCCCTGGAAAGGGAGGGAGGCCTCGACGGCGAGAGGGACCCGCCGTAGTCCGAGCTTGAAGTCGCTAGGACTTCTCTCAAACTTGTGTGCTGAGGAGACTCAGATGTTGGCCTCAGCTCCTAGGCTGAACTCAGCAGATTGGCCCATGAAAACTTCTGTATTGAGACAAAGGAAAGGATCCGTCAGAAAACAACACCTATTATCTTGGGCTTGGCAGCAAGGAAGAGGACAGGTAGTGGAAATCCTGCAATCGGAAAAGCAGACTGAAAGGTGACAAAGAAGCTGAAGATGGGTGGTGGACAGAGGTATAACATTCCAGCCCCCCAGTCTAGAAATGGTAGTAAGAACCAACAGCAGCTTAATAGACAGAAGACCAAGGATCAGAATTCCCAGATGAACATTGTTCATAAGAAAAAAGAAAGAGGACATGGTTATAACTCATCAGCAGCTGCATGGCAGGCCATGCAAAATGGGGGGAAGAACAAAAATTTTCCAAGTAATCCAAATTGGAATGCTAGCTTATCAAGTCCCACCCTACTTTTTAAGTCTCAAGTTAATCAGAACTATGCTGGAGCCAAATTTAGCGAGCCACCATCACCAAGTGTTCTTCCTAAACCACCAAGCCACTGGGTTCCTGTGAACTTTAATCCTTCAGACAAGGAAATAATGACATTTCAACTTAAAACCTTACTTAAAGTCCAAGTGTAAAATATGATATAAAGTACTAATGTTTAAATTTAGTTTATAAAAAGTTGTCAGTTGGTCTGAAACAAATTACAGATTCACTAGGGAGTTAACCAATTTGTGTAAAACTACTTATTAATGTATGAATATTAATCAAATTTCATCTCATTTGTTTTACATATTGTGTGCACTGTAATATAATGGTGGTTATCAGTGCAACTTAAAATAATTGAACTTGATAAAAACTATTCAATCAAGTTTATAATGGTAAAGGAATCAACTTTTTATATTTTTATTCGGGGAATATTGTAAAAGATTCATGGATAATTTACTTGTAGTGAATCAGATTAAGCATCTAGCTGAGACAAGGATTGAAAACTAGGTGGACATTTGAAAGTTTAATGTCCCAAAAAGCCAAACTAGTAACACGCCAACAACATAATGCACTGCCAAGAGAGAATGTGAATTTTTAATAGTTGTATTTTACTAAATTGCACAGTGATGAATGTGTAAAGGGCACTTGGGGTTTATTAGAATGAAGCACAGTATAAGGTGCCCTGTTTCTTAAATCGCAATGGATAGGTGTCTGCCAATAGATGCAACCATTTTTTATAGAAAAAGTATTGAGCACTTGATAGCTTTCAAAAAATACTTTTTTTTTGTATTACAGAACTGCAAAGCTATTCTGACAGTGATCTGGCCTCATATGCCTGCAAAGCTTAAAGTGGGAGTTGTATAATGTGAAATTTCAAAGTACCTAGGGGAGAAGAGCCATGTAAATACATGTAATAAACTTGTAGCATATGTAAAGTCTTCTTGGCCTACAAAAATAGAATATTTTAGTATGAATTTGCTGAATGTAAGACCATGGACTGTTTTTTTATACTATGGCCTAATTTTAAAGGTCCAGAATTGTTTTTAAAGTTTGCCCTCATGCTAAAGTGCCAGTGTATGTGTCATGATTTGGTTGTAAACTATATTACAAAGTAAATCCTAATGTAATTAAGTTTTGTAATATGACTAAAAAAGTCTAAGCTGCTAAAAGATTTCCTACTTTTAGGAGATGTAAAATGCAGTACAGGATTCCTCTACCCTGCAGTCTATAAACCCAAAGATTTATTTTGGCTTTCACCAGTTCTTGTAACCAGTGATACAAATCTAAATTGTATTTGGTGCCAGTAAGTTTTTATTTTTATTATTTTTTTTGTCATAGTAAGTACAACCCAGGGGACCACTTAATGCAAAAGATGTGATCTCTTGCACAACACCCCTTTAGGCATGTTTTTACCAATCTTAAGGGAAAATGCTAAATATGACAGCCTAATACCAAGTTAGAAAAGTACATGCGCCAGTTAAAGTCCTGATAATGCCCTACTTTCTAATTTTGCATCTTTGATGTTTTAAATATAACAGGCTGTTATATTTCACTAAAAGAATTTAGATGTGTACTATTGCCCAAGTCAAATATTGAATATACTAAAGGCAAAATTTATGTACATGATACGAATTTGAAACATGAAATTAAAAAATAAAATTTTTCTCCCCAGTGGGGGAAAAAAAAATATTTTATTTGTTCTTTTTAGATATACATGAGAGTAGAGTGTATTTTGACACATTACACATATATGGAGTATAACATTCTAATTAGGATCTCATTCTTGTGGTTGAACATATGTGGAGTTACACCAGTCGTGTCTTCATATATGAACATAGGAAAGTTATGTTAGATTTATTCTACTGCGGATCCTTCCTCTTAACAAAACTCTTCACATATTCCCACAGTCTTCTCCATTTCCACAACCCATGCTCAATTCTTGTTTACAAACTCGTTAAAGAATGATTTGTGTCTCTGGTTTGACAAAAACCATAAAGGCCAGCATGACTCTTATTCTAGAAAACCCCAGCTTCCTCCCCACCCCAAAGAATAAAAATGCAAATTTGTATGAAAATACTACAGAAACACCAAGTCACAAAATATGTGTAAGGGCTGCCTAAAAATAGTGATGCTGGAAGAGAAACAATAGGGAAAGTGGGGCAAAATTACCCATAGCCCAAGTACACACTTTGGAGAGCAGCAGACCACAATTTTCCAGGCTGAGAGGTCCCTGTTGAAGTTCAAAATAAAAATCCCTTATTGCAACAAGACAAGCAGGGTGAAAAGAGAAGTAGCACAAACTTCCCTTAATGTGGTTTGAGTTTTAAAGTGTGGTTTCTGTGGAGCAAAGAATGTTACAGAGACCATCTGTATTTGCCGGAAACCATTAGTGAGGCAGCCTAGTGGGGACAGAGTCTGCACTGTGAGTTTTCATGAAGCTGCTTAGCTCCACTTGCTGGAATGGGGTCAAGGCTCAAAAAAATTTGCACCATTGCAGGTCATAAAGAGAATTCCTCTAGCTGGCTGTGGTGATGCACTCCTCCCGCCAATTGTGGAGGCTGAAGTGGGAGAATCATTAGTTCAAGACAGTCTCAGCAACTTAATAAGACCCTGTCTCAAAATAAAATTAAAAAAAAAAGAGGGCGGGGATGTGGTTTAATGGTAGAGTTCCCTGGGTTCAGTTCCCGTCCCCTCTCCCCCACCAAAAAAAAATTCCTTTAGCTTGGACCATTGCCTTGCCCATTCTCCATGATCATTTTAATCAATAGTTTAAGGAAAAACATTTGAAATGAGTAAGTTAATAAGGAATAAAAGTAGAAACTAAAGAAAAACAATATAAATATAAAAAAGGGGAAGTAGGGACAGAAAAAAAAATCACAAGAAAATGTGCCCTGGAGCAGATGAATTAAAAATAAACCACAATGAAACCTTCACTTCTGTATCATAAGAACACAAAGTAGAAGACAATTCAGGGAAGAGGAAACACAAGCTAGCAGGGTTCTATAAAGAAGTGGAGAAATGGAGGTGAACTTGGAAGTAACAATTGCAGGGCAGCAGCCCCTCTTGCTTTCCCCTTGGCCTCTTTGTTTTTTTCTCACTCTCTGAGATCTGTGTCCTAACCCTCTGGGATTGGTTCTGGTACTGTCTTCCTCCCCTACGGGAGCTTATCTACTGTATCCTTCCAATTTCATCTAGGCACAGGTAGTCCTGCTTTCACAGCACAAACTTGGTTTCCCCCTAGCAATTTCCATCTCATTAAATTTCGCTCCCTCTTTTGTTCCTTGAGCCAGAACCTGGGGAGTCATCCATCACTGCTTCTCAGACACGGCACTCTGCACACAACTCCACCCACATCCATTAATGAGTCCTCTTATTTCTACTTCCAAAATGTAGCTCAGATCCATCACTCTCCCTATCTTCATGACCATGATGGATGGAGGTCCGGCCCACCCTTCTCAGAACTTTTGCAGGACTCCTCTCCCAATTCTTTCCAGTTTGGTTGGTATTACTTCACTCTCTAAACATCTATTTTCCATTTAGCAGACTTAGATTGGATCATGTCACATCCCTGTGCAATGGCACCTGCTGCATATGGCATCATAATCTTAGCACAGCCGATGACCTATTGTATGAATCAGGTCTTCTGAGGCCTCAACCCCATTCTGTGTAATTTTCTCCCCATTTGATAATACTGTTCTACTTTACCTTCCTAAAATATGGTGATCTCTTTCCCATCCCAGGACCTTTGTACATACTGTTCCTTCCGCTTGAGAATCTCTCTCCTCAGCCTTCTTATGTTCGATTCTTTAACATATCCTAGCCCAGATCTCTCTTTCTCAGATGATCCTTTCCTGGCGAGTCTGTATAGAAATGGGCTTCCCCAGGCATTTGCTATCACAGCACAGATGATGCCCCATCTAAGCTTTCTGTTTTTGAGTCCTTTTGAGATTCTATGGTGTTTTCCAGAAGGTTAAAGGGGATGACGATTTCTAGAACTGATGAGAGGACAGAGAATAATGTGCATCTTGTTACCAGCAGAGGATGAGGGAGTATACATCATTTTCAAACTATATGTGCAGTAAAAGAGACAAGAACAAACACAGGAAAGGACTGATGATTATTACCCCAGCCCAAGGGAATTGGCAGATGGGAGAATAATATCTTTGGAGAGAAACAGGCATCCATTTACCATCTTGCAATCCCCAAAGATACCTAATTACCTTCAGCAGCAGCATTCATTACCATTTAAATATGGCACATCACATTAGATTCTGAGCACAGTTAGTGCTGTAAGGTCGTTTGAGTGTATCCAGTGTATTGTTCCTTTTTAAAATAAGTGAATCAAGAACTGGAGAGGTTAAATGATATGTCCAAGGTCATCCTACTACTATATGGACTTGCTGGGATTTAGAATCCCAGAGAGCCTCCTTCTGCTGCAGTGGGATTTCCATGATACTCTACCAATGTCTCAGCTTTGAATTCCTACAGGCCAAGGAGGCCAAGAACTCTATGGACCCAATAAAGCTTCTAAAAAAATTCTTTTTCCTAATGATTTCTGAAATGGAAGCACCCGGATACCTTTGCTCAGTTTTCTTTAAACATGCACGTTTTGAATTTTCTTTCTTAATGAAACAATCTTTAAAAATGTTAAGTAATGACATCATTAAAAAATAGAAAATAGAGATGAGTAAAAGCCATAAAGATAAAAAATCATCCACAGATTTATCCCCTGATCCTCTGGATAATAAAAAGTTAGTTTATATTTTGTCTTTGTAAGAATAGCTCAGAGCAAGGAAATTATCTTCTTTTATTCTTGAGTCTACAAGCCTGCTCCCAAGAAGTGTCAAAGATGGGACATGGCGTTTCTTATCTCCACATGTTCCTCTGGAAGCTAAGAGGGGTATAATAACAAAGTAGGCACATGTTTGGGGCTTAAATATTTTTTCATTTATTTCAAGACATCATCAATGGGACCTTAAATGCTTCCATTGAAACCAGCAAAGTAGGTGAAAAATCATTAAAAACAAAACAAAAAAAACAACAACAAACCCTCTAGGTCTGTGAATATCTTAAGCTTGTTTTCATTTATTCACCTCATTTGATTTTAGTCCCATGAAACAGATGTGTGGGAGGGCTGCGGTGGGTTTTTTTTTTCTTTTCCCTTTTGTTGATGCAGTTGTTATTTTTTCCCCAAGCACAAACACATTTTCTTTGCCCAGGATCCAAGGGGAGGGGCCCAGCTGAGATCTGATGGTGAAGTGTGTGTGGGTGCTGTCCCAGGTGGTTACCCACAAATGACAGGATGACAAAAAAACTAATTTCAAAGGTACTTCAGCAAGTTAAAGTCATCAACTTATTTTGTTATGTAGCCCCTGGGGAGAAAATTAAAATTATATTGTTTCTCTAATGCTCTTTGGAATCAATGAAAAAAAAAAATCAATGATGACTGAGGCCTTCGTGTGGGTGTTATTGGAAATACCAGAATTTCCTTCCTTATGTTATAACATCAGAATTTCAGATGTTGAATTTAAAATAAATGCTCTCCTCTCCTGTGGTCAAACAGAAAGCTTTTTTTTTTTTTTAAATATATTTTTATAGTTTTAGATGGACACAATACCTTTGTTTATTTATTTGTTTGTTTGTTTATTTATGTGGTGCTGAAGATTGAACCCAGTGCCTCACACGTGCTAGGCAAGCTCTCTACCACTGAGCCACAACCCCAGCCCAACAGAAAGCTTTCAGGTTCAGGGTCATTTCTGGAAGATATAAACTTGGTAACCAGACAGATCCAAAAATGGGCTGTCTATTCTTGAGTAAGTTATTTATCTACCTGAGCTCTAGTTTCTTCTCATAGTGTTATTACAAAAAAAAAAAAAATGAGACAAATAAGCAAATAGTTTTGCACAGTGTCTGTGATTCATCAAATATCTCCTGCTTTAATTGTGGCAGGTGAGAGGTAGGACTGGAAGGAGAAGGTTTTGAAGGTGGATTATAAAGTTGGATTGGAGAGCTATTGGATCGGATCTGCTATTGGGAGAAGGTTTTAAAAATGCCTTAATTACATCAAACAATGTTTTTTTCCTTGTGACTTCGTTCAGTTTTATTGTTAAAATTTTTAAATTCAAAGCATAATGATTAAATATGTTGTTTGGGATGGTAGCAATGGTAAACAGGAGGTCTGAGAGTTTAAAGAACAGCACATCCTTTTAAAACCTGGCCGACTTTCTATATCAGTCAAAATCATTCTCTGTAGTCAGGTCCTTGTCCTTTCAATGACCTTGGAGTCTGGTAGTGGCTTTTTCCACCTTCTCCTACACCCCCTGATGAGTCTTTTTGCTTAATCAGGAATGAAGCTGAACTTTTCTGCCACCCACGGCTCCTCGATGTATATGGATGGCTTTCTTTGAGTTGTGCCCAAAATAACATCTGATCTGAAAGCAACACTAGGAAATTCAATCACCTATGAAAAGAAGAGTGAAAAATAAAGCAAAGTCAAGCCCCTTGAAAGTTCAGGTTCAACTCTGGAAAATGTAAAAAGGGGGATTAGGGTGAGTCTATTTCTGGAAACCTGACTGCTCCAACACAATGTGCTGAACAGTGGGGGGATCCTTTTGTGGCTAATGTATACTTGGAGAGCCTTGTTCCCTGTCTCAGCCTTTTAACCTGCTGGAGAGCAGGCAGCCTCAGCCTTCCTGTCTTACACTGAGGTTAATTCATCACTTGAGAGCTTTCCCTAGTGTAATATAGTATGGCACCACTCTGATTTTCTAGATCTGCTGGGTCTTGGCAGAGAGGCATACAGAATCCAAGAAAATACATCCATACTGATTCTGGAGTGCATTTCTTATTGCTTGGTTTATTCCCTGCCCCCCCCCCCCATCAGTAATTAATCTAATGAATGCACTTTTCCTTCAGGGACATTTCCCTGAATTAGGGCATCCAGATGCATGCTTTCCTCACTCTAATGAGACTTTTTTTCTTAGGCCTACTGTGAGAGAAATAGGACGAGTCATGACAGAACAGCCTGCCAGTGCCTGCTAATGCAAACTAAGCAGAAATGTGGATAGGTGTTGCTGCTTCAGATGCAACCTCCTTTTCAACCTCCTTCTCCTGCCCATGCCAACTCATGCACACTTTCCTTAACCCAGGGTTGGCAGCAAGGGGTGAAGTATTACTGAAAGTCTCACGTAGAAAAGTTTAATATATCCCCCTGGGGGGATCTGAATTTGTGTGTACTTTTTTTTTTCATTTCTGGTTTTCCTACTTGGCCTTGGTTTCATCCCTCAGAGGTTGAGTTTCCATCGGTTTCTTCACAGGCCGACTCTAGCTCCTAATGGGTCTGTGTGCACATTGACTGTGTGTGTGTGTGTGTGTGTGTGTGTGTGTGTGTGTGTTGCTGGGGATTGAACCCAGAGCCTTTTGTACGTGAGGCAAGTACTCTACCAACTGATCTATATCCTTTGCCTAAAAAGAGCACATTGAGAAAATAAAATCTAATAATTATCAGCTCAACTCAACAGAAAGCAATAACAAGCGCAAATGCTTTCACGTGGAATTGTCAAGATGGTTTCCAGGTGAAAGATTTCCCTTTTGCCTTGGACCATCCAAATAATAGCCTGTTTTTCCACTTTGATTTGCTAGTGTCCTAGATGTTACTCTGAGCTTTGAATCCTTTGTCTGCTATCTTATGCCAGCTATTTATGCTTCAAATGTTTTGTCCCCCTTTCTCTATTACGTGTAACCAAGGAAATGGATATATACTAAAAGCCTTCTGGTAAATGCTCCTGTCATCTGGCCTTCATTGCTGGCTCTTTTGTTGCAAAATCTTTTCTTTGGATTTTATAGTAATACTCTTCAAAGGGGAAAACCACTAGTTCGGGTAAACCCAGACAGAGAGTATGCAAATAGACTTTGATAGCTCATAAAGTTGCTCTGGAATTATGTGGCAGGGAAACACTCTGGTTTTGAGTCTGTTTTACACCTTGAGGTGGATAGCTAGAGTGGAATAGAGGCAGGAAAATATTTTTAATATTTATTTTTTGTTGTAACTGGACACAATACCTTTATTTTTTTTATTTTTATGTGGTGCTGAGGACTGAACCCAGGGCCTCACACATGCTGGGCAAGCACTCTACCACTGAGCCACAACCCCAGCCCACAGGAAAAGAGTTTTAATATATCAGTTGAGCTTGGGTGACATCTATGAGAATAATAGATAAAACCTAAGTCCCACGTGAGTGGACTGCCTAATGCAGTAGCCATGAACCACTTGTGGCTCTTTAAATTTGAGTGAATTGAAATTCAATAAATTAAAAGTTCCTCAGCCACACTGGCCACATTTAAAGTGTGCAATAACCACGTGTGGCCTGGGGCTAATGCACTGGACAGCTCAGGCAGTTTCCACTGTGACAGGAAGTTCTATGAGTTCTATCCTGGTTGTCACTTTGCTGAAGTTGCTGCCCAGCAGGGGACGTCAGCTTCCCACTTCTCCATCTTTGCAGAAACCACAAGTCCTGCTGGAGTTTGGCTCAATCCCACCCCCATCAAGCATTGCCAGACTTCTGCACGCGTTTTTTCAGTTTTTAAATGTCTTGTCCAGCATTGGCAGAGTTTAGAACATAACGACATGTAGTCAGTATTCTTAATTTGATTATTTCGTGTGTTAGTTTCACCATATTAAATTTTTCTTAATTACAAGAATTATGATTTATAGTGTGATAGCCTCTCAGTGCCCCACATAACTCAAAGATCATATTATCACTACTATTTTTTAAAAAATGTTTTTTAGTTGTTGGTGAATATCTATCTATCTATCTATCTATCTATCTATTTATATGTAGTGCTGAGAATCGAACCCAGTGCCTCACACATACTAGGCAAGCTCTCTACCACTGAACCACAACCCCAGCCCCCATATTATTATTTTTTAAAGCATGCTCGGGGACTAGGCTTAGGGATTTTGCACATGTCTTCTAGACACATTCTGTTCTTATTCCTACTATTCTTTTTTAATAAGTGTCATTTCTATTTTTTAAAAATTTTCTATCCTCAGTGCCTGACATATAGTAGGGGTTTGATAAGTCTAATAAAAAGTAAAAATGATATCATTTGATTTTCACAACAGTATGAAATAGATGTTACCTTTATTTTTACACATTCAAAAGTTAAGTCACAATTTGATGAGTCCCAGAGCTGATAAGCTTTGGATTTTTTTTTTTTTTTGCCCTGGGGATTGAACTCAGGGGCACTAAACCACTAAGCCACATCCTCAGCCCTATTTTGTATTTTATTTACACCCAGGATCTCACTGAGTTGCTTAGCACCTTGCTTTTGCTGAAGCTGGCTTTGAACTCTTGATCCTCCTGCTTCAGCTTCCCAAGTTGCTGGGATTACAGGCATGCACCACCATGCCTGGCAGATGTTTTGCACCTCATAACTGCTGCACGTAACCTTTCTTTCCACTTGGTGTCTCATCTTGCTGTCCAGCAGGGTAATCTGGATTTCTTCCTTAGTGACTCAAGGGAACTTGAAAGAGAAAGAGGTCTGAGACATTTCAGAAAGCCACTTCATGATCATTATTCTATTGGTCAAAGCATTTGCAAATCCAGCACAGACCCAATGGTCAATGGTGTAACTTTCACATGCATGCAGAATGGCACATGCAAGCAGTGGGTAAGAGGATGTTGCGGACATCTTTGAAGAATGACTATCATGTGGAGTCTCTATCTCTATAGAACCTGACTGTAACTATGTTTTCTTTTTTTTTTTTTTTCTTTTTGTACCATGGTTTGAACCCAAAGGTCCTGAACCACCAGGCCAATTCCCAGCCCTTTTTGTATTTTATTTACAGACAGGGTCTCACTAAGTTGCACAGGGTCTTGCTGAGTTTCTGAGGCTGGCTTTGAACTCATGATCCTCCATCTTCAGCCTCCTGAGCTGCTGGGATTACAGGTCTGCACCACTGCACCTGGCCTATGGTTTCTTTTGTAATAATTCTTCCACCCTTCTGTGAGGTCAATCAAAACTGTAAGCTGCTGGAACATTCCCATGAAAAGAAGTGACCTGAGTTTGATTTTTAATAATAAGCAGACCTCTGAAAAACCAAGAATGGAGGCAAATATGGCGGTGAGCAAGCTACACAAAGAACTGGTGTCTTTGTCTTGAGTGGGGGATGCTTCTGTTTCCCAACAAGGGGGCTTTTGAATTGGTGCTACTCTCCTGGGATACTGACAGCTAGGATTCTTGCCTGTAAGGTAAAATCCCTCAAACTGTGAAGCTGAGACACTTGCAAGTTCAGAAAAGGAAAGGAAAGCATTCCCCCCAAAGGATTCTTTTGGCATCCTTCTGTAACTCACTCAGCAATTTCATGTTTATAATCAAATCATGTCTCTTTAGCACACAATCCTCTTTTTATGGTGAGCTGGGCTTTTATAGTTGTGCGAATTACTCACATTGGAAATAAGAAATAATGCTTTAAAGAAAATCTTCTGAATTTACTGTGGTAATATTCTAAGTAATTTCTTTGAAAGAGGGAAATGTATGAGGGAGGCTTGTGGATTTTTTTTTTTCTTCTTTCCTTGTTGCAGTCAGAGAAGAAAGTTAGAGGGATAAGGCTTTAGGGTCCCAAAAGGAGCAGTCAACATGAGAGAATGGAAGACAATAGGAAGCTTGAATTCAATTCAACTCTGTCAGCGGAATTGCATTTTGGGGAGCAATTAATTATTCAACACAATGGGTGTTTTCAACAGCCTCCCTATCTCTCCTTTCTTCTGTTGTGTATGTGTATATGTGTTTCTCAAGTTTCCCTGGTAAAAAAGAAAATTGCAAAAGCCACTGAGCAAAGCATGCTTTCAGGAAGCACAAAATGAAGTAGAAGTGACTGAGCTAGACTTCGTTTAAAGTCTGGCTGTGAATTCCTCAGAGATGTTGCAGTCACAGCTGTCTTTTCTCCAAAGGAACAGGAAAGGGTTTTTGACCTTGATTAGAAAAAGAAGAGATCTCAAAAAAGACATAGCCACCAGTAGGCAAGCCCCGAATCTGAATTATGCACCATTCTGAGAGCCAATGAGTCCTCTCAACCTCAAACTAGTAGGCTGGGATTTAGATACTAGTATTCTGCACAGCCTTGCTCTGATGTCCTTCACTTTGCAGCAGAACTTGGAAATAATTCTCTAGACTGCAATTACTGCAAGTCTCAGAATGATTTGCTTAAACCCTGGTTCTTTTTACTGTTGTCTTGAAGCAAATCACTCCAACAGTAGTGGAAAATAACAACACTTTTTGTATGCTCCCAAATTCTTTCGGTTGGAAATTCAATAAGGGCACAGTGATTTGCTCTGTGATATCTGGGACTTCAGGAGTGAAACTCATGTGTCTGGGAGCTGAAGACTCTATTTCCTAAGGCAGTATCTTCACGGCCAAGTCTAGATTTTGGCGCTGCTCTTGGCCAGAACCTTGGCTGGGGACTTCAGCTAGAATCAGGGTGGTGTGCTTTCTTTCTGTGGCCTCTGAGCATGGAGGCCTTAGGGTGATTGGATGTCTTATGGGGTGGCTCAGGGCTTTAAATGTATATTGTCTTGCTGAAGAAGGCAGCAGCTGTCTCATCTTTTATGAGTGAGACTCAGAAGTCACAGTGTCACTGCTACCACACTATTCATCAAAGCAATCATAGTCTGACCCGAATTCAGGGGAAGGGGCACATGTGCCACCTCTTAATAAGGTTGTGACGTAGAAGAACATGAGTGATGAGAGATATGACTGCGGCTATTTTGGAAAATATGATGTTCTACATCCCTGTTCACTTAGCACAGGGCTTAGGAATGAGGGTAACAACTTGCCTGGAGAGTCATATCCTCCAGTCAGTTACTAAGATTCACAGGTTACACAAGATAGTGGATCAAAAAATTTCACCTTTCATGGACACAGGGAAGATTGTGTATCTTCTCTCCTTATAACAAAGACAAGAACACAAACCACCAGACTTGAGGTGGTATCTCATGTGCTTATGACTGACTGATACAGGATATAAATTCAATGTACACTATTAGTTTTCATGTATCCAGCAAATAACCAGTAGAATATATATGGCTTTTAGGTATAAATATTAACTCATATTACTTGTACAAATTTATAGGGTTCATTGTGACATTTCAATACAGTATATATGTTTTAACTGTATTCACCATCTGTACTTTCCTGTACCTTCCCCTTCCCTCTTTCCTCTCCTCCTGTAGAATATATAATTTTAAAATAAATTTTCTTAAGTATTTTGACACATTCTTGTGTGTGTGTGTGTGTGTGTGTGTGTGTGTACACAAAAGCCCAGAAATAAATCTAACAAAAGATATGCAGCACTTTATCAAAAAGAATAAGCCAACTGCTATGATACACAACTGTAATCCCAGAAATTCAGGAGGCTAAGGCAGGAGGATCCCAAGTTCAAAGCTAGCCTCAGCAACTTAATGAGGCCCTAAGTAATTTAGTGAGATCCTGTCTCAGAGTAAAAAATAAAAGGGCTGAGGATATAGCTTAGTGGGTAATTGCCTCTGGGTTCAGTCCCTGTTTTTTTTTTTTTTTTAATTTTTTTGAAATGCATTATAGCAATCCTCAAATAAAGAGATAATATATTTTCATAGATAAGGAGGTTGTCAATATGGTTGGTATGTTGGCTTTCCCCAAGTTGGTTCTGCATTTGGCATATTCCCATTAAACTCCCAATAGTCCTTTTTTAAAAAGTCTATTTCTCCTTTGCTTACCTTAGTCATTGAGTTTCTGTTATTTGCTAAAAAACCTTCAAGCTCACAAAATGGGTCAATTGTGCATTTTCCCTTTCCTTAGCTCCATCCTGTGGCTGGGGATGGCACACATAACACATAAGAAGTAAACAGATGTGACTTCCCACAAGGAATGATTGTGAGTTAAAAAATCAAGGTTTCAAAGACTCCAGCTTAGTTTCATCAGTATCTTAAAGGCTGCTAACAAAGCCCTTCAAAATGACCTTTTTTTTTCAGTTTAAATTTATTTATTCCTGTTCAATTTTCTTTTTTCTTTCTTTCTTTTTCTTTTTCTCTTTTTGTGGTTCTAGGAACTGAATCTAGGACCTCACACATGCTAGGCATAACTGTACCACTGAGCTACATCTCTGGCCCTTTTTATTTTTATTTTATTTTGAGAAAAGTTCTTGGTAAATTGTCCAGGCTAACCTTGAACTTGTGATCCTCCTGCCTCAGCCTCCTGAATAGCTAAGATCATAGATGTGTGACACCACACGTGGCTTTATCACTCTTTCATTCTTATTCTTCAATTGAGTGCCAGCTTTGAGAGAGATGCTATGCCAAGTGCTAGGGACAATTCGGAGAAAACCAACAACAAAGGCATGATTTCTGTCCTCATTGAATTAGCATTCTAGTTAGGGAATAGAAAAATTATTTTGCTTCTCAATGGGCAGGTAAAATTGGATATATTTATTTGTATAACATGTTGTTTTAAAATATGTAATCAATGTAGAATTGTTAAGTTGAGGTAATTATTATATGCATTACTTCAAATATTTATTACTTTTTTGTAGTTGGCACACTTAAAATCTACTCTCAGCAAATTCCAAGAGCAATACATTATTATCAACTATAGTCACCATTTTATACAATAAATCTCACAAACTTATTCCCTTTGTATCATAACTGAAAAAATTGTATCATTTTACCAACATCTTCATAACCTTTCCGTCTTACCAGTCACTGGTCATAAAATAATTTTAGATGGTGTTAACTGCTATGAAAAAGAGAAAGTGAAGACTGTTTAATCTTATTGGATGCAACCACATGGGCAAGATGCTAAAAATTTTCCAAGAAAACCTCAGCACTGTAGAGTTTTTGCAAATATTTATCTTTCAACAGGATTCACATATTTGGAATCAGACTGCTATATACTGGTTTCTGTTGCTGATATCACAAGAAAACTTTGTCTTCATCCACGTGTTTTACAACAAAACAAATTTCTCCCATTGAATGATAATTGAGTAAGGAAATATCTGAAACTAAAATGCTGAGATGATAACTCAGCGCTCTCTCTGATTCCCGGCTACCAAGAGGTGGGCAGCTATCCTCCGCCATGCCCTTCTGTCACGGTGCTTCACCTCATGGCACTGAAGTCAGAGAACCAAGGACTGAACCACTGAAACCCAAAGCAATAGACTGATTACTGAGGACACCCCATGGTTGCTTCAGCTCCACAGGACCCTGGGCCATATTCTAGTCCCTGACTCCTGTACCCACTACCCAGAGGAAGTTTTGATTCTTCTCTAAAACATCAACAAACAGATTTATGGAAAAGACTCTAACAAATACTCTTAAATACAACTTCCTGAGATGGTAGAACTATTTTTTTTTAAACAACTTGGTTTTTCTATCAAAGTCTTTAACAAAATTGACATTACTGTAAAAAAATTATATTTTTGTTTTAAATACATCATATAAGCTGAAAAAAAGATAACTCAATCTTTGAGAGTATAATAGATAGAGGAGAAATGATTCAGGAAATATGAATTTAATAATTTTAATGGAAAACAGAATAAAAGTTTAAAAGTCTCTACTGTGACTTTATTTTGTAAAGGTATTTTGTAAATAAATGCCATTGTTAATGTGAATGAAAATTTAAGGTTTTTTTTTTAAATACTCATTTTAAAAATTTTAATTTGGCTTCTAATTTTAATTAATTTCTACTATAGCCCAGCCCTAGGTTTCCCACTTTGTCCTTTATCACTTTCTGTGTGAACTTCAGACAGATTAAACTTCTGATTTCTTCTAGAATGCAAAAATAGTTTTGCCTTTGGCTCTAGCTCTTCCTTGAGTATCTCTCCTTCCATTGTCATTTAGGAATGGATCCTCGTGGAAGTTGACTTCACCTGCCAGTAGTTTTTCAGAAACATGAGTTATCTACTTTGGTTTCTTGAACTAGACTGTGTGTATACTTACATAATTAAATTGTCTCACAGGCTCTGCTGGATGGGGTTATAGCAACATCCAGCAGGTTTGTAAAGGGAGGGTTAGTTTGTGAGTTCACCGGCTCCTAGAACGCACTTGAGAATCTGAAGCAGCTGAAGTACCACAGCTTGGGTCTTCTCTTCTTTTGGTGTCTCTGTACTTAAAGTCTTCATCATTTATGTCTTACATCAAGGGTGGTGGGAACAAAGTGTCCCAGATTGGGTCCCCTAGGCAGCAGACACTGAGAGAGAGATTCGTCTGCAGGAGGTACACTGGGAGTGCTTGTGAAATCAACACCTGTGGAAGAGGAGGGAGGGAGCTGCCCAGGTGGGAGGAGTGTTCAACTGTGACACAGCATCATGTGGGATTTTCAGAGAAGACCTTCTCAGAGCTTCCCTGAACTGTGACAAGAAGAGGTGAGCCTTTATATATCTGGATGGATGTTGGCCACCCCTGGCAGGAGGTACAAACTTGGATAAGGTGTTTTTTTTTCAGTGTTTAGCTTTCTATCATCCTCAAAGCTGCTGGCAGCAGAGGGCTCTCCACCATCAGCTGTCTCAGAAACTGCAGTATTCTCTAGGCAGCTCCTCAGAGCATTCAGCACAAATAGCAGCCAGATAAGTGTCTCAGAGAGGCAACAGGGGAGTAAATGTGGGTGACATGCAGAAGCTGGTCCCCTTTGCTGTGCAACTGCACACACATCTGGCCCAGGTCCTGGAGAAGCTGAAGGAGGAGATCTGGTAGGGGTTGGAGGAGGTGCAGATCTGGGTGCTTCTCTGACCAGGTGGGTCGGAGATCAGTGACAACATATGTGAGCTGCCCCAGCTCCTGCTGCTCCACCCTGACTTTCAAAGCACAGTGGCCACTGCTTCACTCTCAGTTTTCCAATCTTGTGTGACATTCTCGAGTGGCCAATACTAACCGGAACCATATTCAGAAGGCATTTCTATAAACATAATTCTAGCTCCACTGAGTTTACACTGCAAAAACCATCACACACCATGTTCTAAGTGTGCTTTGGGCAATTGGGCAATCTACCAAACGCTGTCTCTACATAGATATACATATAATAGCTTAATAATTAACTATATATACACAAATATACATGTAACTACCTCCTTACTTATATACGTACAGAAAAAGAGAGAAAAAGAGACTTGCTTATCTAGAAGTAAAACTATTTGGTTGGTGTAATTCTCAACCTATACTCTTATCTGCTATGCTAAATAGCTTTCTCTGCCACATACTATAGGAAGTACTGTAAAAAGACAGAAAAGAATGACTTTAGGATTTTTGCCAGTAAATGGATGGATCTGGAGTCTATCATGCTAAGTGAAATAAGCCAATCCCCGAAAACCAAAGGCTGAATATTCTCTCTGATACGTGGATGCCAACACAGAGCAAGGGGTGGGGGTAGGGGGCAGAAGGAAGGATAGAAGTTCATTGGATGAGACCAAGTGGAATGAAAGGAAAGGGGGATGGGAATAGGAATGACAGGAGAATGAATGGAACATAACTTTCTTTTGTTCATATATGAATAAACGACCAGTGTCACTCCACATCATGTTCCACCACAAGAATGGGATTCTAATTAGAATAAGTTGTACTCCACGTATGTATACTATGTCAAAATATACTCTACTGTCAGGTAGATCTAAAAGGAACAAAGAAAAAAAGAAAAAAAAATAAATAAAAATAAAAAAGTAGATTGTATATATGTGTGCACACACACACACGCACCTGCCAACACAGAGTATTTTGATCATGTAGCCCTAAAATGAAAGGCAATGATGAACTCTGATGCTTTCCAATGACCCTTGATGCTTGATACTGGGCTCTCTCTGGTGCTGACTGTCATCTGGCAACTCATTCATCACTGCTGTCACAGAAGGACTGTGGCTTAACTGTCTCCCTGACTTTCTGAGGCTTGTAGAGTAGTCCAAACCATGGATGTCCAGATTTGGGACATACGTATCTATTATCATCAACCATACCCCTGAAATCCTCTAACAGCTGCATCTTGAAGTGGGAAGTCTCTCCTCTGCTTTGCGAGCTGTTAACACCTTAAAACCACTAAGAGAGGTCTTTTGTATGATGGGTTGAAATAGAGCCTGGTACTTCTGTACCCAGAGACCCCATCCTAGGGTTTTATCACTTCAGTATGCGACTGTCACTGCCAGTCTCTGCCTTTGTCTCTAAGTCAGAAACACATGGCAGGCCTGAAGTAGGAGGGAAATAACTCTCCTAGGAGAGGCCCTCAGCCAGTGCCTGGTGAGAGGTGGTGTATAAATGCTCCAGCTCCCTCACCCTCAGATGTGATAAGTCTGAGATATGCGACTTTATGTTTTCACATGATTTTCCAGAATTTTATTTAATTTTTTAAATGAAATTAGTGTTTATTTTGTTTTTGGCATTGTTCTAAGGATTTTTTTTGGCCATTACTTCTTAAAATTAATTACTTAATTTTAATTAGGTATATATGGCAGCAGAATGCATTTTGATTCATTGAACACAACTGCAGCACAACTTTTCATTTCTCTGGTTGTACACGATGTAGCATTGCACCATAGGTGCAGTCATACGTGTGTCTATGATAATAATGTCCATCGCATTCCACCATCTTTCCTGCCCCCATGCCCTCTCCCCTCTCCTTCCTCCCCTTTGCCCAAAGTTTCTCCATTTTCCCCATGGGCTCCCCCACCACCACCCTGCCACCAATTATGGATTAGCTTCCGCTTATCAGAGAAAACATTTGGCCTTTGGATTTTGGGGATTGGCTTACTTTGCTTAGCGTTATATTCCTAACATATATTCTCCAACTCCATTCATTTACCTGCAAATGCCAAAATTTTGTTCTTTTTAATGCTGAGTAATATTCCATTGTGTTTATGTGCCACAGTTTCTTTATCCACTCATCTATTGAAGGGCATCTAGGTTGCTTCCACTGTTTAGCTATTGTGAATGGAGATGTTATAAACATTGACATGGCTGCGTTACTATAGTATGCTGATTTTAAGTCCTTTGGGTATAGACCAAGGAGTGGGATAGTTGGGTCAAATTGTGGTTTCATTCCAAATTTTCTAAAGGAATCTCCATACTACTTTCCAGATTGGTTGCACCAATTTGCAGTCCCACTAGCAGTGTATGAGTGTGCCTTTCCCCTCAAATCCTTGACAACATTTATTGTTATTTATTGTATTCTTGATAACTGACATTCTGACTAGCATGAGATGAAATCTTAGAGTAGTTTTGATATGCATTGCTCTAATTACTAGAGATGTTGAACATTTTTTCATATATTTGTCGATTGAATATATATCTTCTTCTGAGAAGTGTCTCTTCAGCTCCTTTTTGATGTTAAGTGTTTTGAGTTCTTTATATATCCTGGAGATTAGTGCTCTATCTGACATGCATGTGGCAAAAATTTGCTCTCAAAATGTAGGCTCTCTCTTTACCTCATTGATTGTTTCTTTTGCTGAGAAGTTTTTAGTTTGAGTCCATCCCATTTATTAATACTTAATTTTATTTCTTGCACTTTAGGAAGTCAGGGCCTAATCCCCTGGGATGAAGATTTGGGCCTACTTTTTTTTCTCTATGAGGTGCAGGGTCTCTGGCCTAATTCCTAGGTCCCATACTACCCAGAGCACTATACAGATTCAATGTGGTTCCAATTAAAATCCCAACATCATTCCTTATAGAAATAAAAAAAGCAGTCATGAAATTCATCTGGAAAAATAAGAGACCCAGAATAGCCAAAACAATCCTTAGCAAGAAGAATGAAGCAGGAGGCATCACAATACCAGAAATTAAACTCTACTACAGAGCTATAGTGACAAAACCGGCATGGGATTGGTACCAAGATAGACATGTACACCAGTGGTACAGAATAGAAGGCACAGAGACAAAACCACATGAATACAGTTATCTCATATTAGAGAAAGGAGCCACAAACATAGGTTGGAGAAAAGATAGCCTCTTCAACAAATGGTGCTGGGAGAACTGAAAATCCATATGCAGCAAAAATGAAACTAAATCCCTATCCATGCACAAAACTCAACTCAATGGATTTTCCAGTGGGATTAAGCTCAGTCACTCAAAGTGCTGACTTGTTTGGTGTATACACTTTATATGGCTTTCCCACCCCTGAGCTCCTTCCATGCTCCTCTAAAGGTGTTTGGATTCAAATTCTTTGACTCAAACCCTCTTCTTGGGGATCCAATGTCAGATAAGAAAGGACATGGAAGCACAGGGTAATCAACAGAGGGAAAGAATTTAGAGAGAAGTTGGATGGAAAAAGGAATTTGGAAGTTGGATGGGAGGGACTCCTGGGGGGATTTTGAGGGACTTGAAAATAAAACTGCTGGGCAAGCACCGTAGGTAAACCTGCACATGGATCACTTCTGGGCCTGAATGATACCACCACTGTATGGCTCAGGATGGAGAAGCACCCTCAGTTAGAACCACTGAAGGTCTCCAGTCCATTTTTGAAGCCAAACCCCAACAGTACAAGGGAGCTCTGATGACAAAAGCCTAATTTCATGAGTGTTATCACTTACGTGTTCCACCCAGGTTTGATGGTTTCTTCTCCCTCATTTTCACTTGCACATCCAGAGATAGGTAGGGATTTTTCTTCACTTTCTGACCCATCTTTTCTCTTTTGGATTTCAAAAATGTTAAAACAAGAGCCACAATTGTTTTTGGTACTTGTAATATGATTTGGCATTTTTCAAAGTGAAATAAAAACTCAGGCCCAATGCACTGATAGCCAATTTTGAATTGAAATTTTTATTGAGTGGTTCAGGGAATAGTTACTAAATATCTGCAGTGTGAATTAGGGAGTGAATAAACCTTCAGTTTCATATAAGAGTTCTCCCCACTGCTACAGAACTCCCCTGGGGATGTATCTGGTTTCCATTTCGCTTCCACTTCTCTGACAATGGACCCCAATGATTCCCTCACCTAGCACGCTTTTCTTCTGGTGTGTTTGTTCTCTCATTTCCTTACTGGGTTGGAGTTGCCCCCTGTAGAAGAATTGTGTTATTATATTCACAATGGGTGGATATGTTAAAGAGAAGCCACCTACCTGGAACATCTCAGAAGCCAATTCATGTCACCAATGCCCATAGATGTAACCTTCCTGGGAAATACTGCTGCCATCTATCTAGTGGTTACATGTCAGACAACCTACCTAGATATTCTTTCCTTTGTCTATTTTTAGAAAACTGGGCAATTAAAAACATTGCTATTATGTGGATAATAATAGCAGGGGAAGAATGGCAGGCTTTAGAAATAGTCCTTTCAGGGGCTGGGGATACAGCTCAGTTGGTAGAGTGCCTGCCTAGCATTTGCAAGGCCCTGGGTTCAATCCCACACAACCACCACCACCACCAAAAAAAAAAAAAAAAAAAAAAAAAAAAAAAAGACAAAGAAATAGTCCTTTCTCCCATATGAACCATATAACCACCTACCTGCAGATTCCTGTTGTTTACAATCATGGATTAATGAAAGGAATAATAATAACCTAACAATTCATGAAATAAAATATAAACTAAGATTAATCACCAGTCTCCCTTCCAGAACACTACTAGCATTTTCTTAGTTAATGCATACTTTTAAATAGGTATGGTACAACCTACTTTAAAGTTGGATTAATAAGTAGGCAGTCACTAGAGACTGAGATAAAGCTTTGGTCCAGTTCTTAGGATCATTGTCTTTACCTGGTTGCATCAGTAGCTTCTGTACTTGTTGCAGCTAAAATTTTAAGCATCATATTCTCTAGTACAGTTTCCACTTTTATGAGTTTTATACTGTCTGTACTGATATTTACTTAATATTTTTAATAAAATTACCTTTATAAAGGTGATATTTGTTTATAAAGAAAATAGAGATCACTATCCTAAGTGGAAAGTTTCATTTTCTAATTCATATTAAAATAAATGCATAAATATTAAAAACTGCTTTAGTCTCTGATTCACACCTAAATTCATCTCATAAATCATGCTGTGGGAACATTATTATAGGAAAATGTTGTCAGTGATCCTTTTTTTAAGCTATAAATGGTGCTTGTGGAATTGGTCAGCCTGGTGACATTGCACTGGTTATCAATACACAACATTCTCTAACAGATTTTCTTCATGTAAGTATCTTTTCTGACCATAGTGGAACAAAAATGGAAATCTGTAACAGAAGGAAAACTGAAAAATTCACAAATATGCAGAGAAAAACGAAATGCATCAGAGAATACACTAAATGGGAAATCAGAAAATATCTTGAGACAAATGAAAATAAAAATGCAATACACCATAACTCCTGGGATTCAGTAAAAGCAAATTATCAGGGAAGTTCAGAACAAAACAATGGTACATTTAAAAGCAATCTCCAATGAACAACCAACTTCATTCTTCAAGAAACTGGAAAAAGAAGAACAAACTAAGCCCTAAGTGAGCAGCAGGAAGATACGCATAAAGATTAGGGCAGAAACTCATGAAATAGAGAATAGGAAAATGATAGAAAAAAATCAATGGAACTCAGAGTATTTTGGAGAGGCAAAATGAACAAAATCATTAGCTAGACGGGGGGGGGGGGAAAGCTTGAATAAAACCAGAAATGAAAGGAAATAATACCAATGATGCCACAGAAATAAGAATGCTCATAAGAGCGATGATACAGCAGCAAATTGATCACTTAGAAGAAATGGGTAAGTTCCTAGAAACACACTGTATTACTCGGGGTTCTTCAGAAAGACAGAAGCAGTAGAACCCCCAACCCCGCCCCCACCACACACCCTTACATGATAGGGAATAAAGGGAATTGTCTCACAAGGCCACAGAGGCTGAGAAGTCTTACGACAGGCCATGTGCATATTAGAGACCCTGGAATCTCAGTAGTGTGGCTTAGTCCAAGTATGACTTCAAAACCAGGGAAGTGAACAGTGTGAATTTTAGAGGCCAAGGACCTGACAACATGAGTGCTGCTGGAGCGAGTCCCAGGACCCAAAGGCCAGGGAGCTTTGAGTTCTGATGTGCAAAGCCAGGAGAAACATTTGTGCTATTTGGGTCCCCAGCTGCTTAGATGGTTAGATGATGGCCAGCCGGTACCATCTGACTGCAGATCTTCCCTACTCAGTCCACCAGCTCACTCTGCAATCTCCCCTGGAAACACCTTCACAGATACACCTAGAAATAATGCTTTATGAGTTTTCTAGGTATTTCTTACTGGAGTCAAGTCGACACCTAAAATAAACCAACACGTGTACATGCTCCCAAGATTAAACCATGAAGAAATAGCATGTCTGAACAGATCTATAACTAGAAAGGACTTTGAATCAGTAATTAGAAAGCTTACCACAAAGAAAAGCTCAGGAACAGATGGCTTCACTGGTGAATTCTAGCAAACATTTGAGAAGAATTAACACCAATCTTGCTTAAATTATTCCAAAAACTTGTAGAAAAGGGAACGCTTCCAAATTCATTTTATCACGCCAGCCTTACCCTGATAACCAAGTAAAAAAAGATATTGCAAGAAAATAAAACTACAGGCCGTATTCTTAATGAAAATCGATGTCAAAATCCTTAAAAAGATATACTAGCAAACTAAATTAAACAGCACATTAAAAGGATCTTAGATCACATCCAAGTGGGATTTATTCATGGAATACCAGAATGTTTCAAGATATGAAAATCTATCAATGTAGTAAACCAGTAAACCACATTCATAGAATGTGAGCCTTTGCAGTTGGCTTCTTTGATGTAGTATAATGTTTTCAAGGTTCATACACGTCATAGCATGTAATAATAGTACTTCGTTTCTTTTTATTGCCAAATCACATTATCCATTATATGGATGTGCCATCTTTTATTTATCTATTCATTAGTTGATGGACATTTAGGTTGTTTTCATTTTTAACCACTATGAATAATGCTGTTATGAACATTCTTGGACAAGTTTTTGTGTATACATTTTCGTTTGTAGGGGCAAAAGTGTGAAACATTTCCTCATTCAATACAAGGGTCATGTCTGATGCTCCTACAAGAGAAAAGGGCAACAAATTTATTTAATTAAACTTTATGTGACATAAAAGCCTTCAGAGATGAAGGTCCCGGAGCCCAAGAAAACAGTCTATTTTTATACTTACTTTTTTTGGGTTCTTTTTAGATATACATGATGTAGGATGTATTTTGATATATTCTACATATATATTTTATGCTTATGTTTGGTGAAGGATGGATACATTGTGGAATGTGACTGGATAAAAGGGTAAAAGATTGGGGTCGGGTATGTGTGTGGGGGAATCCAGCAATGCCCTGTCTGTTCAGATTCTTCTTGGCCTCTCTGTGTGGCATTCTTTTCCCCCAGGTATGTGGCAAGGACCCTCTGAAGTGACAGTCTTCAAGGAAGAAGGGAGAGAGAAAACTTTCTAGGTTTTATGATTTGCTTTGGGGAAGAGGGTTATAGTTCCTATGACCTGTCTTGAATCAAGGTCAGAGTGATCTTGAATCTGAGGTCTTTCCAATCTCTTTTTGCTCAAAGTCCTAAGCATGCCAAGGTGCCATACTTTGTGCTTTGAGCCCCAACACATTTCTGTAGGAGTGAATTAGTTGGGTCATTTGGCAATGGTATTTGATATATTTTTTTAAAAAATATGCATATATATGTGTGTGTATGTGTACAAACACAAACACACACACACACATTTGTAGATAAACGCAATACTTTTATTTTATTTATTTTTATGTGGTGCTGAGGAATGAACCCCGTGCCTCACATGTGCTAGGCAAGTGCTCTACAAATGAGCCACAACACAGCCCCATGTTTGATCTTTTTTAAAAAACTTATTAATTTTTTTTATTAGCTCTAGTCAATTCTACACGACAGCAGAAAGCTGTGTGATTTATTGTACACAAATGGGGCAGAAATTTTCACTCCTCTGGTTGCACATGAAGTAGAGACACACCATTTGTGCAACCATACATGTACCTAGGGTAATGATGTCCATTGCATTCCACCATAGTTCCTACCCCATGCTCTCCCCTTCCCTTTGCCCCATCCAAAGTTCCTCCATTCATCTCATGCCTTCCCATGCCATTATGGATTAGCATCCACTTATCAGAGAAAACATATGGCTTCTAGTTTTCT
This sequence comes from Callospermophilus lateralis, assembly GCF_048772815.1. Taxonomy (NCBI): domain Eukaryota; kingdom Metazoa; phylum Chordata; class Mammalia; order Rodentia; family Sciuridae; genus Callospermophilus; species Callospermophilus lateralis. The sequence goes on along the minus strand of NC_135305.1, from coordinate 185,085,743 downwards.
GGAATTGGCTTATTTCACTTAGCGTGATATTTTCCAATTCCATCCATTTACCTGCAAGTGCCATAATTTTATTCTCTTTTAATGCTGTGTAATTTTCATTGTGTATATATACCACAGTTTCTTTATCCATTCATCTAAAGGGCATCTATGTTCCTTCCACAGTTTAGCTATTGTGAATTGTGTAGCTATAAACATTGACGTGGCTGCATTACTGTAGTATGCTGTTTTTAAGTCCTTTGGGTAAAGACCAAGGAGTGGAATAGCTTGGTCAAATGGTAGTTCCATTCCAAGTTTTCTAAAGAATCTCCATACTGCTTCCAGATTGGTTGCACCAATTTGCAGTCCCACTAGCAATGTATAAGTGTGCCTTTTCCCCTACATTTCATATATTTGTTGATTGAATGTATTTCTTCTTCTGAGAAGTATCTGTTTAGCTCCTTAGCCCATTTATTGATTGGGTTGTTTGTTCTTTTTGGTGTTAAGTTTTTTTGAGTTCTTTATATATTCTGGAGATTAGTGCTCTATCTGACATGTACTTTTGATCTTTTAAGGAACTACCAGACTGTTTTTCCACAGTGGCAACAACCTTGTCCCTCCCACCAGTGGGATGTTAGCACTTTCATTGTATTTTCTCCCTGTGAAAGCATCAGCCGGGCCCCATCTCTTTCACATAGAAGCACTTAACCAAGTACTTAGTGTGTTGAAAACCACTTCCCATTCTCACTGCCACTCATCCTTTTACAAAATTCACAATAATAATAGCCGTGTTTGGTCTTCCTGTGTCTGATCTTTCCCATCTTCTTTGCACCCTCTGTTATTACTCCGGAGTGATTTTTTCTAATAATGAAAAACTTTTTGTATTTTTTCATTTATTTAAAATCAAGGGATGAGTTAACCCCTTAACTCAATTATTAGTTCTATTCACTATGTTTATTGCTAAGAAAGTAAATTTCCAATGTTTTCATTATAAAATTGTTCAATACTTGAAGTGTTGGATATGCTCATTAGCTCAATTTAATCAGTCTACATGGTATTAGAAATCGTAATAAAACCTTGGTACCATATATATGTACAGGATTAACATTTGTCAATTTTAAATAAAAAGAAAACAGTCTCTAATGTTCATCCTGCCTCCCTCAGTTCCCTAACTAAAATAAATCAATTCTGGCCCCAGACTGCCTCTCCAAGGGCACTTCCTGTGGTCCTGTCTCTGGCATGCTTTGCTGCAGCTATAACAAAGCCCTGCTGTTTCTTGGACCGCTTGCTGCTTTAGGCCTCCAGCCCTTTGCCCAACTGCATTCTTTCCAACTTCTGTTTATCCCTGGAGACCTCAGCTCAAAAGCTATTTATTCCTTTAAACTTTGAAGATGTTTTTCTCCCAATACTTTCAGGGAGAGATAGCACCTAGTTACCCTCAAGGGTTATTCTTGCATGCATCACATTGTGTAAAAATTGGTTTGGCAATGTCTGACTCTATCTCCTTTGACTGCGAGATCAAGAGACCTTAGTGATCATCTGGTTGACCTTTATCTTTTGAAAGATGGGACAGTGAAGGCTGAGAAGTGACTTGTTCAAGGTCATCAGATGAATCTTTGCTCCATACCACAATTTCCTTTGAACCAAACTCACAGAAACTCTACAAAGGTTTTGTTTGCCTTTTTTTTCCTGGTAAAAGAAAAAAAAAATCATTCGCTTAAAGGTGTTCATGGGTCCAGAGCAATGGATGAGAATGAAGATCTATTATTTAACCTCCTGTTTAGCTTAAGTGGCTTCTTAGAAATATATTGAACCACAGAAGTTCAGAGTTCTACAACTGACCTTACAGTAGCTTTTCAGCAGATTTTTAGTTTGCGGGGCTGACTAAAAGCTTACTCAAAAATATGCCTTTCCCATCAAATCATAATGGTATAACTGCCCATGGTTATGAAGATAACCCGCAAAAAAATATTCCTGCAAAAAATAAACTTTCAAAAGTAAATATCAATCAAATAGCAATATTGAAAAATTACTCTTGGGTTTCTTTTACATTAGTGGATATTTTTCCTCTAGTTTTGCTTGCATTAAATGTGATAAGGAAATAATATGGTAGTTCTAGAAGGACATGTAAGCAGTATCTCTCTTGATGTGGGTTAAAAATCCTTTGAAAACCTCTCCAGGCTGTTTTGTAAAGCCATGAAAAGATTTTATAAGCAGTTGTTGTAAATGGGATGGGTTTGTAAGCTCCTCAAATATAGGCTGCATTCTGGGGCTTTTTTCTTAAGGTAAATGATGAAAGCTGTAGGATCTCAAGAGCTATTAGAGTGACCAGTTCCTTCTAAGCAGTCCAGGCGTGGGCCAGCACTTCTAGTCCCTTCTCACTTCTGTGTATACATGATGGAGTGAGTTTTCATTATTAGTTCCAGGATATGGATGTGGACATTAGTACTTTTTGCTAGATCTATCTCTTTTACCTGTTGGTCTGATTCGGGCCTGGCATTCATCTACTTTGAGAATAACATCCTGTATTTGGTCTCTGGCTTGTGCAAGATAGCCTTCCATCTGACATCAGGGGGCTTCTGCACAGTTCTGATGATGTCTCTCCTTTTCACTCATGCCTTTATCAAGCACTGAATAGGCCCTGGCACAGAGGGTTAAGATGGCCCCTGTGCAATCTCCTCATGAGGATACATGTTGCACAAACTGTTATACAATTGGTAAGAGTGATACAGGGAATATTGGTGGGAGAAGGGAATGAAGAGCTTTCTTTTTTTTTTTTGATTCAAATGAGTTATGCATTTCCATTTTTACCCCAAATACAGATTGCAGAATCACATCAGTTACACATTCACAATGTTTACATAATACCATATTAGTGACTGTTGTATTCTGCTGACTTTCCTATCCCCTACTATCCCCCCTCCCCTCCCCTCTCATCTTCCCTCTCTATCTCATCTGTTGTTGTTCCATTCTCTCCCTTCCCCCCCCTTTCCCCTCACAACTTTGTATATGTGATTTCGTATAAAAATGAGGGTGTCCTTCCGTTTCCATGCACTTTCCCTTCTCTCTCCCTTTCCCTCCTATCACTCGTCTCAGTTTAATGTTAATATTTTCCTCATGCTCTTTCCCTCTGTTCAGTTCTTAGTTGCTCTCCTTAAATCAAAGAAGACATTTGGCATTTGTTTTTTAAGGATTGGCTAGCTTCACTTAGCATAATCTGCTCTAATGCCATCCACTTCCCTGAAAATTCAATGATTTTGTCATTTTTTAGTGCTTCATAATACTCCATTGTGTATAGATGCCACATTTTTTTTTATCCATTCATCTATTGAAGGGCATCTAGGTTGGTTCCACAGTCTGGCTATTGTGAATTGTGCTGCTATGAACATGGATGTGGCACTATCCCTATAGCATGTTCTTTTAAGGTCCTCAGGGAATAGTCCGAGGAGGGCGATAGCTGGGTCAAATGGTGGTTCCATTCCCAGCTTTCCCAGGAATCTCCATACTGCTTTCCATATTGGCTGCACCATTTTGCAGTCCCACCAGCAATGTACAAGTGTACCCTTTTCCCCACATGAAGAGCTTTCTAAGAAGAGGAAACTGCATGTGTGAAGATGCTGACTTCAGGAGAAACTGGAGTGTGGCAACCAAAGGGGAAGGCGATATAAAATTAAAATAAAGATGAGGATGGCCCAACTTGTGTTGGGTTTTGCAAACCATCTTAAAGAGTTGGAATTTTGCTCCATGTGTGATGAAGAAGCAACTAAAAATTTCATCCAGAGAAACAATGGGCTCAGGTTGATTTTTTTTTTTTTTTTTGAAAAAGCAATGTCTGCCTCTGTATAGAAAAGGAACTCGAAAGAGATATAAGCAGAAATAAAGGGCCAGCTAGGAGAATATTTTACTTAGCTGGTTGAGACAAAATATTGACTCGGGCTAGAGCTGATTCAGTTAGGATGAGAGAAACAGGAAGTTTTCAAAGATTTCTAGGAGTTTGATTCTAGTGAATGGTCTAGTTAGATGCACAAGATAAGGGAGGAATAAAAAAGTAAGAATGTAGCACAAGTATGGGGTTTAAAGAACTGGGTGGATGATGGTAGAATTAATTGATTTAAGGAATAATCAGGACAGAAGATGTGGCAGGGAGGGAATTTCTTCTTTATTTTCTAGAAACCAAAAACAAGAAAAGCCCAGGGAACATACAGATATAGTCTAGGACTGATAGCAACTCCAGATTCTCATTGTGCTTTACACAATTTCCTTCAGATGTGGAAGAAAGACAATATTGTATGTTCTCCCTAGATAATTCTGTCCTCTGCACTTTGAAGATAGACAGTTTACAATACTGGTTCAGAAAGGAGTCAAAATGCTTGAACTTGAATCCAGGCCTTCCCATTTCCTATTCATGGGACATTGAACAAGCTATTTACCTCTCTGAATATGTTTTCTTATCGGCAATATAAGGGAAATAATAATATCAACCCTATGGAGTTGTGATGGGGATGAAAGAAAATGGTGCATTTAAAAGGCTGGGATATAAAATTATTTGACATTTGTAAACATTGACATTTATTCACCATTTGCTGGGTGGGGCCCTAGCAAACTACAATTTTTATTTGCAATCATCCATTTCCATTTAACAATATCTTTCCATAATGCCAAGTACTTCTCTAGGCATACTGGGTATAGTGATGAACACTAGAAGTTTCTTTCCTCAAGCTACTCTTAGTTTTGTGATTGGAGTGAAAACTGGTACAATAAATTTTAACTCAGTGTAATTCATGTTCAAAGCTATGAACCAAGAGTATAGGATACTGTATTACATTCCTTTTCACCAAATGTCTGAAGGAAATGTGTACAGTTGGAATCTGCTCCCTCTGAAAACTATCTTTTTAGAACAGAGGTTTAATTGAGTTAAAGAATGCCCGCTTCAAACTGTGCTTGAAGTCATAGTCTCCTCATCAAACTATGTCCTGTGGCTTTCAGGTTTGGAGTTATGTATGAATTTCTCTCAAACATGGGGCAGAAAGAAATCTATAAGAGGCTTTAATATATGGGTTGAATGGCTTATTTTTATTTTTAAATTTTTTCCTTATTTTTTAGTGCATTATAATTATATATAATGGTGGGATTTGTTATTATGTATTTGTACATGCACACAATATAACAATATAATTTGGCCAATACAATTACCTAGTACGTACGTACCTCTTCTCCCTCCCTCTGGTCCCTTTCCTCTACTAGACTCTCTTTGATTTTCATTAGATTCCCTCCCCAACCCCACCTTTCTTTTCCTTTTTCTTCTCTAGCTTCCACATATAAGAGAAAACATAAGACCCTCAACTTTCTATGTTTGGCTTATTTCACTTAACATAATGTTCTCAAGTTTCATCCATTTTCCTGCAAATGACATAATTTCTTTCTTCTTTATGGCTAAATAAATCTTTATTTTGTGTGTGTGTGTGTGTGTGTGTGTGTGTGTGTGTAAATACACCACCTTTTCTTTATCTATTCATCCACTGATGGACACCTAGGCAGGTTCCATAGTTTGGCTATTATGAATTGTGCTGCTATAAACATGGGTATGCATGTATCATTGTAGTACGATGACTTCAGTTGTTTAACATAAATACCAAGGAATGGTGTAGTTGGGTCTTATGATGGTTTTACTCCTAGTCTTTTGAGAAAACTCTATATTGATTTCCATTGTATTTATATTAATTTACAAACCCACCAACTGTTTAAAAGTGTTCCTTTTTCTCTATATCCCATCTAGCACTTATTATTGATTATATTCTTGATGACTGTCATTCTAACTGGATGAGATGAAATCTGTGTAGTTTTGATTTGTATATCCCTAATTGCTAATGATGTTGAACATCTTTTCATATATTTATTGGTCCTTTGTACATCTTCTTTTGTGTCTGTTTAGTTCACATGTTCATTTATTAGTTAAGTTATTTATTTATTTATTGATTTTTTAAAGCAAAAATTCTCTTCCATTCTGTAGATTCTCTTTTCACATTCTTAATTGTTTCCTTTGCTGTGCAAAAGATTTTAAAATTTAATGCCATCCCATTTATCAATTCTTGGTATAATTTCCTGAACTTTGGGAATTATTTTGAGGAAACTGTTGCTTGTGCTCATATGCTGGAATGTTGACCCTACATTTTCTTTTAGAAGTTGTATAGCTTTTGGTCTGATTCTTAGGTCTTTGATCCATTTTGAGTTGACTTTTGTGCAAAGTAAGTGATAAGAATCTAGTCTCTATATGGATAACTAGTTTTCCCAGCATCATTTGCTAAAAAGGTTGTCTTTTCTTTAATGTATATTTTTGGCATCTTTTTCAGGGATATGATGATTGTGTCTGTGTGGATTTATCTCTGTGACTTCTATTCTGTTCTTTTGGTCAATGTGTGTGTTTTCAATGCCAGTATACCTTGTGGTTTTTGTTACTATAGCTCTGTGGTATAATTTGAAGTCAGGATTGTGATGTCTCTAGCATTGCTTTTTTTCTTAGAATTGCTTTTGTTCTTCTTGCCTGGCTTCAATGTATTCTTTCTTGTTCTTCCTTCAAGGAACCTGAGTTTATGAGTATTCAAGAGACTGACTGTCTGACATTGAATTTCAGTGAATTCCCTCCTTCACCCACCTCTCTGAGAAGCAGTACTCCTACTGCTTGGATTCTAAGCTGTGGAGCAATCAGAAATGTAGTCTTTCTCTAATCAACCATGTTTTAAATTTTGGCACTAAAGATTGAATCCAGTGGTGTCTTATCACTTTGCTATATCCCCACTAGTCCTTTTTTATTTTGAGACAGGGTCTCGCTAAGTTGCTGAGGGTCTTGCTAATTTGCTGAGGCTGACCTTGAATTTGAAATCTTCCTGCTTCAACCACCCAAGCCTCTGGGATCAGTTGCATGAACCACCATGCTCTACTCTAATCCGCCATCTTGAATTCCTGAGTAGCTCATTTTTAAACCTAAAAGCCTGAGTAGGTAATTGGACTGGTGTGTATGTACGCTTTTGTTTGTGTGTACTTGAGGTCCAAGCTAAAAGAGGATGGAGGCTTAGTAGTGGATTTGTTGATTTATTTTATTTATAAATAAATTATTTTCTGCTGAGAAATAGGCATTAAAAGAATATTTTAGACCAAAAATTTCTTTACATGGTATCAATAAATCACAACAACATTTCTTGTCTTTAGAAGTTTTTGCTTTTTTTTTTTTTTCACTTCAAAGGGAAAGAAGGGTCATGGAGTGGATTCAAAACCATTCAGAAAAAAAAGAGAGATAATTTGTTGAATGAATATTATAATAAATATATAAAAACGAAATAATAATGGCAATTTTACAAAAGAAGAAAACTCTTTAACAATTGATCTTCCTTTTTCATAGTGTCTATCAATTTTTGCCCATACAGAGCAAGTGCTATTTGCATAGTTTTAATTATAGCATAGGGTACAATTTCATTTTTAATACTTCATAACATCTAATATCATGTAGACAAAATGTATGAATCTGTTAAAACTTTTTTAAAGACCTAACCATAACTATAAAGAGTAAAATTGAACTAAGTTTGGTAGACAAAGTGTTGTTCAATTTGTTATCGACTTCAAGAAGCATAGCCTCTCCAAAGCAGCAGCAGCTTCACTGATATTTACTAGATGTTGACTTCAACTTATCAAGTCTTGTTGGAAATTCACATCAATCAGACAAAGAGGTGGTAGATAATCCACATACTTTATTCTTTTTTTTTTTTTTTCTTAAGCTGTCATTCACTTAAATGATAGACAAAAAGCAATGTTGCTAGCTTGAGCCTTGGAGCTAAGCCCCCACTTTTGGAGAAGGGCTTTGGGTGAAGCAAAGGTGTGAAAAAATCCTACTGCATTTATTGCATTGGCTATATGATGTATCTACTGCTGGATAGAAGACTCCTGGAGTTCAAAAGATCAGGGAAGGTGCACGAACTTTGGGAAAATTCAATACGCCTGCAGACCCTGTTTTTGTGAATATAGCCGTTTTTAGTAGCATTATTATTATTTTTTTTAAGACTGAAAAATTTCATTTGGCACTCTTACAATCTGGTATAAAGGTTCAGATTTTGGGTACCAGAGTCAAGAGAGTGCCTCAATTGCTGTGTGAATTTGCAGATTACTTACATTCTATTCACCTCAATTTCTGTGTCAGCGAAATGACAGTAATACTGATATATATTTCATTTATCCTAATGAGAATTAGTCAAATAATTCATGTAAAATATTTTAGAATACTGTTTAACTCCTAGTAAACATTTAATAAATACTTTTCTGATTAAGGACAAAAAGTCTGCACAGTGTCAAGAACACGAACAATTCAGAAATACAACAAGAAGTAAATAAATATCCCTTGAACTTCCTCAGCCCATAAATAAACAGTTAAAATTTCATGCATTTTTTCCAATTTTTAAAAACTCATGCATTCATGAACACTCATACAAGCTCACATAAACAATTCCCTTCTCCTGAGACTCTCTTCCTATTCTCCATCCACCGAAAATCTCCTCAGTCCTCAGAATCAGGTTATTTGAAACCTCTTTCATGAAAGCTTCTCTGATTTTTCATGTTGGATATTTTTTCAAGACACAGCATAATTTGCCTTGTGTTTATAGGCACTGATTTTCCTATTTAGGCTACGAATTTCTAAACTTGAGAACAGAATCCATATGTGATCCATTTTTTAAATCTCAGATGATGTGACAAGTATTGACTAATATTTGATAATTGAAGAAACACACAGTTTAGCCCATATTTATTTTTTCCATATGATTATCATTTTACTATACACTGTATCCTTTCATAATTATTTGATGTGTATATCTCATTTTATCAGTTAGATTGTAAAATTTCCAAAGACAAGCACCTTTGCTTTTATTTCTTTGCATTCCCCACAGCAATTATCCCACCCTGAAAATAGAGCAGTTATATAACGAATCTTTTTTGAATCTTTCCATTGTTAGAGTGTAGTCATCAAATGCTCCATGTTGCTGTCTCCCCCTCAAATACCCCTGAAACAGAACAAAAGCAAATCAAGTCTGAGTGAAAGTGTGATTGGAATCCATATCTGTGATATTCCACAGCAATTAAAAGAGGGCTTATCCATGCACATCTGAAAATGGTTATAGCCTGCTGCTGGCAATTAGTCATCCTCACTGAGAAAAAGGACCAAATATGTTGTAGACAACCAATAACTTGAGAGAAGTCAGCTTTTGAGTGAATGAGGTTTCTACTGTTTGAGGTCAGAACTTTGCAAAATGAAACAATGGCCTTTTGATTTCATAAGATCAAAATTTACTTATCTTTTTTTTTTTAAAGAGAGAGTGAGAGAGAGAGAGAATTTTAAATATTTATTTTTTAGTTTTCGGCGGACACAGCATCTTTGTTTGTATGTGGTGCTGAGGACCCAACCCGGGCCACACGCATGCCAGGCGAGTGTGCTACCGCTTGAGCCACATCCCCAGCCCCAAATTCACTTATCTTAGAGAAGATACTCAACATTCAAAATTTGAGGGACAATGTTATCAGTTATGCTGACTTTATCCAAAATTATATATATATATATATATATATATATATATATATATATATATATATATATATATATATATAAATCCTACAGTGTTACCCCTGTTCCACTAAAGTATATGAGCATTTTTGGGGACATCACTTTGAAAGTTTTGAGTGAGCCCAAGATCTAATCACAGCTTGTCCGTTTTGTTTATGTGTATCCTTAGATAGTTTCTTATCTCTTTATGCTTTGGTTTTCTTCTCCATCCAGGGAATAATAATGTTACCTACTATTAGAGTCTGAAGATGTTGACTAAATTCATTCCCATTGTGGTGATGTCAGAGGGGGACCCTTGAGAGAAGTGTTTAGGTCATGAGGACAGTGGAGCCCTCATGAATGAACTAATGCTACTAGAAGGAGCTGTAGCAATGGGTTCACCCTCCTGGGCCTTTTACCTTGTGAGGACACAATGTTCTCTTGCTCTTCCACTTTCCACCATGTCATGCATGATGCAATGAAAAAGCCCTCATCAGATACCAGCACCTTGAACTTGGACTTCCCGGCCTCTAGAACTGTGACAGAATGAATTTCTGTCCTTTATAAGTCACCCAGTTTGCATTCTTCTGTTTTAGCAGCACAAAGTAGACTAAGACAGCTGCTTACAAGATGGTTAAAAAGGAAGACTGGGGCTGAGGCTAAGGCTCAGCGGTAGTTCATTTGCCTGGCATGAGTGAGGCACTAGGTTCAATTCTCAGCACTGCATATAAATAAAGAAACAAACAAATAAATAAATAAAGTCTATCAACAACTAAAATAAAAAATTAAATGAAGACTAAGGTAACTCATGTAAAAGACACAGTAAAATGCTAATCTGTTACCATCGTTCAATAAATATTATCTTTTATTATTTACATTACTTTTATTTCCCCAACTCTTAAAAAATAAAAAAAATTGGCATTCGTTAATATTCAGTTCAGTGTTTTTTCTTAATAGACTCAGGATGCATTTCTTTTTCTTTTCACTGTTTCTCTGTTTATGCCTTTGCAGTAGCACAGTAGCTACAGCCACCTTCTCTGGGGTTCGCAGAGTTGAAGAGGTGGCTGCCCCTCTTTGAAGACACTCTCTTTAAGTACGGAAGAAACTAATAATTGCCATTGGAAATAAAAGGTCTGTGAAGTAAATAAAAGTGCATATTCGGGAAGTCAGCAAGACTGAGTTCTTTCTTTTGAGAAAATTGAGCAAGTGACAGTCATCGCTGAATCATGAATCATTTGAATATGGACAGGCTCACAGGTCCTGTGCCTGTGGCTATTTGTCTTAAAAGGGGCAAAGCAGCTTGATTCAATGGTGCCGTGTACATATACAAAAGGTAAGTTTCATTAATAGTAAGTATGAATAATAAGAACAACTCAACCTCAAATTCATTTTCTATGAGAAAAGAGAACAAACTGTATGAAAATAAACTAATTTTTTAGGTCTGCATGCACTTCCATTAAGTTAATAACAGTAAGGAGACAAGCTAATAAGTGAAGTATTATAAAGACAAGAGAACGCATACTGACTTTGATAAGAGAAAATGCTCAATTTAATACTAATGAATGCCAACTTTTCTTTTTCTGACAGTCTGAGAAACCCTTGTTTCTGTGCTGCAATGAAGCCCATTGATTCTCTCTTCAAAGGATTTGGAAAAAATGTAAAAGTCTTTTCCCTTGTAAAGAAGACAATGCAGATGACTATCAGGGCTTTATTTATTTATTTATTTATTTAACACCCCCTTGATTCAAGTTCTTTTTAAAAGAAGTACATGATAGCTCCTGCTTCCCACATCCTTAACAAATAATTGGATGACCCTATTTTTCTTCTCTTTAATCTGCTTACTTCTGCAGAACATTCCAGAATTTGTTCTGATGGGGACAATTCTTTCACCCAGGGGATTTAATTAGAGAAAGAACAATACTCACAGGCAGCAGTGGAGGAATAGGGGATATGTAGTGTAGCCTCAGTGTGAATAATACATCTCAGGAGCCCTCATCATAGGACTTCTCACTGCTGTCTGCTGTGTGCAGATGTAGATAAGTAAGGTTGATGATCAACCTTAGGCCTGCACAGGGAGCCCAATAGGCGACTTTATCTCCTAATACGTTTCCCAGGAAACAAGTCATGTGCCCAGGTAGATACACTTCACTCAGTTCTTCAAATGAAGAGCCACTTTTTATCATTTGTTTTGTAGAACCTTCTATCTTCATTCTTGCACATTCTCTGGCAATGGAAGTTCCATGGCTCATAAAGGGGAGAGAGAGAGAGAGAGAGAGAGAGAGAGAGAGAGAGAGAGAGAGAGAGAGAGAGAGAGAATACTTTTCCCATCTCGACTTTAGGTGACCTTGAGTATTTGCCAAAACTCGCTACTGCTTTTCTAAAGGCATGGTGCTCAAACCTCCAGCAGATTCTCATGGTGAGCTTTCTCAAAAGACACATGGTGGGGGATCCTTTCCACTCCTACTGAGTCACAAGTTGCAACCAATCATATGGTTTATGGATAAACACTTTCCAGGTGACTCCTAGGAGTACCAACAATGAAAATCTCCCATTGTAAATCTTGACTAATATTGATGCACAAAGTCAGGA